>NC_071393.1:93838017-94438017 GCF_022682495.2 Desmodus rotundus
GCAACCAATTGCCAGCGTCACAGTGAGCACGGAGTCAGGAGCTTGGCACAGTGCCGACACGGCCATCAACTCGCGGAAGCTTGTGATTTGTGCCCCGCCCCCCAAGATGGGCGGTGCTGGGGTGCTTTCCTCAGTGTGCCGTGTGTGGGTGCTAAGGCTTTTGAAGTAGACAAATGTGCCTGCCCTGAAAAGAAAAACCCAGCAAAAAAAGAGAATTCTACCCGCTCGTTTAAAAGTTACCCTCAGGGTTTAAATCCATAGTGATTGACTCCTGGAAGTGAATCCTGAAATAAAGCGGACTTTTTCATGCAAATCAACATAAATAGAACTTTTTAAGACTTCATGCAGGAAACGCCACTCCACGGCGTCCCTAACCTAAAAACAATTCTACGGAATGGGAGGAAAAGGAAACTAATACAATTTACTTATACGGTTTTGTTTTGTTTTTTTACATTTTTAGGATGCTGTAAACCTAAGGGAAAAAAACAATGAACTGTATATACAGACACACATAAAAGAAAAATTAATGTCTTCTCGAGACCTGTATAGTCCCAGAGTTGTTTAAAAACATGCCAATGTGCTTACAGTACATCTCTGGCAGACAGCATAATTCTAAAATAGGAGCTCATAACTATTTTTATCCCTGTGCTTATCTTCTAATTAGTCACAATCCCCCCTGGGGAATGATTTTCACTCTCTGAACACCATGCATAAAACATCAGATGAGCTTGCTTTGGGATTTTGTTAAATGCTCACTTGAAAAGTAACCCTGAAAGAGTAAGCACAGCATTGATCTTCTCCAATAAATTATGTCTGAATTTTTGGAACTTCTAAGTACTGTAACAGAATCAACAACTACTTTGTGTTTTAGAATTAAATAATCTAGACCAGTGAAATTTGCCATTATAATAGCATTATAATAGGAATTGTATTGAAAATTACTTGTAGCTTTGTCTATAACCCTTGGACTCTAAGATTAGAGCCAAATTCCTATCAGAAAAATCAACAAGCAATTTTCAATACAATTCCTATTATAATGCTTATTTATAATGCTAATTTCACTGGTCTAGATTATGTAATTCCTAAAACACAAAGTAGTTGTTGATTCTGTTACAGTACTTAGAAGTTCCAAAAATTCAAACATAATTTATTGGAGAAGATCAATGCTGTGCTTACTCTTTCAGGGTTACTTTTCAAGTGAGCGTTTAAAAGTTACCTCAGGGGTTAAATCCATAGTGATTGACTCCTGGAAGTGAATCCTGAAATAAAGCGGACTTTTTCATGCAAATCAACATAAATAGAACTTTTAAGACTTCATGCAGAAACGCACTCCACGGCGTCCCTAACTAAAAACAATTCTACGGAATGGGAGAAAAGGAAACTAATACAATTTACTTATACGGTTTTGTTTTGTTTTTTTACATTTTTAGGATGCTGTAAACCTAAGGGAAAAAAACAATGAACTGTATATACAGACACACATAAAAGAAAAATTAATGTCTTCTCGAGACCTGTATAGTCCCAGAGTTGTTTAAAAAACATGCCAAATGTGCTTACAGTACATCTCTGGCAGACAGCATAATTCTAAAATAGGAGCTCATAACTATTTTCTATCCCTGTGCTTATCTTCTAATTAGTCACAATCCCCCTGGGGAATGATTTTCACTCTCTGAACACCATGCATAAAACATCAGATGAGCTTGCTTTGGGATTTTGTTAAATGCTCACTTGAAAAGTAACCCTGAAAGAGTAAGCACAGCATTGATCTTCTCCAATAAATTATGTTTGAATTTTTGGAACTTCTAAGTACTGTAACAGAATCAACAACTACTTTGTGTTTTAGAATTAAATAATCTAGACCAGTGAAATTAGCATTATAATAGCATTATAATAGGAATTGTATTGAAAATTACTTGTAGCTTTGTCTAAACCTTGGACTCTAAGATTAGAGCCAAATTCCTATCAGAAAAATCAACAAGCCCCAGGGTATATTCCTTTGTTATTTGTCATCATGCTCCTCTCAATAAACAATGGTTCTTCCATACACATTATTTCCTTTTAAATTCAAGTGGCTTCTACAAAGACCTGACTTACTTAATATGAACTCATATCCCAGATCCCTGCAGAAATTAGAACTTTATAGAGAATCTGTTTGGTTTTTCTCCTGGCTGCAAAGAATTGCAAATATACTTTTGCACACAAGGATAGTCTACAGCCGGGGGTGTCCAACCTTTTGGCGTCTCTGGGCCACACTGAAAGAAGAGTTGTCTTGGACCACACATTAAATACATTGTGACACGTAATCACACACAAAAAAATCTATTGAATAACAATAAAAAATTAAAATTAAAAAAAAATTTTAATCTCATACTGTTTTGATTAAATTTGCGATTTTGTTTTGGGGTGCATTCATAGCCATCCTGGAACACATATGGCTCATGGGCCACATTTGGACACCCCTGGACATATTACTACAGCTGTGCATGTATGTTTTTCTTTTTAATACCAATTGTGATCGGGAAGGACACATTTTAGAGTAAAAAAATAGGAAAAGAGCAGTGATCACTAGTAAAAATTCTTAATTTAAATGTTTGCCTTGAGGAAGTGCTTCTCCTTTAAAGTTATAAAAAAACACAGAGTTCTGTGGTGTGAATCTGACCATTCAAAGGCCTAGGACAGTAAGAAAAATCATAGTATATATGAATAATTTATTCCTAAGAGTATATGAAAGAATATTTTTAGGTCATTTTAAATAGATGTGCTTGCTTTGCTTAGGCAGAAATGTATTTTACTTTATTTTTTCAGAAATGTATTTTTTTTAAATATATTTATTGATTATGCTATTACAGTTGTCCCATCCCCCCCCACCCCACTCCATCCTGCCCACCCCCCTCCCTCCCACATTCCCCCCCCCCATAGTTCATGTCCATGGGTCATACTTCTAAGTTCTTTGGCTTCTACATTTCCTACACTATTTTTACCCTCCCCCTGTCTATTTTCCACCTATCATCTATGCTACTTATTCTCTGTACCTTTACCCCCCTCTCCCCCTCCCACTCCCTTATTGACAACCCTCATGTTCTAGTTGTTTGCCTAGTTTGCTCTCGTTTTTGTTTTATGTGTGGTGGTTAGTAACTGTGAGTTTGCTGTCATTTTTACTGTTCCTATCTTTGATCTTCTTTTTCTTAGGTAACTCCCTTTAACATTTCATATAATAAGGGCTTGGTGATGATGAGCTTCTTTAACTTGACCTTATCTGAGAAGCACTTTATCTTCCCTTACATTCTAAATGATAGCTTTGCTGGATACATTAATCTTGGATGTAAGTCCTTGCGTTTAATCTTGGGTAATGTAATTATGATGTGCCTTGGTGTGTTCCTCCTTGGGTCCAGCTTCTTTGGGACTCTCTGAGCTTCCTGGACTTCCCGGAAGTCTATTTCCTTTGCCAGATTGGGGAAGTTCTCCATTATTTGTTCAAATAAGTTTTCAATTTTTTGTTCTTCCTCTTCTCCTTCTGGCACCCCTATAATTCGGATGTTGGAACGTTTCAAGGTGTCCTGGAGGTTCCTAAGCCTCTCCTCATTTTTCCAAGTTCTTGTTTCTTCATTCTTTTCTGGTTGGATGTTTGTTTCTTCATTCTGCTCCACACCGTTGATTTGAGTCCCAGTTTCCTTCGCATCACTATTGATTCCCTGTACATTTTCCTTTGTTTCTCTTAGCATAGGCTTCATTTTTTCATCTGTTTTTCGAACAGATTCAACCAATTGTGTGAGCATCTTGATAACCAGTGCTTTGAACTGTGCATCCGATAGGTTGGCTATCTCTTCGTGGATTAGTTGTATTTTTTCTGGAGCTTTGAAGTGTTCTGTCATTTGGGCCTTTTTTTGTTGTTGTTTGTTTGCCTTGGAGCGTCTGTTACTTTAAGGGGTGGAGCCTTAGGTGTTCACCGGGGTGGGGTAATGCTGGTCGCTGCGTTGTGACGCTGTACGTGGGGGAGGGGCCGAGTGGGAGCAATGGCGCCCTCTTCACTCTCCTCCGGATTTCAATCTTACACTCCAATACCCACAATCAAACTGGGCCACTCTGGTGCTGGTTCCCGAGTAAGTGGGCCTGTGCACACTCTAGGCCCCTGTGGGTCTCTCCAACAACCTCTCCTGTGAGGCTGGGAGTCTCTCCTGCTGCCTCCCCAACCCCCAGGGGCGTTTTCAATCAGAGGTTTGAGGCTTTATTTCCCCGAGCTGGAGCCCTGGGTTGCGCGGTCTGCTTCGCTGCCCGCCGTTTGTCCGGTTTATCTGTGGGCGAATGTGGTGCCGAAGGGTGCTACCCGCCACTCTGCCTGCCCCGTTCTCCGCCACTCTGAGTCCGGCCTTCTGGGTTTATCTGTGCAAATGTGGGGCCGCAGGGTCTGCTGGTGCTCGGACTGCCTGCGCCTTTTGTCCCACACTCCGCCAGTCTCAGTCCCGCCACAGCCACGCGAGTCCTCTCCAACCCGGTGCCCGTCTCCGCCCCTCCTACCAGTCTGGATGAATGTTTATTTTCTATTTCCTTGGTGTCGGTCCCCCTTGCTGTTCAATTCTCTGTCAGTTCTGGTTGTGCGAGGAGGCGCAGTGTGTCTACCGACGCCGCCATCTTGGTTCTCCCAGAAATGTATTTTAATACATAGTAATGATTGTAAATGGCATTACATTATATTACAGTCATTACAAACTAGAGATCACAAACCTTAACATGCCCTGTGCAGAAAATATTTTATTCTTGAGGACCTAGTAATTTCATCATAATATGTATGATGTAGTAAGTTTTACTGTAAAAAAAACTGAAGTCATACTCTGTCTTCAAGAAGTTAATATTTTATTAATTTTATTTTTTTAAAGATTTATTTATTTATTTTTAGACGGAGGGGAAGGGAGGGAGAAAGAGAGGGAGAGAAACATTAATGTGTGGTTATCTCTCACATGACCCTCACTGGGGACCTGGCCTGCTACACAGGCATGTGCTCTGCCTGGGAATTAAACTGGCGACCCTTTGGGATGCCGGTGGGTGCTCAATCCACTGAGCCACACCAGCCAGGGCAAAAAGTTAGTACTTTAGTTGTGAACAGATAAAGAAACAGGTAAACTATTTGACATGTTACAATTAGTATTAAATGTGGAGGATTTTTATGAAGAAACAAAACTTGTACCCACTATTAGTGAATACTCACAGAGCATTTTTAAGCTAGAAAATCACATTAATAACAAGTTAATAACAGACCATCTAAGCTCAATATAAATCAATAAACTTACGATTTTGATTGTTTATGTCAATAAAAACATTAGCATAAAAAGATGAAACAGCAACCAGTTAATGTAATTACTTAGTCTAAATAGCCTAATGGAAATGGAGAACCTATAAACATAAAACAAAGTCATCCAATTAAATTTATTGATTAAATATATCAGAAGACATTATGCTGTTCATAAAAGTCTGGTTAATTTTTTCCCAGTCCACAGTGGATTACGGAAAGGCAAAAAACCTTTAAATCTGGTCATGTTGGGTTGAAATACATAATTTCAACTTCTTAATCACTACAGAGACTTCATGTGGAAGGTCTTCAAAGCCGTATCCCAACAACTGTTTTATAAAAAGTTCCCCTTCCCGAGTTGACTGAATTGTCTCGGCCATCCTGGAAAATATCTGACTCAAAAAATTAAATAGCAAGAAGTTTTAGCAACGTGAATCTATTATTATTAGACTACGGCGGGGGTAAGAGGGAGCGGTACTAACAACGTCACTACTACTAGAGCAAACCCTTGTAGTGTTTTACTCTAGCTTCCAAATATTATTTTAAATGTTTTACATAAAACCAGACAATTTAAAATTAGCCCCTGAAAAATTAAAAAAAAATGACCCTTCAGATTACGGGTTATAGTTTTGTGTTTCTTAAGATGTAGTTTTCATAGGTATTTATATTGTCTTCTCAACAGAATTCCTCACTTCCAAGCCCCACGACTGACGGCGCGGAGGAATCACACGCAGATCCTCTGATACCCGAGTAAATGCTACCCTCAGCGGGAAGTGGGAGGAGCCGGCAGAGGTGGGAGGGATCGTGCTGAGGCCTTGGCAACCGCGCGGGGCGGTGCCGCGTGGCGGAACCTGAGTAAGCGAAGTTGGTGTTGCGACGGGAACGAGTCCGTCGCAGTACTCGTGGCTTTCTCAGCACAGCTGGTTCCGGCAGGGGAAAATGGCGGTGGCTGGGGCGGCGTCCAGAGAGCAGCTGGTGGGCTGGTGTACCCAGCAGTTACGGAAAACTTTTGGCTTGGATGTCAGCGAGGAAATCATGCAGTACGACCGGTTCGGGTCCGAGGCGGGAAGGAGGTTTGGGATGTGATCTGGCTGAGGGAACCGGGAAGCAGGGAGGACTAAAAAGTTAATGAAAATGAAGTAATGTGATTAGATGCCTGCTGTTCGTCTCTAGGCGCCGAATTTTGACCTTTGGTCTTAATAGTTTAGTCTCTGGAGTAGGGTGTCAAGTTCCACAATCGCCCGAAGGGGCCTTGTTTCCTATGGAAACGCCACATTCCTGTAATTAGAACTTGTAAGAGTATCCTGGGAGTCAGTTGCCATATAGATTCTAGAGAGAAGAGGCAAGCCAAATTGTCATTTCAGAAATGCCTTACTCTGGAACATTCTAGTTTGCCCGAACTGGGTTGTATCAAATAGGACCTAGGATTTAAATGGGGGCGGCGTGATAACGAAGCAAATTGCTCCTGACTCAGGAGACCCAGGTTCTATTTTCTATTGTCACTTACTAGTTTTGGAACCTTGGGCAACTTAATCTCCCCCTCTATACCTTAGTTTCCTCATCTATAAACTGACTAACTAGTACAGCTTATCTTATACTTTTATGATTTTTATGAAGTGGAGACGCTGACATAATATCTGTTTTCAGTTGATTTAACAAATATTTGTTGCGCTACTACCAGCCAGGTACTGGAGCATCAGAGAAATTGCTACAATCGAATTCTGGTTGGTTGATGAGTCCTCAGGTGGGGAAAATTCAGGGTGTTGTGGGAGCACTGAGTAAAGGACTGTCTAAAGATATGAGAAACTTCAAGGTTTACGGAAAGGGGTGACTTTCACCCTGAGAACTAAAGAATGGCTAGGTGGAGGTGCAGTGTACAGGTGAGAAGGAGAAACTTCCACAAAAGTTGGTCTTGATCAGGGAACCTGTGTTCCTTGATTTGATTCCTTTTTCCTTGATGCTGAAACCAGAGTTGCAATTCTAGGGCTTTTGTAGGAAGTAAGGTGAGTTTCTGAGTTTAGGAGAAAATAGACTTATTAGCAAAGAGAGAGTTAAGAGAGCATGTATTAAAGGATTTTTTTAAACACTGGAATAGATTTATCAAAATCAAACCAACCCAAAACCCCAGCCAAATTGTATGGCTTAGTTTTACCCTTGGTTGAGGACAAGATCTGGGTAAGTAGTTTTTCAAACATTTTTTAAAGCAATAGAAATGTTGTCAGTTGGAATAATGAGACTTTTTTTTTTTTTTTTTGCAACATACCAAACAAGTCATTCAATTAAAAAATATTGGGACTGCTTTTGATGGGTCAACCATGGAGTATGGATTAGGGCAGTCTTCTCAGTCTCTGAATCCAATTGTATTTTGTCTGCCTACACAGCATCAGGAAAATGCTAATTCTCATAGATTGTGATTTAAAAGCTTATTTTGCAGCCTTAGATTTTTTTCTGTTAAACTTATCCACTCCCTTGAAAGAGGAGTGATCTGAAATTTAAAATTAAAGCACTAAGTATGGCTAAACACCTGCTTGCATTTTTTAAAAAAGATTTTGTTTATTTATTCTTGGAGAGAGGGGGAGGGAGAGAGAAAGAGGGGGAGAGAAGATTGCTGTGAGAGAGAAACATCAATCGGCTACCTCTTATATGTGCTCTGAATGACCAGGGTATACCAAACCTGCAACCCAGACATGTGCCCTGACTGGGAATTAAACCAGCAACCTTTAGCTTTGCGGGCCAATTCCCAACCAACTGAGCCACACTGGTCAGGGTCCTGCTTGTATTTTTAAAAATTCATAAATATGAGTTAGGAATTATTCAATACTTAAAATAAGCACTAAAGCTACTTATAATATAATGCTATTCGAACCAGTTGGTTTTTACTAGTTATTGCATAACAACCTATAATGCCATGATGAAAGCATTTGCTATGTAAATCACTGTGCCTTGCCTGGTATTTGAGAATTACCCAGGTGTACTGTAGTTATCTGGTAATATGAATAATTTGACTTGACTGGCCTGAACTAAAAAACAAAACAAAACCCCAGTATAGAGTTCTTACCTCCCTAATCAATGACAAATTTATGAGACATTAAGATCTGTACACAGATTTTACAAAGTAAATTTTGGCCATCTATCTATATTAGTTCATGTTTTGGTTGTCTATTTTGATAAGAAGTGGTAAGTAATACATTTGGGTGTATGTTCTTTATTAAATAGTAAAAATGACATTTATTCAAATGTTTCTGGACCTCTTTAAGTACTTCCCTAGTGGTTTGAATACTCCAGAGTTAAATGATTCTTTGAGGTTCCTTGAAGCTCTGTGAGTCCTTGGTAACAATAGATTTTTTTGATGAGGGCTAGTAAGTTTGGGGATCAAGTCGATTAAACTATAGAAGTCCTGAAAATGATGTCTACCGATAATGAGACAATTGTATGACTTTTTTTGTGGCCATTTTTTTTAGAGAGAAGAGAGAGAGAAACATCAATGTGAGAGAGAAACATCAGTCAGTTGCCTCCCTTATGTGACCCAATTGGGGATTGAATCAGCAACCTTTTGGTGTATGGAACAATGTTCCAACTAACTGAGCCACCCAGCCAGGGGCCTTGATATATAATTTTTTAAAAAGATTTTATTTATTTATTCCCAGAGAGGGGAAGGGAGGGAGAAAGAGGGAGAGAAACATCAATGTGCAAGAGATTCATCGATTAGTTGCCTCTCGTATGCCCCCAAATGGGCACCTGGCCCACAAGGCAGGCATGCGCCCTGACTGGGAATCGAACCGGCAAACCTTCAGTTCACAGGCTGATGCTCGGTCCATTGGGCCACACCAGCCAGGGCAAGATTTATAATTTTTAAGAATGTTAAATCATTAACTGGTTAGATTTTAGTATATATTCATATTTTTTGTGAATATTTTAAGATTTTGCAATATAGAAATTAAGTCATTTTTATTGTTCCTAGGAAATATAATACTTGCAGATATGTAATTATAGAAAGTATTCTGCCACCTGTACTTTAATAAAAATTTTAAAAGAAAGTATTCCTGTGTTAAGGATAGCCCCATAAGCCTATACTCCAAACCCTGATTTGATTTAGGAAGTTTGTACACAGTTTATATTATGAACTGCTCGAGGTCAGGGTCTTTGTCCTAATCAAATTTATAACCCTAGCATCTAGGGTAGAACTTGACTCAAAGTAAAGACTCGAATGGATTTATTACTGGTTTTTACTACCTTCATCTCTTGTTATGAATATTGAAAACCATAGTGTAAGCTAGTCTTGTTTCAATAACTTTTATCTTTACTTCCTGAGGTATGTTTTGTCAATTGAGAGCGCTGAAGAGATACGAGAATATGTTACTGACCTCCTTCAGGGAAATGAGGGCAAAAAAGGTCAATTCATAGAAGAGCTTGTAGACAAATGGCAAAAGAATGATCAGGAGTTTATTTCTGATGCACTACAGCAGTCCTTCAAAAAAGACGGTGAGTTAGGTTAATGTAATGAAGTAATGATTTGAAATATTGGTAAAGGGCTGGTTTATAGGACTTGGTATTTTCTGTCACTCTGTATTTCCTCACAGCTAACTTAAACAGTCATATGTGTACATATTTTTAATTCAGTTCTTCTCAATCTGTGGTGAGTATTATTCTAGTGCAGACTTTTTCAACTTAGAAAATATCACATATTATTTGCAGAAATAAATGTGACTTCAGAATAATTTGAAAAATTTATACATGGGTTAAAAAAACACTTTTCAGTTATGTGCATACCTAGATGAAGGTAGATGTTGACCATTTTTAATATAAACAGATTTAGAAGTAACAATTTAGTTAAACAGTAAAAAAGATGAGCACAAAACTACATAATCTAAGTCATTATTATTATACAACCTGAAATATAAGGTTTTAATTTAACTTCTTAATCCCGGCCAATAGTCTTTATCATTTAAATGATGATTTAAATGCAATTCTCGTTTGAAAGAAGGTAGTTTAAAAACCTGCCTGACTTCATATCTTGACTTTAAATATTAAGCATTGCCTTCTCTTTATTAGCTATTAGTTCACCAAACTATCTATGTACATATATGTATATTTTTTCTTCTTTAAAGAAATTTTAGATGGGCAGAGATCAGGAGACCAGCTAAAGAGGAGTAGACGGAAAGGGAGAAACAGACAGGAAGTTCCTGCATTTGCTGAACCTGATACAACCGTAGAGGTCAAAACACCTTTTGACTTAGCCAAGGTAAGTGCTTTTGTAATGAAATTTTTTACTGGCTATGTGAAGAAGAGGAAATGACTGATGAGAAAGGTGTACGAATTGGTCTAGAATGACAGTCCTTCAACAAATGCATGAATTTTATGAAGAGAAAGTGATAATTACTTTTTATATGGTAGTTTTTTGGGCAGCCTGATTAAGTAAGTATTGTAAGGACATCTTTACTTAGAGGCGATATACACACACATACACACATACACACCCATATAGTAAAATTATTTTCTATCATATATGTGTGTGTATGTGTATGTGTGTATACATATATATATACACACATATATAGTGGGAAATAATTAATGAAGTATACCTTCAAATTCAACATTTTTTTGTGGGTTTAAACTAAAAGAATATATAATTCTAGCTGTTATTAACAGTGTTCCTCTTTTGGGCCATCCACTACCACCACCACTATCCTCTTCATCATTTAGCTTTTAGAATTTTGTTATTCCCTCGTGGTATTTGGAGGTAAAAAGAAATATTTATTTTATCTTTTTTTCTTTTTTTAATAAGCAGAAATCTTTATAATCAGGACAATTTTACCATCTAAATTTCCTTACATAAAGGAAAAGTTAATTATGCTAAAATGGGAGAGTATGATCAGAAAATTCTGAGTGTGATGATTACGTAAAAAACACTTGGCAGAATATTTACAAAATAATATTAAGTTAAAGTAAAAAACCTGAGATTTAAGCCTTTTATCAGTTGGAATAAAATGAGCAAAGACCACAAGCAAAAGATAAAACACAAGTGACCAATACACATAAAAAGATGTCTAACCTTATTAGTAATTAAGGAGCCATTCATCCCTCTAATTTCCTGGGGCTTTCCTAGTTTGAGCATCTTTTAGTCCCATGCAAATCAGGATGGTTGGTTACCGTATTAATAATCAAATCAATACACATGAAATCCCTGAGATTCTGCCTATCAAATTGTAAACTATATAGAGTACTTAGAGATGATGAAGTATTAAAACTGTAACCTCCTGTACATTGCTGATGGCAGTGTAAATTGGTTTACACTTTGAGGACAGTTTGGCAGCATATATGAAGAACCATGGAAAATGTTCATATACTTTTGATTTATTAATCTAAGTTAAGAAAGTAATTAGAAGTACATGCTAAACACTATGTTCTGTTCAATTTTATTTATAATATTGAAAATTTGAACTGACCTGATTGTTTAGCCATAAGAAAAAAGATTAAATAAATTATAGTTTCCTCTTACATGCCTGAACCGTGGACATGAACAATGATGTGGGGATTGCCTGAGGGAGTGGGGGATGCTGGGTGGAGGGAGGGCAAAGGGAAGAAGTGGGACAACTGTAATAGCATAATCAATAAAATATAATTAAAAAAAATTATAGTTCCCTCATTTGATGGAATACTATGCAATTAATAAAGTTATTCTTCAAAATACAGAATTTGGGAAAATGTTCATCACAATTAAGTTTGTAATCACCTAAACATTATTTTGAGTAATTTTTTGTATTACTCTTACCAATAAAAATACTTGCTTTCAAAGTAGAAATATTTTATATAAGGGTATGAATATATATTTTGTAAGTGTTGATTGCAAGTATTAAGGTAAAAGTAACAAAAATATAAAGAAAATATTTTCTGCTCAATGTGATGAATAACAGATGAAATGTTTAAAGCCTTATTCCATAATTTACAAAATAATTATGAAATAATAACAATATGATAACAAACTTGTAATAAATTGATTTTCAACATCCAGGACAGAGAGTTGTTGAAAATAGCATGAGAACTATTATCTGTGTGTTCTTCTTTGAGTCAATGTCCTAAGGATGCTTTCTAAAAAAGTTCTAGTTCTCTTTTTAAATATTATTGGTAAATATTTTTAAACTTATATATATAAATTCTTTTAAGTATTTCTTTTTTATAATTATTTAATCTTTTCATTTATTCAGTCTTATGTTGCTTTAATGTGTTTGGTCAGTGCACTCATTTACCAATCCACATTAAAGAAGCCTGCACTGACTATGTGATAACTAGATTTTTAGTGCGGTAAGTGCCAATTACAGTTGACAGAGAACTCCACTGTTTATATTAATGGACTTTAATGGATAAGGTGCCTTGATGCTTGCTGTTAAATAGGTTTCATAAGGTAAAGTAAAAGCTGGGGGCCACTCTTAAATTTCCAGATGAGTAGGGAAAATCTTCAAATTAATAATGATTTAATAATAAATTTTATATTTCTTAATGCTTTCTTAATTTATCCCTCAAGAACCTGTTTCTGAGTCTATGTTTTGTCTTAAGTGTTTTGTATTCATTAAGCAAACTTGAAAAATAAGTTTGAAAAAATAGTTTATCCCCTGTATAGTAATTTCTCATTAAAGCCACGGTGTATACTGAATTAGTGAATACTGAACTTCCTAGGGGACTACATGAGAGCCTCTGGTCACAACAGTTCCATCAGCCAATCAATACATAGCCTTGTTTCATGTGTGTTTTTGTTTAAAGACACTTTATTTAATATATGTTGTTGAGTCATTAACATTGACTCACGGCCAACAGCACTATAACTCATGGCAGAAGAAAACTTATTTATAAGACACCTATTTTCTATGTAAAGTACAGTCTTCTCATGCTTAGGAACACAGGACAGCACTTCAGCACTGTGCATGGGGGCCATTTTAAATGGTGAGATCACCAACAAAAAGCATAAAAGTGCAAAAGAGCGGCACCAAATAGACTAAAAAACAACACATGTTTACGGAATGCAAGCTGAAACAAGAAGGCACATCATTGCCTTGCTGGACCTTAGCTGGAAATATGTGCATTTGATGACGCAAACTTACTGCCACTCTGTGCAAGCGCTTGGAGTATTGATTTGGGGATTACAAGTAAATTTTAGCAAGTAGGCAAATTCACAGATCTGGAAGCATGAGTACTGATTATCAAATGGACCTACAAATGGACCTGTAGATAAATCTATCTTCAGCTTTCACAAGCAGTTCATCTGGTTATTCAGAAATCTTCATTGCATGTCTGCTGTGTGTCAAGAACTGATTTAGGCATTAGAGTTATAGCAATAAACAAGACACATTAGGCTTTCTTGCTGTCCTGGAGTTTACATTTTAGTGGTTCAGAGGAAAAGTGGAAAAGACAGTCAAAAAAAAATTGTTTAAGTAATTATAGATTGTGAAAACTGCCATGAAAGAAATAAAAACAACTGTGTTAGGTAGTAGTTGGTAGGACAGGTATTAGTTTACATAGGTTATTCAAAGAAAGCCTCTCTAAAGGGCTGAAATAATAGCTAAGACCTGAATATGAAAAGGAACCAGTATGTAAAGAGACCGGCTAGGAACAGTACAGATGGGGGAATAGCAAGTGCAAAGGGGAGATGGACAAAAGTGTTGTAGGAAGAATCAGAAGCCTTGTGTACCGGCAGCATAGTGAGCAGGAAAAGAATAATATGTAGATGAAGTTGGAGAGTACATGGAGGCCATATGTAAGGCCTTATAGGTTATTAGAATGTAGCTTGGATTTTGTGACAAACACAGTGGGAAGCCAGTGATGATTTTAAGAAGTGGAACGATATGCTATCAATTGTTTTGCTTGCCCCTTTTTCCCCTTCTCTATTTCTCTCTCTCTCTCCCTCTCAATAAATACTTACTGCCCATTATATATGAGACTTCATCAAAGCCCTGCTTTTAATCCCTCAAACCTTATTTTAATGTAGCTGGATACTGTAATGGGAGTCAAACACAAATTTCTGCTTAGAGATTTTAATATTCCCTTCACCATCAACCCTGAGAGACAAAGATATAATTGACTAGTTTGAAAAATTGTGACCTGCTCGATTATATTAAATCTAGCACTTGTCTGACATTTTAATTTTTACCTAAGTTGACTTATTTGATTTTATCTTAGCTCAGCTTTTGGTTTTGGACATTAGAGCATGTCACATCCCTTCTTTCCCCCTTATTTTTATTGTTGACAGTATTATAGATGTCCCCATCGCCCCATCTTTGGCCAATTCCACCCAGCCCCACCATCCCCGTCACATCTCTTTATACTTACCAGAGAATTGTTTCTCTTCCTTGTACTTCCGCATCCCCTAGAACTCTTTTGAGATTTTTCCACTCCAAAACTTCAATCTCTGGAAATAATTGAGAAACTCTCAGTTTAAAGGAAAATAGGACCACAACATGAGAGAGGTATCTATACACTTTATGTGTCAGAGGCAGCTATGGCTTACATGTTTGTATCCCCCCAAAATTCCCATGTTGAAATGCTAATGCCCAACGTGATGATATCAGGGTGCCGGGCTTTTGGGAGATTCCTATGTCATGAGGGTGGAAGTCTCATGGATGAGATTAGTGTGCTATAAAAGAGACTCCACAGAGTTCCCAGGCCCCTTTCACCACATGAGGACACAGTGACCTAGATGTCATTTCTGTAACCTCGAAGAAGGCCCTCACCCAACCATGCAATGCTCTGATCTTGGACCTCCAGCCTCCAGAACTTTGAGAAATAAATTTCTGTTTGTAAACCACCCAGTCTATGGTATTTTGTTATAACAGCCTAAATGGACTAACACATAGGCTAATAAATATAGTTCTCTTTTTAAACTTTGTATTTTATAATTTACATATAGAATTGAACAGACGGATTTTCACAAATTGACCCATACCTGTATAAACAGAAACAAAACATTACCATTCCTCTAGAAAACCCCCAGTGTGCCCCCAAATGACAGCCCTCCCAAGGAAAACAGCTTCTTGACTTCCAACATCATAGATTACTATTCCTGCTTATGGACTTTGTATAAATGGAGCTAAATAACATGTACTTTTTTGTTTTGGCTTCTTTCAATTAACATGCTTTATGAGAATTATCCATATTGTTTTGTATAGCTGTACTTTTTCATTGTCATTGCTACATGGGATCTTATTACATGAATACATCAATACTGTTAACATTTGGGTAGTTTCCAATTCCAGTACTGCAATGAACATTCTTTTGCATGTCTTCTAGTGACATATTTATACATTCTGTTGCGTATATATCCAAGAATTGAATTGCAGGGTTACAGGATATGCATATGTTCAGCTTTAGTAATTACCAATTTATACTCCAACAGTGTATGAGAGCTCCAATTGCTCTGTATCCTTGCCAGTACTCTGTATCTTCTGTCTTTCAATTTAGCCATTCTGCTTGGTATGTTGTATGCATTGTGGTTTTATTTTGCATTTTCTTGATAAGTAATGAAGTTATGCACCTTTTCATATGACTGTTGGCCATTTGGATATCTTCTTTTTTAAAAAATATTTTATTCATTTATTTATTTTTAGAGAGGGGGGAAGGTAAGGAGAAAGATAGGGAGAGAAACATCAGTGTGTTGTTGACTCTCGTGCGCCCTCCACTGGGTCCCTGGCCTGCAACCCAAGCATGTGCCCTGACTAGAAATTGAACCAGCAACCCTTTGGTCTACAGGCGGGTGCTCAATCCACTGAGCCAGGGCTGGATATCCTCTTTTTGAAAGAAAGATTTTATTTGTTTTTAGAAAGAAGGGAAGGGAAGGAGAAAAAAAGGGAAAAAAACATCGATTGGTTGCCTCTCACACAAGCACCAACTGGGGACAAGGCCTGCAACCCAGGCACATACCCTGACTGGGAATCAAACCGGCAACCTTTAGTTTTACCAAACAATGCTCAAACTATTGAGCCACACTGGTCAGGGTTGGATATCTTCTTTTATGACATTCCTATTTAGGTCTTTTGCCCATTTTTCTATTGTGTTTTCTGTCTGAATCTATCTTACTGAATCTGTTTTTATTGATTTTTCTTACTTATATTTCCAAATCTGTGAGTACCATCTGCTTTTATTATTTTTAAAATATTTTATTTATTTTTAGAGAGAGGGAAAAGGAGGGAGAAAGAGAGGGAAACAGCAATTGGATGCCTCTCCAATGCCCCCAACTCTGGACCTGGCCCACAACCCAGGCATGTACCCTGACTAGGAATCAAACCAGCAACCTTTCAGTCTGCAGGCCAGCACTCCATCCATTGAGCCACACCAGCCAGGGAGAATGTCATCTGCTTTTAGAGGCATTTTTGTTTCTTATGATCTTCAATTTAGCTATGCTTAAATATGTCACATAATCAGCTTTTACTGCTACAGCTATTTCCCACCAGTGGTAATAGAGGGCTGAAAAGGCAAGGTCTGTTACCTAATTTTTCTAGAGCATAATCTTTCTTTAGACCCTTGATTATAATTAATTTGTATTTCTCCTACTCCTTTCTTTCTTGACTCCTTGGTAGTGTGTAAGTTGTTATTGAACAGAACTGAGGTTTTTCTCTTTTCAACAATTTTCATTGTCATTAACTATTTGGTGTTATTTCTGATATTTTTATACACTTAGGCACAAGAGAACAGCAACTCCTTAAAGAAGAAGACAAAGTTTGTTAGTTTATACACAAAAGAGGGACAAGACAAGCTTGCAGTCCTGATCCCAGGTCGCCACCCTTGTGATTGCCTGGGCCAGAAGCACAAGCTGATCAATAACTGTCTAATCTGTGGGCGTATAGTCTGTGAACAAGAGGGCTCTGGCCCTTGCTTATTCTGCGGTTCTCTGGTAATAGTTTTTTTTATTTTACTGGTTTAATAATAGGGACATTTACATCCCTCATACTCTTTTTTCACAGTAAATTTTTTCCCTACGATATCTAGTAAACTGTAATAGCAGGAATTTTTTAGGCGAAAACCCAAGGTTACATCCTAATAATGAGGCTTGTTAGTAAGAAGGGTTTTGAGAAGACATACGTTGAGAGACCCAAGTCTTGTGTCAGATTAATCTCAATTCAAGAAAACTTTAGGGCCTAAAATGTCAAATTTTTTTGTCAAAGTCTTCAGACATATCCCCACAGGGACAGAACCATTGTGACATAATCCTCAGGTCATTAACACTTTTGTTCCTAGGGTACCTCCTCTTTATAGCTCTGTAGTGAGGGAATGACCTCAAGTGTGTAGCAGTAATGACTCTGTTCTAAACACCCTAATGAATTGTCTAGAAAGCTTATACTGCCAGTTGAGCTGGCTAGCTGAAGCAGTGGCATTTGGTGTTGGTGAAGGGTACTATTTTATATTGTCAATAAATGTCCTCCCATGTGAAGCTTTCTCTAGGGAAACAACCTACCACTGCTGGCAGGAACTCTGTCCCGCTGCTAGGAAGTACAGTGTTTTCTGTTAGATCCCCTGGAAATCTAACAGTTCAAGAAACAGAGGAATGTAAAGTAGATTGTCCTTTAAGCCTGGCAGTTTTATAAGCTTAATGAAACTCTTTAAGTAATCCCTTCTTCCCCTCCCTTCTTACAATTGCAGTGATTTTATTATTATTTTTTTCATCCTCACCTGAGGATATGTTTATTGGTTTTAGAGAGAGAGAGAAAGAGAAACATCAATGTGAGAGAGAAACATCAGTCAGTACCCTCCCTATGCACCCAAAATGGGGATTGAACCCACAACCTAGGTAGGTGCCCTGCCTGGGAATTGAACCCCCCAACCTTTTGGTGCATGGGGTAATGCTCCAACCAACTGAGCCCCCCAGCCAGGGCTGCAGTGATTTTATAATAAACAAAACTTTATTTTGCTTAATATAGTCATCATTTTTAATATTCTAAGGCAAAAAACAAAATATATATGGTATAAAAGCTAGAGAAGATTTCACTAGTGATACTGTAATTTGCTTTTTTCTCTTTGTCTTTATAATAAGATATCTGCTTATAATTTCTCCTATAAGACATGGATTGCATGATTAGAACTGGAAGGCTTTTAAAAAAAGGTGTTGAATATTTTTTGCAGTATTCTCAATGATGGCACATCTTTCTCCTTTAAAAGTAGATTAGATTAGATTATTTTTTTAATTAAAATTGTTTTAAAGATTTTTTAAATTTACTTTTATTATTTTTTTAAAGATTTTATTGATTTATATTTGGAGAGAGGGGAACAGAAGGAGAAAGAGAGAAAGAGAAACATTAGTGTGTGGTTGCCTCTCGCATGCCCCCTACTGGGGACCTGGCCTGCAACCCAGGCATGTGCCCTGACTGGGAATTGAACCAGTGACCTTGTAGTTTGCAGGCCACCACTCAATCCACTGAGCCACACCAGCCACGGCAGGTTAGATTTTTTTTTTAAACTGCCAAGTCATTCAGGGTCACTCGCAGTGAGGTCAGTCTTTTGTATGCTTCATGAAAGAAGGGAAAAATAGAAAGAGTAAGGTAAAACTCAATTTGAATATATATTTTTTGGTATATTTGGATAAAAAAGTGTCAACAGTCTCATTTTTTTGTTGCCAAACTAATGTGTGATTTAAGTTTACTTTGTAAGAATATCAGGAAAACAACATAAATAGGTATTGCATCATGTGACTTTTATTACTTTACAGGTATGTACTCGTGAAGAACAGGATATTTTACAACGTGACTCAAACAAGAGCCAGAAATTGCTCAAGAAGCTAATGTCAGGTAGGCAGTAATCTTCTGATTACTCTCCCTCTCAACGTTTGAGCACATAACGTTGAGTGACAAAACAAATAATTGTAGTGGATTATAACCCAATGAGTAAAGTTAATATCCTGAATTAACTAAATGGGGAGAAGGGACAGCTCTTTCTTATAGAAGAATTCTAATTAATAAAGTGAATGAATCTGATGTCTAGAGTTGACATATACTAATATTCAAAATGTGCAGTTTTCAACAAAAAATTATGAAGCAGGCAAAAAACCCCAAGAAATTATGGCCCATTCACAGGAAAAAAAGATATTAACATGGAAATTGTGCCTGAAGCTCAGGCAAAGGAAACTACGAAGAACTAAGGAAACCAAGAAAATAGTGTTACACCAAGTAGAGAATATTAGTAAAGGAATAGGAATTACAGGACTGCCAGTTAAGATGGCTGCATAGGAAGTACTCCTTCCTCCTCCAACCACATCAAAATTACAAGTTAACTACAGTATAAACATCATTCAGAACCACCTGAAATCTGGCTGCCTGGAAGTCCTTCAACTAGGGAATTAAAGAAGAAGCTACATTGAGACTTGGCAGACACTCAGAATGGGCTGGTCCACACCCACATGTGGATAAAATTTGGGAGGGATATCTTATAGCAGAGGTCCCTCTGAGAAGCGAGAGGTCCCAGCCCCACACCAGGCCCCCCAGCCCAGGATTTCAGTGCCTGGAATAGAAGGTTTCATAACTTCTGGTTCGAAAAACCAGTGGGGATTGAGGCAGAGGGAGACTGAGAGCAGCTGGAGTCCCAGGCAGTTCCTCTTAAAGGGCCCACAGACAGACTTGTTCTGACTCACTTACTCTGAGCTTCAGTGCTGGGGCAGCAGCGTAAAAGGCATCAGAGCTATACATGGAAGGAACTGAATCATGTAGGAAAAGGGTGAAAGCTGAAGGGGTGGTAGCTTTCTCCCTGACAGAACTGCAGTTAGAGGTCATTGTTCCTTTGGTGAGCCCTGCCCTACCCAGAGCCAGCAGAGAGGGGGCCATATCTGAGACTCCCATCAACCTGGCTCACACTGCTGCATCCTGGGGATTCCCTGAGGTCCCACCCCATCCAACTTTTGGGCTCACTCAAGCTGTTTCCAGTAGTTTTTCCACACTAATGGCCTGTCTTGGCTCATCCTTCAGATTTTCCTGAAATCTCTCAAACCAGCAGCATCTGGCCTCAGCATGCTCTGTACCTCTCATTAAGTGGCCCCAGGCCCAGCACCAGCAGCAGTCAGGCTCAGTGTTGCAGCTCTCTCTCACCTGGGTACCTCTAAGCCCAGCACAAGTAGCAGCCATCTGCAGATCACTTTGTAGGTCATGCCAGGTGGTCCCAGGCAGAATATAGATGGTGGTTGACCTTGGCCCATACCTACTGGGAGGCCCCAGAGCCTGCACACCTAGTGGATAGCTTCAGACCATGTCAGAGCGCTACCACCCAGCCATCTCTACAGGCAGCAGAGCCCTGCTGAAGTAAGTCCTGCTCTGTGAGGTGGGCTCCGGCATAGCTGATCTTCCATGGTGGTTGGAGGCCGAGGGGTAAATTCCTTCCATCGATGTGCCAACAGCAATCAAGGCTCAATTACATGCGGGTTTACACAGCCCGCCTGTGTGGGGCACACCTTGAATGCCCAGCTTGGGTGATCAGGGCGTCTGTGCCACTGGATCCTACAGAACACCTACCACATTAGGCTACTCTGCCAAGTCTGGGAGACATAGAAGCTCTGTCTAACACATAGAAACACACACAGGGAGGCTGCCAAAATGAAGAGACAAACATGCCCCTAATGAAAGAACAGAACAAAACTCCAGAAAAAGAACTAAACAAAATGGAGACAAGTAACCTACTAGATGCAGAGTTCAAAATGCTGGTTACAAGGATACTCAGTGAACTTAGAAATTTAGGAACATAAAAAAGGACCAGTCAGAAATGGATACAAAAACTGAAATTAAGAGGAATTTATAAGGAATGAAGAGTAGAGTACATGAAGCCAAGAATCATATCAGTGATTTGGAATATAAGGAAGCAAAAAATACCCAGTCAGAACAGCAAAAAGAAAACAGAATCCAAAAAAGTGATGATAGTGTAAGCAGCTTCTGGAACAACTTCAAGAGTACCAGCGTTCTCATCATGGGAGTGCTGGGAGGAGAAAGAGAGAGTGAGAAACTAAAAACCTATTTGAAAAAATAACAATGAAAATCTTCCCTAACTTGGTGAAAAAAAGTAGACATACAATTCCAGGAAGCATAAAGAGTCCCACAGGATGCAAACCCAAAGAGTCCCCTACCAAGATACATCATAATTAAAGTGCCAAAGTTTAAAGACAAAGAATCTTAAAAGCAACAGGAGCAAAACATTAGTTATCTAGAGGGAACATCCATAAGACTGTCAGCTGATTTCTCAACAGAAATTTTGCATGTCAGTGGCATTGGCAAGAAAAATTCAAAATGAAGAAAATCAGGGACCTACAACCAAAATTACCCAGCAAAGCTATACTTAAAATTGAAGAACAGATGAAGAGGTTCCCAGACAAGACAAAGCTAAAGGAGTTCACCACCACCAAACCAGTATTTTTTTAAGTCCTCAACTGAGAATATATTTAATTGATTTTAGAGAGAGAAGAAAGCAGAAAGAGAGAAACATCACTGTGAGAAACATCAATTGCCTCCCATAGGCTCCCTGTTCTGGGATCATACCCACAGCCTAGGTACGAGCCCTGACCGGGAATTGAACCCACAACCTTTTGGTGTGAAGGACAATACTCCAGCCAACTGAGCCACCGTCCAGGGCACCACCGAACCAGAATTATATGAAATGCTAAACGTGTCCAACCTTTTGGCATCTCTGGGCCACACTGGAAGGAGAAAAGTTGTCTTGGGCCACACATTAAATACACAAACACTAATAGAAACTGATGAGTAAAAAAAAAGGTTTTAAGTAAATTTACAGTTTTGTATTGGGCCACATTCATAGCCATCCTGGGCCAGAAGGAGAAAAGATCAAAAATATTACCAGGAACATTAGCCCTGGCCAGTGTGGCACAATTGGTTGGAGCATCATCCCTGTAAACCAAATGGTCATGGGTTTGCATATAACTAGGTTGTGTGTTCTGTTCCCAGTTGGGGCACATATGAGAGACAATGGATTGATGTTTCTCTCTCACATCAAAATTTCCCTCTCTCTCAAATCAATAAGTGTGTCCTCAGGTAAGGATAAGAAATAAAAATTAAAAAATATATATGAACATTAAAATGTCAATAACTACACATCTATCAACAATTGAATCTAAAAAACCAAATAACAGAACAAGCAGAACAGAACACAGACTTAGACATTTTGATGGTTGCCAGATGGGAGAGGGCTATGGGGGATGGGTGAAAAAGGTGAAGGGATTAAGTGCAAATTGGTTATTATAGAAAAGTCACGGGGATGTAAAGTACAGCATAGGAATAATATTATAATAACTATGTATGGTGTCAGATGGCTGTGAGATTTATTTGGATGATCACTTAGTAAGTTATGTAATGTCTGATCACTGGGATGTACATGTGAAACTAATATAATAGTGTATGTCTACTGTAATTGAAAAATTAAAAAATGATTTAAAAAATTTAAAGAATCTAAAATGAGAGAACGAGGATAATAGAAAATCACCATTAGAACCCCGTAATGACAGTAATGGTTACAGTTAAGATCCACCAATGTATGCTGAAATTGTTGGATGAACATTAAGAATAGGATTTGCAAGGTCACAGAAGACAAGAATTGTCACAGGTTGGAGGAGACTAAGACATGACAACTAACTGCAATGTAGGATCCTGAATTGGACCCCAGAACAGAAAAATAACTTTAATTAAAAAAATGTTGAAATCCAAATAAAGTCTGTAATTTAGTTAATAGTATTGTACCAATGTTAATTTCTTTCTTTTCATAATTGTGCTATGGTTATATTAGATAAGATATTAACATTAAGGGAAGTTGAATGAAATTTATCAGGAACTCTCATTTTCTTTGCAACTCTTTTTTAAGTCTTTAATAGTTGAAAAACGTGAATAAATAGTTAAGGACATTGTTTTTTGTTGTTGTTGTTGTTCAAGTACAGTTGTCTCCATTTTCCCCCTACCAGTTAAGGACATTTTTAAAAGAAAAAATCATATTCATTAATTTCCACATATGAAAATATTTTGGGTTTTTTAAATACAGATATTAGTTTATATTGTAAAGGAGCAATCAGAGTATGTGTATTTGTTTCTCCTATTTTTCAATTAACATTTTAAAATTAGTTTCTATGTTGCTATATAGTCTTCATATTTATTGTTTTTCATGGCTAAAAATAATCTATTAACTCAATTTATTGTACTATGATTACTTATTTTCTACTGGATATTTTGACCCTTTCCAAATTATCAATAATATCACAAGTGGTCATTTTTTGTTAATATATCTTTTTATTTACTTTCTTGTGATAAATTCCTGAGAATGGGATTATTGAGTTGAATATTGATAATTTTTGACATTTAAGATGTATTTATCTTATTACATTACCAAAATATATTGTACCATCTACAACAATATTAGTTTTATACCTGAGACCCTGTCATCATTGAGTTTTGACATTTCAAATTTTTAGTTTTTTATAGTTGTAATTTTTCAGAATTATTAATGAGGTTGAACAGGTCTCCATACTTTTTAAATTAGGATTTCTATAAGGTCATTATTATGAGAAAAGGTAATTCTAAGTGTTTTTTAAAAAATATTTTATTTAGCCCTGGCTGGTGTGGCTCAGTGGATTGAGCATGGGACTGTGAACCAAAGGGTCGCCGATTCGATTCCCGGTCTAGGGCACAAGCTTGGGTTGTAGGCCCGCTCCCCAGTGGGGGCTTACGAGACACAACCACACATTGATGTTTCTCTCCCTCTCTTTCTCCTTCCCTTCCCCTCTCTCTAAAAATAAATAAAATCTTTTTTTTAATCTTTAAAAAAATATTTATTTAGCCCCGACTGGCTAGCTCAGTTGGTTAGAGCATTGCCCTGCTACACCAAGGTTGTGGGTTTGATCCTCTGTTAGGGCATGTACGAGAAGCAACCAGTGAAAGCATAAATAAGTAGAACAACAAAATGATCCCTCTCTCGCTCTCGCTCTCGCTCTCGCAAATTAATACATTACAAAAACAAAAAGATTTTATTTATATATTTTGTGGGGGCAGGGGAGGGAGGAGAAAGACAGGGAGAGAGACATCTGTGTGTGAGAGAAACATCACTTGGTTGCCTCTCACATGCCCCCAACTGGAGACCTGCAATTCAGTCCATTGAGCCACACCATCCTGGGTATCTAAATGCTTTTTTAATGTTCAGAATATAAGAATCAGTCAATCAGTCAGTCTCTCTTGCTTTCACTCTTTTTTTTTTTTAATATTTATTGATTATGCTATTACAGTTGTCCCATCCTCCCCCCCCCACTCCACTCTTGCTTTCACTCTTGCTCTCTTTAAATTTTAAAAGAAAGATTTTACAGGATTTTGAACAGGCCTAGAGTTTTATGTAAAGAGATAGGTCAACTATTATTATTGCCTAGTTGTTTTCCTAACTAATTTTGGTTTTATCACAATTTATGGCTTTCTTTTCTGGGATATATATGTGTTTATTTGTGTGTGTGTATGTATACATAGATATTTATACTATGCTTTCACAAAGGAGATAACACATAGGCCAAGGAATTAATATAGGCTTTAGATTTAGACAGACCTAAGTTTAAATTTTGTTTCTACCCTCTAATTTCTGAGTGAACTCAGTAAGCTTATTGTTTCTGAACTTTAGTTTCTTATCTGTAAAACAAAGATAATACAAATTTTCTAACAAGGTTATTGTGAATATTAAATAATACGACATATATTAAGTGCCTTAGCATCTAATAAGTTCTAATTATTACTGTCTCCTTTCTACAGTTTCTTCTCTTTTTTCTTCCATTATTTAGTTGTTAGTTTTGATATGTAAAAGTATGTTTAGAAGTGATATTCAGTTCAACTCAATAAAGTTGTTCGTTTATAAGGCATTGTATATTGTGCGGTTAAATAGCTTGGTGATCCAAATTTCCATAACGTAAGAAATGGAGCTTAACGATTATTGAGAACCTATTATTTGTCAAGTACTACCTGTGTACTTGTTTGTTTTCCATTGAAATGAAGTCTGTTGGTCATCAGAGTAGAGTCAGATCTTCTGATACTTTATTTTCTGTTGCGCAGTATTAACAATTAATTTGTATTATAGACTGACATCATTTGATTTCCTTATTGAATTTCAGGGTCAGAGAGTTCTGTAAAGGTGGACGTCTCTACCAAGGACCTTCTTCCTCATCAAGAATTGCGATTTAAGTCTGGTCTGGAGAAGGCTATCAAGCATAAAGACAAACTGTTAGAGTTTGACAGAACTAGGTATGATGCGGTTAGAGTAACAAGTGCTAGGAAGTAGGCTAATCCACAGATTCTGCCTATAAAAACATTATTTTGGCCCTGGCTGGGTAACTCTGTTGATAAGAGTGTTGTCTTGATATGCCAAAATTGTGGGTTCAATCCCTGGTTAGGGCACATGCAAGAACTACCCAATGTACACATAAATAAGTGGAACGACAAATCAATGTTTCTCTCTCTTCCTCTCTCTCTAAAATCAATAAAGAAAAAAAAGAAAAAAAACATTATTTTGGCACTTGATGCATCCTTAGGAATGGAGTATGAAAAAATTTATAGGAAAAGAACAATAGGATGCTTTACATAGGAAGCCTACATTTGTTTTTGAATTCACGTTTAAGTAAGATTGGCTCCCACCAAGAGGATCCTACATTGAAACATATTTTGATTTTTGGCACATGCTAGTACACTCCCCAGAAAGTTGATTTGGGTTGACAGAATTCCCCACTCGTTTCACTTGGAGCCATTCAGTCATCATGTATATTAGAGTGCCTGCCACATGCAAACTGCTGTGCTTGGCTCTGGAGGGTCTATTAGCTGCAGCCTCTGGGAGAGCATAGGTAATGGCACATCACGGGAAGGCATGATTTACTCTTCCCCTTCCCTTTGACACTAAATGTGTTTTCTGATTCAATGATTAACATATTAAAATGTCCCGAAGTTGGCTTTTACATTCCTACACTTTAGTCATTTAGCCCACCAACTTCTCTTCAGGAAACAGAATCTGCAAGTTCTATTTTTTATTTCTTTCTCTCTTTCATTTTTTTTCTTCTTTTGTACCAAATGCCTATATTGAAAACCAGTTAATGGTAAAGCAAATATTAAATAGGACTTAATGCTCACATTTCAAATGGCCATGTGAGAGTTCTTGGACCCCAAATCTGTTACTTACTGTAACTGACCTGGTAGTCTGTCCCTGGCATTATGATCCTTTGGTTAGACCACCTACTACTACCAGACTGTTTGTTATGAATGCATGAGATACAACTCCGAAAGCTAGTCCTTAAGTACGCCCATCACAAGGTTTGTAATTCCATATTTACTCTTAATCCTTTAAAAATCACTTTTAGTCCTACTCAGTAAAACTTAACATTAGAAATAGAATTAGAAATGGAGTACATTTCTTGATAAATAAGAACTGGAAAAGTGTCTCCCTATTGAAATGGCCCTTTTGCTGATGTGTTCAATGGCACCGCTTTCATTATTTAGGTTTACGTATAAGACCAGTTTTCTCCTGAGACGTCTTAAACTTCCCACTCTCAGTCTACTTTATAACCTAAAAATCCAGCTGAGTCCTGAGTAATTGAAATAAATATGTGAATATGATTTCGGTGTTTCCCTCTGCCTGTGTATGTTACAAATTTGTAATTATGCACAAATCCAGTTGATTTGTGACTTTAGAGTTGTCACTTCACTTCTGTGAGCCCTGGGTTTATCATCTGTAGAATGAGAGAGTGGATCAAGATTTCTTCTAGTTCTCAGTTTTTTGGTATGATCTTAGAAACAGGCCTGGTTATCATACCTTGGATTGGCCATTGTATTAGTAAGGGACTGGAGATTTGGGCAGGGAAACTGCCATATAGTAGTAGAGTACTAAGCTGTCCTAAGCGTGAGCCACAGGACTTCGGGTCCAGATTAGAACGGCAGTTTCTAAGGGAAAGGGTAGCAATTTGCCCTAGCAGGAATAGACTGGGTCCCAGCTGTTGAGGGATTCTGATATTAAGTAAGCTGCCAAGACATGAGCTCAGGTGCAACAAAACCAGGCAAAAGCCCAGTTTCAGAAGATAAGGACTAGAGTAGTAAGAAGGCTAGAAGGATGGTGGATTAGGATGCTTTCTTATCCTGCCTGAGGATGAGATTAGTTTTAGGAGCTAAACTGAGCCTGCAGTGGGAATAAGATATATGCAGAAGCTGGGAGCCAAGCACAGTTTGACTTGGTTTTAGAACATTCTTGGGCCTCCTTGTTTGATATAATAACCTTTAGAACAGCATAAGAGTGAGCTGCCTTGAAATAGTTTTCTAGGAATCAAGTCCTTATTTGTCAATAGGTGGCCTAATTGCCAGGTCTTCTTTTTTTTCTTTTTTCTTTTTTTAGTATTCGAAGGACCCAAGTAATTGATGATGAGTCAGATTACTTTGCCAGTGATTCTAACCAGTGGTTGTCCAAAATTGAGCGGGAAACTCTGCAGAAGCGAGAAGAGGAGCTAAGGGAATTTCGACATGCCTCTCGGCTCTCTAAGAAAATCACCATTGACTTTGCAGGAAGGAAGATTGTGGAAGATGAAAGTCCGCTAGCCGAGTATCATAGCAAGTAAGTGGATAGCAGCAGAAAGGGTCTGAAAGAAGGGGGTGGTTTGACTGTAAAAGATTTGCCTCTTCTAATGGATCTGTTATTTTTGTTTTTTAAAAAATTAATATATTTATTTGGAATAAAAACATGTAAGAGTAGCTAATAAAATTTTGAAAATGAACATAGAGGGGAGCTTGTCCCACTAGATAACTACTATAGTTTTATAAAAAACTTTTTAAAACAACAAAGTACAGTTTCGGCACAGGACTAGATCACTGAAACATAATAGAATCCAGAAAGAGACCTGTGTGTCTGCATTGTGTGTGTGCACGGGTGTGTGTCTCTGTATGTGTGTAAATTTAGTAACAGATAAAGGTAATATTTCTGAACAGTAAGGAAAGGATTAAATACATGATGGGATGATTGACCACCAGCTTAGAAAAAAAGTCTACAGTAGATCTCTACCTCAAATCATTCTATGATAAGTTTGACTAAGAAGATAAATATTAAAAAAATAAAAGAATCAGAAAGAAATATAGAAATACAGGAGAATATAGTCACTCTTGGTGTGATAAATCTCTTTCTAAGCAGGATATAAAACCCAAAAGTCAAAAGACATAAGATATTTTAAATACAGTAAAAAAGTACCAGACTGAGAGGAAATATTTTCAACATTTGTAATTGTCAAAGAGTAGCCCTGGCTGATGTGGCTCAGTTGATTGAGCTCTGGCCTGTGAACCAAAGGGTTGCCTGTTCGATTCTCAGTCAGGGCACATGCCTGGGTTGCAGGCCAGGTCCCCAGTTGGGGGTGTGTGAGAGGCAACTGCACATTGATGTTTCTCTCTTTCTCCCTTCCCCTCTCTCTAAAAATAAAAAAGTATAAAAAAATAGTCAAAGGAAGCAGGCCAGGCGCTCCTCACTGGATGAACAGATAGAGGTGGGTGGGTGTGTGCGCACAACGCACTGGGGTGTCACTCAGCCATAAAAGAAACGGATCCTGCCGTTTGCAACAACACGGATGGACCCAGATGGTATAGGTTAAGTGAAATTAAGTCAGAGAAAGACAAATACTGTATCATTTCACTTAGGGGTGGAATCTAAAAAACTAAAATGAACAAACAGAACAAACTGACCCATAGATAGAGAAAAACTGATAATTGCCAGAGGGTTGGGCAGTGGGGGTATGGACAAAAAGGCTAAGGGGATTAGGAGGGGCAATGTAAATAGTGATGGGGATGTAAAGGACAACGTAAGGACTGTTAATATCACAATAACTTCGTATCGTGACAGATGGATAGTGGACTTTTTGTGGCGATCACTTTGTAAGGTGCATAAATGTGAAATCTCACTATGTTCTGCACCTGAAACCAATATAACATTGTATGTCAACTGTACTTTAATTCAGAAGAGCTTTACATTTCAGAATAAAAATTAGACATGAAACCAAAAAAAAAAAAAGTCAAAGAATAATATCTGTACTACATAAAGGCCTGCAAATTAAAAGAAAAAGACAAAAAAAATCCAGTAGAATAATGGGCAGAGGCTGAGAATAGACAGTTTACAGGTAAGGAAATACAAATAGTCATTAAACATTTAAAAAGATGCTCAACTAGTTATCAAAGAAATGCAAATTTTTAAACAATGTATCATAAAATTGGCTGAAATAAAATATATGTAATATTGTGTAATCTGTGAGTGTAGGAAAATGGGTATGCTCTTTTACTGTGGGTGAGAGTACTAAAATGGTGCACCCTCTTTCAGGCATACAGCTTAGTGATCAGACAGTTACATACCCTACAGTTGGATGCCTTTTTAGGAGATAAACAAGCACAAGCAAGATTAGGCTTTGAGGTGCCTTTTGTCCCATGTGTTCATGTGATGTGAACAATGACCAGTGTGAACTACACAGCAGAGGACCAGTCCCTAATTCTGAGCTAGACATATATGAGTGGTATATATGTGTATGTGTATAGAGGCACACACAGCTGCACAGAAGGATGAGCATAGGGAGCCCCCCCAAAATCAATACAAATAAAAATAATAAAATAGTACAGCCTCAACACCAAGAGTAAATTTTAATGTACACTATGGATTTGGGGTGATAATGATGTGTCATTGTAGGTTGATTAATTGTTACAAATGTACCACTCTAGTGAGGGATGGTTGATAATAGGGGAGGCTCTGAATGTGTTGGGCCAGGGAATATATGGGAAATTTCTGAATTTTACATTCAGTTGTGCTATGAACCTAAAACTGCTCTAAAAAATTAAATCTATTGAAAAAATTGCCACTATGGCCACTTAGAGTTGACAGGGGTTACACATATTGGCTCCAGCACAGTACTGAAAAGAAAGCTCATAGAGGTCTCACCCTGATTTCTGTTTTGAAAAAGACACACCTCTGTGTGGGTGTGGATGTCTGTCTGTCTGTCTGTCTGTCTGTCTCTCTCTCTCTCATATACACATGCACCCCTGGATAATACTGAATACAGTAGTGTTTTTTACAAAGCCCAATCCTTGGCTTTTCTCTTTCATTCCTGGAAAATCCACCATAGAATTTTCCTAAGCAAAGGTTATTCTCTCCCTACAAGAAGTTCTGCCACTAGATTCAAAATAATTATTTATTTTTACCTATTATGTATATGATACACAGATATAAAGAAAAAAATATATCTGAGTGATGGGTTTAGGAGTTTATTTTCTTTCTATTACTTTGTATTATCCAGTTTTTCCATAATAGAAATGGATTGCTTTACCAATAAAAATCATTTCATATCTAATAAAAAAGAGGGTAAAACTTTTAGAAGAGAAATTGGGCAGTATCTCAAAATTTAAATTGTGTAAACTTTTTGACTTATCAGCTACACACCAGATATCAAGTGCTAGTTTCTTAATTCCCTTCTCAAAAATTAAAAAAAAATATTTTCCACCTGAAATACCACATGAAAAATGGTATTTCATTATAATTTGTATTCACATGTCTATGCTTTGGTTGCATGCTAGTAAGTCTGAACATTCTAAAAATGTATTGATTAGCTATTTGCATTATTTCTTTTATACATTATAGAGTTCTGGATATACTTACCACTGTATTGTGTCTTAAATCTACAGTATTTCCCTCCTTCAGATCCCACCTCTCCACCACCATATTTTAGACTCACCTCTTCTTTCAAATTCTTGTACTCTCTTTTATTTAAGCTTTATGCCTCTGTTTTTGCTTCTCCTTTGGTTTGGAAATCCCTCCCCCAACCTTTGCCTTTCAAATAATCTGCTTCTCTCTTGAATCTACTTAGTACAGCACATGGGATGATAGGATAGTAACCACCAGATGGATTGTGCCTCATAGTATTAATTACATTCTCTCATGTTTTGCTCATCTTTATAGCTGTCTTACACCTGCAAATTAGATTCTAGGCTTTTTGAAGGCAGGAACCATGTCCTCCATACCTTTTAAGTTGCCTTGCATATAGGAGGTTCCTAACAACTATCTCTTTAATTATATTCAAGGTCAGGTTTAGCCTTTTCGGCTGGTAGAAGCTTTTCATTATGTTGTGCCCCAGAATTATCATCATCCACATTTGTCAAGCATCCAGCACGGGCATGGAATAAAGTAGCAAGTAATGTAGTACTATAGAATAGAATAAGATACGGTTCCTGCAGGACCTATGGTCTCTTACTTATCCAGGAGAATGAGTTCCACAAATGAAAATTATTACATAGGTTTAGAGCCGAATAGTCATACCAAACATGACCATAGGATGTATCTGATGATTAAGTAGTAGGTGCTACAGGACTTCAGAGAAAGGAGGAAGCACTTTTGTATGGGGCCAGTAGAGGGCCCCAATAGAACTTTGGGCCCTTAAAGCAAGGCTAGAATTCAGATCAGCATGTAAGAGTGGAGTGAGGGATTCCTGAGTGGGCAGAGAAATAATTGAATGTGTTGAATAAATAGGCTGCTATAGAATAATACTCTCTTGAGGGTCAGACTGTTTCTAGGCAACTTTTCTAGTTCTGGCATTTTAATAATCTGGGTAAACAGATGAATGATTGTAGTGTGCCCAACGTATTTTCTTAGCATTCTGGAGCTTTTGCTAACTCATTCCTTAGTGTTCTTGGAGTGAACAGAAGGAAGTTGGGGGGCCAGGGAAGGATGTCATCCACGAACCCCTCTTTGAATTTTAAATTTCATTACTGTAGAAGGGTTGTTGGTGATGGTAAGTAAGGATGTTCTGAGCATAGAACATTACCAATTATTGCATCCTTTGGTTTGTTAACCACAGACGAGATGAGGCAATACAGGCCATTGCCAGTGGAACCTTGAACCAACCACTGACCAAATTGGATAGATCTTCTGAAGAGCCTTTGAGAATTCTGGTGAATCCCAACCTGTACCAGTCCCCTCCCCAGGTTAGTGGACCTTTGCTCTAACTGTTAATGAGAGAAGTTTGGGCCCAGACATTTCTCCTTTCAAGTATGCCTCTTTAATAGGCTTTAAATACCAATCTGCTTTCTCAGCACACTCACCAACTTTATTCTCTGGCTCAATATATTCCAGTCTTTTTGCAGCACTTCTGACAAGATGACCTGTATTATCTTCTGAGTATTTCCAAAGAGAGGGCTTTGTTAAGTACTGTGGAGATTTAGACAGTAATTCCGTGGTCCTTTCATTAATGGAGAGGGGGGTATATTTTATAGAATATGGGTAGTCCCATAGAGTGATGTTTTACATTAATACATTATTTCACATATTCGTTTTGTCATTTATTTTTCTATCAAGTACATTAAACATCTGCTATGTACAAGGACAATAGAAAGTGATCAACCAGACATTATTTCTATCTTTAAAGAATTCATAGACAAGTAGGGAAAAGATTACGTAGGCAGCTCTGAGACTAATGGAGATATAAATGAAGTATGTGGAAACCTGAGGAAGGAAAGACTACTTCCAGTTGAGGGGAATAAAAAAGGCTTTTATAGGGAAGCTGCATTGATTAAAAGTAAATATCCAAGAAAATGGATGTTTGGGGACAGTGGGAAAAAATATTTCAGGTAGAATGAATTGTAGGAAGGTGTGGGTACACAAAAGCATGGGAGATATATATATATATAGAGTAGTGAGTGTAGGCTACCTAGCTAGTACTCACAAAAGGGATTATTATGAGATTATTAGAGTAGGGTTAGGTAGGTAGAAACCAGAGCTTAAATGTTTAGGTAGGAAGTTTTCATATTTTTATTCTGTAAATAAATGTGAGCCAGAGAAGGTTCTTAAACAGAGAGGTGCAATCAGAGCAGGGGTTTAGACAGCTTAACTGGAAGGATTTGTTATCCAGCACTGCGTAAGTGCTAGGTTCTTTGCTGGGTGCTGGACAATTAAAAGATAAAGCCCCAACTCCTGTCCTTAAGGACTTCAAATCTAGTGGGAAGAGTGTTTGAATACAAATAATTAAAATTAATTAAGGTAATTGCTATGATGGGCACATGTCATAGGTATAATAGGACTTTAGGAGAGAGTTCATAAGCCCACCAAAGAAGTCACAAAAGAAATAGTGTTTGAGAGGAATGAATAGGAATTTCCAAGCAGACAGATCTGGGGAGGGAATTCCAGATAGAAGGTACAAACATGTACAAAGACTCAGCAGTTTGAGAGCATTGTAGGTTTGGAGAATCACAAGTGATTAAGTATTGTTGGAAATTAAAATTGGACTAGTAAGTAAATTAGTTTCCTAGAGGAGCCATGACAAAGTAGCACAACTGGATGTTGGCTTAAGACAACAGAAATTTATTTTCTCACTGTTCTCACCCTGAAATCACGGTGTTGGTAGGGCCACGCTCCCTCGGAAGGCTCTACTGGAGAATGCTTTCTTGCCTTTTTCAGCTTCTGGTGTCTGCAAGGCATCCTCTGGTTTGTAGCTGTGTCACTCTAACTTTTGCCTCTGTCTTCGCGTGGCCTTCTTCTGTGTGTCTTATTCTCTGTGTGTTCTCTCCTTTTATAAAGACACCAATCATTAGGTTTGGGGTCCACCCTAATCCATTATGACCTTATGTTCACTTGATTACATCTGCAAAGACTCTTATTTCCAAGTAAGGCTCTGGGTGGACACAAACTTTGGGAGGATACTACTTAACCCGGTGTAGTAGACAACATCTCATCATGAAGACCTTTATGTCTCACACTAGGGAGTTTGGTTTTATCCTAATATAGGCAAAGAAGAGGCCTTGATGAATTTTAGTAGGTTGGCTTGACTTCCATGCCTGTATGGAGGGTGGATTGGGTGGAGGAGTAAGACTAGAAGCAGGGAAATTGCTAAGAAGCTTGTTACAGTAGCCCAGTGGGGAGATGCCAAGGGCCTAAATTAGTATTGTAGCACTAGCAGGACAATAGAGTTATTCAGAGACTAAAAATGTAGATGAGGAGACCAATTAGCAGGCTCTATAATAATATTATTGAAAGGTAATAAGATCGAGCAAAAAGGAAAAACAACTCATGGACAACAGTGTGGCGATTGGGGGAGGAATGGGGTGTAATGGAGACAAATGGCAACGTGAAAATTTCTATTAAAAAATAAAAACTATTAGAGTCAAAACTCAACAAAAAAGGTAATAAGAGATTAATTTAAGAAAGTGGCTATGAGAATAGAGAAACCGATATTAACAAGAACTAAAAGAGAAATAGAGAATTTTGGCCTCAGAATTGTTCGAATACCAACATTTTTATGAAATCACTTACTTCCCCTATAATGGATCAGTTCTTCCTCTGTGTTCCTACTTAAGGGCTTATATCCCTTATATCCCTTATATCCCTTGTGTAGTATTTACTCAATTCTGCCTAATGTTTTGGGTAGTTATGTGTCTGTCTTCTATTAGGGTTATAAGTTCCTTGAATGCAAGAACCGTATCTTTTTTATATTTTATATGTGTTGCTACTTTATGTCTTTTCATATAGTTAAGTATTTAAATATTTTTTAAGACACAAAACAGTAATTAGACTTATAAAATTTTATTGCAAAAGGATTCTTAGATATTTATTTAGTCCAACCCCATCATTTTACAGTTGAGAAAACTGAAACCTTTAGGGGTTAAATGATTGCTCAGAGTTTCTAGACTGCCACTCTAGCATTTTTTTATCCTATAATTATACTAAATAAAAAGTCAAAAATTAAGGCAACTAACCCCAACCTCACCATCCTAATAAAGCCTTTTCCCCCACTTAAATTTCGAGCACACAGTCTTCTTGCTCTGGATGGAAGGAACACTAACCTTTGTCATTCTCTGACTAAACTACTGCCGGGACTCTTCATTCTCCTTTAACTACCTGTACTCTGTAATTTTCTACCCTTTTTACATGTTGGGACCATAGTTTCTGTAGTGATTCATCTTTCTTTTAGGGGACAAGTTATTCAGTTCAGGGTAAGAGAATACTTCATGTATCTGAGAGTCAAAACTGCTGCCCCTGACAGCATCTGTTTGGCTTTATCACACTAACAGCATGCAATTCTGCACCCTAAGTACATCAAGAATGTACGGACGAAAACACTGAACCTTCATTTGGCTGGTAGATTTGTGTTGGGAAACTTTGCAGCATCCAGTATGTGATATTAGCAAGCATAAAGTAGAAAAAATTACAGATCAATTATTTGGTCTGATAGTTGTGCTGTTGCTGGAATTAGGAAGCTTTGTATGGAGATTTCAAAAAAAATTTTTTTTTTAAGGTTACAACCCACTTTATTGAGATACTCACTTTATTGTGCTGGTCTGGAACTCAAAATTCTAATTATCCTTTAAGATGGGACCTTGTTATCATACCTGGGGCTCCTACTGAATTTATACCTTCTCTAGCATTTTTGGCCCTGTTTCAGACAAAGATGGGATAAAATTTTCTAAGAATATGTTCCCACTATGATTTCTTCATGATTAGCAGGATTCATCTTATTTTTTACACCTACTTCAAGTTCTTCCCTTTTCAGAACGTGTGTTTGGTTTTTTCCCATGTAGTGGATAGATCAGACAGGTGCAGCCTCGCAGAAGAAGCCTTTGCATTCAGCAGGATCAGAACAGTTCAACTCAACCCGGCACCAGTTGCGAATCCAGGATGAAGAATTTCAAGAAGGCTTTGATGGTGGCTGGTGCCTCTCTATGCATCAGCCCTGGGCTTCTCTGCTTGTCAGAGGGATTAAAAGGTAAGAACAGAAAGGAGTCTTGGCAGTGAGAGATTTTACACAATGACATAAGGTTGATTTAGAATTATAGATTGTAATCTATTTTCCCTAATCTAGTGATGATTTAGAATACTCTTTAGTACATAGAATTTTAAGCAATATATTCATATTACTGACTTGGTAATATTTTTTGTTATTGTTTCTTTATTTTACTGAATAGCTTTTAAAAACTGAGGTTAAAATGGTTAAGGATTTTAATCATAACAAAGAATAGAATACCAGTTTTTTTCATCTTTGGAGGAAGCCTATTGATAAAACTTCTCTTGGCTTTGCCTTTGTAGTACACCACTCAACAACTTTAATGGTTTGATCCTATTTGAAATTCAAAGTTGTTAATGCCTATTTATTAATTTTTTCAGATTCTAGCCTAACTGTGCTTTCCTCCCTCCTTCCTCCCATCTGTCTATTTATTTGTCTGAGTAACCATACGAAGAAACCATTTTACCACAAATTCCTTTTCTACAAAAAATGAGGGAAGTAATGAGGGATTGTAGGGGTGTAGTAGAGTGGAGTCATACCTATTAGTGATGACAGTAATAGTTTACAATTCCATGGTTTTATACGTTTCTTCTCAATTCAGTTTTTAAAAATAGGATTTTTTTTTTGCTTTTATAAATGTAAATAGAAAATTGGAAGATACAGAAAAGTAGCTAGAAAAAGAAAGATCACCTGTGATTCCATCACCTAGAAACAGCTACTGTTAGCATTTTGGAGTGTTTATATTCTTTTTCCTGTGCAAACTGTTATATAGTGAGGTCATAATATATACAGTGTCCAGCACAAGTAACACTCCTTTTTTATTACAAAGTATTTTATTACAAAATCATAAGCATGTAATTCTGTAACATAACAATATCACACTCAAGCATACCATATGACATTTTAGGTGAAATGTTCAAATTAAAACTATAATTTCTTACACCCATATTATTACCCTACCAACCACACTCAAGCAGGCGTTACTTCTGCTGGACTCTATGTTTGTATTTTTCTTCTTTCACTTATCATTACAGTTATTTTTTTCTTTTTTATCCATTTTTATTAAGATAAAATTGACATATAACATTGTATTTGTTTAAGAAATACAACGTAATGATTTGCTTCACATGTATATATTGCAAAATGATTGCCACAATGAGTTTAGTTAGCATCCATCACCACACATAGTTACACATTTTTTGGTTTTTATTAGACAACTTTTAAGATCTATTTTCTTTTTAAAGATTTTATTTACTTACTTTTAGAGACAGGGAAAGAGAGGGAGAAAGAGAGGCAGAAAAACATCAATGTGTGGTTGCCTCTCTTACATACCCCCAACTGGGGACCTGGCTTGCAGCCGAGGCATGTGCCCTGACTAGGAATTGAACTGGTGACCCTTTGGTTCACAGGCTGGCACTCAGTCCACTGAGCCACACCAGCCAGTGCAGATCTATTTTCTTAGCAGCTTTCAGATATGTACCATAACGTATTGTTAACTTTAGTCACCATGCTGTACGTCCCCAGGACTTACGTGTAAGTGGAAGTTTGTAACTTTTGACTATTTCCCCTATTTCCTTCTGGCAGCTACCAATCTGTTTTATGTATCTATGAGTTTGTTTTTTTCACATTCTACATGTAAGTGAGATCATATAGTATTTGTCTTTCTCTAACTTATTTCACTCAGCAAAATGCCCTCAAAATCTGTCCATGTTGTTGCAAATGGCAGGATCTCTTTCATTTTTATGGCTGTGAATAATATTTAATTATATATAATCACATTTTTTTAATCCATTCATTTGTTAATGGACACTTAGGTTGTTTCCATATCTCGGCCATTGTGAATAATGCTGCACTGAATTTGGGAGGGCAAATATCTCCTTTTTTCCATCTTATTTTATCAATTAGAATTTTATATGCCTGACAGTGTCCTAATTCGTAACAGTGATGATACTTTATATTTAAATAGAATTTTACAGTTTTCAAAGCAGTGGCTCTATAAATTGATCGGGCCAGTGCTATCACAGTCTTGGACGAATGAGGACACTTAGGCAGGCAAAGGTAAAGTAGCTTGCTCTGAATGACAAAGTCAGTCATTTGTCAGGGATGGTTCAGATTTCAAAGTGCTTTTTCCACTCTGACTATGTAAGCTTCAGTCATTTCTCCACTTTCCTGAAAGAAAATTTATCATCAGCATTTAGGAACAGTCATTTGTGTGTTAGTGTTTTCATGATTAGTTGTGATTTCCCTCCTTTGTTAAGGTACATTACTGTTTTTCTACCCTCTTGAAGATGGGGCTTTCTTGCTTTGGCTCCTAATTGTTTTATAGTTCACAAGTGTAATGCTGTTAGGGCGAGTACTTCATTTATTTATTTTTAGAGAGAGAAGGAAGGGAGAAAGAGAGGGAGAGAAACATAGATTGATTGCCTCTCGCATGCCACCAACAGGGGAGGGGTCCTGGCCTGCAACCCAGGCATGTGCCCTGGTTGGGAATTGAACCAGTGACCCTTTGGTTTGCAGGCTGGTGCTCAATCCATTGAGCCATAATACCAGCCAGGGCAGAGCCCATGCATTTGAGTTTGCTTCTGCTCCAGGGCAACAAGGCTCTCAGATGTCTGTTTTCTCATTCAGTTCTCTGCAATTTATGTGTTTCCCCTTTTTATTTTTATGTATTTATTTTAGAGAGAGAGAAATGCCAGTCTGTTGTTCCATTTATTTAAGCATTCATTGGTGGTTTCTTGTATATGTCCTGACCAAGGATCCAACTTGCAACTTTGGTGTATCGGATAACACTCTAACCAACTGAGCTACCTGGCCAGGGCAGGTGTTTTCCTTTTAAAACAATTAAAAATATATATATGTTTATTGATGTTCGAAAGGAAGGGAGATAGAGAGAGAAAGAGAAAGAGAGAATCATTGATGTGAAAATAACATTGACTGGTTGCCTGCCGTACGTGCCCTGACTGGAGATTGAACCTACAACCTAGCTATGTGCCCTGACTGGGAATTGAACCCCCGACTTTTTGGTGTTTGGGATCATGCTTCAGCCAACTGAGTCACACCAGCCAGGGCAGGTGTCTTCCTTTTTTAAAGTAGAAAACTAAACAGCTTGTTCTCTGCCGAGGGAATCAGAATGTTTACATTTTTCTTGTCCTGTTTTGGATCTGTATTACTCAGATTTTCTCACTGAAAAGAACAGGATGAGCAGCATCCAACTCACAATCACTAATCCTGCAGAAATAAAGTGGGTGGTTCTGGCACACTTGTGAGATTATTTTCTCAGTAATCCTTAAGGTTATTTGGTGTAGATTCATTCCTTGCTTACCTGAGTACTTACTATGTGCCCAACACTCTTCTAATTTATCTATATTAGAAAACTAAGGATATGAGAAATTCCCTATTTCCCATTATAAGAATAGTGTCATAAGGATATATTATCCAAGTTCTTTATTTTATTGGTGGGAACTAAAAGAGAAACATCTTTTTGTAATCTTTGGAGTAATTACATTCTCTTGAATACATTCTGTTATTCCACTTAAAGATTCATTCAAACTAGTCAACAGGTTATTTAATCATCTACAAAGAACATAACCCTTTATAGAGTACTTAAAAATATAAATGCCTGGCTGGTATAGCTCAGTGGATTGAGCATGGGCCTGCAAACCAAAGTGTTGCTGGTTGGATTCCCAGTCAGGGCACATGCCTGGGTTGCAGGCCAGGTCCCCCAGTAAGGGGCATGTGAGAGGCAACCACACATTGATGTTTCTCGCCCTCTCTTTCTCCCTCCCTTCCCCTGTCTCTAAAAATAAATAAATAAAATCTTTAAAAAATATATATATATATATAAATGAATGTGGTTGCAATTTAAAGAGTAAAGTTGATAAGCATTTTTATTTACTTAAATTCTATTAAATAATAATTATAAAAGTAACTATTCTTGAGGAATTATTTGTGGGTGAGAATTTTCTTGTCAAGTTGGAGAACAATTAATTAACAAATCTTGCAGGAAGCAGTTAGCCTTTGACCCAAAAAAGGCAAGGATTTCCATTTTTGAAGGACAACTTGGATGCCTTGAAAATAGAAGATTTAGATTATGAAGTTCCAAGGCTAGTGAAAGCTCCCAGTTTGAATTATAGAAATCAGATAAAAAAAAAATCAGACCTGAGAGAGATGAATTGTCTTTGGTCTAATGATTGGAAAAACTAGAGAACACAGTTCATATTCAGGTGCAGAGTAGTGTGAGAGAATTGTTTTTCCCAAAAAATACCCCTCTTGTTGAGGTGTCATCATCTACAGATCTCTTTATTCAACTAGATAATTTGCTGTATACTAGGAGATCCTCCCAGACACTAGAATTTAGATTATCTTTGCTAAATTTATACTTGTTTAAGGGTGGAAGGCAGAAGCTGGTATACTCCTCACAGAGGACGACTTTGGATAGCAGCCACAGCCAAAAGACCCTCCCCTCAAGAAGTCTCAGAACTCCAGACTACATATCGTTTTCTTCGTGGGGAAGGTAACGGCCATGATACTCTCCTTGCAGTCTTATTTTGTGGAGAGACTTCATTAACATTCACATTGTTTTACTGCTTTCTGTGGCATTTAGGGGGGATGAAAATGACTTTAAACTGTGTGTTTGTTTTGTGGCAAATTATAGACACCTGTCGAAATTAATTTGCTAAATAGTGCAAATAAAAATATCAGACCAAACACCAGAAATCAACTAATCTTACTTTTAGATGAGAAATTTTCTCTTTTTTTTTAAACTATGAAATGACTATAAGCTCTGACCACAAATAAGAATTTTTATCTGGAATGACCCAAATAGACACCTGCTGTTGGATTTGGACAGATCAAAGTTGGTTGACTTAGCAGTATATTTTGGGAATTATCCCCAGGACACTAAATTTGGATCCTAAGATACACTTTTGACCCTTGGGTGTCTTGTTTTCCTTCCTTTTATCCAGCTCATACAGTTCTTTTTAAGGTAGAATGAGAAGATAATTACAGAAACACCTATAAGAAGTTTTTATTTTTATCTTTTTAAAAGATTTTATTTATTCATCTTTAGAGAGGGGGGAAGGAAGGGAGAAAGAGAGGGAGAGAAACATGAATGTGCCTCTCACTCACCCCCCACTGGGGACCTGGCCCGAAGCCCAGGCATGTGCCCTGACTAGGAAGCCAACCCTGACCCTTCAGTTCGCAGGCCCATGCTCAATCCATTGAGCCACACTAGCCAGGGGACCCTATAAGAAGTTTTTAAGAAACCAAGCTTTAGGAATCAAAAGTACTGTTTCCATAAAAATGTGTTGTGTCATTCTTAAGTGTTTTTTTTTTTTTAATATTACATTTTTGTGTGTTTTGACACCTGTGGCTTATTTCTAAAACCCATAACCACCAACTCCAATCTGATCCAGTTGAGTGTAGTGGAATTGATTTTTTTGGAGTGAAGTTCTGAGATCCTTGCACTTCGATGGTGTGGGGGTAATTTTCCTATAGTTTAGAATGTGTGTGGTACACTAAGTCAGCCACTCAAATTTTTTTGCTAAAATATGAACAGTTGAGCCAAATAAAAACTTCATTGTTTTCCTTATGTCTACAAATATATAGTAGAGAAAGTGATTTGTTCAGAATTGAAAACGGATTTGTGAGTTCCAGATCACCAAGAAGGAAATTTAATCCTTCTGTTATTCTTGATTCAGATGTGGAATTTCCCAACGACTATCCATCAGGTTGTCTTCTGGGCTGTGTGGACCTAATTGACTGCTTGTCTCAGAATCAGTTTAAGGATCAGGTAAGTAGGAATATTTATCTTGGACAGATGCTTGGTTTGCCACCACAGCAGACTATGGATCCTTCAACACAGGATATCATGAAGATAGTAAGGTGCTAGCAACCAATTTTAGACGTGTGAAGAGACCCTTTTAAGTAGGAAATATTGGGGAGAGAAAACATGGTGGAAACAAAAAATGCAGTGACGCTTTGGTTTCCAGTATATGGAGACAGGTATGTGTACATTTCTGCATAGAAATCTTTTGCCATAGTCCAGCTAACAGATAATAGGGTCCTCATTTCTTAATAAAAGTTTGCTGCTTTTAATGAAGAAATACTGCATCATTCCTCAAATTTCAGTTAGGTAGGGAGAATGGTAGAATTTGTTATTACTATTTCTGGAACATTTGGTCTAGGCCAGAGAATTCATGATAAGCAAATGTTTGAGATTGCCTGGACTGTGCCAAGTTTGGGGGAGGTGTGTGTACATGTGTGTGTGTTTAAGTATGTATTTTTATTTATTTTGTTCATTAAAGATTGAATTGACAAAACTAAAGTACACTTTTGACCAGCAGAGGGAGCCCAAGGACTTTAGCTTAATTGGAAAACTTGAAATTAAAAGCCCTATGTTTAGACTCAGACTAAAGAAATCCTCAGTGGGAAGGTGCATCTTGAAGCATGAAGAGTTTTACCTAAGGATATGTTTTTCCTGTTTTTTGAATAGTTATTTTAAGCAGTAGGGCTTTCACCACTGTGCTTAAGAAAATGTTCTTCAGCTTAATTTTTCTCAGTAAATTTTTGTTTTCCAGACTTACTTGCCTTTCATTAGTGTTATTACTGTCTGCTTTTAATTTTTAATTTTTAGATTTTTATTTACTTTTGGCATGAATTTTTACTCCTAGCCTTTTTTTCTACTCTTAGCACCTAATCTAGATGTAGGCAAAACCGTAGACATGAGGAGGTTCTTTATTTTCCACACCTTTGTGCCTGGTCTATCCCTCTATGGGCCCTTTGCCCATTTTTTCAGTGTCTTTTCTCCTTTTTTTTTTTTTTTTGGTCAGTCTAGAAGTAATATAAAGCTTCACAGTTTTAGAGACTCTCACAGTCATTAACAGTGTCGTATGACTATTATATTTTCCTCTTGGGATACTTGCATTCTAAAAAAGAACCCAGGAGCATCTGGCAGTGTGGATAGTGGTTTTGGCAAAGGACCTTCCATTACTTTCTCATTTGTCAATCAAGCAAACTACCACCTGATAGAAGATCAAATGATTCATATCGCTAGAAAGGTAGGCAGTCTTCTTTCTGCACAATTTTTGTAGAGAAGGGTGGGAAACTAATCCTAGTCTCTGGAGTACCACAAGGCCTACAGAAATTAGAAATCTAATTAACAAAACAGATCTTTTTGGTTTCTCCAGGCTACCCGTCCTTCAGGGTAGCATGATACTTCTCCTCGAACTTATATTCTCTCTTTTATCCTGAGAATGCTGAGGGGAGTGCATAGAAGTGTAGGGATCCTCCTGGATGTTTCCAGCCGGAAGTCATGGCAACTCTCCTTACAAATTTCCTGGTGTGAAAATGCCAGAAGCCTCTAAGTTTCATTAAACACAGGAATCCCATGCTTCTTTTCCCTATGGTCAGCTTTTCTGTGTTTTTTCTCCATTGTTTCTATTCTGTGTTGGAGGTTAGCACATGAATACATTCAGAGTTAATATTATCCCTATTTGGTGATTGTTTATCGGGTAAGGATCTTACCACTTTTAAAATAATAGCTTTCCTAGTTGGCTGCTTTTGCAAAATGTCTCAAGCACCCTTGGTAATCTCTTTGCACTCGGGTTCTGTGATATACAAAACGTGATTGTCTAGTCAGGTTTACCAACCTTATTCTCATTTCTGCAAGAATGAGTCGAGAGTTGAGGAATAATAACCTGAGACTAGCATTTCCCAAACTATTCCATGGCGTGAGTAGGTGTGCTCTGAAAAAAGAGGGGGAGTTATTGTGAGGCTTCCATGGACACATACATTGGGAAAATGTATTTGGATTAAATAAATTTGTTTACTGAAGGAAGACCTTGTCAGAGTTCTTAATTTGCTAGTGTGTATTTTGACTCTCTGATATCAGTCTCTGATATTTCTGGTGGATATAACTTGGAGTGCTCACAAAACTTTTTGACCGCAATCTACCCCCACCTTCCACACACACACACACACACACAGAAACACTACCTACTCGCATACTGCAGAACTGGTATCTTGTATGTACAGTTTAGGAAGTGCTAGTCTGGGTGTGTTTGGTTTTCTTTTATCCTCATAGGTAAGCTCACTGAGGGACTATCATCCAGGAGACACTCTCCTGACCTATGTCTTCTTTCTGCATTTCTACACTCATTTCTCATCACCCAGCTGAACTGCATTTTATTTGAAAACCAGTGTGGATATAGTGATTTTTATTTCAACTGAAACTAATCTCCTATGTGACTTGGGCCACATTTTACTTTTCCATGTTGCTCCAAATTTTCCTTTCCTCAAAGAAACTCTTTCTTGCTTCCTGACCTCATATTTTTGGCCTTTCTTTGATTAGTTAAAATATACTAAGCCCCCACTATTTTCAGCATAGTGTGATCATTTAGTTAAAAAAAAAAAAACAACCTAACAGCCCTGGCCTGTGAGTCTCAGTGGATTGAGCACCAGCCTGTGAGTCAAAAGGTCAGCAGTTTGATTCCCAGTCAGGGCACAAGCCTGGGTTGCTGGCCAGGTCCCCAGTAGGGGGCGTGTGAGAGGCAACTGGTCCGTGTATCTCTCACACATCCATATTTCTCTCCCTCTCTTTCTCTCTCACTTCCATCTCTCTAAAAGTAAATAAATAAAATCTTTTAAAAATATAACAGAAAAGGTTTTATTAGTGATTGTTTAAAATCAAGTGCACTACAGGAGGAGTGACTTTAAAATATGTGCTTAAAGTGCTTTCCCCTGAGCTAAGAATTTGTCTTCCTTTTTATCTTTTAAGAGTAGTGTGGCTGGCATGGCTGATTTGTGCCGGAAAAAAAATCCCACTAGACCTTCAACCCTCCTGAATAATAGCAGGGGATCAACCTAGACAAGGTAGGAGTACTACAGAAAGCGCTGTAGGCTCAGCTCAGGAGAGAGGTAGATGAGAGCCATCTAGTTAAAACTTCTGTATTCCCCTGGAAGGAGCCAATGCCGTTTGCCAGCATTTTATCTGCCAGCAGCAGATGTAAGCTCTCAGAAACAGCAGGGAGGATGTTGACTGCAACAATGCATCAAGGCTGTGGTTTGTAACCTCAATAGTAAGGCAGTTAAAACTTTTTTTTTTTTTTAAACAAAGACATTTTGATCGCCAGATCCATAACCATTAGCAGCTGTGGTTTGAACAGTTCTCTAGACCTAAAAAGTTTTCAAACAGAAAGTTGAGTTGGTGGCTTTTATTTCTGCATGTCTGTTCTGTGTTATGTTTGTGCTATTTATATCTCTGCTTCAATAGAAAATCTGATTTGTCTGAAATCTCCAAGGTCATTGATTATTTAGTGTCTTCTGTACTGAATGTGTTTCTCTTCTACCATTTCACCAAACCTCTAGTCCATTTGATCTTACGGTTTTTAAAATAACCAGTATCCTATCTTTAAGGAATTACGTTGAAGAAGTTCTACTGCTGGGTGCCTGTATAACTGGCATTAGCAGTAGAATTGTAGTCTTCCAGTGGGGAAGACTTCTATAAGGGTAGCCAGGCCATACTGATCTTCAGGAAATTTGCAGATGCCACTTCAAATGTGCAAATCATTGGCTTGTATCACCGATGGATTGACTGTAAGTCTGAGAGGTGAGAAATTAGAAAATGAAGAAAGCAATTAATAGTAAATATTCAAACCAGGCATTGGCCCTAAATGATGTGGAGTCCCCAAATTCTCTGATTTAAAATATGCGAAAAGATCCTCTCTCTTGAGAAAACCTGCCAATTTATAGATCTAAAAATGTATGTTTCTAAGGGATTTTGAGGGCTGTATCTGAGAAGCAGCAAAGAGGAGAATTGAATATTTGCCACAATTAGCCTAACCCTATGCAGTTCTTTAAAATCACAGCTCACTTGAGGGTGACAGGGAATGTAGTTTCAGAGTTCTGATGATGACTAGAACATTTACTACACTTTCTGACAGTCAGAACAGACTGTCTTTCAAGTTTTTTGTGACCTGAGTATCAAGTGTTCACTTAATGAGTTGACAGCCATGTACATTATTTTAATAATCTAGTAAGCATTATGCTTTCTGTTGTATTTATCCTGAAGATAAGAGGAGAATATTAACACTTTTATGTACATTTTTTAATGTCTAGCTTTTCATCTGAAAATGAGTATGTAATTATTAAGATTTTTTTTTTTTGGCTTCTAGAGTTTAATTTTAATGATCTTGAAACAACATAGTTTAGTACCAGATGTTTCAACACACATTATACTCACTAAACTATGAAATCAGCATTATTTACATCTGATCAGCTATATAAAACTCATCGATTTTTCTAATGAAAAAGTCAGTACAGCCCTGACTGGTGTGGCTCAGTGGACTGAGTACCAGCCTGTGAATCAAAGGGTGGCTGGTTCGATTCCCAGTCAGGGCACATGCCTGGGTTGTAGGCCAGGTCCCCAGTTGGGGGAGTGCAAGAGGCAACCACACATCCATGTTTTTCTCTTTCTCCCTCCCTTCGCCTCTCTCTAAAAATAAATAAATAAAATCTTAAAAAGAGAAAAGCAGTATAAATTTCAAAGAATAAGGGAGAGACCACTAATTAAAAGCCATGTTTACTAACCTAGCACCATAATTCCAGTCTCAGGACCTCCCAAGCAACTGGAAGGAGGAAAAGAAGAAGTGAGGATATTGGAAAAGTAAGGATAGTTCTTAACTAGTGGCCCCATGTGTGCTCGAGGGCCACGTGGGGTCCAGGAAAGGCTGAGACTGGAGAGTAAGACACAGCTTTTGGTTCAGATCATGAAGGAGGCCCTCAAGGAGAGTAGGATCAGGATTTCCTGGAGGCGGTGCTGGAGCAGGCTTCATGAACTACCGGGTTTCTTCTTGGCATCTAGTCCTTTTTAATTTCTTCAAGTTTTTAGCCAGGTTTGGTATTTTCATAGGTCTGAGCCAGATACATTCCATTCAGGTTGCCAAAAGTAAATCCAAGCAGGAATTGGAGCATGATGTCCGTGAAGAGGGCACAAATGACAGTGGCAGGTCGGTGGGCCGTTCCTCAGATTTTCTTAAGTATTTATTCATCGATGTATACTTGAGTGTCTACCACAAATCAGACACTGTTTTAGACACTAAAGAAAATGACAAGTTAAATCAGGCATGGATTCTATCCTCAGAATGTCTGAAAGACCACTAGGTATATAAGATATGTGTATAAACCAATACAAAATGAAAAGGAAAGACAACTGTTTTAAGAGAAGACTACCTTTGAGGAATTTAAAGGAGAAAAAGGTTTGGTTCTAGCTGGGAGGTACCACAAAAAAGGCTTTATGAAAAAGATGGCTTTTGAATTAGCCTTGAAAGGTAGTAATAATAAAATCTGTTACTTTTTGATCAATTATGTGCCATGCCTATTACGTATGTTATTTTTCAATCCTCATAACAAGTCCAAGCAAAGTATCATTACCCCTCTTTTAGAAATTATAGAATTGAAGACTAAAGAATTAAAATAACTGTGTACTATTCGTCAGTAAATGATAGAATTGGGATAGCTGTTCAAATCTTCCTACTTAGATGACAGAAAAGCATATTCCAAGGGAGTAAGGTGAGGTAGGAAAACATGGGCCTGGATGGAGAGTAATACCAAACCAGTTTGTTGAGGGAAGAGTGTGAGTGAAGAGGAACAAGCGGCAAACAAAAATGGAAACAAATGTTTTGGTCAGAGGTAGATACCTTTGAGTGGTAGGCTACAGGGGGAAGACTTTTCTGTAGTCATTTGTGGGGATGAGAAAGGTGTTTTGAAGGTGATCAGAGCTTCGCTTGAGGAAAATGAATCTGGCAGCAATGTGGAAGATGAAGTGCCGTGAAAAGACTGATGGTAGGAATACTAGTGAGAAGGCAGCTACCGTCCAACATAGAGATATTTTTAAAATTCTGCTCTGATAATGCCAGTGGAATTAGACAAGACAGATGCGAGAGGTTTTATGTAGGTAGAATCAACCACTTACTGTGACACCTTCATTTGACTTGTAAGTAAACTCAGGCTTGGAGAGAAAGTGGTCTATTTGATCTAGAAAGAATCTGCTGTGGTCTTGCTGTCTTACTGCAATCTTTTCAAGGCTTCTTGATTTTTCACCCAGTCTACTGTATGAACCAGGTAAAAAATCATCTAATTTAAGACTTTATTGCTCAGAATATTATATAATCATACATTCAGCAAGTATTTATTGACCGTGTGTCACATACCAGGTACTGTGCTAAAGACTGAGGATCCAGAGTTTTGACAAGATACTTCATTCCCTTTAGATCTTTAAGTCTACTAGAAGAGAACTAGACAAGAAAACCCATCCATAATAATTATCATATGAACAAAGGCATACACAAAAGAGGGGACCTAGCTCCTAACTCAGCTGGAGGTAGGTTAGAGAGGGCTCAGGAGGCTTCTAAAACTGTGAGTCCTGAAGAAGGCAGAATTTATGTCTTCCTCCATACATGCCATGCTATATCATGTGTCTGTGCTCTTGCCCACAAGGAGAGTTTCCTATTCGTTCTTTAAAACAGTTCAGATGTCTCTCTTCCTGTAGACTTGCTTGACCTCAGCTCATTTCCTCCTTGGCAGGATGAATTGCTTCTTTCTCTGGGCTACTGTGTTGATATTTCTATTACTGCATTTTTTTACCTTTTTTTTTTTTTTTTTGGTAATTACCAAAAACATGTTCACATTTAGTTTCTTTAGATGGTCACCATCTTTGTCTTATTTATCTTTTTATCTCCAGTGTCCTAGCATATGGCCTGGTACATAGTAAGTGCTCAATAAAAGTGGTAACAATATATTGAGAGGCAGGCAATGGTTGATATATGAAAAGCCATAAATGTTTTGTGAAGGAATTTGAATTGTATTCTGAAGGCAGCCGTGTAAGTGATATAATGAGGTGTGTATTTTAGGAAGATTGTTCAGGCAGCAATAGGAAGGAAGGACTGGATGGGGCAAGCCTAAAAACAAGGAAATGATTGTCCAGGTGAGGCATGATGAAGGCTCTGCAACAATATTCTGGCAGTTGAGTTGGACAGAAAGGAACAAATGATTGAAATGTTTAGGACATAAAGTCTATAGGACTTGGTGATTTGATGGGATATGAAGATGAGAGGAAGAAGTCTAGGATAAATATGGGTTTCTGGCTGTGGTGAGTGGGTGAACGGTAGTACCATTAGTCTAGGTGGAGTATACGAAAGAAGAGAATTTCCTTCTAAATGATTTTTTAAAATAAATGAGCTCTTATAGCAGTGAAGGAGAGGTGTTCTCTAGTGTGTGATCACCATACAAAAATCATTTTTTCTATAAATTTTTATTTGCATAGTTTAAAATATTTTGGGGTTTTTTTTTTTAGATTTTATTTACTTACTTTTAGAAGAGAGGGAGAGAAATATCGATTGGTTACCTCTCACATGCCCCCAACTGGGGACCTGGACTGCAGCCCAGACATGTGCCCTGACCAGGAATCAAACCAGCCACCTTTTGATTCGCAGGCTGGTGCTCAATCCACTGAGTCACACCAGCCATGGCTAATGTTTTGTTCTAAAAGACAAATCTTACGTGATAAAGAGGTACTGTTAGTATTAATAATGTCAGATTACTTGGTAATGATCTTACCTTGATATGTCACCTGAGGTGAAAGGATTCTGAGCTCTGCTTCAAAATAGTTCTCAGTTAAGTCAAACCAGACACTGGGAGATAATATCTAAATTTGGCAGAGTCCTTAACTCAAGAGGAGTCTTAGCATTCTGAGGTATTAGTTCCAAGGTAGACTTCAGTGATTAAGAACCTTACAATGGCCCTGGCTGGTGTAGCTCAGTGGATTGAGCATGGGCTGTGAACCAAAGGGTTGCCGGTTGGATTCCCAGTCAGGGCACATACTTGGGTTACAGACCAGGTCCACAGTGGGAAGCATGTAAGAGGCAACCACACATTGATATTTCTCTCCCTCTTTCTCCTTTCCTTCCCCTCTCTCTAAAAATAAAATCTTAAAAAAAAAAAGAACCTTACAATGTAGTGTCTTTAATTAAGAGCAATTTTATTTTGGTTCTCACTAGTTTAAGTTGGAGTGAAAGCCTCCTATATGAAAATTAAGACCAGTCATGAATGGGTGATTTCCATTTAGGTCTTGAAAACTATGATGTTAATTTTTAGAGAAATATACTTGAGTGGATTCTACTGCATGTGGAGGTTCCAGCATAGGGTTCCAAAAGGCACAGAAAGCCTCAGTGGAAACTTTATGGTGAGTAGGGTGGGTCCAGGAGACCAATGCTGTGTGGCTTCAAACAAATCATCACCTTCAAATGACTTTAAGACCCATAAGCCATATACCACTTATCTGATATTCTTTCCACCTGGAGAAAATATGCATTGTCTGTGTCATTGAGCTGGAGCCACGTGTCTTTGATACATGGTTTGAATTGTCTACTGGTAAATACATGGGAGTTAAGCTATCCCACTATGGGCCAGTTGGCATGATTTTATCCAACCCCAATCAAATATACAGTGGTCAAAGTATCCTGAGTTACTCTGATGTGAGAACCCTTTTGTCCCCCAGTAGAGTGGGGCCTGAGGTGCTAGTTATCCTTTGAACACCTTGAATTGCTTGAAGGAAAATGTAAACGAGAACTAATCAGAGAACACAGTTGCTTTCAGGATCTGCTTCTTTGGATTTCTGCTTGTGGCCTTTTTATCAGACTCATTTCCTTCTCTTTCTGTGTATTATCACCTCGATCTGCTTGGAGTTTGTTTTCAGCTCACTAGATTTCAGAGCCTGATTTTATGTCCTATCTAGTTCCTCAAAATTAAACCAAGAAAACCTACAGCAAATATATCTTCCTTGTCAATGACTTTCTTCTTGACTGCGTTAGCTCTTAGTTCTCTGGAGACAGTTATAAGATTAATAGGTCATCTGGGGATTTGTGAACAGTGACATCATTTAGGACTTACTGATCATTTCAGTACAAGGACTGAAATGGAGGCACACTGGCAAAGTTGGTGGAAATGCCCACTTGGTTCTGAATCAGTAGTGGTTGTCCAAAAGTACTAAAGTTTTTTTCCTTTTATGAAAATGGCAAAAGAAATGCTTTCCTATGACTGGTGAACAATTTTCCTCTGGAGGGGAGAAGAAAATGACTGTTTAGTAGTTAATTACCTGTTATGTTAGACAGCTGTGAAACTTATGAGGCATGAAAGAAGAGTTCACTCCCCCCGCCACCCGCCCTCAGGCTGGAAACCAGTTGTCTTAGGCAAGAACAGTATCAACTTCCTCAGGAGTCTGTGACTGAATCTGAATGGTTGCTCTGAGTTGCCTGCTTGATCTTATAACCCACAATGTCTGTTGTGCCATGTCCTTAATCTAAGATTTTCCCTTAATTGGATATGACATCAGAGTTTATTGGCATTCTTCATAAATATGAATCCTCCTCTCTTACTTTTTCTCTGAGTCAGCTGCATTTTAGTCTTGACTCTAAGACCAGAAATTCCTTCCTTGTCTCTGACTTGTAGTGTTAATGTGGTTCGTCGTGCCCAGGCCGCAGTTGCAGATTGTGTTTTTTTCGAGGTACGGAGGTTCTACCAAGCTGAATTTGCTTTAATGCATTTTGCCATAAAAGTAATCTCTTCTCCCAATGCATAAGCCTTACTTTCCTTTATTCCTTGTAGGCTACTTTGTTCTTCAGCTGTTTTTTAATAAGCCTCTTGAAGTTTAGTGACAGAGCTTGGGAAAAGGGACAGTCACATGAAACTTGGATTTAGACTCAATTGAGAAAGTTGATTTTTTTTTTTATTGAGTTTATTGGCTCACAAGAGAAAGGTGATTTTAATGATTTTATTGTGAGGCATGAGTGGGTCCAAGGAACCTCTTGTTCTATAATTTTATTTATGCATTCCTTTTCTCTTTATTTGACATTTACTTACTGTGTTAATATGTGTCAGGGTAGTTTTTACTAAACATAGGGCCTTTTGGATACTTGCTAAGACACAGAAGTATTAATTTAGCTTGAGGTATAACACATTACAGAGTAACACCTGCTTTTGCCCAGTTATAGTCTGAGGAGTCTCCAGTTCCCACCATGTGCATATTCAGCATTATTAAGTTAAACTTAATGCACAAGTTGGTAAATTCCTTATTCTTTCATTCAACAAGTATTTACTGATGCCCAGCTATGTGCCAGGCATGATTCTAGGTGCTGAGAAGTAAATTTCGACAAAAATACCAGCCTTTGTGGAGGTTTCATCCTAGTAAGGGGAGGCCAAGTTAAAAATTTTAAATAAGTAAGTAAATAATATAGTATCAAATGATAGTAGGTGCTGTACAAAAAAAAAAAAAAGTAAGGTAGGAGAGAAAGTTAAGAGTGCCAGGTTTGCGAGGAGATTGGTGCTGAATGTTAGACAGAATAATCAGGGAGGACTCAACAAAATTGACATTTACAGTCCTGAAAAAGGGAGGAAGTCCTGTGGGTATCTAGAGGGGAAAGCATTCCAGGAAGAGGAAATAGGCAAGTGCAAAGACCCTGAGGCAGGAGCAGCAAGGAAGCCAGAGTGGCTGGAGTAGAGGGAAAATGGGGAGAGCAGTAGGAAAAGGCATCAGAAAGGAAATGGGGCCCAGATTGTCTAGGGACCTGTAGGTCATGGTGAGGAGTTAGGCTGTCATTCCGAGGGAGATGAAAAGCCTTTAGAGAGTTTTAAGCAGAGTCACATGATCTGATTATTTTTAAATTGCTCTGGCTGCTGTTTTGAGAATAGACAAGAGGGTGTTAAGGGTCAAAACAGAGAGACCAATTAGGAGGTTATTGTGGTAATCCAAGTAGACATTATGATGGCTTGGACCAGGGAAGTAGCCATCGAGGTCTTAAGAAGTGGTGAGATACTGGATATCTTTTGAAGGTTGAGTTGACCGGATTTCCCAGTGGGTCAGTTGTGGAGTTTTTGGCCTGAACAATTGGAAGGGTAGAATAGCTATTTATTTATTTTATTTATTTTTATTTTTTAAATTTTTATTTATTTATTTTTAGAGAGAGGGAAAAGGAGAGAGAAAGAGAGAAACATCAACGTGTGGTTGCCTCTTGTGCATCCCCTACTGGGGACCTGGCCCACAACCCAGGCAGGCATGTGCCCTGACTGGAAATTGAACCGGCGACCCTTTGGTTCACAGGCTGGCACTCAGTCCACTGAGCCACACCAGCCAGGGCTATTTATTTATTTTAAAAGGGTATGACTAAGAGAGGAGCGGGTTTGGGAAGGAAATCCAGGACTTAGGTTTTTTTTAATGTTATTTTTAGTGTGGTAAAATGTCTATAATATAAAATTTACCATTTTAACCATTTAAAGTGTATAATTCACTGGCGTTAAGTACATTCACAGTGTTGTGCAATGATCACCACCACCCATCTCCAGAACTTTTTTATTATTCCAGACAGAAACTCTTTACCCATTAAATAATAATTCCTTCTTTCTCTGCCCTCTCTCCCTCAGCCCCTGATAACCTCCATTCTGCTTTCTGTTTCTTTGAATTTGCTTATTCTAAGTACCACATACAGGGTATGGCAGAAGAAACGCCTGCTTGAGTGTGGTTTGTAGGGTAATAATTTATAGTTTTAATTTGAATATTTCATCTAAAATGTCATATGGTGTGTTTGAGTGTGATATTGTTATGTTACAGAATTCTGTGCTTATGATTTTGTAATAAAAGATTTTGTAATTAAAAAGGGGAGTGTTATTTGTGCCAGACCCTGTATGAGGGGAATCATACAGTATTTGCCCCTTTGTGTCTGGCTTATTTTACTTAGGATTATTTTTCAAGATTCATCTATCTTGTAGCATGTATCAGAACTTCATTTCTTTTTAAGGCTGAATAATATTCATTCTGTGTATATACCACATTTTCTTTATTCATTTATCTACTGATAGACATTTAGATTGTGGAAACTAGTGGCTATTGTGAATAATGCTACTATGAATACCTATCTGTTTGAGTCCCTTTCAGTTCTTTTGGGTATATATCTAGAAGTGGAGTGGCTGGATCATATCGTATTTTGTGTTTAAGTTTTTAAAGAAACACCAAACTGTTTCTCCACAGCAGCTGCCCCGTTTTACATTCATATCAACAGTGTCTAAGGGTTCCAATATTTATTCTTACAAACACTTGTTATTGTCCATATTTTTGTTTTTGTTTTGTTTTATAATATCCATGCTAATTAGTGCATATCTCATTTTTATATGCATTTTCAGGACCTTATTTTTTTCAGTTTTATTGAGATATAATTGATATATAACATTGTATTAATTTAAGGTGTACAAATAATGATTTGATATATGTATAAACTGTAAAATGATTACCACAATAAGTTTAGTTAACACCCATCACTTCTCATAGTTAAAAATCCAGGAGAGAAGAGGTCTGAGACCTGACCCCTGAAGCATGCCAACATTTAAAGGGTGGGGAGGTGAGGAGCAGCCAGTAATGCAACAAAACTAGGAAGAGAATGCTGTCCTGGAAGCCAAGTGAGAAATGTGTTCCGAGAAGGAGGGAGAGATGAATTTTGTCAGGTTCTACAGATAAGTAATTAAAATGAAAACTGAGAATTGACCATTTGATTTAGGAACTTGGAAATGAACAATGACCTTTACAAGAATAGTTTTGGTGGAGTGATGGGAGTGAAAGTCTGTTGATAATGAATTCAAGAAAAAATAGGAGAGGAATTTAAGGCAGGGAGTACAGGTAATTTTTTAATGAATTTTTTGAAAGGCAGTCTGAGGAATGGGACCGTAGCTAGAGGAGAATGTGGGATCTGGAGAGTATGTTTTATAGCAGAAAGTATATTTGTTAATGAGGTTAATTAAGTAGAGAGAGAATATTTACTTATTTATTTTATAATGCTATTACAGGTGTCCCATTTCCCCCCCTCTTTATTGCCATCTGCCCTGCACCCTCCTCCCACCTGCATCCCCCCCCATTGAATTCCCCTCTTAGTTCATGTCCATGGCATGAACTATAAGTTATTCCATACAAGTTCTTTGGCTTCTCCATTTCCCATACTATTCTTAACTCCCCCTGTCTATTTTGTACCTACCATTTATGCTTCTTATTCCCTGTACCTTTCCCCCATTCTTCCCCCTCCCGCTTCCCCACTCCCTCCATGTGATTCTCCATTTCTGTGATTGTGTTCCTATTCTAATTGCTTGCTTAGTTTGTTTTTGTTTGTTTGTTTGTTTTAGGTTCAGTTGTTGATAGTTGTGACTTTGTTGTCATTTTACTGTACATAGTTTTGATCTTCTTTTTCTTAGATAAGTCCATTTAACATTTCATATAATAAGGGCTCGGTGATGATGAACTCCTTTAATTTGACTTTATCTGGGAAACACTTTATCTGCCCTTCCATTCTAAGTGATAGCTTTGCTGGAGAGAGTAATCTTGGACATAGGTCCTTGCCTTCAATGACTTCAGATACTTCTTTCCAGCCCCTTCTTGCCTGCAAAGTCTCTTTTGATTACTGCACCCCAGCAGTAACAGCTGGACCTTACTTTTCTTTGAGTTCTAAAGATCTAGGGGATAAAGAAAGAAGAGGGTTTGTCCTCCCATCTTTAGTCTTTCTTTTCTACCATGAACATTTTGTCCTTTCCTGTGAATATAGTTGTGGCTGATACTTGATATTAAGCTATGTTTTATCGAAGTACATGCCACACGTGTCCCACACTGAAAAGCCATGCATGGTATGTGGGCAGGATCAAAAGCTGTTTAAAATCCTTTTTGTCTCCACAGCATTACTTATCACCTAGCCAGTAAAGAAGTTGAACTGTTCATGCTTCCACTTGTTACAGTGAAATTTGAATTTTCTTACTGAATGTTCCGTTTCTACTTTAGAGCCTTAGATTTGTGGGGGATACATCCTAGCAGGTGAATAAGAGTGGAAAATAATTTCATACTTTTGATGGTAATTACTAGGATAAAGGCGCCTCTGGTAATGAAGTCTGACCTATACTCACAGTCAACCTATGAGTCAAAATTGTTGAACATGCTAAATGTGAGACATCCCAAGGTAGGAAATAATGAAATATCAGGTTAATTGGGCATTGCCGGAGAGCACTTTCTGCCAATCCCCAGGTGTTTCTTAAATTGTGATTGCATGGTCAGCATAATCTTACTCTAGGTTTTGTGTCTGTTTCTGCAGAGAGAATAAAAATCCAAAGTATTCACCCAGTTTTGTTTGTTTTGAGAGATCCAAAAGAGGCTTCTAAATAATTTTCAGAATCATCCTACCAGTTACCTTTTCACCCTAAGTCTGGAATGCGTCCAGCAAAACAGCTTTTCCATATTTACACCTTTCAGAATGAATCATCTTCCTTCCCTTTAGTAAGAGATGGGCTCTGTTGACTGTTTCTATCAGAATTTTTACAAATGTTCTATTTTTCTTAAATCTTCCTGTGTTTCACTTGAGTTGAACCTAGGGGGTGCCCAGTGTTCTTGAAAGAGACCTCTGAATCTCCCAACTCACACTAATGTTAAAGGAACAGTCAGTTCTTATTCTTCTGGGAAAATCTCAGGCATCCTTTTTTTTAAAGAAGTTGTTCCCATTATAGGAAGTCAAAATGGTAGACAGTAAACTATATAAAAATACTGTGCTAAGGCCTGGGGAAAGGGGAGATTTGTTCTTGTTTGTTGAGCATAACCCTCTTTATCTGAGTGTGAAATGAAGAGCACTGTTACCAGCATGTTGAGGTGAAATCTGGGACATCAAATGATCTTCTTGAAATTCCAAATTTGTCCCAAACAGACTGAACTTTTTATTTTTATATTTCACAGTACCCAGACATGAGTCAAGAATCTGATTCTCCATTTGTTTTCATCTGCACAAATCCCCAGGAAATGATTGTGAAGTTTCCTATTAAAGGAAATCCAAAAATCTGTAAGTGACAAGCTTTGATGGTCTATTTTTTTTTTTTATTTTGCGTCTCACTTGTTTAAGTTTTAATTTTTTTTTCTCTTTTTACCCTGTTCTATAGCATCTCAAGTGTTGGGAGATTAATAAAAGTATTTTTATTGATAACTTGAATGTCAGGTTAACTACAGGATAGCCTTTCCAAAGTGAACCTTGATCCGCAATTATTGGCATGCTAGGGAATCACTCCAAATTTCAATTTTAGGACCCAGTACATTGAAATCCTATTCGTCAGCCCAAAGAGCATGCTTTTGTTCTGTTGTACTGTTCATTAAAGGAAGTAGTAAGCCAGCGCCAGTGGCAACATTGTCATTCAATCATTGTCCCTCAGTATTCAATCCAAGAATAAGACAACTTTTTAAGTGTCTATTCTTGAGTATCCATTTTGGAGGCATCACTTCCCACTATTTCTTTCATTACTGGTTTCCTAGAGCTTTGCCCTAGCCCTCTTGCTTTTCATCTCTTGGAGACCTCTTGATGATTTCTTTTTCTGTAACTTTTGCTTTTATGAGTTTGTGGTTATATGTCTGTGTATTCACTCCTTAGGTAGATCTTTCAACTTTCAACTTTTTTTCAACTTCCATCTTTTCCTCTTCTGTCTTCTACAGCAGCCTTTTCTATTTCAAAGCAATATCAAGAAACATATAGTGGTTTCCTCCCTGCCTAACTTTCTTTCAGAAATGGCATCAACAACCCTCCCATTTGCTTATATCAGTTACTGTTTTGTGCCTCTGTGATACTGTTTTGCCACTGTGTGAACTGGATGATTCTCAGGCGAGCATTGTCTTCAGCTGTGCACAGATCTGCCTCACCTGGTACCTTGGAGACCCGCTAGCCATTTTATAAATCTGTCCTGTTGAGAAGTGCTTCTAAACTATAATGTAGATAAAAGTTGCCTATAAACCTATATAGACAGGTTTCTAGGCCTTCTCACAAGTGATATTGATGTCGTTGGTCAACTGAGTACACTTTGATTAATACTGCTTTCAATCACAAAATGAAATTCTTTGAGTATGAATTTAGGTTAATGTATACTCACTATAAAATTCAGACAACCCTCATAATTTAAATGGTGTATGTTTCTGAGTTTCCTACAAATCCGAAAATCTGAACGTAAGTTGCCCTTAACTTATACAAATTATTTGCTTTAGATTATACACCAGTTGATATCCAGGTGGCCCTGGAAATTCTTTTTCCTCCTTCTCCACTGTATAGGATTTAAATCTCTCTTTTCCTCTCCCTCTTTTTTGGTTGTGGCATTCTACCTCCTCCTCCTCTGTTTCAGTGTCACCTTACTCTGGGCTCTGATGGCGACACTGGTGGGAGGAGGAAAATGTGGTAGGGCTCCTCTGCCAGGCACACTGCCTCCTTGATCTTTAGCCCCAGTTACCTTTTCTTAGCTTCCTCCTCTATCTTGGTTTTTATCTGCTGCTTAAGCTCCTGTGAGAAACTGTTCTGTGTAAACAGAGATTAGATACTCTCTGAAATGTTTTACTTCAGTACTTTCTCTGCCTAGACAGAGACCCACCTTCAGCACATACATGGCTTTCATTTTTTCCCATAAGGTTTAATGTGTGTGGGGGAGTGATGCTCTGAGGGAGCAAGCTTTAATAATCTCTTGATTTTCCCCATTGTTTCTGTTAGTTAAAAGCTTTAAAAAGCCAAAATGGGCTGTATGTTTATTTCAGGGACAACAGGGCTAGATAGAAATTATGAGTCTACAGCTTCCATTGTAGACCAGACAAGGAAGAAAAACAATAAGTAGTGAAAATTTATTTAAAAAAAAAAAAAAGGGGAAAAAAACAGGCTCACCAATCCCTGTTGTCTCAGAAAAAAAATTCTATTGAGAGGGAGCCAGAGTGAGAATTTAGTCTGGTGTAAAGTTTCTATTCTCTATAACTCCCCATTCCTTTACCCTCCATTCAATCTTACCATCTCTAAAAACCTTACACTCTGCCAGAACTTCCTTGCCTTAGGCAGTAGGGGCCACCCCTAGTAGTTTAAAGCTGGGAAAGTCTTTAATCCCACTGCCACAGGGGAAAAATACATAGTTGGCTCTTAATTTGGAATGCTTCATGGTTTATTCAAGGTATATTGTTATTTGAAGTGGTTAAGTTCTGTTCCATAGTATTAATAATATTACTACTACACTTAAATTACAGCCATAACTGTGGCTTAATTTTATTTATTTATTTATTTATTTTTGTGGTATGGCTTAGGGACCTACCTAGCTGCCTTTTATAGATAAATTCTATGAGAAATATATTCCAAGTTCTAAACTTTTGACTTGCAAATAAACTTATAGACAACAACCCATTTCCATGTTGTATCATGTATATATATGTGTATGTGCCTTCCGTTAAAGGTTTGTATTTTGATTTTTGTTTTTGGCCGTATAAACTTGAGCTTACTTGACCTGGGGATAATTGTGTCTCTTGAAATTGAAATAATTCAGAAAAGAGCAGTGTGCAATATTATATCATTTGGCTGTGTGTCTGCTCAAATTAGGATATGCAAAATAGGTATAGTAGAATATATAGGTTGAATGTTTAAAGAGATAAAGGAATCTTTTTACTTCAAATGAACTACATGTACATGCTCTATAAACTCATGCAAATACTGCCTTATTTTTATGCAAAGCGTGTGAAAATACCTATGGGAGTTGTATCAATTGATGACAAATACTTTTCCCCTTTCAACTTCTTGCCCATCTGCTGCACATGCACTTGATTTTCTTTTAGGCATCATGATTGAGGATGTGGTTTAACATTAAAAGGATGCAGGTACTAAATGTGAAAGGATTGGGAAAATACAGAAACTAAGCATTATCACTCCGCTTGTAAGAGAGTATATTGTGTGTTACTGTACTTAATTGTCCAGGTCCTAAGTCTTGAAAGACCAGGCTGAACTAGAACTCAGAGTTCAGAATTCATGTAATCCAAGGTCAGCCATGGTGACTGCTTCTTCATGCAAACCCCGTCCTTTGCCCTCACTGCCCACAGCTGACCCAAGAATTGCTACTGTTGCCAGTCACTGTGGTAGACATTAGGGAATGCAAAGAAGTCCTTATTTGTAGGAAGATCACAGATTGCTGGCACATGTATGGTTTTTTTTTAGGCAGTAGGGGATGAAAGAATTTCTAAATCACTGGGAATGTCCTAGAAATCCTTGTTACTCTACATCTCCTTCCTCCTGTTAGTTTTCCATTTTATGAAATCATCATTGAAGCTAGAGATTAGTCTGCCTACCGTGGAGTGCTTTGCTCTGATGGGTTGATCTTACCTGAGCTGGTGTTACATGACGGTTTTCATGATCAGACTGGAGTTCTCTGAAAATTATATTTGGAAAGTTCTATATAGTAAAGCTTTGAGAGTGTGAAGAAGGTAATGTCTCTCTCTTTTTTTAAATATGAGGAATCTGAAATCAATATAATGAAAAGACTTGCCTAGAGTTACATGGTAAATTAAAAGTAAAACTGAGACCGTAACTAAGAAGCACAACTCCCAAGCTTCAACATAAGTAATATGACTGCCCTTACTTTTTTCAGAGAACTTTGAGCTCATGAGGCATTTTAACATATGTGTTTCAATTAGTTATTTGGTTAAATGACTTAGTGTATATAAAATACTTAGCACAGTGGTTGATATATAGAAAACACTTAATGTTAGCTGTAATCCTTTCAACAACTTTATAAGTTAGTAGGAATTTTCCCTCCATTTATTTTTTAGTTGAGTAAACAGGTTTATAGGAATTATATTTTGCTCACATCTTTCTGCTTTTAGGTTTCTTACTTTTTTCTAGGTTTTTTACTTTTTTTCATATTGCCTGAAAAACAGATCGTTTTAATTTACATTTCATTTTTAGGACACAGTATTATAGAGCTGGAAAGGGCCTTCAGTACTATGTAGTCCAGTTTCTTAGCATTGATAAAGTTGAAGAGTGATTAAGTGATCTCCTCCAGGTTATACAGCTCGGTTGTCTCAAGACCAAAACTAGAACTTGTTTCCTTCTAACTTATTCAATAAAGAGACCTAGAAGTCTGGACACCTGGAGTCCTAGGAGGAATTCTAAATTCTGCCCTACCTTCTTCTAAAAAGCTGGATGAGGCACATACTCTGCCTCTGGGTACCACCACCTTTACAGTGGGTACTCTTGTGTTTATCTGATACCTGTTTTTGGTTACTTAATAGTCTGACCTATAATGTAAAGGTTTTGAAATTTGTGGTGTCTACCTTCTTTGTTTAACTCATTTGATGAAAACATTTATTGAGCCCTGGCCATGTGGCTCAGTTGGTTGGAGCACTGTCCCATACACCAAAAGGTTATGGATTCAGTTCCTAGTCAGGGCACATCCCTAGTTTGTGGGTTCGTTCCCCTGTCAGGGCACATACAGAAGACAACTGATCAATGTTTCTCTCTCACATCGATCTTTCTCTCTTTCTGTCTCTCCCTTCCTCTCTCTCTAAAATCAGTAAACATACTCTCTGGTGAGGATTAAAAAGAAAAAGACTTTATTGAGCATCTACCATTTGGTTGTCACTATGGTAGTGTTAGGGATACAAAGGCAAATTTGCCTTGTATTAGGGCTTATTGCCAGATTGCTGTCACATGTTTGTATTTTCAACCAGGCAGCCTGGGGGGTGAAAGAACTTCTAAATCCTTGGGAATACTCTGTACTATAAAGCCCAAATTAAAATCAACACCATTGTGACCATTGTGGATGGCATTTAGGGTATCATTTAGTGAAGGTTTCAAAGCCCAGAAAAGAAAGTAATTGTATTGCAAATGCAGGTGCAGCCCTGTAAGAGATGAGGGGTGGGGTGGAATTAGAAAACAGGGAAACTTGTTAGATTGAGGTTATTTATCTCACAGTTTCTTTGTGCAGTAGTCACAACATGTATTCTTAATTGGACAAATGAGAATATTGAAGTCCAGAGAGAAAATGACTTGCCCCAGGTCACACAGGTAGTTAATATCAGACAAGGGTGGACTAAAACATGAGTCTTAAGACTCCTAGGCTAGTGCTCTCTTACATTTGATTGCTGCAACAAATGAAAATGACAGCATATGAGGGGCAGTGGTTGTAGGTATGGGCCTGTAGTACAGTAGTACAGGGGGGCTTCCTTATTTGTTTTTTTTTAAGTGCTGCAGCTGATGTTCAACTTAATTGTTTCTGTTTCTAGCATCAGCATTGCTATGGACTTAAATGAGACTTTTTTTTTTTTGGAGAAAGCAACCTGCAAGCTCTGTTCTCAGGCCAGACAGACAGGAAGGAACTCTATTAATAAAGACTCCCTTCATGAGATGGATGGCTCCTAAGGCTGCTACCACTGAACCAAACTCTGTCCTGGTAGATCTGAGAGGTCAGAGGTCAGACACCACAGCAGTGAAGAACCTCTCATTAGGGTCACCTGGGACAGGAAGGTTGCTTGTTTCCTAACTTTTAACACTTAGAAGAGTCATACAGCCTATGACCTTTGCCCTTCTTAGCTGGTGATAGGGGCCCTTTGTCAGTAAAGCATTCATGTGGATTCTACTCCACTATTTCAGGTCACTCCCCCTATTAAGTCTGAGGCAGGATAGGGGTGAGTTGAACTGCTTTTCTCATTGTGAGGGAGGTTCATGCATTATGCTCAGCCAGTTAACAGGTCAGAGGAATGGGTTTCCCACTGTGTAAAATGACTTTTTTTTTATTATATGTTTATATTCTTTAAAAACTTGTCTTAGTATTAGACACCCTGGAAAGGTGATGTTTCTTTTCTAGTAGCTACACAATTAGAAATATTAACTTAGATTCTTTAGGAGAATACTCATTGTGTTTGTGTGCATGCTTTTGTGTCTGTGGTGTTCCCACTGCTTCCTCATTCTTGTAGAATGAGGCTCTGAAGTTTGAAAGTGTCTGGGTCCTGAAGCAAGATAATTGAATGTGACGGGAACACAGTATCCAGAAGACCTGGGAGGCCATGAAAGATTTGCATTGCAAATATAAAAAATAAATAATGAGGCTTCTTTTTTTTCCCTTACAGGGAAACTGGATTCCAAGATCCATCAAGGCGCAAAGAAGGGGTTAATGAAGCAGAATAAAGCTGTCTGACCCAGGAGGAAAGGAACTATGCAGCATAGTGGAGTTTTGTGCACTAAAATTGTTATACACTGGTCCTTTGGAATCTCAAGCAGTAGAAATATCAAGGCTTGGACACCAGGTGTTGACTCTGTCAGTACTTAAACTCTTACCAAAACTTGTATATTTTTCTTAAAGAGTGGGATTCTTACTTTAAGTAGTAGGTCAAAATCTTTGAATACATTATTTATAAAAACTTATTTTAAAAATTCTAGGTCTTAAACATTTTTTTCTCAGAGCGGTATTGGAAGAGAAAGGAACAACTTGGAAATTAATTTCCTCTCTTGGGCTTGGATTTGTAGTTAGGAAAAATTTTAACCTAGGTTAACAATTGGCAGGGGAGCACTTGAATTTTAACGTTTCTTTGCCCCACCCCCCTTTACCACCCCCAGAATGATAGCCTAATAGAGAATTTGAATGTCCAAGGAATCCTGTGTTTGGTACAAACCGTGGTGGGACAGAAAGATTTTTAGCAAGTTTTCTGCACCAGTCCAACATCTCTTAAAGTTGAGTGTGACATCTTCAAAAGCTGAGTAATCTTCACTGGCAAATTTTTTTTTGAAGAGATGACCTGAAGAGGCGCTGTCATTTTGTTTTTTGGTTTGAGACATTAGGCATAAGAAGATCAGACTGGGAGGAGATGGAGCCACCTGCTAAAGCAGCATGAAACTGCCCTATTTATTTTGTTGGTATTGCAAAAGCATCACTTCTTTGATGGGGCAATTAGAAACAAACCGAAAAATAAAATCCCTTCAGTAATTGCATCCAGATACCCCCAGATGCTGAACCTAAACCCTTTAAACCATCCACACCCCAGGAAGCTATGAGCCTTGGAAAAAAAAATAGGTTATTTTGAAATGAGATTTTTACTAGTCAGTCTGGCCCCACTTAGGGAAGCCCTTTCTTCTGAGGCTGTTCAGAAGAGCTGTCAGAATCTCAGCTGCTGGCATCCTCAGGAAATTCATGCTCTTAAATGTGTATGTTCTGCTTTTTATAAAGCAGCACCACCACACTGGGGAAGTTGGATTCCCTCCAGCAGTTGTGTGCATGACTTAAAAAAGAGCACAAGGGAGAAAAAAAAAGTGCCCTGTGTTATGAAAAAGATTAATTTCCCCTTTCTTTAATCCTTCATATTCAGCGTTTATTTGCATTGAAATGCCTCCACTCATTATGCATTGATGTTCACTCAACTGTGAACCCTGCTTGTTGCATAGCTCTAGGCACTGGTTTTGCGGGACCTGATCACTCTGGATTCCCAGGGAAAACCCACCTGATTCTTCTTCTGGTGATGCACACATGCAGTATTTTCTTTCTTTTCCTGGTCAACCTCTGTAGAGAGAGGGGAAAGGACAGCTAATGGCACTTCTTTAGGGAAAAAACTCCCTGCCCTCCTACAGACCCTAGTACTGTTAATAAAGCCACATTGGGTTCATTATGTAGTTAATAGTTTACCAAGCAGTAAGTAGCACCTTGAATTCTGAGCTGGAGTTGTCTGGTTTTCTTAATACCAAAATAACATTGAAAGGCAGGAGATAAAGACCCTATGGATGGTGGGGGGTGGGGAGCGGGGTGTTTATATACTTTGTTTGAATGACAACCTGAGCACAGAAGAGTCTGGATTGATTTTTCCACCTGGATAGATGGTGTGTGTGCTTAAAGAAGAACACTAGGAGCTGCAAGAGTTCAGGTTATGAAGCCATTTTGTGTGCCGTGATAAGAAAGTTTACAAGAACCTTACAAGTTTATAAGAACCCACCTCAGCATCCAAAATATGCAGCTGGAGCCACATGAGAAGATGGCAGAGTAACTTGGAAACTTCTTTTCATGGTTAGACTGTGAAAGCCTGTCTTTAGTTCATTGGTGGTGGTAAAAGGTCTCTCTCTTATTTGCAGAGACACCAGAGAGGAAGTGTGGGAGAGACTTGAGGGTAGATGGCTCTCCACTGCTCAGTGATGAATAGCATAATTTAAAGCTTAGTGGAAATTCTTAGCAGCCTGAGTACAAACTCACCCTGGAATAGCCAGCTTCTCAGTGCTTTACACTTTGCACTGACCCTGCAACTGTAGAACAGCTTGGCCTGGGGGATGTCTTCATGTTTCTCAGCTGGTTTTTTGCAGCCTCAATATCTGTGCCCCCTTTTGGTTGGTTGGGTTCAGTAGCTCCCAATTGGTATAGTGCTTAAAGGATTCAGTGTTTTTATTTTTGTTTTTCCAGGCAGGACCCAGTCTCAATTAAATAAGCTCAGAGTAGGATATTTATATATATATATATATATATATATATATATATATATATATAAAAAACTGGAGACATTCTCTGTCAGGACTTAGGCGGCTTTAGCCTTGCAGTCAGATGTTTGGAATGGGGTGGGAGAATTTTTTTTTTTTTTTTTTTTTGCTAGAGCTAATATGGAGAAAAAGAACTATGTGTCCCCTCTTTTCTTTTTAAGCTGTAAGTTTACAGAAACTGATTTTTTCCTAGGGAGTAGGTATGAAAAAATTGGACTTTCATAATTACTTTTACAAATAATTACAAAGTTAGGGCTTTTACGAGTTATAACCCTAAATTTCTTTCCATTTTGAGTACTGTATCTATGAAAGCCTATTTATATGGAGTTCATTTACTTCGGTAAAAAAAAAAAAAAATTAATGCTTTTGCTAGAGCTCCTAGCCAAGATTGAGACAGTATGGGGGTTTTTTCTTTTGCCTAGCTGGAAAAGGCCAGTAAAAAGCAAGTATCTATTAAGGTGGAGAAATCAGTTAGTTTCAGTTTATTAGGCCTGGGGGAGGAAAGAAAGTCCTGTGATGAAGGATGTTTTCTCCTTGAGATTCAAATAGCAAGTACACATCTGCTGTTCTCAGCTTCTGTGAATGTGTTTGGGTGGAGGTGACCCATGTCACAGGCTCTAGCAGCAAACAAGGGATCCAGCATTTGGAGGGCTGTTCTACTTCTCTCATGGGGAGAAGAACATAGAGTGCCGTCCTCTGACACAAAGTAACTTGTGTAAATGTCTGTCCATTTGTGTGTGTGTACATAATGTGGATTAATTCATGGTGTGAAACTTGGTAAACTGATTAGATTTCAGATTTCAATCATGACAGTGGGTAATCCAGAAAGAAAACCTAGTAAGTGTTGTACCCCAACTTGGAGTCAGTTAAATAGACCCAGGGAAAGGGAGCTGGGAACTGGACTAAGTATCCATAGAGAGGTGTGTCATAGGAAAAAAAGATGTTGGGACAAGGGACAAAAAATGTCAATAGAAAAGATTTGAGAGTCTAGAGCTGTACTGTCTAATAAATATGGTAGCCTTTAGCCACATGTGATTATTTAAATGAAATTAAGGATTCAGTTCTTCAGTTACATTAACCATATTTCAAGTGCTCAAATAGCCACACGTGGCTAAGTGAATTTGGAATTAGAGCAAATATAGACCATTTCCAACACTGCAAAAACGGTCTATTGGCAGTGCTTGTTAGGAGCAGGGGTCAACATACTTTTTCTGTAAAGGGCCAGGTAGTAAATATTTCAGGCTTTATAGGCCAGCCATACAGTCTGTTACTATTCAACTCTGCTGTCATAATGCAAACGCATCCAAGAAAATAAGTAAGTAAGCATGGCTTATTGAAACTTCATTTATGTACACTGATCTTTGAATTTTATATAGTTTTTACATCACAAAATTTTTTCTTTTGATTGTTTCAGCCATTTAAAAATGTAAAAATCATTCTTAGCTCATGGGACATACCAAAACAGGTGGTGAGCCTGATTTGATATGTGGGCCATAATTTGTCAACCCCTCGCTAGAGGAACAAAAAGTCAAAACTTAAAAGTTTTTTACTGTACAGGACATCAATCACTTGAAAATTTTTAGCGGTTCTTCCAGACTTGAGAACTTTCTCTGGCTAAAAATTGGGGTTCACTGTAGGAATGTCTTTCCTTTGTTTCCTAATTTTGCAGTCCAGTCTCTAATAGAGTCATGTTCTTCAACGGGAGATGACCACTCAGGTGTTAACTTTTAATTAAGTCGTACAAGTCTAAAACACTAAACCCTACTCTTTCGCTACCTGCTAAGGAGGTGAATCATCACTTGTAATATCACCTACTACAGGCTGGAAGTTTGCTGTTACATGAGGTCAGTTCTGTCCTTTTACTGTCCTAAGCAAGCTGAATATTGGTGGACCAAAGGGAGATTATCATACTAGGCCAGAAGGCCTTAGTAATCATCTTTATTCATCACCTCCACCCCCAAACACATAAACACAGACCACACCTTTGTGTGTAGAGATAGAGAGAGATTTTATGACCTGGCTCTGTCCTCAAGTCACACACTATGTTGCCTGGCACTATTGAAATATGCCTCAGGGAAAGCAAAGAAAGGAAAGATAAAAACTGCAGTTGAGCCCTGGCAGGGTAGCTCTGTTGGTTAAAGTATTGTCCCCAAACCCCAAGGTTATAGGTTTGATCCCTGGTCAGGGCACATATAAGAATCAACCAAGGGAAACATAAGTGGAAAAACAAATCAATATTTTTATCTCTCTAGAATCAATTAAAAAACAATAAAAACCTGCAGAGTTGACTAAGATGGTCAAGGGCACAGGAAGGACATAATAAGGGTTAAAATGTGGGGAGCCTGGAGAATTAAGATAAATTTCTGTTTGCTGTGGAATGAAGTAGAAGTTTTAGGAAAGGAGGTCCTGAAGTGAGAAGTGGGTTCGCTTATACAAACATGGATTGAATGAATACCTACTGTGTATTAGATAGTGTTCTGGACAATTGGAGATGAATGGCAGATAAATAAAGGTAAAAGTTACAATCGTTAGTATGATGGGTTGGAAAAGGAAAGAGTAAGACTTTTACATAATAAAAAGTAGTAAGATTTGATGATAGGATGGTGAGGAGAAAAGGGATATAGAAGGACTAGAAATGGTACTTTTAAGAGGAAAACAAATGGTAATCCGAAAAAAGGAAACCGGAGGACAAAGGATAAAAATGTAGGGGGTTGATATTTTGCTGAACCAAGGGATAAAATGGATGAAACCATCATGAGCTGTGCTTGCTCTTCGCTTTGTGGATGTTAACATTCAGACTCCGTAGGCCCCTTTTCCCACAGTTGAAGGACACCTACAGAATTGGTGTCTTCTGTATTTAAGTTGCCCTACTTCCCCAGCGATCTCTCTGCGAGGAAGTCTGGTCCAGCGAGAGTTCTTTCCACGAGGAGAGAGCGTTAGGTTCGAGCTTCCAATCCAGGTTTCTTCGAGTTTATCTCTGTTTTAACCGGCTCGCCGGGTTTTCCAGCATTCCCAGATCAGACTCTAATCCTGGCTCCTAGTGACCGCGCATTCCGAGACCCAGGATTTGGCTTCTCTATCCAGGTTCCGGGTTTCCCCTGCGCTCTCCCGCTCCAGACTCCACACCAGCCTGGAATCCGGATCCGAGGGCCCGGTAGTCCAGTGTCCGGGCCTTCCGGGCGGCCCTGCTTGTCCCGGATCGCGGCGGCAGCGGCGGTGGCGGCGGCTGAGGGACCCGCGGCCCCGGACACGGCGGCACCGGCCGGGCGGGGCGGAGCGGCGCGGGGAGGGGCGGAGAGCCGGAGCGGAGGCGGGGTGGGGTGGGGGGGAGGGGCCGCGGGAACGGATGGCGGCCTGGGCCCGGTAGCAGCGGCGGCTCTACGGCCCGGGGCCCCGGGCCAGCGGAGGTGGCGGCTCCCGGGACCGGCCGCGCGGTGAGTCCGGAGCTTTGTGTGGAGCTGGGGCTGGGGGGAGGAGAGAGGCGGCGGTGCTGAGGGGGGCCGGGGGGCAGCGGCTCATGACGGAGGAAGTGGGGGTTGGGGGGCCGGGGCGGAGCGTGGGGGAAGGTGTGTATGGGGGGTATGAGGGGGGTCGTTGCGTGGGTGGGGGAGGGTGCGTCTGGGGACGTGGGGTGAAGTTCAAAGCATGGCTAGGGCCAATTCAGGGTAAGGGTAGGGGTGCCCGAGAGGGAATTAGGGTCTGGCCAGGTTGTGGGGACAGGCCAGAGAGTTTGAGGCCAGTCTGGTTATCTTGAGGGGGCCCATGGAAACTGGGGCTAGTCAGGGAGTTAGGGGGGTTCAGAGCTAAGGGTTGGGAGCAGGACGGCTGCGTGGCCCAGGATTGGGGAGCAAGGTAGCTGGGAGTGTGCAGTAAGTAGGTTGTGGGTGTGTGCTCCTTCTAGTCTTCAAGTCATATTTACCCCTGTCCTTTTCTTCAAGATGGAGGGATTCTTGGGCCTGGCCCTTAGTGCTGTCCTTGTACCCCCCCCCCCCCCCCCCCCGCCCCGGGGAGGGTTCGTGACCCTGTCCTGTTTGGGAAACCCATGCTGCCCTCTTTTCCCTTTATGTGTAATTACGGTTGGATCATCTCTGTGCTTTGCTCAGATTCTCCTTCCTCCCTCTGGGGTTGAGGAGGAGGAGACACATCTGACCAATTAATGTGTGTTTGTGAAACAGACAGCAGCAAACAGTCATTTCAGCTTCTAGGAATTAGGCTCACACAGGGTGGAGAGATCAGAGCCCTTCAGGGAGAATATTTCTGAACAATTCACAGATGATTGAATTCTCCAAGAAACAGCTTCCTACCTAAAATGAGAGTAGGGAAGATGGGGGAGAAAGCCTGTCTGTTTCCAGCCATGTGTCCAGAGCCCCAGGGGTTGAGTAGAGTCCCCAGTCCCCCACAGGCCTCTCTTCTCTGTATTAGGCTTTGCTCTGCAGCCTTGAGTTAATTTCACCCCTGCTGCTTTGTCTTGGGGGAGGGAGTGCTGGTTTAGGCCGTTGTGAGGAGATGACTGTTCTGCTGCCACACACAATAGTCGTGTCATTTTATCGGGAGTGCTACCCCAGGGCTGAGAACTGCTGCTGCAGAGATAAACCGGTCCCTCTCACCCGCCTATTGTGTACACAGTGAAGGTCATAGGTTCAAGTCTTGTCTGAGAGCTTTGGATATGCTCCATCTCCCAGGCTCCTCAGTGCCATTTTCTTCCTTTTCCAGACTGGGGCTTGCCATTGGAGGAGGCCAGACAGAAAGGCTCTTCTTTTTGAGTGAGGAACAATGCAGAGCTCATTGGCACACATTTTTCAGAAGAATAGGGGATGCCAGCCATGTTGCGCCTGCCTCTTTAGCTAGCCTGTACTAAGTTGTTGAGGAATAGTGTCTGGGAGACTCAGCCCTGGCGTTTATGTCAGACCTCCAAGGGAACGTTTCTACTCCTGTTTGGACCATCATATTTAATTCCTTTTATAGGGATGGGACATTCATAAATGATTTTTGTGTGCTTGTTTAGGAATACCACTAAAAACCTGTACAGGGTTAATACAGGCAGTCAAGGACCCAGTACCTTTTTAGTGGTGACTTCCTGGTCAGTAGTCATTGCACAACAAAAAAGCCACAGAATTTGCCTATCTGGTCAAGGGCTGTAGAAACAAAACAACTTTCCTTTTAGTCTTTATTTTAATACTGATGAAAGGAGATGATTTGCTTATTGTGCAGAAAGTCCATGTCTGCCTCTTTATTAAGGAGAAATGTGCCAAAGAGATGAACACTTAAAAAAAAAAATCTTTTGAGAGCCTGAGAGTTATTATTAATGAGTGAAAGATGAGAACAAGCTAGAAGGAATCCTATCCCTACATATGTCTCATAGAAATGTCCAAAATACGATTAGGTAAAAAAATATTTGTTGCTAGAAATGAGGTTCTAATGTAGGACATTAAAGAAAACTTTTGTTTATAACGAGATAGGAATGTTGTGAGAGAGCAGTTGTACACAATAGCCAAGCATTTCACATAGGGTATTGTTGAATAGAAACTTTAGCCTTTTAGTTTTGGTGAAGGTCTTTCTGAGGTGCTGAATCTATGTTGCCTCCCTCATTACTTCATTTGCCACTTAGGTGTTGGGCTCTGTAAGGAAATTGTTCTGACCTTTGTATTTCCTAATGACTACTGTCTTAAGGTCTTACTAGAGGGGTTGTCTGTCTTTAGGCTACTTCCAGCTAGTATATGTCCTAGGTCTCTGAGTGAAGCCGCAGCTAAACTGAGTCTAAAGCTCTTTGCTCTTGGGCTGTTGGCATTCTTTTCTGAATCCTGTCAGGTGACAGTGAAGGCAGAAGCCTCAGATTAATTTGCCCTGATTAGATATAGTGGTTTCAAATTTGGGCCCTTGCCACAAGGAGTCTCATGAGTCTTCTGATTGTGATTATCCTTCAGACAGCACTTTGGATTCCACCACTCCCCACCCCAGTATCTTGGTAGAAAATGTTTCCCTGTGAGAAGTCTAGATAGCTGGACAGATTTGTGCTTTTTTGTGTGTGAGGATATGGAAGCATAATTTTGGCTCCTGGTAGTAATTATGTTGCAATTAGCATATAGCAACTAAATGACTGGAACAGGATAATTTGTTGAGGGGTTTGCTGATTGCTCTGTCAAGTGGAAGTGCCACTCCTTATTTATTTGACTGGGAACTCCACTGCCTGGACTCAGCCATGGAGATTTACAAAGTATAGGAATGATGTGTGGTCTCCAGAAGTTCTTGCCCTGCTCACTCTCTCTTATTACTGCCAGGTATCCTGGCACCTTCTACTGCCACTTTCTCCATCTCCAAAGGTGGTAGCTAAGCAATTGTGGAAAATTGGTCATGGATGGTAATACTGACAGACAGATGGGGTCACTCTGAGATAAGGCACTCTTCTTTCTGTTGTGTGGCAGGTTTTCTTTTCAGCAGCTGCATTCTCACTTCCACTTGATTTTTTAAAAAGATTTTATTTTTAGAGAGAGGGTGAGGGAGGGAGAAAGAGAGGGAGAAAAACATCAGTGTGTGAGAGATAAATTGATCAGTTGTCTCTCAAATGCCCCCAACTGGGGACCTGGCCCTCAACCCAGGCATGTGCCCTGAATGGGAATTGAACCATCAACCTTTAGGTTTGCAAGCCCGCGCTCAATCCACTGGGCCCCATCAGCCAGGGCACTGCTACTTGATTTTTAAAATCCAGTTTTCTTTAAAAAAAAACAAAGAACAACAACAACGATAACGAAACCCCACAAAATACCAAAAAAATCACATAGTATGCAAAATATGCCTTCATGATGTCTCATAAAAGTTGGCTGTTACAAACAAAATGAAGATAAGGTGATGGCTGATTGGCAGATTCTGGGCCCACTAAGTGTCAGTGAAGGACTCTTTTCACTAGGGAACAGGTAATTCACCAAAGCACCTGCCTAGCTGGGCATGTGAAATTGGCAGCAGCTGTGCAGCTGAAGAGGGATTATTGAGCAGGTGGTTAAAGAATCACATGCCACAGTGACAAGAAAATACTTGGTCTTTCGTGGTTTAGGTTCAGTTTGTATGTGTGAAATTGCTCTTTGTTTCACATTTCTTAATGCCTGATACTGGTTTGTTAGTGAGATGATAATGGAATAGAGAAAAGAGATTTCTTTTTTTTGTTTCTTTTAGATTACTGAGTAGCTTGCCTTAGACATGGTCCTATAGAGCCCTATTGTATTTCTGTGAGTTCTGGCTTTATGCCCTATGAATGGGAAGGAAATAGTGGTAATTCAGTGTTTCTAGTACTTGTTTATTAGAGGGAAATGGGAAGGAGAAAATTCTTTGCTTTCAGTGTGGTGAAAAAGATTTAGCCCACTGGGAGGATACCCATCAGGTTTTGGGCAAAGGAGGTAATTGACTTTTTGTATTAGGTCTATCTGACATGCCTTACTCAAGAAATAGGGCTGTGTTTTTACTTTATGGATATAAGTCTATATGAAATTTACATCTCTTCAGTTTGTTTTATTTCCTTTTTAGTTTCTCCCAACACCTTTATAACTCTTTTAAACTCTGGCATTGTGATTAATATCACTTGTTAGAATCAAAGCATCACCAGAGGATCAAATCATGTTAAGGAAATATCTCCACTAAATAGTTATCTTTAAAACAAGTGTAGAATTTTTTGTAACTTGGAGGAAGACTTTCTGTTTGATGTATTCTTCAAATTCCCAGATTTTTCTTGAAGGTTATCATCGTTTGTTAATACGATTTTCTTTCACATGGTCATGCCACTAGAGTAGGCAGTACCATAGAGCCTAAATTTTATAAGCAAGTAACTTGGTGTTTATTTTCTGACTTTTTTAGTGCCTTCCAGTCATTTTCTGACAGGTTGTGTGCTTCTTCTATTGAAGCATGCATGCACACACACACAATGTGTATATGTGTGTGTGTGTGTGTATATATATATATATATATATATATATATATATATATATAATGAATTCATGGGGTATTAATTAACAGTTGATTGAAGAAAAAAGTCATATTAACTGTTTCAGAGTTGGGAAATCCCTTTTCCAAGTGAAGGCTCTTACCTCTATGTCAGAGAGACACAGAGATATAGATAGGTAAGGAGCTGGATAGGTAGACAGATTGATTTGGGGGGAAGGGAGGCAAATGGTGTGACTGAGGCTGGGGCCAGTGGACCACTGTAGAGACTGGAACATTGGGAAGAATCTGCTTAAACCTAGTTTGTAATCTAGCTTTAAGTGGGAGCCTAGCAATTATTTGTTTAGTTTTTACTTCTGGGAAAAAATAAAAACTTCTTTATTTCCCCATATGAAGCCATCACAGTTGTTTGTTTTAAGGAGTTCACAAAGCACCATGTACTTTCCTAGCATTCTCAGTAGTTTGCATTCTCATGCTTTTTTCCTCCCCCACCTCCCATCCTAGTTCTCTGCTCTGAAGACTTCTCTCTAGCAGCTTGGAAACACTCTAATTACTGTAGCTATTATAGTCACAACCCAGATCTTCCACCTCCTTCCCACTCACCCCTTTCTATCTTCCTTCCCCCTCCCCTTGCTCTAGCAGCAGGAGTTGAACTGCAGTCTCATGAGCACAGTCAGATCTATGAATGAGCTTTATATCTTGTCAGGGCAGAACTCCAGATCCAACAGGGCTGATTTTTCATGGTTTTCTTGCTGTTTGTTCTTGGATCAGAGTCCCAGAAATAAGAGATGGCAAATACCTATTAGGTCATATCTAGTCCATCACTCAGGAGCAAACCTACAATCTTTCTCTTGTCTCTGTGAGAATTTTTCCCTTCTTTTTTTTGTAGGTGAGAGCTCTCTGATCCCAGGCAGGCTCTGAAACTGCCTTCTTTTTATTGTGCTCTCTGGTCATTAGTGACTGGCTAACTTTGCTCTCTTGGATTTTCATTCTTATCCCATTTTCAGGATTACTTGCTCCTGGCAATATCTACCCCTTCACCTTCAGTCCTTTGTTCATTGTTGTTGGTGCCACATTTGTCAGTTCCTTTTCCATCATCAGTTTTCTATGGCAGAAGTTATTACTTTGCACACCTTTGCCATGAGAAGATGCATTTGATGGAAGCACAAGATGCACATCTTGAAGGTGGTAGTTAATGAAATGGCTTAGAAAACGTGTGTGAGGTTGTGCCCTTAAGAAAGCCCTGTACTGTATGAACAAAAATGCTGCTTCCTTCTGTTTAATTTGGGGTACTTCCTGGTCTATTGCTTTGTTCTCTTTATGTGGATGAATTTTATTTGTGTGTGGCTTAATTACAGTTACAATTAAGTTATTGTCTGATTTAATAGTATTATATGTTTTCTTTGCTTTCAGTAGAATTAGGAGTCATGAAACCTAGGTTCTCATCACTACTCTGTCTCTAGCTGTGTGACCTTGTGCCAGTCACACCTCTGTTTTCACTGTCCTTATCTGCAAAATGGGCACATTAGACAAGATCATCTCTAAGGTTTCATTTAACTGTAGAATTTTATGATATCAAAGTTGGGAGGAAAGCAGATTTCCCACTGACTGGAAAGTGATAGAAGTGAGCAGTTTATAATTACTGTGTCAAAAATATATTCAGAAGGGCTTATGAGTGCAGCCACAGTTTTCTGGGACTTGACTCTCACTCCTCTTTGATATGTTTGTAAAACTTATGCTGTGCTTTTTTAAACTAGGCCATTTTCTTTTGAGGGGTCTTGTACCCTCATTCTGCAGGTTCACCAGCTTGTCAAATATATCTTTATAGTCTGCCCAAGCCATAACAATGAGAATCAGAAATCTGCAGAAAACCAACCTCAGCTTGTAAGAAGGAAATCATCCTGGAAGGATTTGGCAGATACCAATAAGTAATTTCGTGTGTTCAGTCAGGGATCTGAGATCTTAAATCTCTTATATCAAATCTTTGGACCAAAAGGGACTGATTGTGGAGCTGCGTTGAGCATTTTTCCCTTTTTGACCTGTCAGTGGAAAACCTGCTTTCTTCTTGGGATTGAATATATGAGTTGCTAACTGTGTTTTGTTTAGAAAATAAAATTGTTGTTTTTAATGCTGTAAATCCAAAATTGGTGACATTTGGTGAAGTATGACTAACAAGGAGGATCTCTGAAATAGCTGGTAAAAGGGACTGAATGATTGAAAGCTGGTGGCTGTGGCAACTCTGAAGTTGATAGTAATATAGGAAATCTGTTTCCAAGCAGTTTAAAGGAATAAAATACATAAGCAAGTTAATTCCCCAAGTTAGGATTTTTATCAACATTTCCTAGTTAATTCTTGGATTTGGGACTTCCAAAGCAGCTATTTATTGATTATTAAGAGGAGGATGACAGTCGTTTAGTCTTTTTGTTTGTTTGTGAACATAGTACAATCACATGTTTAATCTACTTTTGAACACTGGAAGAAACATTCACTGTTTTTAAATTTGTGCTTGAAACATCCATCAATCTGTAATAGGAAAATTTGGTGGGCAGAACTATGATTTGTTTTGGACTCACAAAAAGTCCTGGGAGTACTTTACTTTATTCCGAGCCATCGGTAGCATGTTACTAATTTTCAGGTAATCTAAAGGTTATTGGGAAGTGCTGCACTTGAGTGTGAGATTTTAGAAAGATTTATATTAGAAATATAAGTAGTTTTTGTAGATAGGGTGTTTTTTTTTTTTAAACGTGGCAACTGAAACCTAGAGTATTGAATTGGAAAGTGGCCAGTGTAGGTGCCATGCAACCTTCAGAGGTCAAACCATGCCATGAATGAAATCCAGACCCTGGCAGTTAGGCCACATTGCATGCTGATACCACACTGCATGCTGGTAACTAGTTTCTTAGGCTGGAAGTTAAGTATTTGTAGAGGAAGGCGGCGGTGTCTGCTCTATTCTTTTTTTTTTTTTTTAATTTTCATTTATTGATTTGGAGAAAGAGAGAAACATCGATTGGTGTTATTCATACATTCATTGATTGCTTGTTGTGTGTGCCCTAACCAGAGATCAAACCTGCAATCTCGGTGTATAAGGACAATGCTCTACCCAACTGAGCTACCTGGCCAAGTTGCTCTATACTACATTCAGCGTGAAGCCAGTATTCCAGCAGTATACCTAGCAACATTCCCAGGTGAAGCACTTTGGTTTTGACTGGGATGAACTTTCATTCACATGAGCACAAGTGAATGCTTAAGAATGTACCTTGTATACTTTAGTTACAAATGTGAAGTTTGGTGTGAAACCTAGCACTTGACTTTGTTCTGGAATTGATACTTCTAAAGCAGAGTCTTAAAGAATGATACCAGAAATAGAACTATAGGGCCTGGCTGGTGGCTCAATGGATTGAGCACCAGCCTGTGAACTAAAGGGTAGACGGTTCAATTCCCAGTCAGGGCACTTGCCTGGGTTGCGGGCGAGACCCCCAGTTGGGGACATGTGAGAGGCAACCACACATTGATGTTTTTCTCCCTCTCTTTCTCCCTCCCTTGCCCTCTGTCTAAAAAAAAGAAAAAAAGAAAAAAAGAAATAGAACTATAGGGAGATAAATTGGAATTTTATCCATTCACCTTTATTTATTCACCTTTGTGGAGCTTATGGGATAAATGAATCTGAAAGGTATGCAGGATAGGGGGAAATTTTTTCTACTTGGCATTTGTTTTCAACGGCACCTGCAGTCCATCATTTCTGAAACCTACCTACCCTTTTTTCCCCTAAGCATTTTAGCTTCTTCCAGTTGCCATGGCACAAAACTTTGACTTAACATTTGGTCTATTTTGTGCCTCACCACCTTATCTAATCATTCATTACATTTGGATTATTCTGGCTACCTTGCTGCTTTTTCATTTGACTCACTTAGTTTAGGCTTTCATCTGTATATTACTATAATAACCTCATGGTTAATGCTTCTTTCTGTATTCCATACTACTGAGTGCTGCAGTGTTACTATGGTTTTTATTTATTCATTTGTCTACTATTTATTGAGCACTTATACACCAGGCCAGACATGGTCCCTTTCCTTTCAGGACTTAAAATTCTACTGAGGGAGACCAGCAATCAAGTAATGAACGTACGATTATGATCTGCAGTGCTCTCAGAGGAAAGAATTTGGTTCTAGAAGAGTATGTAGCAAGGAACGCCGTCTCCTTCTTGAAGGCTCTCTTAACCCTCTTCTTCCCACCAAACTATCTCTTTCATCTTCCTCTGTATCTCTTTTAACTCTTTGCTAGGATCTCTGTTATATAGCATTTTATCACACATTATCTTTAATTATAGTTAAGTAATTATAATTATTTGCGAATATGTTTTTTCCTCCCTCATTCTAAACTCCATAGGAGACCTGTGTCTCCTTTGTTCTCATGGCTTCTAGCCGAGTGCTTTGAATATAACTTTATGTTTAATTAATGCTTGCTGAACTGAATTGGAATTTAATTTTTGAAAACAGAAACTTCCTGTGATTTATTTTTTTTCAGGCTTTCTTTTATGCTAAGGTAACTTCTGTTCTACACATTTTATCCCAAACTGAATAACGTAGGAATGAGACAGACTATGAAAACCTTCAGAATTCCTTCAGACTCAAGGAGAAGCATTTGGTGCCTTTACTGCCTACATCAGTACTGTGGTTTCATATATCCTCCCTGACTGGAGACTTGGGGGTGGGGGGGAAGGGGAGTGTGTGGCTGGTAGAGGCAGTGTAGGTCAGTCTTAGGAACCAAACTGGTTCTGTTAGAGGGATATAAAGCTGTTGTTGGGCCTCTGGGTGTTGTTGACCTCTGGGAGGTATTGTAGTGTTTTTTTTTATTTACTTCTTTTATTCCATATTTATTGGATTCCTACTAAAGATGAAGTCGTGTTCTAGGTACTTAAAATCTGTCAGTGAACAAAACAGACAAAAAGTTTCAACCTCATGGATCTTATCTTTGAACAGAAGGAAACAAATAAGCTTAATAAATGATTTTATGAGGCCTGTCCAGAAAAAGTCCAGCCATTGTTAATATAATGAGAATGGTTTGCATGATATCATCTATGTAACCTGGCAGCCAAGGAGAGTGGACTAGAATGCATGTGTGAACAATGCTAATTTCACTTCACTAGTCAGAGGGGTGGTAGACGCTATTGAGTGAGCGTGTGTACTGTGTGGCTATCACATTCAAAATGATTGAGAGAGTAGAGCAATGAATCTGCATCGAATTTTGCGTTTAGCTTGAACGTTCCTCCGAAGAAACTATTTGGATGATTCAGAAGGCCGCAGCTATGGGCAACTGGTGATTGGTAGCTTCATCAAGATAACTCTCCCGCTCATGCATCATGTCCCGCGCAGAGTTTTTTGGCGAAACATCATATCACCCAGGTGACTCAGCCCCATTTATAGCCCAGATTATGGCTTGCGACTTATGGCTTTTCCCAAAACTAAAATCACCTTTGAAAGGGAAGAGATTTCAGATTGTTGATGAGATTCAGGAAAATGCTACAGGCTGGCTGATGGCAATTGGGAAAACTGTGTGAGACATTGTCCTATGTACAGTGTTTCTTATATCTTCAGTAAATGTCTCTATTTTTCATATTACATGGCTGGATACCTTCTGGACAGACCTCGTATAATATTTAAAGGGTGATAAATTACAAGGGAAAAAATAGAGCAGTATAGGGGGATTAGGAGTGTGGAGGAGGGATAGATGGGAAGGTAGGGAGTTTACAGCTTTAAATAAGGTGGTCAGAGTAGACCTCTTTGAGAAATATGGTGCTGGTGTGTTACTGGATTGTTAGGTACTTCCCCAAGGTTGCTGAATGCTCTTCTGCCCAGCAGACTAGAAAGAGGCAGAGGCTGCAGTTGTTCCAAAGAGTTCAACTGACATTGAGGGGGAAATAGCACTCGTTAATGTTCTTTTCTCCTGGGTGCTACTTTGGCTGGCATTCCTGGAAGTTAATCATGGTGAAAATTGTAGTCAGTCTTGTCTGGAAGACACCAGGGGTGGAACTGGAAGCCTTGTAGCCATTTCCCTGAGGGGTGGGATTTAACCTACTGTTAACTGGGCTTTGGTTACCTAGAGTAATGGGTGAGTTGGGCCTTTGGATTTTCTCCTTTCTCAATGGGAAAGGCCCAATGTCGTGACCTTACCTCTTTCTAGGGAGGCCTCAGCAACTATGTTTGGGTAGCTCTTTAAAAATAAGCTTTTAAGGAACATGCACTCTGCTCTCAGCTTAAAAATTGAATTTTCAGGTTTGTGGTATTTTTTTACTTCCTCTCAACACTTAGTTATGTTCTGGAAGTCTCAGTACCTAAATCATTAGCTGGAGGATGAAGATGTCTTAATTATGTCTAGTTGCTCTCTTGTGTGACTTGTGTATTGTGAATTTTCTTATAATTTTACTGCTTGCCCTTTATTCTCCCTTCTACTTCATTATTTTTCCTTTTACTTCTTTCCTTTTTTTCTTATATGTAGCTGATAGGAAACAAATTTCTTAGCCTAGACTGCTGTCTTGGTAATTGGCTTCAAGCTAAAATTCCTCCATACTATACGGAATGTCTTATTTCTGTCCTAAGTTACATGGAATGCAGCTCGTGGACATCAAGCTCTCAGCCTGTTAATGCTGAATGCTGTTTGATGTCACTGAGGTACCTGCACACGCCATTTTTATTTATTTCATCAGCTTGTGAAGTTGGCAGTGCACAAGGAGACAGACCTATTGGCCCTTCTGTAAAAATGTGTTCTTTTTCCTATCTAATTTTAGAATAAGGTTCTATTATTATTACTATTGATTTTAGAGAGGGGAAGGGGGAGAGAGAGAAAACCATCGATTTGTTGTTCCACTTGCTTATGCATTCATTGGTTAATTCTTGTATGTGTCCTTACCAGGGATGGAACCAGCAATCTTGGTCTATTGGGATGTTGCTCTAACCAACTGAGCTGCCTGGCCAGGGCTAGAATAAGGTTCTTCATGAACTCTGGTCCATGCTAAAAGAAATATGTTACTTTTAGGCAGATGTGATTCTTATGTTAGGTGAGCTTTGAGGCAGATTTCACAGGGCTTTTCTCTGGATTTGCTATATATCAAATGTGAGGTCCAACATTCTCACTACATGTGTTTAAGTGGTACAGTAACATATTACTGATACCGTGAACTTTAAAGCCAGCAGCTGTTAATTCAAGTGTATGTTTTCCCCTGCTCCTGAGCAGACTAAAAAGTCTTCCAGGTTAAATGATGATAGGTACTTAATGTTTTTTTTTCCTGATTAGAACATGGATTAATTGTTTTAAAAGCAAAGAAAGTACAGAAAGATATAAAGAACACCCAGGAATTATCCCAGAAATGTTAATATTTATTTAGTATTTCCAGTGCATTTTTCACTTTTTTTTTCCAGCTGTCTAGGCTTTTCTTTCTTTCTTTTTCAAGAATTTATTTATTTATTTTTAGAGAGAGGGGAAGGGAGGGAGAGAAACATCTATCATTTGCCTTTTATGCCCCCAACTGGGGACCTGGCCCACAACCTAGGCGTGTGCCCTGAGTGGGAATAGAACCAGCAACCTTTTGGTTTCTGAGGTGACGCCCAAACCACCAAGCCACACCAGTCAGAGCTGCCTAGGCTTTTCTTCATCAAATCAATAAACTTGATGAAATAAAATTTATTTAAGAATTTAGAAATAATTCAAGAATAAACTAGGGAATTCTTAGTGAAAGTACAGGGTCCGGCAGAAGTAATGCCTGTTGGAGTATGGTTGGTAGGATAATAATAATATGGGTGTAATAATTTATAGTTTTAATTTGAACATTTCACTTAAAATGTCATATGGTGTGCTTAAGTGTGATGATACTATATTACAGAATTACATGCTTATGATTTTGTAATAGAAAAGGGGTGTTATTTGTGGCAGGCCCTGTATATCACTTCAAGTTGTAAATAGCATGATCACTAAGACTGGTGTAAATTTCAAGTGTTACTCTCTCAAAAAGACGGTTTGGATGTGGGAGAACTAAAAACTATATTGGAAAATTGGTAAAATGTAAATTAAAGATCGCGATGACTTTGTACCATTCATATAACTTATTGGGGCTAAGGCAGTGTGTGAATTTACATAAGGAAAAGTCATATGACAAATTATTAACAATTTTGTGTGGATAAAGTTGTTACCAGTGGACATTGTTTAGTTTGAAAAGACTTAGAAAAGTCAGGCCAAAGGCTATTTAAAAACTTTAGTCATGCAATGGACAAAATGTTTTGTTGTGCATTAGCAAACTGATTTTCTGACCGTGAACACTTAATAAATGGTTCCCCAGTCCCGTCTCTGCAGTTCTAAAATGCAAAAGCTCAGAGAACAAAAATTTTTGCCAGGTAGGCACAACCCGACTTCAGCTAGTAAGAAGCTACTTATATTGCTTTTTTGTTCTACTTTAGGTAAATATTCATTTTGCTGTAGGGATATTAATGAGTTTGATGTAAGAGTGCTGCTCCATTTTCTATACTGTATTATAGTGTATTAATTATCCTAGCTTTTTACAGGTGAAATAACTTAGGCTCAAATAAGTGCAATGACTTGTCCTAGATGCAAGGGTGTCCGACCTTCACCCTGCGGGCTGCATGCAGCCCAGGAGGGCTGTGAATGTGGCCCAACACAAACTCATAAATTTACTTAAAATATTATGAGAATATTTTGTGATTACATGTTGCACTGTATTTAATGTGTGGACCAAGACAACTCTTCTTCCAGTGTGACCCAGAAACACTAATAGGTTGGACACCCCTGCTAGAAATTGTTACATATGTATGGGAATAGGGGAGAGTAAAAAGTTGAATTGAGCATTTCTACTTCCTCCCTTGTTTTGTTTTGTTTTTTCTCATTGCCCTGTGCTGGTTCCTTATGGCATTACCTCCAAAAACCATATTGATAAATTCTTCTAGGTGCAAGAGTTTAATCAGTGACACTTACCTTATCTCTTGTTTGACACTAATAAATGTATTCCAGTCCTAACTGGTGTGGCTTGGTGGGTTGGGTGTCGTCCCCGAAACCAAAAGGTCACCAGTTTGATTCCTGGTCAGGGCATATGCCCAACTAGCAGCCAAATCCCTAGTTGGAGCATGTGATAGGCAACAGATTGATGTTTCTCTTTCTCTTGCATGTCAATGTTTGTCTCCCTCCCTTTTCTACTCTCTAAAAATAAATAAATAAATTCTTTAAAAAATATTTTCCATAAGTGACATATTAGGTTTCCCCATGATATTAAGCCCTTTCAGGCAGGTAGGTTCCCAAATTGTTTGGAGTATAGTTTAGAATATCTTGGCTGTTGTGGGTGGATGGAAGGAATATCTTGTGTGTGGGAGATGAAAAATAGATTAGCTTCAGTGTAGACAAGTATTACATTTAAAAGAAGCAGAAAAGTCATTATTATATGAAATGTTAAAGGGACTTATCTCAGAAAAAGAAGATAAAAAATATGAACAATAAAATGACAACAAACAACTATCAACAAATGAACCTGAAAGAAAAGAAAAACAACAAAAACTAAGCAAACGAACAGGAACAGAATCAGAGAAATAGGCATCACGCAGAGGGAGTTCCGTGGGGAGGGAGAAGGGAGGAATGGGGGGAAAAGGTACAGGGAAGAAGAAGCATAATTAGTAGGTACGAAATAGGCAGGGAGGGATAAAAAATGGTATAGCAAACAGAGGACTCAGAGAACTTATATGTAAAACACATGGACATGAACTAAGGCGGGGGAATGTTGGAGGGTTTTGGGGGCAGGGCAGAGGGGAGATAAAGGGGGAGGAAATTGGGAAAACTTTTCCCAATTGATTATGTAATAGCATAATCAATTAAAAAAATACTTAAAAAAAGAAAAAGCAGAAAAGTCCAAACCACTTTCTTAGTGTGATTAACTTCTATCTAACAATTGTAGTCCCCAAAGGAGACTAGGAATCTTGGTAAACTATTCCTAGAAAAATTAGCTCAGTGTGCTGCCAGGGAAATGTTTGGCATCATTAGAAAGAGAATCAGAACTACATAAAGATAAAAATAACTCCCCTCTATACAAAACCAAACTTTGTCTATGTTTGTAATGATTGTATTCTGTTGATCCCCAAGAAATACATAGCAGAGCTGATGACCAGAGGAGGTGGACTTTAATGAAGACATGTAAAAAATAATCTTCAGTTTTTTAAAGATAGAGGAAATATTCTCAAATCCTTTCAAGTGAAGAGAAGAAGATAAAGACTTACCAGTTCTTAGGATTCCCTATTGGATAGAGAACACCCTTTCAAGTTAAAAATGAACTGAGCTTAATTATCGGGTTATTTTTATCAATAGTAAATAAATGTGCAAATCCTAGAGGTAGTAGAAATTAAAAATTCAGTCAAGGTTTTTTAATTAAGCTATTTATTTTGAGATGATTGTAGAGTCTCATGCAGTTGTAAGAACAATACAGAGGGATCCCTTGTACCTTTTCCCCAATTTCCTCCAGTGGTACCATCTTGCAGAACTATAGGTTAATATCATAACCATATATTGTCATTGATACAATATACCTATCTCAGTCAAATCTCCCCAGTTTTACTTGTACCCATTTGCGAATCTGTGTACTTAGTTTTGTGCAATTTTATTACCACTGTCAAGAAACAGAACAGTTCTGCCACCACAGAGGTAGGTCTCTTGTGTTGCCCCTGGATAGCCACACTTGCCTCACTTCTGCTGCCCTTCCTCCCGTCTGCCAAAGGTCTTCAAAATTATTGAATTGATACATTTTATAATAACCTATTAAGGAAAGCAAGGGATATCTTGAGGTATACAGACAATCCCCAACTTAATATAATTCAGCCTATGATTTTTTCAAATTTCCAATGGTGTGCAAACGATAACATTCAGTAAAATCTGTACTTTGAATTTTAATCATTTCCTGGACTAGCAGCATACCACATAATACTCTCTCGTGATGCTAGGCAGTGGCAATGAGATGATTTTGCCCAAATGTAAGTGATCTGAGCATGTTTAAGATAGGCTAGGCTAAAACTGTTGACTTTGGTAGGTTAGGTATATCAAATGCATTTTTGACTTTTTGATATTTTCAACTTATGATGGGGTTTATCAGGATGTAATCCCCATCATAAGTCAAGGAACATCTGTATATCCTCCACTTTTTATAAAATTATTTTAAAATGTTTTACTTATCAAATTAATTACATAATTTTTTAATTTTTCTTTTCCCATGAAATTTATGTTAAAAGTCAAATAATACTACAGCTTTCCATGAAACTCAGCAATCTACTATTTACTCCTTGTCACCAACAAGTCTCACTCCCAAGTCAACTGCATTAAACTTTTTAGTCTTTTTCTTGTATTTACTCCATGTTTCTAAATAATAGTATGCTCTCCTATTGCCCTCCCTTTATCAAATCCTCCTAATATAGTTATGTCACAATTTTTAGTTAGATTAATCAATGTTCATTATTTATTATGTTAAGGATTGTTTATTATTGAACTACTTGGTATACAGTAATGTTTTCCTCTACAATTTTTTTTTCTATCCTCACTGGAGGACATTCTCTCATTGCTTTTATAGAGGAAGAAAGGGAGAGAAAGCAACATCGATGCAAGAGAGAAGCATCGTTTGGTTGCCTCCCGTAGGTACTGGTACTGGGGATCGTACATGCTCAGGTACCACATGATTAAACCACAGCCTAGGTACGTGCCCTGGCTGGGAATTAAACCCTTTCGGATACAGACAAGGATCCAGCCAACCGAACCACACCGGCCAGGGTTATAATGTTTGTTTTTTTTCCTGGATTTACTATCACTAATTACCTCATTTTTTAAAAAAGGTTTTATTTATTTATTTTTAGAGAGGGGGAAGGGAAGGAGAAAGAGAGGGAGAGAAACTATGTGTGGCTGCTTCTCACGCACCCCCTTACTGGGGACCTGGCCCACACCCTTTGGTTCGCAGGCCTATACTCAATCCACTGAGCCACACCAGCCAGGTGTAATTACCCCATTTTTTTTCCTTTTTTTTTTTTTTAGTTTGTTGTTATTGTTTCTATCACTAATTAATTCTTTCAGTCTCCTCAACAAATCTGTAAGTCTTACGATATAGTTAAACTTAGGGTAATGTGCAAGTATGTAGGTTCTTTCATCCTTTTCTTTCTTTTTTTCCCTCTTACCATCCCCCTAAATATTCTAACCCAAGAAGGTCTATGGCATGATTCCCTTTTACCATTATCACATAAAATACTACTTTAGAACTAGAAACATGATCCAGTATTGCAGTTCTTTTATCCATAGGTAGTTACTATTTTATTCTATTTTTGGAAGTATAGTATGATAACAAATTGCATTAAGTATACTAATAGTAATTTTACAACTCACTTTTCCCATATTTATAACCACTATGCAGTTCAAGATAGAAACATTTCCAGCATCCCACAAAGTTCCCTCATGCTTTTTCCCGGTTAATAACCCTCTCCCAGCCATGACCCCTTTTCTGACTTCCGTCGCCTTTAATTCATAGGTGTTTAAAATGTGAGGACTGGATGGTTTAAGTCTGATAGTCTGACCTATAATACATTGAAGTACATACATGAGGGATCTCAGGAGTTGGTTATGTCCAGACTACCTGATTTGTGGACTAACCCTATTTTGGGAAGCAACTGTGCATGGATAAGACTGAAGGCTAAGAATAGTCAGGAGCAGTTAGTCATTTTAAGAAATGTGGGGACTGTTTTGTTGCATTTGCATCCTTTTTGTTGTTGTTGTTGTTTTAAAGATTTTATTTATTTATTTTAGAGAGAGGGAAAAAGAGGGAGAAAGAGAGGGAGAGAAACATCTATTGGTTGCCTCTTACAGGCACACTGACTGGGGACTGAACCCAGGCATGTGCCCTGACTCTGAATTGAACCAGCAACCCTTCACTTTGTAGGGTGACACTCAGCCAACTGAGCCACATTGGTCAGGGCTGAATCTGCATCTTTTTTCCTAGAGAGAGGAATCCACACTCTGTTCTAGTAAGTTTGAGGATTGTCAGGTAATTGAGACAGTTTATAATTAGTGACAAGTCAAAGTAAGAATGGGGAGAAGTGGCAGCCTAGGCACTGTTTTGATCTCTGCATTGAGGAAAACAGTGTTCATGCACTCATTTATTGACTAAAATATCTGACGACGGACTGTGAACCAAACACTGTTCTTAGAATGCAGTGGTAAGCAGGGTGCTTACAGTCTACTGGTGGAAACAAATATTAATCAAATTGTCACACACTGAGAGGTAGGATGTGCACAGGGAGTGTCAGATAAAGGCCATAAGGCAGTAAGATGGGAGTGGGATGCAGAGGACCAGAGTGTGGCCATGAAGCAAGGCTGGAGAAATAGACATGGCTTAGATATTCTTAAGGATGTGCATGTGGATTCTGCCATTTTTTATGGCTAGTCTAACAGTGTAGATGTTATCTTTTGATCGACAAGTTTTCTTTGCTCTTTAGAGTTACTATAGGATAGTAGCTCTTGTGTAAGAAATTTAGGTAGGGAGGTGTGGTCCAGAATATAAAAAGTGAAGGTAAATCGTGTATGTCCTGGAAAATGCTTAGGTTTTTCTTTTTCCTTTATGCCTATCAACTTGACCCATATTATTCCCTGTTTTAGAGATGAGGAGATTGATATACAGAAAAACTTTGACACAACAATTCTATGTGGAAGGCCCATTTCTTAGATCTCCTGATTCCTACCCATCACCCTATTCACTTTTTTTCTGAGAAGTTGATATCACCTCTTTCTCATTAGCACAGGAAGTTTACCTCTGGGAATGAGAACTAAATTATAAATGGCTACACAGCCGTCATTATTAGGAGACAAGGAATGGTGGATTTCTATAGTGTTACTTGAGGTGATCTTGGCCTTCTGCTTCTTGGCCTACTTACACATAGACCTTGGTAGGGGTTTTCTCTGTGGACTAGTTCCACCAAATGAATCCTTACAGAGTTGGGATTGAATTATTTATGTATTCAATATGCTTTTTAGCCTGTTGTGGGATGTATACCTGCACAGAGCAGTATCAACAAACACCAAAGCTCTAAACCTGAGCCCTGTTTAATAGCTATGTCCTGGTGGAAGTCTGATGGGAGTGTCAGTTCTTCTGTGAGATGAAACAGGTCAAGCCTCATAATCTTTGAGAACAGCAGCATGTGAGGGCTATAAAACTATTCATGAGATGCAGCGTATTAACACTCAGAGCCTGAGAAATGCTACACTCTTACTCTGTGTCCTTAGGTGACGCATGGTCAGATGAGCCCTGTTGAATTGTATCCCTTTTCTCCAATTGGCACTGTTAGTCTGTTCTTTATCTGATCCCTATTGGAGATATAAGCTGAGAGCTATGGTACTTGAGGAGATGACTCAGTTCCTTTGTTACAGTAATTAATGTAATAAATTAAGGGAGAGACCCAAAGGAAAGTTGATTGTTTCTCGTTAGAGCCCTAGGTGGAAATTGAATTGATTAGCGAGCTCCTATGAAGCACAGCAGTTGGAGAGGGAGATGCCTGTTCTTCTAATGGGATAAGCTCAGCATCACTGAGGATGGTTTACATGTTGTACTAGCCTCATCTGAGGTTGGCTAAGTACGAAGTGATTCAAAGTAGCATATGGAATTCAGTGAAGATGATATGATAGGATTTTCTTCTAGTAACCTTGCTGTATCCCATTTATTATTTATTAACAGTTGCCTGGGGCATCAAACCCTATGAAACTCACACAATTTAGATTTGAAGGCCTGTCCTGTCCGTGGCGTCAACATCCTAGTGGATGGCAACAGTTGGTGAAGAGGTAATCCAGATGTTAAAACCATGAGCCTTGAGATTAGTATTTTGTTACTGAGGGATTTTGAAGCAAGATGGAGTCTTTTTGTCAGACACTGTAGTGGAGAGTTTTTGAGCCATACCTCAAGGTAGGAGTACCATAAAGGGAAAACCCAGAGCACTGAATTTGTTGAAGAAGAAAGGATTGCCATTTTCTTTCATAGAACTCAAATGGATGTCAGTACTACCTGTAATTTAATTTGTAAAAAGAAAAATTTTTTAACATTTTTTTAAATTTTTTTTTTGTTATTCAATTACAGTTGTGTGCCTTTTCTCCCCATCCCTCCACCCCTCCCCAGCTGAACCCCCCTCCCTCCCCTACCTCCACCCTCCCCCTTGATTTTTTAACGTTTTTCATTTTTAAAAGTGCCTTAGATAACTTTATGCAGGTATAACTATGAAACAGTCCTCTTTAAGTTCAGACACCGGAACATTACCAGAATATTTGGGTCATTTTATATTTTTTAGTTTTATATTTTTCAGGTTTGCATCCTCATAATATGCTTAGAGTCATGATGGATTCCCCTTCCATTTTATAATGAAAAAATTAACATTTAATGAAGCATCTTGGCTAGAATCTGGCTAGTGTCAATGGGTATTTGAGTCCAGAAATCACATCTCTTGATTCTAAGTTCTGCACTCTTTTTCCTATACCATGCTACATTCCTAAAATTTCGTATAGCATTTTTTTTCTTCATACGTTGAGCTCTTGGAGGGAACTGCCTAGCCAGACAGATCACCCTCACACCCAAATGTGTATGACCTTTGTGTTCCCAAGCAGATTATACACAATGGTTGCTTGCCCAGGTCAAAGCCTATAAGAAGATTGATTCAAAACCCATAAGGAGAGGGGATAACAGATAAATGTACAGTAGAATAACATTGGACAATTTGCTACTTAGACCATATTATCTCTGGGTCATTGGCAATTAAAGAGATCCTTTCTCTGAAGCTCTCTAGGGTGGATACAGAGCTCTATCTAGGTGGAAAGCGAAGTACTGTTCTTACTGTTTACACTTAGGTAAGGTCAGTTGCTGCTTATGTCCTCTGGCCAGGGGCAGAAACCTCACATGAGGACTTTTTTATATCTCTTCCTGAACCTCTTGAAGAGAGGTCTTGCTCATTTTTGAGTGGTATCATCTATGGCATGCACCCTAAAAAAGCAATCAATGACCTGAAATCTGTGACTGCAAACCAGTCTATGGACTGGGAGTCTGAGAGATTGAGTCAAGTTCCAGAGAAGAAACTGGAATGTGAACTCCTGTTGTTAAGGTACAGGTTAAAGGGAATGATTGTCATGACCTAGCTTGGTCCCCACACAGAGGAGATCAGGAGCAGGAACAAGGCACAAATGGTATTGACAAGGAATTCCTGAGTCTGGTGAATTGTGGCCCTAAACAGAGAAGTGGAGTACAATTATGCAGAAGGAGAAAAGAGAGAGGAAAATATTTAAGGAGTCTCTTGCAAGTTGCAAGTGCCTTGTGTTCTCTGTAAGGTATTGGTTCTCCTGATTCTGTACTTTCTCTGCCACGGAAGCAAGAGGTCAGTGTGTTTCATTTCCAGATAGCATGTTAGTGGCCCTACCTCCTGGGGTTAAACATCTCTGCAATGACCTGTCAGAGAGTTGATTATTAGCTGTGTAAAGCCAGGGGTACTGTAGGGAGCAGATGGGAAGTGGCTTGGCTGTTGCAGCTAGGCTGATTAAAGAATCCTTGGCAATTTTACAGTGTGTCTCTGGAAATGTACCACCAAAGTTACTATGAAGCCTGCTGGGTTTGGAAAACTGGATTTCTGAAAAGCCACCTGGTTGAAAAGTACTACCCATAAAAACTCTTAACACCCTCAAAAATAGGACAGTGGTTCTCTAAAGAACATCAGTACTGCTAAAGATCAGTCTTCATAATATGTTTTCTTTGCATCCTGGTCATTCAGAAATTCTGGGTAGTTTTCTAGTAGGGAAAATACTTTTTCATAGCCATATTAATAAAATTATAGATTTAAAAAATGCCATAGGCATGTCCAGACTACCCTTACCACACACAGAGGAATTCTTTATGTAATTTAATTGCCAGGTGATTGTGCTTTTTCTGCTCAGTACTTTCACTGATAAAGATATGGTGTCATTAGGCATTGTGGGCCATTGTTGGAAATCTTGGGTTGTTAATTTTTTTCCTGAATTAAATGTCTGTCTTTCTGTAATTTCTACTCACCGGTCTTGTTTCTTCCCTCAGCATCACAGAAAAAATTTCTCTCTTCTACATTGCAATAATCATATATTTAAAGCTAACTAGCTGGTCTCCCTTCAGTATTCTCCTTTCCAGACTGAAGAATACTAGTTATAAGACCTTTTGTCTTATGAAATGGCTTCTTGGTCTTAAACTATACTCCTCTGACATCCCTCCATTTAATGCGTATCTCACTCAAGATGTATAACCTGACCCTGGCTGTTGTGGCTCAGTTGGTTGGAGCCATTGTCCCTTACACCAAAATGTTGTGGAATCAATTCCTAATCAGGGCACATACCTAGGTTGTATGTTCCATCCCTGGTCGAGGTGCTTATGGGAGGCAACTGATCAATGTTTGTCTCTCGCATTGATGTTTCTCTCTTTCTCTCTCTCCCTTCCTGTCTGTTTAAAATCAATGAAAAATATCCTTGGGTGAGGATTAAAAAAAAGATATGGAACCTGGAAATGAGCACAGTCAGATGTTCTTTTCATATTCTGAGAAGCACAGTTTTTAAAAAATACATAATGGCAGTATTTCATGTTTACTAGAAAAAACAAAACAATTGCAAGAATTATTCAAATTTATGCTATACTGAACTGATTTTAGTGCTTCAGGTAGTTTTTAACCGGATGGATATATGTGTTCTTACATAACTAAAAATCTGTTGCTTTTACATACGACAACTTGATTCACTGTGAGACCCCTGACTAACAACAGCCTTTTCTCTTGAAAACTTTGTAGATTTTTTTCATTCTAATTTTTATTGGGTTTTTAAAAAATATATTTTATTGATTATGCTATTATAGTTGTCCCAATTTTTTCCCCTTTGTCCCCCTCTACCTGGTACCCCCCATTCATTCTGGCAATGCCCCTCTTAGCTCATGTAGTTTGATGTTGGCCCAATTTTTGTCTTTTTATGAAGGAAGATAGGGTTTCTTCCTATTTTTATATGACAGATCAGCCAGTATAGCAGAGAGCTGTCAGAATATCTCAGCGTGCACTAACATTTTTATGTACTTTATATTCTTTCCTTTACATAGGCCTTTAGAGTCTTTTTCTTCCATTACCATTCTGCTTCCTAGGGAAAGATTTCTTTTCTTTAAAGGAACATCTTTTGAAAGTTTTATTGTTTTTCCAAGAATAAACAAACATGGGGTTGTTTTAATGGTTAAATTGATTAAATCACATAGTAATGAGAGTGCAGCTCTGGAGGAAAGCAGGTAAGCCTTAGTTGAATGTGGGTTATTCTCCAAGACTAGCCATACTTGCAAGGATTAAAGAGGTGGCCCTGGCTGGTGTGACTCAGTGGATTGAGTGCCGGCCTGTGAACCAGAAGGTCACTGGATCGATTCCCAGTCAGGGCACATGCCTGGGTTTGCGGGCCAGGTCCCCTGTTGGGGGCATGCGAGAGGTAACCAATAGATTTATCTCTCACACATCAATGTCTCTCCGTCTCTTTCTCACTTCCTTCCCTCTAAATAAATAAAAATCTTAAAAAAAAAGATTAAAGAGGTGATAAATTATGATGATGGGGAGAACTATGTTTTAATAATCCTCTATAATGCAGATTCAGTTAGCATTCCCTTTTCTAAAATTGCTCTCTGCTCTTCATAATAGAATAATTTTCAATACCATGTTCTCCGGTGTTACTACTTAACTCGCAGCTGTATTCCCAGCACTTAGTTAGTGCCTGGCACATAGGAGGAAACTTTGAATGAATGAACAAATATATACCACTCTACTCTTTCATATAGGCCAAGTCTTATGCCGTGTTGAGAATTCCAAACATTTTACTAAAAATTTCTTCAGAATTTTAAATCATTTTTCAGAGGTATTTCTCTGACTCTTCAACAATTATATTTCCTTTACCTTGTAGGTGGCATTTTTTCATAGTTCCTACATCATGTTCCCCTATTACACATACACTTTTTTTTTTAATATATTTATTTTTAATTTATTGACTTTTTTCTTTTCCTTTTTTTGGCGCGAGAGAGAGAGGAAGGAGGGGAAAGAGAGAAAGAAACAGCAATTTGTTTATACATTCATTGGTTACTTCTTTTTATGTGCCTTGTATATTGCTTCTTGTATGTGCCCTGAATGAATCCGCAACCTTGGCGTATCAGGGTGACTCTCTAACCAACTGAGCTACCCAGCCAGGACCACACACACTTTTTGCTCATCCTTTTATGAAGTAAGATCTGTACAGACTTGATGCCACCAGTGGTTGCTTGCTGTTGGCATTAAGCTTTCCTTGGGTAAAGGATTATTTTCTCTTCAGATCTCCAGCTAAATGGCAGATTAATGTGCCCACTTTTCTCTCTTAAATCCCAGTTGCTAGCAGGCATCCACTTGGTACAGCTTTGCTCTCCTAGGATGACATCTTTTCTTGTAACTCCACCTTGGTTCACTGACACTGTCTTGAGACAGTAGGTAAAAAGGTACAATTTGTCTGGTCTCTGTCCTATCTGCAGCATTTATCTGTTAGAAATCCACTTTGTAGGATTCATTGTGCCACCACTGGTTTGCTCTTTTTGCTCTGTTATTTTATGAGTTATTTTCTAAACAGATATAGAACGATGGTGGATAGGACAGTGAGCAAGAACAGAGCTCTTTGGTTTTGTCATAAAGTAATATCAGGATGGTATATATAGGCTGCTGGGCTTTCTAGATGGTATATTCCTCAGGTCTCATGAGTAAGGAACTGGAGGGATATAAATGGCCCTTTTTACCACAACCGCCCCAACCATTTTGGCCTATCTGTTTCATGTGGTGAGGCCAATACAGTGCCATCAATCTTAAACAAGAGTGTAGAGAGTTATTCCACATTCTGGAGTTAGGTTTTTTAGCAGTTGTTTTTAGTAGTTCAGTTACTGGTGGGGCAAAATTTTTCCTTTTTTTTCTTCTTCTTTTTCTTTTTTTTGGGGGGTGTGTGTGTGTATGTGTTTTCATAGACATTTTAGTGGGAAGTGGGAAAGGCCACATTCAATCCTGCTGTTTGGATATAATTTGAAACCTGGAGTTTACTAAGGCTGATTTAACAGAATTTAAATTAATTGGTTGAGGCATCTCTGAGGATAGTTCCTAGTTACAGTTTTTGTCCCCTATCCTGATGTTGTATTTTTCCCAGTTCTGCTTGCTTTTATACTTTATTTGTACTTACCCATAATTAGATATCCCACCCCCTAATAGTAAAAAGACAATCTTTTTATTATTTTTAGTAGGGACAGGCCATGTTAGTAGAGGGCTTCTTTTTTAAAATTTTCATGTATTGATTTTAGAGAAAGAAACATCAATTTGTTGTTCCCTTTATTCATGCATTCACTGGTTGCTTCTTGCATGTGCCCTGACCGGAGATCGAACCCACAACCTTGGTGTATCTGGACAACACTAACCAGCTGAGCTACCTGGCCAAGGCAGTAGAGGGCTTTTAAAGCCTTTGCTAGTCCGTGGTCTAAGTCTCTGGTAATTCAAGAACTAGCAGGGAGAAAAAAGGGTTATGAGTAACAAAGTTGTGCTAGAACTTGAATCTGTGATATGCCAGGGCTTGTATTTATTGAGGGAAGATCGCCAGCTGGCAATGATAGTAGAAATAAGTCTCTTGGGAATGATAAACTAACTAGAGAATTTCTAGTTAGGACTTACCATAGAATCTCTGGGCATTTGGAAATACTGTACTCTTCCCTGGGGAGATGGAGTGGGAATTAACTTTTCTCTGGTCCAATATGACTTGTTTAGAAATACAATTGAACTTGTTTGTTTTGTCCATTATGATGTGATAGCCCTGTAGGAAAGGGTCTATTTTGTGTGGGAGTTTATTTCAGGCTGTATCCTTGCCTGTATTGTTTTCTTTAACAGCTTTTCAAATTTTCTTTTTCCAGCAATGATGTTGTCCACTGGGCATGTACTGACCAATGTGGCAGGTCTGAGAACGTAGCTGAAGCTGAAAATAGGAAAGCTGGGGGCAAGGAAGAGCCTTGAATCTTGAGGTGGGACGTTGACTCTAAGATGTCCTTGAGCAGTGGAGCCTCCGGAGGGAAAGGAGTGGATGCAAACCCGGTTGAGACATACGACAGTGGGGATGAATGGGACATTGGAGTAGGGAATCTCATCATTGACCTGGACGCCGATCTGGAAAAGGACCAGCAGAAACTGGAAATGTCAGGCTCAAAGGAGGTGGGGATACCGGCTCCCAATGCTGTGGCCACACTACCAGACAACATCAAGTTTGTGACCCCAGTACCAGGTCCTCAAGGGAAGGAAGGCAAATCAAAATCCAAAAGGAATAAGAGTGGCAAAGACACTAGCAAACCCACTCCAGGGACTTCCCTGTTCACTCCAAGTGAGGGGGCAGCTAGCAAGAAAGAGGTGCAGGGACGCTCAGGAGATGGTGCCAATGCAGGAAGCCTGGTTGCTGCTATTGCTCCCAAGGGCTCAGAGAAGGCGACTAAGGCATCCCGTAGTGTAGCCGGCTCTAAAAAGGAGAAGGAGAACAGCTCATCTAAGAGCAAGAAGGAGAGAAGCGAAGGAGTGGGGACTTGTTCAGAAAAGGATTCTGGGGTCCTCCAGCCAGTCCCCTTGGGAGCACGGGGTGGTCAGTATGATGGAAGTGCAGGGGTGGATACAGGAGCTGTGGAGCCACTTGGGAGTATAGCTATTGAGCCTGGGGCAGCGCTCAATCCTTTGGGAGCTAAACCGGAGCCAGAGGAAGGGGAGAATGAGTGTCGCCCGCTAAAGAAAGTCAAGTCTGAAAAGGTAAGAGGTGGCCAGATCTGGCTGCCCGGTGCCAGTCAGAACTGCCCTGGACGAACCACCAAATGCTCTGTGCACTCTGTGGGAGGCTCATTAGTTTGTGGGGAATGACCAACTACAAGGTCAGAATAGTTGGTAATGATAATACGGTTTTGTTTTAAATCAGGGGATTCGCTACAGATTCATTAACAGCAGGCCTGGACATTTTGGAGAAGAATATTTGTTGTTGGGGGCAGCTACTTGTAGAATGAATTTTCTATTAAGTCAAATTGAGAACCTCCCACCTTGTTTTTGTCCCACCTCAGACACGTTGCCAGAGGCTGGCGTCACCCTTCATGTGGTTCCAGCTTGACTGGCATTTCATCCTCTGAGTCATTGATAAACTTAATAATAAGTCGATAAACTTAATAGTCTTTCTGTTGAATGCTGTTATTAATGGGATAAATGGTGCTGCTGGGTATTGGAGGAGAAAAGGGTTAAACAAGTTCCATGGCATGATGTCCACCAGGTATTGTATTGGTGGTTACCAAAGAGCAAAGGGGAACAATGTGGGGCAGGTAAACAAAGAGGGAGGAGGTACTGACTATATTATGAGGTGCTTAATCAGGCTTTATGAGTTAGTATGGTAGCTGTGAAAGTTTAGCCTTGAAAGAGATTCTCTGGCCACAAAAGGTATAGTTCTTGGCCAGGTATCTCACTCAACTATTGGGAATCAAAGTCTCCTCGTGGTTTAATAGCTGCCAAACAGTGTAATGATGATACTATGCCTTCTGTTTGACTTGGAAGGACAGGTGCCTGCAGCCTCAGGAGAGGCTCTTGTCTGGGAAGATGATCTTAGTTCATGTCTCAGGAAATGGAGCTTGCAGGGCTGAGTAGAGTAGGTGTGAGGCTAGGGTCAGCTCAGACTGCCTTAAACTTCAGCAGCTTACAATTTCCTGCAGAGTGGTTGGCCTGGGGACAAGCTGTTCATTGGCTCTTGATTTTCCGCTGTGTGTTCTGCTCACCCTGTGCTTTCAGTGGATCCCAGCAGATGCAATATAAATTGATTCCTCTGTAATTACATCAGCTGCAACAGGGAATACCTATTTTCATATGTAAGTGTTAATAAATAGAAGGTAGATGTGTATGTTTAGGTAGTGGTGCCCTCTCAGTGCCTGGATTCCAGTGGTAGCTTATGCTTTTTTTTTGCTGTAGATATTTTGGTGTTTGCCTGTGGCACATCTGTAGCTCTTTGCAACATCTGGACTTCCCTGGCAACAGGGCTGTGAATTTTCTTCTTCTAATAACACAATGGTTTATTCCCTTTTACCAGTGGCAGCTGCCAGAGAAGCTGCCTGTGTTTAGGTGGCAGATGCTATCGTCCACCTCAGCAGAGTTAAGTTCCAGCTGGTTACTGGCATTGTTCATCCTATGCTGGCCACGATTTACCATTTTCTCTGGGGTGCAGATGGATAATACTATTTTGAAGAGGCCTAGGAGTACCAGGAGTTCTTGCTTCTGTTCCAGGCCTATTAGACTGTTTCCTACATCTGGCTTCAGTAAATTCTTGCCATATATACCCACGTTCATAATCATTGTCCCTCCTGTGCTGAAAGTGGCCACTTCTGAGAGTGACCTTCACTTTCCTTTCTGTTTAGAATTCTTGCCTCAAATGCTGCAATCTTCTAAGCCCAGTATTTGTCTATGGGTGAAAGGATTAATGATGCTTAGCTTCATGTAGGATTTAATTCTAAATGTCCATGATAGTCTCCAACAGAGAAGCAAATGGAGCACATTTTCTCTTATAGATGCAGGGACTGGTTGGGAGGCTGCCCTTCATATTATAATTGGGCTGAAGGATGCAGTCCATTTGGCTAAGAATACACCTTGGTGCCAGGGGAGTTTTGTCCCTTAATAATGTAGCTGTGTTATAAGCCTTGTGGCCCAAGGAGATTGAGAGCAGTAGAATGAGAGAGAAAAGGTAGAGAAAATGTGCCACAGTTTTTGGAAGAAAGATAAAATTCCTGGGAATTACTTTCAGAAGTAGAGCGTTTGTTGTGCAGTTTGATGTTAACTATAAACAGGAACCCTTTCTTGGTTCCTTTCCCTGTTCCTCAACTGTTTTGAGGGTGCTTTAACATAAAGCCTTTGACCATTGAAATAATTATTTAAATAAATGTTTCAACATTGCTAGGAAATAAAAACACTTTGTACAGGGAGACAGTGATTCTGGGATGGGAGGAGGAAAAAACTCAAGGAAAAGAAGGCTAACAATCTTGAAGTGGAGCAGCTTTTGAGAAACTGGGACCCCAGGGATTGGGGCATGATAGGTGTTTAGTCAGTGTTTGATGATTAGTACAATAGCTTCTGAGCTAAGTCTCTGAAAACCTCTTTTAAGATTTTCTTTCTGATCCCTGACTGGTGTGGCTCAGTCCGGTGGGCCTCACAAACCGAAAGGTCACCAATTTGATTCCTGGTCAGGGTACATGCCAGGGTTGCTGACAAGATTCCCAGTTGGGAGCATGTGGGAAGCAGTCAATGTTTTTGTCACATACTGATATGATGTTTCTCTCCCTTTCTCACTCCCTTGCTTCCCCTTCTCCAAAAAAAATAAGATTTTCACTCTGAGATATGGGCTTGCCTATGGCTTTACTGGTTTGGAATGTTTCTTCCATGTGGAATAGTCAACAGAGTCAAAATGGCAAAACAGATATTTTGATATAATCTATGAATCACATACTCTGAGCTGGGAATTGTCCTGAAGAAAGAAAACTCAATATTTGGGGAGTGTCTTGACCGGAGTCCCCCCCACCTGCCCCTCCTTAGAGATAGGAGAGAAGACAAATGGAGTTTGTGGTATAGAGTAGAATTGTCACGTGTCTTCCACTAGCTAATGAGGAAGGTTTGAATATTCAGATTACCTCAGGACCTTTTCTCTCATCCAGGTAGGTATCTTACACTGTAACCGAGGGAATTTTCTGTTAGCCAAGGATGTGGATTTCCCTTCATGGGATCCTACTTCTGCTTCACCACATCTCTCTCGGGCAGGGCTCACTTTGCTGTTTCAGAGTCCAGAGATGGCTCTTAGCAACTGCTGCTGCCCTGAATTGTTATTGAGCACGCCTGCCTCATACTTCCTGCCAGCCAGAGACATGAGGATGGGGGGCAGGATTGTTGAGGAATAAACAAGACTGAGCCTTCTGGCTCCTGCCTGTTCCCTTGCCTGTGGTTTGATTGATAGGTTGTTAAGTTAGGGACACTGCCTGTCTGAATGTTCCAAGCTTAGTGCTTGCACTGCCACTCTGACAGGCAAGAAAAAAAGAATTTACAAACCACAGAAGGCAGTGATCTATCTGTGACAACCCTTGTCATGCAGACAGAGCCAGGGCTGAAACCAGGAGTTTAAGTGAGACTCTTTTTTTTTTTTTCAAGTAATATGAAGTAACCAGTAGGCTGTAGTGGCTAAAGGATCCTTTAGCTGCTGCTGCTCTCAGAGTGCTGCATATATTACCACTTCCCCCATTACTTTAGGATACAAAGAAAATGATAAAGTATGTTCTTAGCTATTTTGCCTTCTGATCATGCTTGCTATTATATCCTTTGTTCTAAGCATCTTACTTTGCCCTTGGTTTTGTTTTCCTGCCCTGGTTTCTGCCTTCCAACTCAGTTCTATTGTATTGCAATCCCTCATTGCCCAACCAAGGTCAGGTCTCTTGTATTCCTACCGATACAAGACTTTCTCTCTTAACACCTTCCTCCTTTTGTAGCTGTTCTTTCTCAGTGATAGCTTAGCAGTCAACCTTGCTTCCTGAAGCCAAATGACCTCAAGCATTTTCCTTAATGGAAAAAATTTGAAAGTTTATATTTATGTGGAACGGAGATGTATTCTTTAACTACAGTGGAGCCTGAGCTTAATTTATTTTTTCTTCAGTAGCTCTGTTTTCCACCTTGGTGCTGTAATTCAAGGAGGACTCAGGGAAAGATTATCTTGTCCAAGCTCCTCATTTTATAGAAGAGGAAACTAAGACCAGGGAGGTCATGTGACTTGTCTGGGATCTCCCAGGTAGTGAGTGGCAAAGCCAGACATAGAAGCTAGGTATTTTGTTACCACATTCTTATATCATGTTGTTACTCCAGGATTCTTAACAAATCTTTAAATGTTATGAGAGATTCTTTGTTTTTCCACTTAAAAACTGCCTCAGAAACATTGGATGTAAATGCCCAAATACTCTCAATACTTTTTTTTTAAATTTAAATCAAATTTATCGGGGTGATATGGTTAATAGGATCATATAGGTTTCAAGTGTACAATTCTGTAATACAGCACCTGCAATATACAGGTTGTATTTTCTATACCAACAACTGTAAACCTACGTTTGCCCCATCTTGCATCTGTTGGCCATTTGTATGTCCTCTTGGTAGAAATGTCTGTTCTGGTCCTGGTGCATATACCTCTGCCCATTTTTTAATTGGATTGTTTTGTTGTTGAGTTGTATGAGTTTTTATATATTTTGGATATTAACCCCTTATTGGAGGTGTTGTTTGCAAATAACTTCTTCCATTTGGTTGGTGGCCTTTTTGTCTTGTTACTAGTTTCTTTCGCTGTGCAGAAGCTATTTATTTATTTATTTATTTGTTTATTTAAATGTATTGACTTTAGAGAAAGAGGAAGGGAGAGAGAGAAACATTGATCTGCTACTCCACTCATACATACATTCATTCATTGGCTGACTCCTGTATGTTACCTGACTGGGAATCAAAACTGCAACTCTGGCGTTTCAGGATGATGCTCTAACCAACTGAGCTACCTAGCCAGAGGTGCAGGAGCTTTTTAGTTTGATATAGTCCCATTCATTTATTTTTGCTTTTACTTCCCTTGCCTTTGAGGTCAAATTTATAAAATCCTTTCTTAAGACCAAGGTCCATAAGTTATAGTACCTATGTTTTCTCTTATGTACAGTAATTTCGTGTTTCATGTCTTATATTTAGGTCTTTGATCCATTTTGAGTTAATTTTTGTGTTTGGTTCAAGACTGCTTTCATTTGTTTTTCATACTGACTTTAATATTGTCAACAATAAAAGGATCTTTGAGTTTGGGTTTTTTTGGTAAGATGATCATGCTTGCAAAGAACAACCCTTTACACCTGACGCCGAACCTATCCTATTACATATAAAGAGGGGAAAGTTACTTTTAAAGTGCTACTTGGAGAGTGACTCTTGAATATTGCATTCAGTTAAATTTACACTGTAATCATTGAGGCAATGCCAGTTCCTTCTTTATTTTGCACTTGCAGGTAAGAAAAATAATAACTTCCTTGGTATTCCCTGGACATATCATTAATTGATGATGAGTTTTCAAAAGATGATAGACCATTATCACCTTTCATCATTTAGTACATTAATTGAGTGCATTTTAGATTCCAGATACTGTGCTTGGTGCTGGGTATACACTGGCAAATAAAGCAGAAGTGGTTCCTGCTCTTTGAGGAGCTCACAGTTTACTGTCTAGAACAGAGTTCCCGAAAGTGTGGCCCATAAAACCATGTGCATCACATCACCTGCATGTGAGAAATGAAGATTCTTGGATGCTACCCCAGATCTGCTAAAATACATTTTAGTGGTAGGGGCCCAGAATCTACTTCCAGAAGACTCTCCATATAATTGCTCTATACTTTAATATTTGAGAACCATTGTGAATTTTCTTTATACGGTGGGCATTGGGAGCCATTTCTCACTTAAAACACCAGCCTTCTGAACTTAAATTTCACATCAACTCATATATAACTTAGTGGTTAAGAGTTTAAAGTCTGGAGCCAGATTACCTGGTTTTTGTATTCCAACTTTGCCACTTTTTAACTGAGCAATCTTGAGCAAGTTATTTAACTGCTGTACCTCAGTTTTCTCATCTGCAAAATGAGGAAACAGTAGTTTCTATGTAATAGTGTTGGAAGATTAAATTAGTTAACCCATATAAAATACTTAGAACAGTGCTGGCACTTGGGGGGCATTCAACAAATGTGTCTCAGTCCACCCTAGGTAAAGAATGAACTGAAGTATAAAAACCTTCTACCTATACAGGAAGCCCCCAGTATGAGTAGATAAACATGTTGGTTAAGACTTTCAGCACTATGTGCCAAAGAATTTTCAAATTTGGGTTGGAAAATTTGCATTCTGGTGATGTGTTCTAAAGCCCCTGAAACTTATGTTAGGGTTGGGGTGGGGTGTGGCGGGGGGACCAAAATTAGCTTCAAAGGATAGCGAAGTGGCGTGTTGAATTTCAGATTTCATATGAATCAAGTTTCCTTTCTGGTCATATCCCTGGTGTGGGGCTGGGTACATTGGATAGCTGTTGCTGTGGGTTTGCCAGCATGTGCAGTCTCATGTATGCTGGAAGAGCACTAAATGTTTTTGTTTCTGCATGAGAGTGCATGGAGAATCTAAGTTCCAGTCCTTAATCTTCCTCCCCCAGTGTGAACTTGTATATATGCCATTTGGGTATAAGAGCTTTTACCTGCAGAGCTCATCCAGGGAGGCAGCAGGACTTGGGCTTTTAGGCTGGAGGTGGCAGTAACATACACAGCTGAGATCCTGCCACTGCTGGCTGGCTGAGTCCTCCTCTCTGTGGTTTTCACTCTTCAAGCCATGCTTGAGTAACCCGCCTCCAGAGCTGCTGACAAGGCCGTGTTCAGAGGCCTTGGAAATTACACTGTTCATTTCCTTATCATCCCCTGACCTGCAGTGCAGAGCCTTCTGGTGCAGGAACAAGGCAGAAAAAAATCCAGACAGCTCCCAGCCAGCGTGTGTCAAGGTCTACAAAGAAGGAAATTGGACTTGCTCACTTAAAAACCATGGGTTTGGGCTTTGATTTTTGGTTCCTGCTGAGAGTTATTTGTGTGGGAGTGTATGTGTGTGTGTGTATAAAATGAGTGTGCATGGCAAAGCTGTAGAGGAGGAACATCTGAAAGTGGAGAGCAGAGGGGAGATTGCTTTTCTCTTCAGTTAATTTCCCAGTTGTGCCATTGGGATGGGCCTGGAAGGATTAGCATCAGGAAGGTGCCAGGCCATATTAATATTTTAAAATATATTTCTCTCGGTACAGTTTAGTCATGGTTGAGAGCACCCATCCAAGAAAGAAGCTTTCCTGGTTGACTGAGGAGACATTTTTAACAAATCCTATTCCCTGAAGTCGTTTATCCTAGGTGACACTGGCATAATCAATATTTAAGCTGCCTAAGAAAGTGTAGACTTGGGGTCTGTCTTAGATAAAAGGAATAGCTTCTTTGAGATGCAGGATAATGTGACAAAGGAGAGGTAGAGAGGAATTTATAGCATTTTGAGATTTTCTGTTTATAGGGCAAAATTGTATTATATTTTCAGAGCCTGTCCTCATTTTTTTCAATATTAAAAAACAATCTACTTCCTTTTCCTGTTGGCATTTCTCTTGCCCTAGGAGAGCCAAAGGAAACACTTTTCCAGCTGAAGATGTAAAAAGTGGATGTAAGAGGTTGTTGAGGGGAGTTTACAATCATTCTGCCCTTAATTTTCCTGTTTCTGGATTTCCACTGCCTTGGTGACATTGGAGCCTTTGTGAAGTGGGGGTAAAAAAAAATTACACTTTAGCTTTCAGACTCTGGAGGTGTTTTTAAATCCTAAGTGTCTCTCTTGTTGGAAGTACTCTATAGAGAAGTGTTTTCACATGAGAAGGTAATAGCTAAGGTGAAAGCGGATTACCTCATTTACCTTTTCATAAAGCAGTGGTCCCTGTACCAGCATCACCAATCAGCAGTACCTGGGAACTTGTTAGAAATTCAGTACCCATCCCAGGCCACCAAATCAGAAATTCTAGGGGTGAGGCCTAGCAATCTGTGTTTGAACATTAGCTCTCCCATTAACCGTGACACACACTAAAGTTTGAGGCCCACTATTGTAGAGCACTTCTTTTAATTTAAATTTTATTTATTGATTTGAGAGAGGTTTTTTGTTCCACTTATTTATGCATTCATTGGTTGATTCTGGTATGTGCCCTCAATGTTAGCTGTTGCTGATATTATATTGTAATGTTACTAGCTATGAGGTACAAGTTCATTATGAAATTAAGGAGAAGGGATATCCTTAGAGACTTTGAAAAGTTAAGCCCATGAAAGTTTTGGAAAATAATGAGTTTATGATAGCTAATATTCTCACTCCTACTGATTCCCAGGAAGGTTTGAGGAGTGATTGATTCAGAGCCTTTGAAGTCATTGAGGTTTGGGGTTGTATTGTTTGGTTGATTTGTTAGTTTGGAAGGGTTTGTTGGACTTCTTTTGGTACCGGGCTGATCTCAGGTTGAAGATTCATGGCTCTATGATTATTTTAGGTTAGAAACTTTTTTTATCTTCCTTTTTAAATCCTTGACAAGTGCAGACTTTAGCCTTTGAAGGGATTAGAATTCCTGCAGGTAGTATGAACAGTCAGGAGAAGAATGAGGATTGATATACAGTATTTTGCCATGTATAATGTGCATCCATGGTGTTTGTGTGCATTATTCACGGGATTACTATACCTGTGGTATATAATCATTATACCTAAGTATAAAGTGCATTCTTATTTTCTCCTCAAGTATATGGGCAAAAAGTACACATTATACATGGCAAAATGTGGTACTTATTTTTGTGAATTCATCACTATCTGCAGGAAATAAAAAGACAATTCTTAGATGTTTTTTGGAAGTGGTCAGTTTTCAACTTGAAATGTTCATTGAGAGAGTACAATTTAGCCAAACGCCTGAAAAAATACTATAATTGCTTTTTAAATTTGAGACCACTGCTTTCCAGCCCTGGTGGCAAATGCTATTGATAGATTGCGTTTAGATGAGCCAGACCTGGCCATTAAATTCTTTCTTGGCCTCTTTTAATTAATTTATTTACTTTTAAGGTTTTATTGATTTACTTTTGAGAAAGGGGGGAAGGGAGGGAGAAGGAGAAGGAGAGAAACATCAACGTGCAAGAGATATATTGATTGGTGCCTCTCAAACGCTCTGAAGTGGGGACCTAACCTACAACTCAGGCCTGTGCCCTTACTGGGAATCAAACTGGCAACCTTTTGGTTCTCAGGCTGACACTCAATCCACTGAGCCACACTGGCCAGGACACTAGCCTCTTAAAAAAAAAAATTGAAGTATAATTGACATAACATTAGTTTCAGGTATACAGTGCAATGGTTTGATATTTGTATATAGTAAAATGATTACCTCAGTAAGTCTGGTTAATATTTGTCACCATAAATAGTTACAAAAATTTTTTTTCTCATGATAAGAACTTTCAAGATCTACTTTCATAGCTACTTTCAAATATGCAGTACAATATTATTGACTGTTTTATAATGTTGTATATTACATCCCCCTGACTTACTCATTATATAACTGGAAATTTGTACCTTTTGACTGCCTTCACCCAGTTTGCCCATCCTCCACTCCTGACCTCAAGCTACCACCAGTCTATTCTCTATATCCATGAGCTTTGTTTGTTTTAGATTTCACATATAAATGAGACATATGGTATTTTTTTTTCTCTCTGACTGACTTCACTTAGTATAATGCCTTCAAGGATCATCTGTGTTGTTGCAAATGGCAAGATCCCATTCTTTTTTATGGCTGAGTAATATTCCATTGTATGTTCATACCACATTTTCTTTATCCATTCACCTATTAGTAGACATTTAGGTTGTTTCCATATCTTGGTTATTGTGAATAATGCTGTAATAAACATATGTAATTTTGAATTAGTGTTTTTATTTTTTCACATAAATACCCAAAAGTGTTGCTGTATCATTATATTAGTTCTGTCTTTAATTTTTTGAGAAACCTTCATACTGTTTGCTATTGTGGCTATACCAATTTACAATCACACCAGTAGTGCACAAGGGTTTCTTTTTTCTTTATTATCTTCACCCAAAGCTATGTTTATTGATTTGAGAAAGAGAGAAATGGAGGGACGGATAGAGCGAGGGAGAGGAAGGGAGAAGAGGGGCGGAGAGGGAGGGAGGGAGAGAGAGAAACACCAAAACACTAATGTGAGAGAACCATCGATCAGTTGCCTCTTGTACATGCCCTTATGGGAATAGAACTTGCAAGCTAGGTATGTGCCCTGACCAGGGATCGAACTCGCAACCTTTTGGTGTACAGGGCATGCTCCAACCAACTGAGCCACCTGACCAGGGCAAGGGTTTTCTTTTCTTTTACATTCTTACCAACAATTGTTATTTCTTGTTTTTTTGATAATATCCATTCTAACAGGTGTGAGGTAACATCTTATTGTGGTTTTGATTTGCTTTTCCCTAATGATTAGTATGTTGAGCTTCATTTCATGTATGTGTTGGCCACCTGAATGTCTTCTCTTTGCCTCTGTTTTTGTTTAGTCATGGGTTCTCTTTATTATGAAGAGTTTTTTATGAACTGGTACCCAGCTTAGAGTTGATATTTCCTATTGATGTGCTTCTTCAGAAGTTAAGTACCTAGCTCTGCACTGAATCAAACCTTAGTGAAAAGTACAGAAAGTATTGTAGAAAAGAGATGTACCATGTCATCATACTCAAACCAACCAAAGTAGCATGAGGTTAGAGAAATCAACATACAGGCTGAAGAATCTCTTGGTGCTAAGGCTTCTCAACTGGAGGTGCATATCAGAATCACTTCTGGAGCTTTTACAAAGTAAAAGTGCCCTACTGAAGTAAAATCTTTAGGGTAGGGGACACCAAGCATGCAAAAAAAATTTTTTTTTAACTTCAACAGGTGCTTTTAAATTCCTCTTGTTTAAAATCCACTACCGTGCGGAAAGGACTTTAGCTTCACTAAACAGCCTCTGGGAACCCCTGTTACTCCCTTGGCCAGGGGAACTCTAAAAGTTGTCCTTGCTTTTTGCCATTTCCAAATAGAGCTGTATACCGAACTTTAGATATCATGTGATCCTCAAGTATTTTACAGAATGCACAAGATTCTCCTTCAACTCTCCTTTTTCATTGCTCAATCATGTTGGGATCAGTCATTTAGGGATATAGCTATAATGAATCTGACTTCTTATTATCCTTTTAATTAGAAGAATTATTTAATTTCTGATAGTTATAGCCTTTAAGATAGAGCATCCATATTAGTAGTACTAATTAAATTTTTAATTAGTGTTCCAGCATTTTTAAAGCAAATTTGAGCAAAATTCTTATGAGTAGATGCATTTGCCACATATAGGCAAGTTGTGATATTTTTCTATGCAAATTAGAAGGGAGCCAAAGACAGGTTTAGATAATCTAAATTTACTCCTAATTTCTTTTCTCATTGATTTGTGAATATATTTCTGAGTTTATGTTGGGTAATAGGTATTTGTAATTTTCTGGAAATCTGTGATACCCTAAAATAAAATAAGGCAGCTATCCAATAACGACCTTATTCCTGAGCCTGCTTCTGAACACATTCAAATTAAGAAGAAGGAGCATCATCACCTCACAGAAATAGAAGTCCCCTGTTTAAGTTCTTTGCTTTTTTTGTATAAACACTTACTATTTCTTTGAAGTCAAGAGGAGAAATAAATGTTTTTGAATATGAAGTATTTCCTTGCTGGGACTTTAAGTCTCATACCTAAGGAAGAGTAATTTGGATGCTAGTTATTAGAAATGAACACGTACTTGAAAGTGCTGCAAACTTGTAGTTAAAGAGTAGAATATCGGCCCTGGCCAGGGCAGCGAAGTTGGTTAGAGCATCATCCCAATATGCCAAGCTTGCGGGTTCCATCCTTGCTCAGGGCACATACAAGAATCAACCAATAAATGCATAAATAAGTGGAGCAACAAACTGATGTCTCTGTCTCTCTCCCCATTTCTCTCTCTCTCTAAAATCCATAAATTAAAATTGGAATGTTGTATTTTGGCCAAAATTATATAACCTTAAATTCTCATAATAAAAGCTAAAATATTGTTTTTATTATTGGTACTACATAAATCTACACTTTCAACGGATATTTTTAGGTTTTGGAATATTTCAGATACATATTCCACTGAATGGGAGAAAAAATTGTCAAATATAGGGAAGAATCACACAAAGTAACTACACATTTATATATACCATATTAGACTAGATTTCAATTCCATCAGTATGCAGATTCCTAAACATCTGGTAGAGTGTCTGTTTTAGATAAAATATGCCGTAAGGCATTTTTCATTTTGATTGTACATATGTGCTTGGATTGAGACCGGGGGGACTTGAAATTAAAAAAGCTGACTGCTTATTACAATTTCAGAAAGAGGCTGAGAAATGAAAAAAATGAAATTCTTTCATTTTTGTTTGCCTCTGGTATCTCTCCTGTCCTTTCCCATCTCTTACAAGATCAGATACTAAATTTAAAGTCAAGGTATATTGTAAAGCACTTGGTCAGAAAGTACCCTTCACAATTACTTAGGATGATGCCATGTTGGACATTGACATACTGGCTTTGTAAATTCAACACATTTATTTTCTCCAGCATTGAAACAAACCATTATTTCATCAGTTGAGGTCTCATGTAAAAGCTGGCTTGTGTTTAAGGACTGTATTGATGCAACATGCATATTTGTAAATACTGGAATTATTTTAACCCTCGTAAAATGCACATACCATGAGAGGCACATCAGAATGGAAACCGTATCAGTGAACAAGCCAGTTCAAGTCTCCATTCTGTGGCTCCCACCGTAGTTTATACAAAATGTGTAGAGTATCTGTGAGGCTGAAATCATTCAAATTGTTCTTTTCTTTCTTTCTCTCTTTCTTTCTTTCTTTCTTTCTTTCTTTCTTTCTTTCTTTCTTTCTTTCTTTCTTTTTTGCCAACTACATGTAGTTTATGTGATTGTGTTAAATATACATATCCAGTTATTTGTTTGCTGTACAAAGGTATTTTATGACAGTAGAGGAAATCTTGGGGTCCAGATTCTCCCTGTAGTGGAAATTTACAGGTCCATGGATTCAATCCGTCTTAATATAATGTTTATTCTTTTGTAACATTTACTTTTAAATTCTAACTTTCATATTCACTCACAATACCCACAAATTCCTTCTCTTTAGGTTCCTTTGGTCACTAAAGAAATAAGGTTGTTTCTGTATAGTAGCCCCAGGTCTTGCCCTGGAGTTAAATGAGAACTGTCCTAACAGCAAAAAGAAGCACAGAGATAGTCTTGTCTTACAGCATAAATATCCCTGAGCCTAGTCTCCTTCCTAGGTTCCGTGCCTTTTATAATTTCTTTGACCTACTTTTCACTTTCTGTCCTTTTCTCTGACTTTCAGGGAGAATCTAAACCAGTGATTTTCAATCAGCGTGCCACAAGAATTTTTAAAAACATGCAATACCTAGCCCTGGCCGGGCTGTTCAGCACATTGTTGGCACATTGTCCCATATACCTAGGTTATGGGTTCCACCTCTGGTTGGTGCAGTATGGGCGGCAACTAATTGATTGATGTTCCTCTCTCCCTCCCTCTCTTTCATTTATTTATTTTAAGAGTGAAGAGAAGGGAAGGAGAAAGACAAGGAGAGAAACATCAATGTGAGAAACATCAGTCAGTTCTCTCCTATGTGCCCAACCAGGGATGTGCCCTGACCAGAAATCAAACCAGTGTGACCTTTTGGTTTGCTGGACAATGCCCAACCAACTGAGCCATATAGATTAGGGTGATATGTTTCTCTTTCACATCAGTGTTTCTCTCTCTTTCTCTCTCTCTCTCTCAGATGTTTCCCTTTCACATTGATCTTTCTCTTTCTCCCCAACTCCCTCCCTTTCTCTCTCTAAAAAATAAAAATAAACAAAAAAGAGACATGCAGTACCTGACTATTTAGTCAGGGTCACTGACCTCTTTTCCTTTAGATTCTCAAATTAAAAAATAACAACAGCTAACAACAATAGCCATCCGGTGTGAATGAATCAAAATTACACCCTTTTATTTTGTCAGATCAGCAAAATATATATTTTTTGGTGTGCTGCAGAATTTTAGTAATTCGTTTATGTGTGACATGAGAGGAAATGGGTTAAAAATTGGTGATCTAAACCATGTTTTTAAAAAATCCTATTGTTGTTTTAGCCCTGGCTGATGTGGCTCAGTGGATTGAGTGCTGGCCTGTGAACCAAAGGGCCACCAGTTTGATTCCCAGTCAGGGCACATTCCCGGGGTGTGGGCCAGGTTCCCCAGTGTGGGGCATGTGAGAGGCAATCACACATTGATGTTTCTCTCCCTCTCTTTCTCCCTTCCTCCCCCTCTGTCTAAAAATAAATAAATAAAATCTTTTTTTAAAATCCTATTGTTGTTTTAATTGTTTTCTGTTATTTCTGGGACTCACTTCTACATTTATCGGTCCTGCTTTAACCATATGGGATTATATTTACTCATGCTGATTTAGAGAGAATTTTTGTCCTTTTCCCCAGTTGAAAATAAATAACCAGGAAAAAAGTAGTTCTTTTTATATGTTCTACCATGGGCATTTGTTGCAGTCTGGTTACATCAAGAAAAAGACTACTATTTGACAGTGAGGTTTTATCTATTTTGAAATTGCTATTAGCTACTCCTTAGAGATAACATTGCTATGAATAGTATACCTTATTTGAAGACTTGGTGCCAGTGTTATGCTTTTAACTATTCTAAGAGCTAGTGGCAGCTCTTGGACAGAACATTGCAATTGCCTTATAGCACAGGTGGCAAACACAAGGCCCGTGGGCCGAGTCCGGCCCGGCACCTTGTTTCTACCCCGCAGCAGTGCTGAGCTCCTTGTCCCTAGTTAAGGAGTAATTACATTTATACAGTCCTAAAATTGCATTCGGCCCTTGGAAGGCAACTGCAAAGCTGATGTGGCCCCCGGTGAAAATGAGTTTGACACCCCTGCCCTATAGGATAGGAGAGACAGAAGTTTTCATTTGAAGAGCTAAATAAAAATGATTCTGGGTGTAGGCCAATTCAGTGTCACTGAGGAAGAAGAAAAGTTACAGTTTGTCTTTCCCTGGGAAGCAGTTTGGCCAGGCAAAAACTCCCAGAAATGGAAATTCTAAGCTTACTGATTTGGGAAGCTCTGGGTTTTTACCCGCCAGCCTTTGTGAAATGTAGCTTCTTTTCAAAGTAGGGGGAAAGATGGGATAGGGCAAATTTAAAGGCTTAAAATAAGGTCACTTCCCAACCTTCTAATCACCCTCTTAGAATTAAGCAGGTAGGTGACCTCAAATGTCACACACATAGGGAAACATTGACTGTTTACAAGTCAAGTTAGGTTGTTGCTGTTCCTAACTTCTATTGAATTAATGACCTGAAGTGGCATTCAGAGCAAACTCTGGGAAGATAGTTGGAAAATTATGTGAACCCCAATGACATTTTCATATCTGACTAAAATTTTCACATGTTTCCAGTTGTTTTTATTCCCTAGTCACATTTCATCCTCCATTTTATATCGAATAACCAAAAGCAGGAGAAAAGAACCAGGCAAACCGCACTTTAATTTTTCCCATTCCCTTACCCCCATCAAGCTTGGATACTGGTGAAAGCTTGTTGAACTGGGAACAGTGGGGAATGGGTCTCGGATATAAACTTGGATGGTTTATTTTTATTTTTAACAGAAGCACACAAAACTCAGCACTTTCTCTACCTCCTATTTACTTGCTGTTGGCAAGAAAAATAGCAAAAGACTGGTTTATCATCCTGTAGGGATTGTTTTGGCCAGAAATTTAAGATTAGTGAAATTATGGAGTTGATAAACAACAAGAAATGATGTTTTTGGTCTAAGTAATACCTCCCAAAAAACCAACTGTTTTTAAAGGAAACTTAGATTTCAGTATGGTGTATTCAGTTAGTAAAAATTATCTTTTCTTAAATGTTCTTGTATTGATCTTATCCTGGGACTGGTTCCTTATCCTTATAAGCAGAATAAGCATTTATATCTTTTAGAACCATTTCCAAAGTTCATCATGCAGGCTACTGAATAATAAGTACAATGAGGCATACAGTCTGGTAAGAGACAGAATGAAATCAAGTAATCACATGCATATCAGTGTCATCATAAGAAACGTCCAAACCTGTCGAAAATTTTTATGAGTTTATTTGAATCAAACTGATGACAATTGCCAGGAAGCAAAATCTGAATGGATTGAGGAAATGCTCCAGAGAATGGCCATTTTACACCTTATTTTATACATTACAATCAAAGGAGGATGTATAAGGAGGATTGTGTGAAATCCATTGGTGATAGATTAGGGAGGCAGGAGAAAGCAAAATGGATCAAAGCAAATCTCATCTCTGAGATTGTATAAAAATAAGCAAAGAGACAAATACTTTTTTTATATTGGTGGGTACAGGATGGTTAACAGTTAACATTAATAGCACATAGAGATGGTATGCTGCAGAACAAGATAACAATGAGGAGTTGTGTGTTCTGGTGGGAGATTGTGCCTTGAGGGGTCTGTAAAAAGGGGGTTGCTCTGATGTGCAAAAAGAAATAATAGACAGGCTCAGTTAAGGTAAAGATTGACGTTTGTTGAGAAGGATACCAAGGATACTGACCTAGCCCTGGCCTGGTGGCTCAGTTGGTTGGAGCAATATCCCATACACCAAAAGGTTGTGGGTTCAATTCCTGGTCAGGGGACATCCCTAGGTTGCAGGTTCAATCCCCAGGTATGGGAGGCAACAAATCAATTTCTCTTTCTCTCTCTCAAATCAATAAATATATCCTAGGGTGAGGATTTAAAAAAGAAAGAAAGATATCAGCTTAGGACAAGACTACCTGCCATGACTTGCTTTTAGTTTAGAAGTTTTAATTTCAGACCATCCTACATGGTTACTTTCAGTCTCTGAGTTTGTGAGGCTGCCATGCAGGCCTCCCCTGAACTTGTCAGGGTTAGAATGTGGCCCCTTTTTTGTTTACATCAGGATGGGGGTCAGAAAAAATATCCAGGAAGAAGTTTGAGTAAATATCTGAAGGACGAACAGTAGTTAATTTGAAGGAGTTAAATGAATTAACAACCAAGTGTAAATGAAATGTCCCTTAAGGTCTGGAGGTCATGAGAGAGAACTGGAAATAGAGAAATGTAGGAGTTTCCAATGTGAACAAACACATGGTAATTGATGTCGCAGAAGTGGGTGAACTTCCCTGGGGAAAATGTGTCTTTTGAATGAGATGAAAAGAAGGGGGCCCAGGACTGGTTCCTGAGGAATACCAAGACAGTAGCCAACTTCGATGGCATATTAGGAAGTTCTTCCCTGTGCAGTGGAGAGCGTACAAAACTACAAGTGGGAACACATGTCACAAAAAACATTTAAAATTCTCTGAAAGGGGTTAAAGAGCTTGTTTGGTTCTAAAGTTAGATTTGGTTTACTGTATTGAGTCATGCTTTAGGGAAAGAAAAGGTTTTTTTCCTATGTTACCTATGAGCAGTGAAAGTGATCTCTGCTTTTATTGCAAACACTTCCTGTTTTTTCTCCTTTTCACTATCTCTTCCAAGACATTCTCAACTTCCATAATGGGATTGAAATGAAAGCATAGACTTTGATTAGACCTGAGTTTGAATCTCAGCACTGCAACTTCATTGATGTGGAATCTTGCAAATTACCTACCTTTCTGAAGCTCATTTTCCTTAAAGTTTGGATGGATGAAAAAATACACTGTAAATACCTAGTATATGGTGGTCTAGTAGTTGTAGGCCAGCAACAAATGTTTGTTCTGGTTTTTTTTCTCTTCTTTGCAGCTTCTCCAGTTTTTCAAGGTAGGTGAGTTTTTTCATCTGTGATCATTTGAGGCTTTCTGTGTCCCACCTCCTCATGGCATTGTGTAACAACAGCTTTTCTGCTGGAGCAAGAGAGTTTTACATTTTAGTAGTAGAAGTCCCTTCTGGGGAGGAAGTACAAGGAGGATTTCTGGGTTGTTATAATCCAGCACCATTAGTGTTTGGAGCTAGGTAATTCTTTGTGGTGGGGGCAGTCCTGTGTATTGTAGGATGTTTAGCATCGTCCTTGCTTTTACCCATTTGATGCCAGTAGAATTCTCCCCAAGTTAAGACAACCAAAAATGCCTCCGGACATTACCACATGTCTCCAAAAGGGCAAATCTCTGTTTAAGAACTGTTTGCAAGAAAAAAACCAAACTTTTTTGATATGGATGGTACTTACATGGCTGTGTATATGTATGAAAATGCAGTGAGTTGTGCATATATGATATATGCAGTTTTCTGTTGTGAATGTTATGTTTCCACAAAAAGGTTTTTTTTCATCTTCACCCAAGGGTATGTTTATTGATTTTAGGGGGAGAGAGAGGAACGTTGATTAGTTGCCTCCAGTACATGCCCCAACCGGGGATTGAACCCATATCCTAGATATGTACTCTGATCAGGAATCGAACCCACAACCTTTTGGTGTACTGGACGACGTTCCAACAAACCGAGCCACTTGGCCAGGGCTCCACAAAAAATTTTAAAAACAAATTTTTTTTTCACCTAATACATTAGAGAACCAGGCTCTAACCTATAACTATGTCTAAGTATGTGTAGGTTTTCATTCTTCTCAGTCCCTACAAGGTACGGTAGAATTAAGGGAAGGAAGGAGACCTAGGTAGATTGGAAAGGCAGCAAAAAATAGTCTGAAAATCTGGCTTCCAAATGTCTCTTTTTCAACTTCTAGCCGGTAGGGTGTGGAATTCAACCTAGGAGAATTTCTGTTACAAAATTTCAGAAATAAACTCTTGAGCACATGACAGTTTAACTATCAGCAAAACAGGTATCTTCCTCTCCACTCTGTTATACTGTGAAAGCAAAGGAGAGAATTATCTGATTTCGACCCTTTTCTTATGACCCCTTTCTTGATAGCCATTGAAGTGACTCCTGAAAGTGTTTGTTTTTACCTTAACATAAAATCTTTCAGTCTTTCTCTACTTTGTGTGGGTGGGTAGAATGTCCTTTCACGTTGGATGATATTGCCTGCTCCCAAGAATATAGTTCCCAGAAAAGTCCTTGAGTAGGAAGCAGGAGGTTAAGTAACCCACCACAGTGTCTTGAGAGGAGTCCAAGAAAAGATCCCATTTTGAAGTTTGAAAGCTCCTGTAAAGAGAGGCAAGCCTCGGGCCAAGCAGCCTTTGAGGTGGTAACCAGCTCGTAAACAAGAACTGGCATGTGCCCGCAGTGCCTCTCATTCTGGCTCAAGAGTTGGCTGAGGGGAGAAATGTGTGGAAGGCTCTGTAAGTGGAAGGACTGTTGTTGGCTTTGGGTGTAGTGTGGCTGGAAGTAGAGCAGGAAGGGAGCTTGGACCTGGTCTCTGGGATCTCGGCCGTGGGCTAAGATGAAGGGTTTTGCCCCCCCCTCTTATATCCTCCACCCCCACCTAGACTTTTTCTTGTTTTGTTTTTGTTTTTTTCCTTTTCCTATCTTCAAGGTACAGGAAATGGTTGGATATGTAGTGTTTTACAACTCTTGTAGGGCAGCCTATTACTATTCTGATCTGCCAAGACTTGAAAGCCAGAGGGATTTAACTAGGTGGAATCAAGGCTTATAACTTTTATGAAAGTGCCCTAAGCAAGGTACCCTCAGTTTATTGGGAGTGTTTAAGTTTTACTACAATCCCATCATCGCCAACGTGGTTTTTTAAGTGTAGGTAGACAGCCAGGTGGCTAAACCAAGAAGACCAGTAAGACTTGAAATTGGCAGCAGAGTGAGCCATCTGAGGACATAAGGAGAGGGCACTGGTATGGGAAAGAGGTGCAACTGTGGCTCTGAACCCCTGTCCTCTCATTATTCTGTACTGGCCCTGGCAGCTGCCAAAGCTTGCTCAATAGAGTTGTGGGCAGGGGATTATTTCTTAATGCCTGCATGGGAGTACCAAACTTCAGCTGTGTTATCTAGGCTCTGAGCTTCTGGCACTTGCTGAGGCATCTGGTGACTCTGGACAAAAGCCTATTTTGTCAGAGAGAAGATTGGGGCAAAGTACAACCATTGTTATCTCTGATGCCCTTGGAGCAAACTTTCTGCTTGGCAAATGGAAATGTCTTGACCTTGTGAATTACACAGCTGGTTTACTTGGTCTTATGTTTTTTGAGATTATTGTCTACTAATGAAGTTTCAGCATTCAGGTTGAATTCAGTTGTTGAAACCTACTATTAATGCTTTTTAAAAACTGTTTTAAATATCATAAAAGTGCCCTGGCTGATGTGGCTCAGTGGATTGAGTGCCGGCCTAGGAACCAAAGGGTCGCTGGTTCATTCCCAGTCAGGGCACACCCCTGGGTTGCGGGCCAGGTCCCCAGTGGGGGACACAAAAGAGGCAACCACACATTGATGTTTCTCTCCCTCTCTTTTCTCCCTCCCTTCTCCTCTCTCTCAAAATAAATAAAGAAATAAATCTTTTTTAAAAATCATAAAAGTATTAAGTGCTTTATTATGAAGAATTTGGAAAATGCAGATAGGTAAAAGAAACAATAGAAAAATCATATTAATTCTACCATATTCATTTTCTTAACAGAAGACTTTCTTTAATGTTGTGAAACTGGCTAAGATTATTGGTTCAGGACTGGTTTGTGCATGATCATGAATCTCAACCCTGTTCCCTTAAACATCTTTAATTTTTCCATTTGAGAACTGACCTGATCTGGCCCTGCTTGTCTAGTTAGATTTTACTACATTTGATGAAATCTCACCTTGGAGTATGAAACTCTGTCTTCTATATTTAAGTTTTTGTAACATGTCTTAAGATAAGTTTTTTTTTTAATAAAAAATTTATTTATTTATTTTCAGGCAGAGGGGAAAGACAGAAGAAGGAGGTAGAGAGAAACATCAATGTGTGGTTACCTCTCATATGCCCCCTACTGGGGGGTCTGGGCTGCAACCCAGGCACATGCCTCCCTGACTGGGAATCGAACCAGTGACCCTTTGGTTCTCAGGCCAGCGCTCAATCCACTGAGCCACACTAACCAGGGCTTGAGCCAAGTTTTTATCTTCATTTGTGATTGTCTTTAGATGTCTGGGTGTTTTTGTTTTTGTTTTTAATTAGTGGTGATAAATAAATGTGTGTGTGGGGGGTGGTTTTATTACTTTTAAAGGCTAAATGTTGACCTGCTTTAGTATTTTTGGAAAGAGGTATCTGTGGTGTCAGTTAACATAACATTTTGCTTTGGTTGAAAGTCTTAGGAGATTTCTTGTAGAAGAAGAAAAGGACTGTCTTTCATGGAATCCTGAGACAGACTGAGCCACGGGGACTTCTTCTTTTCCCTTAGGGTAACATTTTAGTTAAGGCAATTGCTCAGAAACAAATCTCCTTTTTCAGTATAATTTTCTACTGGGTTTATATTAACTAGTCTGGAACTTTGGCTTATTAGATGGTTAGATTTTCATTTAACACCTAGAGGTTTGTAGTAAAGAAAATAGAAATCTTGGCCTACTAGAGAAATGTATTTTGGATTTATTTATTGTTCCTCCCTAATGTTAAAAATTGTCAGAGACTACAAGAGACTGGTGTCTGAAAGCACTCTGGTATTGGCAATGTCAGGGGTAGCTATTCCCCCAAAGAAACCTTTATTAACACTGTAAACCCTTACAATCTTTTGACAGGAAAGAAATGGGATGAGGTGCTAGCTGGGTATATTTTAATTTATATTCTCTGAAAGTATGCATTCTATACTGATAGGTTATTTTGTAGATTATCTTTTCATTTAACGTGGACTCTCCATATAATAGGGGAGGAGTAGTTTCCAGTCAAAATAATTACTCTAGCAGTTCTGAGACTAATCTTCAGAACTATTGTCAGCACTAGGGTTTGAAGACTTCAAATCAAGATTGACTACTTAATAGTAGGATTTGACTAAGAGACTGACTTAAGAATTTAAGTAAGTCTGGGAAAATCTTTCATGTGATTAAGTTTCCTGTGAATGGAAGGTTAAGAAATGATGTCTGGTAGCCTAAGTTGTGGGTAGAATTTCCGCTTTTTGCTTGTTTATAAGATACCTTTAATGTTCTGTCTTCTTTTATTTATTGTCAAAAAGTAGAAAATAATCTATTTCCAGAACTCATGAAGCAGTGGTACTAAGTTGGAGAATTTGAGGGGAAGAGGTGAGCTAGCAGGTTATATATGGGGATTTTTTTTTTACCTCATACAAGTTTTTAACAATTGAGATACTCACATTTCCTTTTTTAAGTGTGTAATTCAGTGGTTTTATAGTATATTTACAAAATTGTGCCACCATCACCATTATTTAATTCCAGAATATTTTCATCACCCCCAAAAGAAGCCTGTAGACTCATTAGCATTCTCTCTGTCTGTCTGTCTGTCTCTCTCACACACACCACACACACACACACACACACACACACACACTCATCCACACATGCGCAGCACCTCCTGGTCAGCCAACACTTATTATTATCCATTTTTTGATAATAACCATCCTGGTGAATTTAAAAGGTATATCTCATTGTGATTTTGATTTTCATTTCCTAATGACTAATGATTCTGAGCATCTTTTCATGTGCTTATTGGCCACTTTCTTCTTTGGAGACATGTCTATTTAAATTCTTGGCCTATATTTTAATTGGGTTGTCTTTTTATTGTTGAGTAGTAGTTGTAAGAGTCTACATATTCCGGACACTACTCTCTGAAGAGATACATGATTGGCAGATATTTTCTCCCATTTGTATGGATTGTCTTTTCACTTTCTTGATAGTGTCAGTTTGAAGCACAATAGTTTTAAATTTTGATGAAACCTAATTTATTTTTCCTTTAGTTCCTGTGCTTTTGGTGTCATATCTTCAAAAAATTGCCTAATCCAAGGTCATAAAGATTTACATCTATGCTTTCTTCTAAGAGTTTTATGGTTTTAGTGCTTACATTTAGACTTTGATCAATTTTGAGTTAATTTTTGTTCATAGTATGAGGTAGGGATCCATTTATTCTTTTACTTGTAGATAAATACCCAGTTTCCCCAGCACCACTTGTTGAAAGACTGTTTTTTCACCATTGGATTGTCTTGACATCCTTGTAGAAAATCAGTTGACTATATATAAATAAACAAGTTTTTATCTGGCCTCTCCATTATGTTCCACTGATCTACGTGTCTGGCCTTATGACAGTATTATTGTCTTGATTATTATAGCTTTGTGACAAGTGTTAAAATCAGGAATTGTGAGTTTTCCAACATTGTTTCTCTTTTCAAGATGAGTTTGGCTATTCTGAGTCCTTTGAATTTCCATGTGAATTTTAGGATAAGCTTGTCAATTTCTAAAAAAAAAAAAACCTAGCTAGGATTTTGATAGAGATTGTTGAATCTGTTACACAATTTGGAGAGTATTGCAATTTTAACAGTTTTAACTTTTTCAATTCATGTATGTACATGGGTTCTCTTTCCATTTATATAAGTCTTTAATTTCTTTCAATGACATTTTGTAGATTTCAGAGTACAAGGTTTGCACTTCTTTTGTTAAATTCATTCTTAAGCATTTTATTCTTTTAGATCTTATTGTAAGTGGAATGTTTTCCTATTTTCATATTTGGGTTATTTATTGCTATGTATAAGCCACAGGTGACACTGGCCAAATCCGGCCTTCCACCTTGTTTTGTCCATACCAAACAGATAAAACAAGAGTATGTTCTACCTGGCTTTAGTGCTGACCTCTCGCTTAACTGTTAAGGAGTAGTTACATTTATACGGTCCTAAAATTACATTCAGTCCTTTGAAGGCAACCGCAAGCCTGATGTGGATCCTGGGAATATGAGTTTGACACCCCTCGTGTAGACATATAATTGATTTGTATTTATTGATCTTTATCTTGCATCTTGCTGAACTTGTTTATAAGCTCTAATAGTTTTTTTTGTTTATTCTTTAGGATTTTCTATATACAGGATCATGTCATCTGCCAATAGAGATACTTCTACTTCCTTTCCAATATAGATGTCTTTTTTTCTTTTTCTTGCCCAATTGTCTTCAGTACAGTGTTGAGTAGAAGTAGCAAGAGCAGACATCCTTGGCTTATTCCTGATTTTAGGGGAAATTTTTCATTCTTTTACTATTAAGCATGAGATTAACTGTTTTTTTTCCCCCAGAGATGCCCTTTATTATATGGAGTTTGAAGGAATATTTCCACTCTTGTTTGAGATTTAAGAGTATCTTAACTATTTTTCATAACAATGTAGTCCCTGTGTGTATGTGTGTTGGGGAAATGGGGTTGGAAAAAAACCTGTGGAATGTAAAGCATACAAGATTGAAAGCACCTGGATATTAGTGTTTACCACTTAAACTCTGTAACTTTGGCATTCTGTTTTATTCTCTGTGCCTCCTTCATTCGTGTTTTCTGTTCATCAGATACTTACTGAACATTCAATTTGCTAGATATGTATTTGAAGATAGAAGAGTAAAGACACTGAGGTCTTTGTCCTCAGATATCAGTTTACACTCTATACTAACAACCTCATTTTTTTTAATCTGTGAAGCTGGAGGCATTGGACATACAGGGTCTGGCACAAATAACACCCCTTATTTATTACAAAATCTTTCATTACAGAATCATAAGCATGTAATTCTGTAACATAATAATATCACAGCCAAGCACACCATATGACATTTTAGGTGAAATGTTCAAATTAAAACTATAAATTATTATAACCATATTATTATTACCCTACCAACCACACTCAAGCAGGTGTTACTTCTGCCAGACCCTGCATTTTGATTTGTGGGCCTGTGTTAAGGCATTGCTTATTTTCAGAGTGCCGTGTGGTGTCAGTGTTAAGGCGGGCCTTATTATATAGATATCGCGAGTGCTACCTAGGTGTCAACCTCTTATACTTTCATTTTTGAACCTACTGTAGTCATAGCAGTGACTCCTAAATCTTCATCCTCTACTCTGACCTCTTCCCTAAGTTTGACCATGATTTCCAGCTGCCTAACAGATTTCATTGCTTGATCGTCCCAAATATAGTTCATCTTCACAATGTCCACAACAAAATTATGATTTATTTCTAAAGCCCACCTCCTCCATGCTTTCTCACTTTTAGTGGGAATTTTTCTTTCATTTGCACAAACCAGAAACTTCTGTGTTGAAGGTGTCATTCTTGACACCTTTTCCTCACTGCTCACATTTAGTGTATCTCAAAGGCCCTTTGAGAGACTATCTCCTAAATTATCCCTTGTTACCTCTCCCCTTCTCTATACTTGTTCAGACACTCATCATTATTTACTGGGACCAAACTCTACTTTCACCCCCTTTCTTTCCCACTTGGTACATTAATTGTCATTCAGGATCCAGCTTACATGTCACTTCTTCTTTATTGGATATTCTTTTATTTTTTTTTAAGATTTTATTTATTTTTAGAGAAAGGGAGGGAGAAAGAGAGGGAGAGAAACATTAATGTGTGGTTGCCTCTCACACATGACCTTTACATGTGACCTGGCCCTCAACCCAGGCATATGCCCTAACTGGGAAATGAACCAGTGACCCTTTGGTTTGCAGGCTAGTGCTCAATCCACTGAGCCACACCAGCCAGGGCTCTTCATTGCATATTCTTGATAGCCAACTCCTCAGACTTCCAAGTAAAATTAAACATCTTTCTACAGTCATGCGCAGCTTAATGACAGGGATACGTTGGGAGAATTACGTTGTAGGCAATTTTGCCATTGTGCAAACATCACAGACTATACTTTCTCAAACCTAGGTGGTATAGCCTGTTACACACCCAGGCTGTATGGTATAGCCTAGCTCCTAGGCTACAAGCCTGTACATCATGTTAATGTACCAAACTGCATGAGATTAAATCAAGCACAAGAGAAAATGATGCGATCACGAGACACAGTAAACACAAGTTCTAAAGCTGCTGCTAGTATAACACGGCATACTTTAAAGCAAAAATTTTTTTTATAAGTAGAAAGATTCCACTCTAAACTAATGACCTAAGAGTATATGTCATGACATAGTATAGTATAGTGTGTATAGTATCATATAAACTAATAATGTTGTTATCACCAACTATAATACTATACATAATTTTTTTTTAGCAGTAAAGCTCAGATTTTTATTGACTGTGTTACAAATGAGGTTTAGTCAAATAGTCCAAAGCCCATGTTATCATCAGACCCCTCAGATTCTTCCTTCTTTGCTTCCACTTTCTTTTCCTCAGCTGGGGCAGCAGCAGTTGAGGGGGCAGGACCTCCTGCTGAGGCCGCACTAGCTGCTGGAGCAGGTCCACCAGCCCCTACATTGCAGATGAGGCTCCCAATGTTGACATTGGCCAGAGCCTTTGCAAACAAGCCTGGCCAGAAAGGTTCAACATTTACCCCAGCTGCTTTAATGAGGGCATTGATCTTATCCTCCGTCACTGTCATCTCATCCTCGTGCAGGATAAGGGCTGAGTAGATGCAGGCAAGCTCCTTGGAGACAGAGGCCATGGTGTAGGCGAAGGCTGGGCCAGCGCTGCCGGGAGTGGTGCTAGTTGCAGGATGAAATGAGGGCCTCACCCCAATGTGGCCTTAGCTTCCTCAGAAGGACCGAGCACCTTAGCGGCAGCTGGGGAAAGGGGAATACTATACATAATTGTATGTGCATAGTAGGTTTGTTACATCAACATCACCACAAACACATAAGTAATGTGCTACACTTTATGATGACTGTGACATCATTAGCAATAGAAAATGTTCAGCTCCATTATAATCTTATGAGACCACTGTTATATATGTAGTCTGTCATCAACTGAAACATCATTCTGCAGCATTTGTATTAATGTTATGGAAGTATTGAATATCATAGTTATTAATAGTGTAAGTTGTAGAATCATACAGACTTGAGTTAGAATCCTAGCTCTTAATAGCTGTATGACCTTAAGCATAAAGCTAATAACCACTTCATGGAAGAAGTGAAGATTAAGTGCAGTTATGAAGGTGATTATTATAGTAATATGGCCACAATATATTGAACATTTATTATTTGTTAAGCACTGAGCTAAGTGTAATACTTGGTACATGTTGCTCATGTAAAACAGCTCAGTGCCAAATAGATAGCAGACATTCAGTAAAGTGAAGCTAGTTATTTTGTTGTTGTCTTCATCTGGACTGACCATCTTAATGGCAAGAACTATGCCTTATTTTTGTGATTGACAATGTGGTAGTTCATCAACAAACAGTTGCTGAGTTTGAGTTTATTTAGTGTGATTTGAGACATGCTAGGAGTTCTTCAAGATAATATTCCCTGCTAACTTGACTTCAGTTCCTTTGGGATTTGAAAGTTTTGAGTTTTCTATTCAAGCACACATACCCCTGGAGAGAGATAACCACTTGCGTTATTATCAACAACTACCCTATGGGAATTAGTTGTTTACCACTTGCTTTCGAATCCGAGAAAGACCTTGCAAGGTAAGACTGAGCTAGAAAAAGAAGGGAGAGGGAGAGACCAGAGTACACAGTGTCACAAGGAACAAAATTGCTATTTTCCATTTGCCTCAGAATTACTTTTTTAAATTTGTAATGGACATACACTACCTAATACACATGGTCAACATTTGGTAGTCTTGGCTCCATTGTTGCTCCATAAGGTTAGATCCTGTAAAATTGAGTCATTTCTGTTACTTGGAAGTCTGAATTAGTTAGGTTATTTAGTACGTTGTGGTATTATGGGCATGACTGCAGACTCATTCCTTGTATAGGCAGTTAATAGCTATATATATTGAGTCTGAGAGAATATTTTAGACCTGGTCTCTAATTTTGGCCAGCTGTCTTACAAATGAATGTCAGCTACCACTACCCTGTGAACTGCCGAGAGGATTGTGGAACACAAGATGAGATGCTAAGCCGGAAAGCACTGAAAAGGCTACACAAGTGCAAAGTGGATTATTCCAAACTTTAATACATGACTGTGGAAAACTCACTTAACTTCCTGGACCTCAGTTTCCTTATCTCTGAAAAAATTATTGCCAAGGCCCTGTCAGTTCTAAAATTCTGAGACTTTATTCTGTCACTCCTTCTTACTGGTGTCTCTTGCTTTTACCCAGTCTCAACACACCAGCCATAGTTACTCTTTAGAACTTGTCAAATCACTATTACTCCCTTCCTCAGAACCCGCCATTGGCCCTTCATTTCATTCAGAGAGAAAGCCATTGGTCTCTAAGTTCCTACATGATCTGTACTTCTCCCTGCCATACTTCTGTGGCCTCATCTCTTAGTTTTCTGCTCTCTCAATCCTCTCCAGCCTTACTGGACTCTGCTGTTCCTTGATCATCTCAGCCATACTCCCCTTCCTTTAGGGGTTATATAGCGAAGATTCCCGCTTCCAGCCTTCTCTTTTTACAGACAGCATCATCAACTCTCACATCTCCAACTTTTTACTCAGAACACTCTATTTTGAATTTGCAACTGCCTCCGTACTCTTTCCCCCCACTCCTTTACCCTGTCCCATTATTATTATTATTATTATTATTATTATTAAGTTGAGAGAGAGAGAAAGAAACATCAATCCATTGCTCCACTCATTCGTGTATTGATTGGCCGACTCCCACGTGTGCCCCAATCAGGGATCAGACCCACAACCCTGGGGTATCGGTACAATGCTCCAGTCAACTGAGCTACCTGGCCAGGGACCCATTATTTTTTTTTTAAGTACTAATCTTCTTATTTACTAAGTATGTGCTTAATAATTATGTTTATAATTTATTGTCTGACTCTATCTGCTAGAATGTAAGCTCTACCAGGGAAAAGGTTTCCTGGTTTGTTTTGATTTGTTCACCCTTGTTTTCCAAGCACCTTTAATAGTATCTGGACTATTAAATATTTGTTAAACATATGGATGGGCAGTTTGGTGAATACTAACCTCATTTTTAGCTGATATGAGCCACAGTTGACTTATTTATGAAATGCTGGGGGTTTTTTTTTAATTTTTTTTTAGAGAGAGGGGAAGGGAGGGATAAAGACAGGAAGAGAAACATCAATGTGTGGTTGTCTTTCACACGCCTCCTACTGAGGAATCTGGCCTGTAACCCAGGCATGTGCCCCGACTGGGAATCAAACCGGCAACCCTTTGGTTTACAAGCCTGCGCTCAATCCACAGAGCTACACCAGCCAGGGCGAAATGCTGGTTTTGATCTCTATCTCTTATGTTAGAGGTTTTCCTCAGATACCTGGTAGTCCTTGGTTATCTGCTCGTGTTTTAAACACCTTTAAGATGGGGCACTGAGCCCTGGCTTGTGTGGCTCAGTGAATTGAATGCTAGCCTGCAAACCAAAGGGTCACCAGTTCGATTTCCAGTCTAGGGCACATGCCTGGGTTGCAGGCCAGGTCCCCAGTAGGGGGCACATGAGAGGCAACCACACACTGATGTTTTCTTCCTCTCTTTCTCTCTCCCTTTCCCTCTCTAAAAATAAATAAATACAATCTTTTTTTAAAAAGAAAAGATGGGACACTGAAAGATTGATTGGAGGCTCAGAGTACATCAGCAGGGTGTATGTGTGGTGACCTTCACAGTGAGATGGTTGTTAATTTGGTAAACCCTACATGTTAGTATCTTTAGGTCTTTCCTCACGGGTTTACCTTATCCCTTAGAAAACCTCTTCTAATTCTCCTGAAAAGTAAGGACTGACTGCCATCTTTCTTGGTGCCAAGTGAGGGGGGGTAGATTTCAGGTTTTGGCCTTCAGCATTCAGTGTGCTTAAGTCCACATTTAATCCCCTTATTTTAGGTGTGGTCCTCATGCCCTTTCCTGTGCCTGGAGCACCCTAGTCCAGAGATTTCTATTTAACCCTTTCCAGAAAATGAATCTCTAGTCTCTTGAGTTGGCGGGGGGCGGGGGGAGCATCTGAATGAGTAAAGTGATTAAGGATATAATTGCTTCTTAAAAATTTTTTCAATCATTCTTATTAATACTAAATCATCAGTCTCCTCACCTTGAGTTATCTGGTGTTACCAGTTCCTGAACTCTTGTGGCGAGTGGGTGGGGAGAGATTCTGTGATGTTGATTGGTGTATATAGTTGGAAGTTTTCCCTTTTGCAGGTGTAGTATTCAGCATTCTTATGTTTGTTTAGTCTGTTACCATTCTTTCATTTGCTTTCTAGATTACAAAATGTTTCTGTTGTCTCCTCTTCTTCCCTTCCTTATGGGTTTAAGTCTTTTAGAAAATCCTTTATTCTGGTTTTAGTGTGGTTTTGTCTCTTATTTATACAGCTATTTTGCTGTCTGTCCTTTGTCTTTTATTTTTGTTTTGTTTTAAATTGACATTTTTATTGAGATAATTGTAGTCACATGCAGTTGTAAGAAATACAAAGATCTCTTGTACACTTTACCCAGTTTCCCCCAATGGTAACATTTTGCAAAAATATAGTATAACATCACAACTAGGATCGTAACATTGATACAATCCACTAATCGCATTCAGATTTGCCCAGTTTTCTGTGTGTGCATGCTTTTGCAAGTGTGTGTGTGTGCAGAGTTCTCTACAATCTTATCGCATGTGTATTCACCATCACTATCAAGATTGTGAACTGTACCATCACCAAAAGGGTCCCTGTTAGTGTCCTTTTATACTAAAACAACCTCCCTGTCTATATAACACCCATTCCCCCATGAATCCCAGGCAACCACTAATCTACAATCTTGTTATATCAATAATGTTACCTATGAAATCATAAGTATGTAAATAACCTTTTGGAATTGGCTTTTTTTCAGTCAGAAAGTCCATATGGCTTTTTCTGTACAATAAGAGACACATTTTTCATTTTCACCAATAACTTTCTTGATTTGGATATTTTGAGTATGTCGGCTATCTCCCACTGTTGGCTTCTAGTGGGTAGAGGCCGGGGGTGCTGCTAAACATCTTCCAATGTATAAGACAGCCCCACAGCAAAGGATTGTTTGGTCAAAATACAAAGTAGTAGTACCAAGAAACTTCGCAAAACACTTTTTGACATGTTCAATCAGTCACAGCACCTTCTCCATACACTGCTCCATACACTTCTCCATACAAATCTTTTCTTGCATTCAGTTGCATTTTTACCTTTCTTGAAATAATAAAGCATAATACACCTAAAATTGCTTATTTTCTTCCATCTTCAATATTAAAATGGCTGCGCAAAAATTCACCAATTTTGATAATTTTTTAATGCATGATAATATGACAGCTGTCACAGTACAATCTTAACAAAATTGTTTCAAATGAAGTTAAAGACAATGAAGCACTACTAGAGCCATCATACAGAAAAAACTAAATGAACTCTTCGGCCACCCCAATAGTTCATTCCTTTTTGTTGCTGAGTTTCGATGGCACAGGTGTGTATGTGCCACAGTTTGTTAGACCAACTGCCAGTCACATTTGAGCTGTTTCCAGTTTGGGACTATTATAAAAATAAGTTGCTGTGAACATTCATATACAGGTTTTGTGCAAGCATAAGTTTTCATTTCTGTGGGAGAAATGCCCAAGAGTACAATTGCTGGGTCATATGGTAATTCTGTGTTGAATGTTTTAAGAAACTGCCAGTTAATTTTCCAGAATGGCTGCACCATTTTACATACCAGCAATGCATGAGAATCCATTTTCTTTGCATCCTTGCCCGTGTTTGGTGTTATCACTATTTTTATTTTAGCCATTCCGATAGGTGTATAGTGATATCTCACGGTCGTTTTAATTTTATTTCCTTATTGACTAACATTGTTGAATATCTTTTCATGTACTTGTCACCTGTGTACCTTCTTCAGTGAAAAGTCTCCCGATGTCTTTTGCCCATTTTCTAATTGTTTGTTTACTGTTGTTTTTGGAGTTCTTTATATATTCTAGGTCCAGTGCCTTGTGAGATATATGGTTGCATGTATGTTTTACACTTAAGCCAGGGATTCTTTTTTTGTCTCAGAGGCCAGTCTTGAGTAAAATTGTATAGAAGGTGTGAGGTTTAGGTTGAGGCTCATTTTTCATGTGTGTGCCTATGGATGTCCCAATTGCTCCAGCATCATTTGTTGAAAGGACCATCCTTCCTCCATTAATTGCTTTGCACCTTTGTCAGAATCATTTGAGCACACATGTATATATCTGTTTCTGGGTTCTCTGCTCTGTTCCATCAATCTCTGTGTCTGCCTCTCTGCCAGTGCTACACTGTCTTGATTACTGCAGCTATTTAATAAGACTTAATATGGGATGGAGTGATTCTTCCCATTTTATTTTTCTTTGTTAAGATTGTTTTAGTTATTCTTAGGGCAGTGCCTTTCCATATAAATTTTAGAATTAGCTTATCTATATCTACAAAAAAATCTTGCTAGGATTTTGATGACTATGCACTATGGAGAAAATTCCCATCTTTTTTTTTTAGGTTTATGTATGTGTTTTTAGTCTTTGTTTTTCATTCTGGACTGTAAAGCAAGCTCTTTTGTAATTAAAGTATAGTTGATATACAATATTAGTTTCAGGTGTACAACATAGTAACTTGACATTTATATACTTTACAAAGTGATCACCATGAAAAAGCCGGCATCCATCTGTCACCTTACTAAGTTATGTGATGTTATTAACTGTATTCCCTCTGTTGTACTTTACATTCCCCCAAATATGGAATGCTTCATGAATTTGCATGTCATCCTTGTCCGAGGGCCATGCTAATCTTCTCTGTATCATTCCAGTTTTAGTGTATGTGCTGCTGAAGTGAGTACTGTTGTTTTAGTCTTACAGAAGTTTGTATTTAATGAAATCAGTTGATTTTTTAAGCCACTCCTGAATTTCATGTCTAATTTAAAAAGAACTTCCTCACCCCAAGATAATAAAAATATTAACCTGTATTTTTTTACACTAAATATTTTGGTTTTACATTTGTTTTTTAAGAACCATTTGGTATTTTTGATGTGCTATAGAAACCTCATTTAAAAAAAATCAGTTAGAGAGTCATTGTCTGCTCATCATTTGGTATATATTCTTCAAAGTGTTTCACTGATTTGAGATGCCATCTTTATCATAATCTAAATTGTTATATATTTTTGAATCTGTTACTAGTCTTGTATGTCCAGTTATCTGTTATATCATCATATCATACTTTTGCTTTTAAATCCTTGCCTGAGGATATATTCACTGACTTTAGAGAGAGGAAAAGGTAGAGAGGAGAGAGGGAGAAGAGAAAGGGAGAAATATCATATGAGAAACATTGATCAGTTGCCTTCCATATGCACTCCGATGGGAATTGCACCAGCACCTTTTTGGTGTATGGGATGACGCTCCAACAGACTGAGCCACCTGGCCAGGGCATCATATTATACTTTTAATGAGCTGTTGTGGGCCTATGAGATACAATGTTTAGGAGGAGGCACAGTAACTAAGTGAAGAGCTTAACTTGGAGTTTAGACTAGTTGAATGCTAGCTCTACCATTTACCAGTTAAATGACTTAGTGCAAATTACTTATATTCTGTAGACCTCGGTATTGTCTGTAAAATGAGTATTACAATATTACATTATAGGGTTATTGTGAGGATTAAATGCATTAATATGTGGAAAGATTTTTTAATGCTATGTACAATAACATAGTATGTGCCACATAGGAGTTAGGCTACTGTAACAAGGCAAAGTTGTCCTCATATTTCTAGTCTAGCCTCTTTCTAGTCTAGCTTTAAAATGTTTCACTAGGCCCTGGCCAGGTAGCTCAGTTGGTTGGAACATCATCCCAATATACCAGGGTTGTAGGTTCTATCCCTGGTCAGGACACATGCAAGAATCAACCAATGAATGTGTAAAATAAGTGGAACAACAAATTGATGTCTGTCTGCCTGCCTGTCTGCCTGTCTCTCATCAATAAATAAAAATTTTAAAAAATATTTTGTGTATTTTTAATTTTATTTTTAGACAGAGGGGAAGGGAGGGAGAAAGAGGGAGAGAAACATCAATGTGTGTGGTTGCTTCTCGCACGCCCTCTACTGCGAACCTGGCCTACAACCCGGGCATGTGCCCTAACTGGGAATGGCACTGGCGACCCTTTGGTTCTCAGGCCAGCGCTCAATCCATTGAGCCACACCAGCCAGGGCCATAAATAAAAATTTTTTAAAAATGTTTTGTTATATTCTTCCCAAAATCCAATTCAGCTATTGATTGGAATTACATTGACTTTATGAATTTAATGTGAGGGAGAAATGGCCTTTATAATAATGTAATAAGTTATTGCACAATCCTTATATAACATTGGCTTACCACCTAAAAATGTGGTGTATCTATATCTCTTCATTTACTCAAGTCTAGGGTCATGTGTCAGTTCTGGACTTAATAGATGGAGGTACTGTTTTCTATTCTTATCCAATCCAAAACACAGAAGGAAATATTGGAACCTATGTAAACTTTACAGGTGTGACATTATTAGCTCATTTCTTCCCTTAGGGTAACAGCAATAGAAAGGGATGATGTCATACACCACATCCTTAGATGTTGTACATACAGGTGTTTGAACCTACGGTGGTGGTTTAAGCAGGTCTTCTCGGTGCTCTCACGTTTCTTCACCCTCAAGTGCATGAGTGAGTGAATGAAGAAGAAAAATTGAAGCAATGATAACCTTTGGAACAGTAATAATAAAACTCAGAATATATGTCAGTGTATGTATATGTGTGTGAATGTTGAATGAATATATTTAAATGAAATGTGCAAATGTAGTGGTTCTTTGAATTTGGCCATTGGGATTTTCCTAAGGGAGCGACTCCCCGCCCCCAATGCCAGATCCCTGCTTTAGGAGTGAATGCCTGTATACTCAGTTTTTTCAGTCACTATCCTCTTTCCTCTCCTCCGTCTGTCTTACCATCTGCTTGTGAACTCTAGCTAGAATTCTTGTATTTTTAGATTGTTTATTTTTAAAGGAGAAACTACTTTTGGTTGTGTATAAAAGAGCTGCTGGAAACCCAGTCTCCAACCTGCATACATCAATTTACTGTTTTTAAAAAATAGTGAAAGATTCCAGTGAAGGCTATAGGTAGGAGATTCATAAACACATGCACTTAAATTATGCTTGTTCCTGTTTTCCTGATTCTTATTTTGACTAAGAAGTGTTGAGCTGAAAGATCATTAGAGATGCCAGTCAAAACAGCAATATATTTATACTAGTTTTCTGATTTTGGTATATGTCCAAAGTTTTTAATAACATTTTGGGAGTACAATAATACATATAAGTAAATAAATAAATAAAGGTAATAATTATCAGTTATGTAGAATAATACGTACTTAAAAAAAAATTTTAGTCCTGGCTGGGTAACTCAGTTTGTTAGCGTGTCATCCTGATATGCTAAGGTTGAGGGTTTGATCCCCAGTCAGGGCACATACAAGAAGCAACCAATGAGTGCATAGATAAGTAGAGCAACAAATCAATGTTTCTCTTACACTCTCTTTCCCTCTCTCTCCTTCCCTTTCTGTCTCTCTCCCTCTCTCTCTTTAAAATCAATAAATAAAGTGGAAAAACATTTTATTATACATATAAAGTACACTATAAGATTATAGCTTGATGAATTTTTACAATTTCAACACACCCATGTAACTAGCACCCAAACCCAGAAACAACATTACTAGCTCCTGTACCACTATGCTGACTTCTAACATCATACCTTAGTTTTGCCTGTTTTTAATTTTTATATATACATTTGAGCCTGTGAGAGTCATAAATATAATTGCATATAGTTGTAGTTTGCTCACTCTCATTTCTCTATATTAGTCCATTGTGAAAATATACCACAATTACTTAAGAATTCTGTTGATGAATATTTGAGCATTTATATTTTTAAATTACCTCTTACCTGTTTTGAAAAAAATATTGTAGGGACTATGGAAATTTTCTGAAATATAATTCTGGGGAAGTCTGAAAAATTTTATTTATCATTTCTCTAGAAATTTCATAATGGTGATTTTACACCCTTTTCTTTAGAAACTTATTTATCCACATATTTTCCAAACCTCTTACTTAAGTAATCCATTACCTCAGTTAGCTTTTGCTGTATAAAAGCAACCCAACTTAATGGCTTAAAACAACAATTATTTACTTAGCTTTTTTTAATTCTGAGGGTTAGCAGCTTAGGCTGTATTCTGCTATGTGGTTCTGGTGATCTGTGCCAGACTTGGCTTACCTTTGTTGGGTCAACTGAGCTACCTACTCCATGTGGTTGTTCATCCTCTAGCATGCTATGTAAGGAAAGTCTCCCTGCCCAGGAGGAATGTGTGCCTGGCCTCTGGAAGTGCAGGCAGAGAATTGGCACTATGCTTCCTCCACTTTGTACTGTCCAAGGCTAAAAGCAAGTCACAAGGCTAGCACAGGTTCAAGTGGTAAAAAAGTAGAATTCCATCTCTCTTTTTTTCTTTTTAAGATTTTATTTTTGATGGCTGTTGGGGGAGGGTGGTGATATAAGGGCAGTAAATGGTATTAGAAAAAAATACAATAAAGATTAAATTAAGAAAAGATTTTTATTGTTATTTATTTTTAGAGAGAGGAGAAGGGAGGGAGAAAGGCAGAGAAACATCAGTGTGTGAGAGAAATATTGATCTGTTGCCTCTCTCCATGTGCCCAAACCGGGGACGGGGCCCCAACCCAGGCATGTGCCCTCACCAGGAATCAAACCTGCGACCTTTCGCTTTGTGGGAAGATGCTCAATCAACTGAGCCATGCCCATCAGGGCAGAATTCCATCTCTTGATGAGAGATTACAAATGGGTGGGTTCAGGGAGAGGAAGAATTTGTGCCTTTTTTTTTTTTTTTTTTTTTTGCAATCTATCATATCCAGCTTTGTATTTGCTTTTGGGAAAATAAATCCCAGTGATCCAACTTGACTGACATCTTTTTGGTTTTGATATGCATTCATATAAACTTTTATTTTCACCTGTTTACAACTGGAGTGATAAATGGAACTAGGCCTATCTCTTATTAGGATGCTATTTTAATTTTGTTTGTTGTTCTTCCTCTCCCTGCCTTTTTTTCTGTGCTACTCATTTTATCATTCCAGATGCTTAAGAAGACCTCTTCAACAAAGCCATTCCTGAATTTGTGTCATTGCACCCTGCCTCTACCCTGGCATCTTTACTCTGAACCCCCATGGCAATATTTAGCATCCATAATATTTTATTATATCCAGTTGTTTTCATATCTGTCTGTTTTCTCTTATTAGATTCTAAGCTTCTGTATGTATCTCCAGTGTCGGACATACAAATCTTTTAAAATGATGAATTGTGCGACAGCATCAATTTTTTGACGCTAGAGTTTTTTCTTTACCAAATCTAGCTACACTATTTTAGTACAGAATTGTTTATCCATGTACTTCTCTGCTGCTAATTTGACTAGCTGACAGTTATAATTTAGATTTAAGTTACTGAGAAAGGTTTAATATCACCATCCATATGTGCAAATTGCCGTTACTTCTTTTTGTACTACTCATGTTATTTTGATTAAATACATGTTTTTTCCCCCTAAGATACCTTATTTTTTGGACTGTAAGACGCACTCCCCCCCCAAATTTGGGAGGAAAATGGGGGTGCGTCTTACAGTCTGAATGTAGCTTACCTCACTGGGGTTGGGGGTGGGCGGCGGTGGAGCGGGGTCAACAGAAGGCTGGAAGCCCGAGGCAGCAGGAGTGGGGCAGTGCAAAGCAAGGGAGGCAGGAGTGGAGTCCTCACTGGGGCATACTATAGTGCTAGGGAGGAGGGTACAGGCGGTGCAGGCATGTTAAGAGAAGAAAGCCTGCGGTGCCCATACGTGCCTCCGTCACGTGACTGGTGTGTCCCCCAATAACATTAATACAGGCAAATTCCACTGCAGGTCACCTTTCAATGTGGCCCTGCAGCTGTTGCCAAACTACAACTCCCATCATGCTTGAACAGGTTGGGTTGATGGGAGCTGTAATTTGGCAACAGCTGCAGAGCCACACAGGTTGTGCAAAACTGCTGTCCCCGTACAAGAGTGTTGTACAGCCTGTGGCCCTCCAGCAGCAGATCTCCCCCATAACAGTGTCAGCAGCAGATCCCCCCATAACAGCGCGTCATCCACTGATGTTCTCAGCTACAGTGCCCCCATAACTATGAAGGACATAGTGCTGATAGTTCTGTCATTACTATATTTTGTTATAGAAAGATACAATAGCCTACTGTAGTCTCCTGCTGAATCTACCGTAATTGTGGAAAGATGTCAAAGCAGAAAAGGATTTCTGCTTTAAAGGATTAAATATTTTACTACCTTTTTTGCTTCAATTTTTTTTTCCTAGTTTCCTCTAAAACCTAGGTGTGTCTTATGGTCCGAAAAATACAGTACTGTGTTTTATGTAGAATCTAGTGTTTTACATAGATATGTCCTTAATACTTTGGAAGATGGAATAATTCAGTATATTAAAAGAACATTTTGTCTTTTGGGGGGGCTGGCTAACAACTATCAGAGCCTCTGCCCTTTGGGGCAATTCCTCACCATGTGAGTCCAATGTCTGTAAAATCAGAAAACACCGGATTCTTACCTTCCTAGCTCTCTTAGCAATGAGGGTTTGACACCTTGACCCGAATTTCACCACCAGATATATCACCTCTAATATTTTCAGTCAGTTCCTCATGTCAAGGGACAGTGGAAAAGTGGTGGTAACAGCACCATACTGTATCAGTGGTGTCAGAGGTTCAGTGATGAAGGCAGCAATGTTATTGGACTGATGGTGTGGCATGATTTTGTTAATGGTTCTGGTTGTGTCTCTCTCTGAGCCCTGCTTGTTTTCTGAGCCTAATTCTCCAGACTTCCTGGGAGTTTTACGAGTTACCTACTAACCTTTCATCTTTTGCTTAAATTAGCCAGAGTTTAGTTTCTACAAGCAGCCATGAACCATGAGTAATATAGTAAGTAGGTGAATTGTAAGAGTAGAAACCACAGTACATATTAAATGTTGTACCAGCGCATGCCTTGGAAAGACTTAAGTAATAATACAATTTTTTTTTTAAAAATCTACTGACAAGTTGCTCTAGGTAACCCAAAGAAATAAAGGAGGAAGCAGCTGCCTCACTGTCCAGATAATGATTTGTTCAGATGTTTAAATGCAAGAAATGCACACCTTATTCAGAGACAAAACTCATGAAATATTAAATCTATAATACACAGATATGTGATAACTTATACAACACAGTTTATATGTGATTTAAAGAAAGGAAAAATCAGTGGAAGAGTTTTTGGAAACAGGTTTATTGAAGGAGTATATTGGGCATATTAGGAGTCAAGTAATGGGTAGAATTTCAATAGAAAGAAGAAATGTTTGGAAAGGTACATGCCAGTCAGGAAAATGTAATTGTTAATTATTGTCAGTGAGAACTTTTAATAATATTTACATGTCCCTGCTTCATATTCAGCGAAAACCGAAAGGCAAAAAGGAAGGGGGATGTTAGGGTTATATATTTAAGTAGGCCAGGAAAGCGTGTGTTTTCACTGTTAACAATTCTCATGACTGGGTATATACATGGGGATGTTACAAGTCTGCCTGTGAAAACTATGTGGGCATTTATTTATTTTTATTTTTTGTAGACATTTATTTTTGCAGAATTTCTTGTTTTCAAATTCCCTGAAGGATATCAACATTTTTTAAGGGGCAGGAAGATTTAGCTGTTCTTTCTCTCTGTTGTTTTTTTTTTTTAACTTAAAAAAATGACTGATCTATAAATAAATTTTTGAAACTCATGCTTCCTAAAATCTGTTGATAACCAGTAATTTATTTTCCTGTCAGCTATCCTAAGCCTTGCTCCCATGATTATTTTGCAGACTTTATTGTAGCACTGATTTGTCTTACTCTGTTCTAATTTTTGTTTTCACATCTTATTGCCAACCTCCTCTATCCTTACCTATGAGCTGTTGGATAAAGACAGACTCCTCTTATTCATCTCTTCATCTCCAGTATCTGGCATTTAATTGGGCTCAATAATTTTTTAAAAAATATTTAATGAATTCTTAAAGTGCTCTTTGAAAGGTGTTGAGAGAATTAAGATTTTTCTTTAGCTCAGTGTTATCATGGACAATAAGTATTGTATAGCTAGCTGGTCTGGTATGTATGTTTGTTTTAGTTGTGTGAAAAGACTTAGGACACCTTGGTCCAGATGTGATTTATTTTGGGATTTAGTGATTTCTGACAGTTCACTAGCTCTGGCCTGGAATTGTGGTGTTACGCTTTTTCTTTTTCTTTTTTTTTTTTAAATAGACTTTATTTTTTAAACAGTTTTAGATTTACAGAAAATTTGAGAGAATAATACAGAGTTCTCATTTATCCCATCCCCATATTCCCCCATTATTAACATCTTACTAATTAGTATGGTACATTTGTTACTATTACTTAACCAATATAAGAGTTATTATTAGCTAATTTTCATACTTTATTCAGATTGTCTTAGCTTTTGCTAAATATCCTTTTCTATTCTAAGATCCCATCTAGAAGACCACATTATGTTTAGTCATCATGTCTCCTGAAACTCTTCTTCACTGTGACAATTTTTCAGATTTTCCTTGTTTTTGATGATCTTGACAGTTTGGAGGTGTTGTGGTCAGATATTTTGTAGAATGCCCTCAAATGGTATTTATCTGATGTTTCCCTCGGGATTAGAATGTAGTTAATGGGTTTTGGGAAGAAGAACCACAGATGTCAAGTAACATTTTCACCCATTATATCAAAGATACGCACTGTTTACATGATTTAGCATGTTGATGTTGAGCTTGATCACCTGGATAAGATAGTGTTAGTCAGGTTTTTATACTGTTAAGTTACTCATTCCCCGTCTTTTGGTAGTGTACTCTGTGGGAGGAAATCACCATGCGTAGCCCACACTTAAGGGGTGAGGAGTCAAGTGCTTTCTCTCCGTGAGATCAGAGTGTCTACATAAATTATTTGGAATTCTTCTGCATGGATGATTCTGTTATGCCTTTTAATAACTCAGTTTATAGTGGTGAGGAAGGCGGAAAGCAGCACGGTGTTTGACAGAACTCCCCAGCTCCGAGGGTATTGTCCCTAGGTTCTTGTTTTTGTAGATAGTCATGTCAAGCGCTCTAAGTAAACACTATTTATTGGGTTGTGAGTTACTGGTCTAGATTGCTTTTGCTTCACTGCATTTTGCTGCCTAGGCTTTCTTTTTTCTTAAAGATTTTATTTACTTATTTTTAGACAGATTGGAAGGGAGGGAGAGAGAGGGAGAGAAACAGCAATGTGTGGTTGCCTCTCGCACACAACCCAGGCATGTCCCCTGACTGAGAATCGAACCAGCGACCCTTTGGTTTGCAGGCTGGCGCTCAATCCACTGAGCCACACCAGCCAAGGCTAGATTTTCTTGAAAATGATGTTAGTGTGCTTCTGGAAAACACTAACTGCTTTCTCTATGTACCTGTGTCCCAAAAAAATGTACCTAGTGCTCCAATGGTTTATGAATAGTCAGCTTCAGTTTTAAGGAAGAAGGAGAAGGTTTTATGATTATATACAGCCACATTGCATGTTGAAAGGAAATATCTGTTATACTCATACTGCTTTAGGAGCCAAAGATCAAGACCCACTGAAGTAAATAAAAGAATGTATATCTTCACTTTTTCTTTTCTTTTTTTAATTGTTATTGTTATTCAATTACAATTGTATGCCTTTTCTCCCCATCCCTCCACCCCACCCCAGCTAAACCCACCTCCCTCCCCCACCTCCACCTACCCCCTTGATTTTGTCCATGTGTCCTTTATAGTAGTTCCCACTGTCCCCACCCCACTCCCCCCTGGCTATTGTTAGATTGTTCTTAACTTCAATGTCTCTGGTTATATTTTGTTTGCTTTTTTCTTCTATTGATTATGTTCCAGTTAAAGGTGAGATCATATGGTATTTGTCACTTTTTCTTAAATGTTTGTGTCTGATACATGACTGCCAGAGTAAATATTTCACTCTAGTGTGTTAGTTTAGGTCACTAGTTTTAAGTGTGGCCCCCAGATCAGCAACATCACCATCATATGGAAGTGTGTCAAAAATGCAGGTTTCTGTCTCCGTCCCAGACGTGCCATCTCAGCAATCCTGGGGTTGAGGTCCAGCAATCTTTCTGAACAATTCCCTTCCTTCCCTCATAATGAGTCTGATACATTCTAAAGTTTGAGTATCTGGTTTGGTTTACTGAGTGTGCATGGTAGCCTTAATAGCAATTCTTATAGCATATTGCTTTTCCTCCAGAGTAGCATTTGCTTTTCCTAAAGGGCCATGAAAAATATTTGCTCTTTTAATTAGAGTTTCTGACTCCTAAGATGGTAGTTCATATTCTCCTCCCTTAAGATCACATTTGCTCAACTGTTATATCTGGAACAAGGGTTGGCAAGCCACAGACTGCAGACCAAACCAGGGTCACCTCCTGTTTTTGTACAGTCTGTGAGCTAAGAATGGTTTTAACCATTTTTTTAAAAATGGTTTTATTGAGATATGATTTACATACCATAAATTTTACCCACTTAAAGCATACATTTCAAAGGTTTTTAGTATATTCACAGAGTTGAATAGTTCATCAGTGTCTAATTTTAGAACATTTTTATGGCCCCAAAAAGAACCCATATACTTGAGCAATCAGCCTCCAACTTCTCCCAAACACTGCCCCCTCCCCCACTCCAGCTCAAAGTAACCACTAATCTACCTTCTGTCTCTATTAATTTTTCTGTTCTGTTCATTTCATTTAAATTGAATGATACAATAAATGTGTATTTTGTGACTAGCTTCTTCCACTTAGCATGTTTTTAATGGTCATTCATATTATAGCATGACTCAATACTTCATTCTCTTTTATTGACAAAAAATATTCTGTCATATGGATATACCATGTTTTATATATCCTTTTGTTAGTTGATGGATATTTGGGTTGATTTTTACATTTTTAAAAGGTTGAAAACCATCAAAAAAAGAAGAATGTTTTATGATATGAAATTATATGAAGTTCATATTTTATTGTCCACAAATAAAGTCTTATGGAAACACAGTCACACTTGTTCCTTTACATGTCATCTGTGGCTGTTGTCATGTTACAGTGGCAGAGTGACCAACTGGATAGCCTTCAGAGTGTAAAATATTTACTATTTGGCTCTTTACAGGTTTGTTGACCCCTAATCTTGAACAGTGTTTTTCACTCTTTTTCTTCATTATTGTTTCCTAAACAGCCTTTTTAGACATTTTCTCCCTAATTGCCTTATGAAATTTTAATACCAGATGTACACTGTATGTCTCCTTATACTCTCTCCCTGTGGTAGAACACAAACCATCATAATATCTTATGGTTAATTTGCCCCTTCAGGTGAGGACCCCCTCATTGAAAATGCATACTCTAGAGTAGTATTTTGGTTAGGTTTATTTCCTAACTAAAAATTTTCAGATAAATTAAATTTCTTTCAGAAATTTCTAGTGTTGATGTGTTGAAACAGTATGTTAGGATCTACTGTTGGATCTCTAAGCTCTAAGATATTTGACTGTCAGCAAATGACAACAAGATATTAGGATCTTGTCATTTAAAAATTTGGAGGAATTTTGGTGAGTCTTCACCAAAATATTTTAGACTTCTGCTTTAGTTCATACACTGGTTTATTGTGGAGTTTATTAATAAATTTGGCTATACTCAGAGGCCAGAGAGTTTAATTTTTTTTTTAATTTTGTCTGAAAAGTGAGGATTTTTATTGCCAGCTGGTGTAGGTTTGCCTTTCTCCTATGCCTTATAATACATTTTTAAAAAAGATTATTTTTCCTTCCTCTCCCCCCATCCTCATCCTCTTTCTCAGAGCATCTGTTCTTGAAGAAGAAGGAGTAGGCAGAACTTTGTGAGGACTGACAGGCTGGAGAGAGGAAGGGCTGGCGAAAATAGGAGACTCTTTTTGTCAGTTGTTGATAGCTTTGTGCTTAGTGATCCAGAATAGGTCATTAATCTTGATGAAAACAGATCGGTTTTTTAAATGTAGATAAAAAACCTCAAGTCTAGAAGCAAAATGAAGTCCATTTTAGTCCCCTTCCTCTTCTCCACCAAATAAGATACATGGAGAAGAGTTGCATTTCCCTGGAAGGAAAATAACTGGCAGAATGGAGCATTGTAAATGAATTATACTGGCACTGCAACTGATTTTATAGAAAGGGAATTGTTATCCAGGTGGAACCTTTTCTCTTTCCCCTTGCCTTTTGGGTCCTGTTATTTACTGAAATTAGACATTTAGTCTCTTCAGTGTAAGTTGGTCCTTCTGAGATAGGTGAGTCTAGAACTTACTCCCCAGTGTCTATATCTTTATGCTGTGTGACAGTGGGGAAGAAAATGGTTTAAAATCAGTCTTCCTCAAACTTTGAACTTGCCTTACAATATGTATAGGCCTCTTGGGCAAAACTAAAAGTATAATTTTTCCTGAATCTAATACACTTGTTCTGCAAGCAGTTATTGTGAGAGAGTGAGGCAGAAATGATAACCTCTTTCAGGTTCAACTATGAGATTTAAACCATTTCTTTCTGGAATTTCTTAAGATTTCTTTGTTATTTTCTCCTATCATCAAATGGAGCTTCCGCCCTATAATACTGAATAGGACTTAAATATTGTCACCTTTCAAGATTCTGTGTACTACAGTCAAATACTCATTATGCTTAAATCAGCATATCTAAAATAATTTTTGTCTTTCTGCCTAAACCAGATTGTCTATTGATGTTCCATATCTTGGTATTGCTTAATGGGTCATCCCCTCAATTGCTGAAGCTGGAACAGAATTGTCCCAGATCCTCTCTTTTTCACTGATTCCAGAAGTTCTGTCCTGTGAATTATTTCTCTTAAAAATATTCTCTCTCCTCTCCATCGCCACTTCTCTGTGTTAGTCGGACCTTACCACTTACTACCTGCTTCATCCCAGTTACTTCCAGGTTGGTCAACCTGCTACTGATTTAGCATCTCTCAGACCTTTCTCTGCTTTGCTGCCAGGTTATCTTTCTAAAATGACAGCATGATATCAGACTCCTATGTAAAATATTTCATTTCCCCTAACACTCAGCCTTCAGAATCCCATTCCAGGCTGCTTTTTATAGCTTTATCTTCAACCACTCCTCTTTTATTTCAACCATACTAAGGTACTTGCAGTTTCCTAGATATGCCATCGGATTTCATAATTCCTATTGTTTTATATCATTGTGCCTTTGTATATACTTTTTTCTCTGCCTAGAACACCTTTCTCTGCCATTTTTTGACCAAATAACTTCTACTTCTATTTCAAGAATCAGTAGGAATTTTACTCTGGGAAGCCCTTATTTCCCAAGATCTCGTATGAGTTTTGTCATAGCATTTAACTCATACAATTCTGTATGAATGAATTCTCTCTTTTCCACCTAGACTGTAAGATCTTGTTGATGTCAAGTGTTATGTCATTTTTATTTTAGGTGTTGTATTACTTAATATAGGACCTGGTTCCAAGTAGCTGTTCCATAAATGATCATTGCCTGAATGAATCTCATTCAAAATAGAAAAAAAAAAAGTAAATGGAGCAAAAAGGTTTTCAACCTGAGCTTTGGACCCATTTATTCCAAGTAGTATTCATTAGACCCAAAGTCCAACAAAATCATATAATTTGAAAGGACTGTTGGGCCTGTTGGAATATAATTGGATATGCTTTATACTTTATACAGTTCACTGGTTTCTGGTATCCAGATTCATGCAAAAGTAATTAAGGTAATTTTTGTCAACCAGACAAGTAATGCTAGGTTGGAAGTTCTCTTTTCAGGCTGGTTTTTCTTCCTTTTTATTGAAAACAACAGACAGCATTCTTTTTTTGATGAAGACTTGTCTTCTTCTATAGCCTCATCTGAACCCATTTCCAAGGTCATGGGTCACTGTCAGTTTTAGCCCAGAGTTTTCTCAACAGCAATGCAAGGTCTAATCCCTTTTCCTAAATCCTTTAAGCGGTCAGCAAACAAACGCCTTTTTACTAGTCTAGCGTGAAAGCCGTGAGCCGGGAATACAGGTCGGGTCCATTGTTTGTTAAAAGGCATTTGATTTTCAGTTTCCAGATTGCCAGTCTGCTTTCTCTTCTGCTGTTGGCCCATCAAGTTGTAGGTGTTGTGCCGCATATATCAAGGTGGTCCCCAGATGGTGAACAATTACAGAAAGCTGTAATTTTCCTATAATGAAAGAACTATGTTCCTGTGGTTTTTCCATTCTGATTAACAGGTAAAAGAGGTTAAGACTGGCTACTTACCATGATTCAATTAGACTAGGAACCCACTTCTTTCTTGACACTTTCATGCCTCTGCTTGAAGTACTTTCAGCCAGAGATGCTTGATAAAAGGAAAGAGGGGATAAGGGTTGGTATGGTGAGAAGATCCAGATAATCAAGATTTTTAAAAATCAATTTATTGCAATATCTATATAGTAAGAATCATACATTCTAAGTGTAAAATTGATGATTTTTGACAAATAAATACCTCTGTTCAACCAGTACCCAATCCAAGATATAGAATATTTTAATTTCCATAGAAAGTACCTTTGTGTCTCCTTGCAATCAGCCTTCTCCCATCCATTACTACCAACCACTAATCTGATTTCTAGCACTATATAGTAATTTTGCCCGGTCCAGGATTTTGTATAAAAGGAACCCATACAGTATGTACTTTTTTGTGTCCAGCTTTTTTCTCAGTATTTCTTTGAAAGTTGTCCATATTGTTGCATATATTACCTGTTTATTTTTATTGTTGAGTACTTGAGTTAATTGTATGGATATACCACAATTTGTTTATTCACCAATGAAGGAAATTTGGGTTATTTCTAGTGTGGGCTTTTATAAATAAAGCTGTGCATATCTATGTATATATTTTGCTTATGGACATAGGATTTCTTTGTTGTTATTGTTAAATACCTAAGAGTGGAATTACTGGGTCATATGGTAAGAGTATATTTAACTTTATAAGAAATCAGTAAACTATTTTCCTAAGTGGTTACACTCTCACCAGCAGCTTGATGAGAGTTCTAAGTGCTGCACATCCTTGCCAGAACTGCATTATTTGTCTTTTTCATTTTAATATCCTAGTAGATTTACAAATCTCATTGTGATTTTAATTTTTCATTTTTTTGATACTGTTGTAAATGGTATTTAATAAAATTTCATTTTTCATTTATTTGTTGCCAGTATATAAAAATGCAGTTAAATTTTGTATATGACCTTATATCAAAGTCATTTAGTTCTTATTTCTAGCAGGGTTTTTTTGGTTTGGTTTGTTTTAGATTCCCTAGGATTTTTTACATAGACCACCATGGTGTCAATATTACACTTATCTAACTCATCTTTGTGTAGTAAGGCTAGAATCCACGTAATCTGGATTTTTGGCTTGTTTAGTGTTCTGGCTGGATATTTGAAAGCCTTAACCTTATAGACCTCTGCAGTCATGTTAGAATGACATAATTGAAGTGGGAACATTGAATATGAAGTGGATGAATACATTTGCAGTAATAGTCTTATGTAGAATTGGTATGGCAGATGGTAAACAAGGCTGTTTTGCCCTCTGGGCTTTTGAAAATTTAGAAGGAAAGCCCTGTGCTCTGAAGAACAATAAAATTTGGCTCAGGCCCAAAAGAAGCACTTCCTAAAACCAGGTTACATCTGAGGATAACAGAATTACCTCTGGCCATTTGTAAGGCTGTTTACCAATTCATTGATTGGACAAATATTTAGTGAGTGCATGTCCACCAGGTAGCAGGCACTATTTTGGGATATACCAGTGAACAAAACAGTTTTAAAAAATCCCTGTTTTGAATACTTTCTAGTGGGAGAAATACACAATAAATATTAAGCATGAAAATTTGTCTATTTAGAGCAACCAGGGCTTTGAAGAAAAATGAAGTAGAGAAGGGGAATAAGGGTGTATACACTGTTTCATGTTTATAAGAAGACCCTTACAGACTACTAGATTAAAGCTGGAACGTCATCAGTCACCTCACAAAGCAAGTAGCAGGGAAAAAAGATAGTTCATAATTATTCGGTCAATGATGATCCTCTGATAAAGATGATTTCAAGTTTAGATATATATTCCCCATTGATCTGCTTCTCCAACTTAACTTTCCTATTTGTAAGGAGGAATTTTCAGGAGAAGTGGTTCCAAGCAAACTGCACTGACCCCTTTACCACAAAACATTCCATTTTCACAGAAAAACATTTAATTGCTTCAACATCTACAAATGCAGTATAGGAAACAAGGGTCATACATAGCCTTACATAATTACAGAATTGTTCATTTTACCATCTTGCTTAGAAATGGTTAATATTATATTTGAGATCAGTGAAGAAAAGGAAGTAAAAAGGTGCCACTTTTGAGTAATATTCTACTTATGGACATTGTAAAACATAAGCTGTCATAGAAACAACACTATACCAGATGGCTGTTAAATCCGGTGCTTTTCATTACAGATTGGTGAATCAATAGACATTAGTTAATGTGCCCAGCTAATAGTACTGGTTAGAATCCCTGAAAAATTTTTTAGAACATATGCTAAAACAAACTACTTGATGAAATATTCAAAATTGAAAATGAAGTTTTTGGTTCATAGATAGGAAGAATCAGTATCATTAAAATATCCATACTACCCAAAGCAATCTATAGATTCAATGCAATTCCTATCAAGATTCCAATGATGTATGTCACAGAACTAGACCAAATATTTTGAAAATTTATATGGAGCCACAAAAGGCCCTGCATAGCAACAATGATCCTGGGGGAAAAAAACAAAGTTGGAGGAATCACGCTACCTAATATGAAACTACTAGGCCATAGTAATCACAACATTCATGGTACTGGCATAAAAACAGACACATATCAATGGAACAAAATAGCCCAGAAATAAACCCACAACTTTATAGTCAATATTCAACAGAGGAAACAAGCACATACAATGGGCTAAAGATAGTTTATTCAATATATGGTGTTGGGAAGATTGGGCAGATACATGCAGAAAAATGAAACAAGACTGCCTTCTTACACCACACACAAGAATAAATTCAAAATGGATTAAAGACTTAAATGTTAGACCCAAAACCATAAAAATCCTAGGAGAAAACATAGGCAGCAAAATCTCAGACATTACCCATACCAGTATTTTATCAGATACATCTCCCCAGGCAAGGGGAACAAAAGAAAAATAAACAAATGGGACTACATTGAACTAAAAGTTTTTCCTTTTTGCAGAAAAAAGGAAATCATCAACAAAGTGAAAAGACAACTCACAGAATGGGAGAACATAAACACTGATACATCTGATAAGGGTTAATATCCAAAATTTGTAACTTACAAAACTCAGCACCAAAAAACCCCCAAACAAACCCAATTCAAAAATGGGCAAAGGACCTGAATAGACACTTCTCCAAAGAGGACATACAGATGCCCAATGTCACTAATCATGAAAGAAATGCAAATTAAAACCACAATGAGATATCGTCTGATATGTGTCAGAATGGCATCGTCAATAAATCAACAAACAAGTGCAGGTGAGGATGTGGAGAAAGGGGAACCCTTTTGCACTGTTGGTGGGAATGCAGATTGGTGCAGCCACAGTGAAAAGCAGTATGAAGATACATCAAAAAATTAAAAATGGATCTGCCTTTTGACCCAGCGATCTCACATCTCAGAATATATCTGAAGGAACCCAAAACACTAATTTGAAAGAACATAAGCACCCCTACCTTCATTGCAGCATTATGTACAGTGCCAAGATATGGAAGTAACCCAAGTGTCCATCAGTAGATAAGTGGATAAAACAACAATGGGGCATTTATACAATGAAATACTGCTCGTCTATAAAAAAAGAAAAGGGGGGGGAACCAAGATGGCGGCGTAGGTAGACACACTGCGCCTCCTCGCACAACCAGAACTGACAGAGAATCGAACAGCAAGGGGGACTGACACCAAGGAAATAGAAAATAAACACATCCAGACTGGTAGGAGGGGCGAAGACGGGCACCAGGGTGGAGAGGACTCGCGTGGCTGTGGCGGGACTGAGACTGGTGGAGTGTGGGACAAATGGCACAGGCAGTCCGAGCACTAGCAGACCCTGCGGCCCCACATTTGCACAGATAAACCCAGAGGGCCGGACTCAGAGTGGCGCGTAGCACCCTGCGGCACCACACTCGCCCACAGATAAACCTGACCAACGGCGGGCAGCGAAGCAGACCGTGCAACCCAGGGCTCCAGCTCGGGGAAATAAAGCCTCAAACCTCTGATAGAAAGTGCCCCTGGGGGTTGGGGCGGCAGCAGGAGAGACTCCCAGCCTCACAGGAGAGGTTGTTGGAGAGACCCACAGGGGCCTAGAGTGTGCGCAGGCCCACTTACTCAGGAACCAGCACCAGAGTGGCCCAGTTTGATTGTGGGTATTGGAGTGGAAGATTGAAATCCGGAGGACAGTGAGGCGGGTGCCATTGCTCCCACTTGGCCCCTCCCCCACGTACAGCGTCACAGTGCAGCAACCAGCATTACCCCGCCCCGGGGAACACCTAAGGCTCCGCCCCTTAAAGTAACAGACACGCCAAGACAAACAAACAAACAAAAATGGCCCAAATGACAGAACACTTCAAAGCTCCAGAAAAAATACAACTAAGCGATGAAAAGATAGCCAACCTATCGGATGCACAGTTCAAAGCACTGGTTATCAAGATGCTCACAGACTTGGTTGAATCTGTTCAAAAAACAGATGAAAAAATGAAGCCTATGCTAAGAGAAACAAAGGAAAATGTACAGGGAACCAATAGTGATGAGAAGGAAACTGGGACTCAAATCAATGGTATGGACCAGAAGGAAGAAACAAACATCCAACCAGAAAAGAATGAAGAAACAAGAACTTGGAAAAATGAGGAGAGGCTTAGGAACCTCCAGGACACCTTGAAACGTTCCAACATCCGAATTATAGGGGTGCCAGAAGGAGAAGAGGAAGAACAAAAAATTGAAAACTTATTTGAACAAATAATGGAGAACTTCCCTGATCTGGCAAAGGAAATAGACTTCCGGGAAGTCCAGGAAGCTCAGAGAGTCCCAAAGAAGCTGGACCCAAGGAGGAACACAACAAGGCACATCATAATTATATTACCCAAGATTAAACGCAAGGACCTACATCCAAGATTACTGTATCCAGCAAAGCTATCATTTAGAATGGAAGGGAAGATAAAGTGCTTCTCAGATAAGGTCAAGTTAAAGAAGCTCATCATCAAGCCCTTATTATATGAAATGTTAAAGGGAGTTACCTAAGAAAAAGAAGATCAAAAATAGGAACAGTAAAAATGACAGTAAACTCACAGTTATTAACGGCCACACATAAAACAAAAACGAGAGCAAACTAGGCAAACAACTAGAACATGAGGGTTGTCAATAAGGGAGTGGGAGGGGGAGAGGGGGGTAAAGGTACAGAGAATAAGTAGCATAGATGATAGGTGGAAAATAGACAGGGGGAGGGTAAAAATAGTGTAGGAAATGTAGAAGCCAAAGAACTTGTAAGTATGACCCATGGTCATGAACTACGGGGGGGGGGAATGTGGGAGGGAGGGGGGTGGGCAGGATGGAGTGGAGTGGGGGGGGGGAAATGGGACAAATGTAATAGCATAATTAATAAATATATTAAAAAAAAAAGAAAAGAAAATTTTACCCTCTGCAACAGTATGGGTGGACCTGGAGAACATTTTGCTAAGTGAAATAAGCCAGTCAAGTCAGAAAGACAAATACTATATGATTTCACTCATGTGGAATCTGATGAACAAATTGAACTAACAAGAAAATGGGGACAAACTCTTAGGCAGAGAGCAGGATGACAGCTGGTGTGGGGGGAAGTTAGGGGGTGGAGGGATTGGGCAAAAAGGAAAAAGGACTCATGGACATGGACAACAGTGTGGTGGTTGCTGGGAGGAGGGAGGTGTAAGGGGACTAAATGGTAATGGAAAAAATACAAGATTAAATTAAAAAAATAAAGTCTTTGAAAAAATAAGGTATTATGGAAGTCTTTCCTTAGTTTGTGTGTTAGTGCTGCTTTGTATCAGGAGTTTACCTGAATATAAGCACATGAATTGTTTTATTCAGTTTTGCATGGGAGAAACTCAGTTTTGCCTGCAGGCCTGAATTCCACTTTAATTATGTTTTCAAAATGATGAATCTAATAATAACAAATGCTTACAATAGGACTCACTGTGTGCTAATACTGTTGTGAGAAGTTCACATGTATGTACTAATTCAATTATTACAAGTTAATAATGTAGGTACTTTTATGTCATCTCATCTATGGCTGAGGAAATGAGGTACAGACTAGTTATATAGCTAGGAAGTAGCAGAGCCAAGATTCAAAGTCAGGTGATCTGGTTCCAGAGTCATTCTGGGCTTTTTTTTTTTGAACATTAAAAAAATCCAGTAAAACATATATAACAAAAAATTTATCATCTTAACCATTTTTAAGTGTATAGATCTGCTGATAAATAGAATATGCGGAGTATCCATATGTTCACAGTGTTGTGCAACCAATCTCCAGAACCCTTTTCATCTTGCAAAACTGAAACCGTATCCATTAAACAATTTCCTATTCCCTTCTTCCCTGCCTTTGGTAACTATTGTTCTCCTTTCTGTCTCTATGAATCTGACTACTCTAGGTACCTCATAAAAGTAGAATCATACAGTATTTGTCTTTTTGTAACTGGCCTATTATACTTAGCATAATGTCCTCAAGGTTCATTCATGTTGAACCATGTATCAATTACTTCCTTTTCAAGGTTGAATAATATTTTATTGTATGCATATAGCACACTTTGTTTATCCATTCATATTATGACAAATACTGGGTTGCTTCCCCCTTTTGGCTGCTGTGAATAACACTGCTCTGAATATACGTGTGCAAGTACTAGCTTAAGTCCCAGCTGGCTGATATGGTAATTCTTTGTTTAACTTTTTTGAGAAATTACCATATTGTTTTTCTTAGTGGCTACATCCCTATTTATATTCCTATACCAACAGTGTGGCTCGTCCAATGGTAGTAGATTAGTAGAACTCAACTAAAGTTTATGCCAACAGTGTACAAGGGTTCCAGTTTCTCCATATCCTCACCAACATTTATTGTCTGTTTTTTGTTTTTGTTTTCCTTTTGAGAAATCAGCTGATAGTCCGAAGGGAACTCCTTTGTAGGTAACTGTCTCCTTTTCTGGTGCTGCTTTTAAGATTCTCTCCTTATCTTTAATCTTGGGTGATGTGATTATGATGTGCCTTGGTGTGTTTCTTGGATGTCTTGGCATCCCAGTTTCTTTGGGACTCTGAGCTTCCTGGACTTGTATGTCTACTTCCTTTGCCACATTGGGGTAATTTTCTTTCATTATTTGTTCAAATAAGTTTTCAATTTCTTGCTCTTCATCTTCTCCTTTTGGCACCCCTATGATTCAGTTGTTGGAATGTTTAAAGTTGTCCCAGAGTTTCCTAAGCCTCTCCTCATTTTTTGAATTCTTGTTCCTTCATTCCGTTCTGGTTCAATGTTTATTTCTTCCTTTTGTTCCAAATTGTTGATTTGAGTCCCAGTTTCCTTCCCTTCACTGTTGGTTCCCTGTGTATTTTTCTTTATTTCACTTTGTATAGCCTTCACTTCTTCCTTTGTTTTGTGGCCATAACTTAGTCATTTCTGTGAGCATTGTGATTACCAGTGTTTTGAACCCTGCATCTGATAGGTTGGTTATCTCCTTGTCACTTAGTTCTTTTAATGGGGTTTTGAACTCTTCTTTCATTTGGACCATACTTCTTTGTCTCGGTGCACCTGTTACATTTTAAGGGGGCAAACTTAGGTATTCTCCAGGATGGAGCAATTCACTTTGCTGTGTTGTGGCCCTGTGTGAGGGGGAAGGGTCTCAGAGGAAACAGTACCACTTTCTCTGCTCTTGTCCTGCTTTCAAGAGACTGGCAGTTTCTCCTGTTGTCACAACCCCCACAGGTTTTTACATCCAGAGGTTCTGAGGCTTTATTTTCCCAGTGCTGGAACCCTGGGTTGTGTGCTTTGTCTTGCTCCCCAGTTGTTCCTCCCAGTTTATCTGCACGTGAATATGGTACTATCTGGTGCACCAGCCACCACCTCGCCTGCCCAGTCCACCAGTGGCTGCTGCCTTGCCCCACGTCCTCTCCACCCTGGCTGCCTGTCTCTGCCCCTCCTACCAGCCTGGATGAATGCTTCTTGTTTAATTCCTTGGTTGTCAGACTTCCATATACTTCAATTTTCTGGCAGTTCTGATTGTTTTTTGTATTTAAATGGGTTGTTTTCTTCTTTGGTTGTGCAAGGAGGGGAAGCATATCTACTTACACCTCCATCTTGGCTGAAACTCCAGGAATATTTTTAATTTTTTAAAAAGATTTTATTTATTTATCTTTAGACAGAGGGGAAGGGATAGAGAAAGAGAGGGAGAGAAACACTGATGTGTGGTTGCCTCTCACACGCCCCCTGCTGGGGACCTAGCCCGCAATCTAGGCATGTGCCCTGACTGGGAATTGAACCAGTGACCTCTTGGTTCGCAGGCCAGCACTCAATCCACTGAGCCACACCAGCCAGAGCCAAAAATTGTTTTTTACAGAGAGTTAAATAAGGGGTCAATTTTTCAAACTTAACTAAAAATTTAACAGAAAATTTGACCTTCCCTCCTAGCCACTAATACTTAACACTACTAGTCTTTGGCATAATAGCAATGTAGATAATTGAAATTTTTTTGTAGTGTCTACATTTAGTGTGTATTTAAAGATATTCACCACTTGAATTTTTTAATTATTATGTATAGCCTATCTGATTTGAAAAGGGATTTAATGCAATTTATAATAAATAAGGATTATTTATTATAATAGGATTTTAATAAATAGGATTTTTTTAGGATTTTTATTTTATTTTTTTATCCTAACCATTAAATTTAGTTCTTTTTACTGACATTTTTGGTAGGAATGAAATTGTGGCTCTTGGGGATGGTTCAGACTCATTCATTTAAAATTTTGACATTTGGTATGTCAGGTATTATCCAGAATTCTGAAATATCTGCCACTTAAACCTGAAATGGAGTTCTTTATACTTTTCATTAGCCAGTGGTCAAAAATTTTTTATACATATAAAAAGCATTGAGAAATATTAAGGTACTCCCCGGCCCGTGCGCACTGCTGGAGCTGCCCGGCCGCCAGTGCGCTCTGCACCCGCAGCGCCCCTTGCCCGCGGCCCCTCGCCCGCCGGCCCCAGGGCGCCTCAAGGTGGACGAAGACGGCGGCGTGCCTGAAGACCTGTCCTTAGAAGACAGGGAAGAACTTCTAGACATTCGTCGAAGGAAAAAGGAACTTATTGATGACATCGAGAGACTGAAATATGAAATCACCGAAGTGATGACCGAGATCGACAATCTGACTTCCGTGGAGGAGAGCAGAACCTCCCAGAGGAACAAGCACCTCGCCATGGGGAGGAAGAAGTTCAACATGGACCCCAGGAAGGGCATTCAGGTCCTCATCGAGAATGACCTGCTGCAGAGCTCCCCGGAAGACGTCGCCCAGTTCCTGCACAAAGGAGAGGGCCTCAACAAGACCGTCACTGGGGACTACCTGGGGGAGAGGGACGAATTTAACATTTAAAGTTCTTCAGGCTTTTGTCGAACCGCACGAGTTTGCCGATCTCAACCTGGTCCAGGCCTTAAGGCAGTTCCCGTGGAGCTTCAGGCTTCCGGGGGAGGCCCAGAAAATCGACCGCATGATGGAAGCGTTCGCTTCCCGCTACTGCCTGCGCAACCCTGGGGTCTTCCAGTCACAGACACGTGCTACGTGCTGTCCTTCGCCATCATCATGCTCAACACCAGCCTGCACAACCACAACGTGCGGGACAAGCCCACCTCGGAGCACGTCGTCACCTTGAACCGAGGCATCCACGAGGGCAGGGACCCGCCGGAGGAGCCTTGTAGGAGAGCATCAAGACATTCGCCCACAGATAAACCGGACGAACGGCGGGCAGCGAAGCAGACCGCTGCGCAACCCAGGGCTCCAGCTCGGGGAAATAAAGCCTCAAACCTCTGATTGAAAGCGCCCCTGGGGGTTGGGGCGGCAGGAGAGACTCCCAGCCTCACAGGAGAGGTTGTTGGAGAGACCCACAGGGGCCTAGAGTGTGCACAGGCCCACTTACTCGGGAACCAGCACCAGAGTGGCCCAGTTTGATTGTGGGTATCGGAGTGGAAGATTGAAATCCGGAGGAGAGTGAGGCGGGCGCCATTGCTCCCACTCGGCCCCTCCCCCACATACAGCGTCACAGCTCGGCAACCGGAAGGGAAGATAAAGTGCTTCTCAGATAAGGTCAAGTTAAAGAAGCTCATCATCAAGCCCTTATTATATGAAATGTTAAAGGGAGTTACCTAAGAAAAAGAAGATCAAAAATAGGAACAGTAAAAATGACAGCAAACTCACAGTTATTAACGGCCACACCTAAAACAAAAACGAGAGCAAACTAGGCAAACAACTAGAACATGAGGGTTGTCAATAAGGGAGTGGGAGGGGGAGAGGGGGGTAAAGTTACAGAGAATAAGTAGCATAGATGATAGGTGGAAAATAGACAGGGGGAGGGTAAAAATAGTGTAGGAAATGTAGAAGCCAAAGAACTTATAAGTATGACCCATGGACATGAACTATGGGGGGGGAATGTGGGAGGGAGGGGGGTGGGCAGGATGGAGTGGAGTGGGGGGGGAATGGGACAACTGTAATAGCATAATCAATAAATATATTTAAAAAAAAAAAAAAAAAGAATGAGCCGTTCAAGATCCCAGACGATGAGGGCAATGACCTGACACACAGGTTCTTCAACCCCCACCGCGAGGGCTGGCTCCTGGAGCTGGGCGGGCCGTGAAGACCTGGAAGCGGAGGTGGTTCATCCGGACCTACAGCTGCCTCTACTACTTCGAGTACACAACGGACAAGGAGCCCCGGGGGATCATCCCACTGGAGAACCTCATTATCAGGGAGGTGGAGGACCCGCGGAAGCCCAACTGTTTCGAGCTTTATAACCCAAGTCACAAAGGGCAAGTCATCAAAGCCTGTAAGACAGAGGCGGACGGCCGCGTGGTGAAGGGCAACCCCGTGGTGTACGGCGTCTCCGCGCCCAGCCGCGAGGAGGAGGAGGAGGAGTGGATGAAGTCTGTCAGAGCGAGCATCCGTAGGGACCCTTTCTATGACATGCTGGCCACACGGAAAAGGAGGATCGCCAATTAAAAATAGCTTTCCCGGCCCGAACAGGTAAAAGTAAAAACCACACCCCACCGCAGAAAGTGACTGTGAGGCCTCCCCGCCACAGCCCGGACCCCAGACGGCCTCTTCCGGGAGGCGTCCCAGGAGGCGGGGCTTCCCTGCAGCGCTCACGCCCGGCGGCCCTGACACCCCCGGGTTCTCCGAAGCCTTTGTGTCGCTGCTTGGGGCTGCCCCCTGCCGAGCCGCCCCCGCTCAGCGGCCCTGGAGTTCAGCTGCAATGGTGTGCGGGGTGGACTCGGGCCGCAGGTCTGACCACAGACCCGCACACGCCATCGCCACGCGCACTCGGGTGGGATGTTCGCCGTTCTGGGGGCTGCTGTTTCGCATCCACGCAGCCAAGGAAAAGCTACCATTTCTATTCAGATTTTTTCTCAGATATATAGGATTATAGCTTTTATACTCCTTTTTCTACTTTGAAATTATAATGAAAGATACTTTCTAATAGTAGTATTTTTAGAATGGCAGCTATAAATTTAACTCCTGACGCGAGTTTTTACCATGCACTGAAAACAAATCACATAGACGCTATATACGCAGCAGCCAGGGGGTCGGCGCTGGGCGGGGACTCACCTGTGTGGGGGGCGCCCCCTGTCCCTCCTGGGACCCCCTCAACTCAGACTGGGTGGCCCCACAGATACTTTATAGAAAGGCCGATCGCTAACATTCACGGTGTGGGGTGTTTGTCCCGGAAGTGCCGAGCCCCACAGACATGTCTGTGTGCTGAAGCCTGGGAAACCGCCGCCATCTGACTGTTCCGCCCCCACAAGCACGTGGTCGGCTGAACACGAGGCTCCGGCCAGCCGGTGGCCGCATCTTTGCTGTTCAGAACCTTTGGGCAAAGTGGATGCTCGTGTCACCGATCTGATAACTGACCAGATTTCTTAATACGATGAGTAGTATGTAAGTAGACATGATCTTACCCCATTGTTTCAGAGATTTGCTCTCCCATTATGCAGAGGGAGAGTGTGCACTGGGGGGTGACGTGTGGCCCTTAGGATCTTCTGTAACTACTAGTTTAAACCCCCAGCGTGCACCGGTGGTACGGCGGGCCGGTGAAGGCCCACGACCAGGGGCTCAGGCTGCCTTCCGGACATCTGCAGGGGCCCCGCACATCCCCAGCTGGACTGAGACATGTAGGTAGACGGGGCTGGAGGCCTCTGGTCCTCCAGGACAGGCTCGTGACACATGCCTTTTTTGTCGGGGGCTGTGTTTCCACCGCCAGGACCGCCCTGCCCACCTGGGCTGTTCTGGCGGTGGGCCCCTCACCCCACAGAAGCGCCTCTCCCTGCCCCGTCTGCATAGGCACACCCCGAACTTACACCCCTGTGTAAAGTCCACGTCCAGGGAAGAACACCTCGGACCGACCTGTGCACTTACGGGAAGACCCCGGCGGCAGGAACGCCTGCCCCGGGAGCCGCCGGGCCGAGACCGGACCGCTGTGGGCCCTGGGCCTCTCAGTGCCGCCGACCTGGACGCAGCTTCAAGTCACACTCGTCTGCAGAGGGTCGGAGCCCTCGACTCTCCAACGTGCGTCAAACTGGCTTTGACGGCTCGCTCCCAGGCTCTCGGGCTCTGTTACTGTACTGATACCTCAAATTCGGAAGTTTAGCTTGTGAGAAAGACAAGTCATCCTTGAAACGCCCCACTGACACACGCAGCCCTGGCCTCCGTCTGCCGCGGAGACGAGATGCTGCCCGGCCTGCCCGCCGCTTGCACCGCAGCCCCTGCGCCGGCCCCGCCCCCAGGCCGGCCCTCGAGTGGGTGGGTCAGTATTTCCTGAGGATATTCTGTCCTTTGTCTGACCCAGGGAGGCCCCTGGGGCCACCGGGCCTGTCAGTCTCCTGGGTTTGGCCTCCGAGTGGGCTGGGAGGAGTGAACCTCAGGAAGCACTCGGCAGGAAGTGTTTCCCTGGTCGCCTGTGGGGGAGACTCACTCGAGGGCCGTTTCCCAGGGACCGTGCAGAAGGCCGTGGTGCTTCGAATCTACACACCTTGCCATCCGAGTGTTACGGGAAATCATCGAACTCGGGGTCTCGTGGTAACAGTACTAACCTCACAGTCATGCAGCCGCCGCCCCCACTAAGCCCCCCGGCAGGCCTGGCGCCTGCAGCTCAGTACGATCATGTCCATCCTCCTTCCTCCCCCATGTCTGTGCTCAGTGCTGAATTGTCATCCCAATTCTGGCCAAAGACACGCTGTTCCCCCGAGAGGGCAGGAGGCGGTGAGGGGCACCAGGAGGATGCAGCGGCTGCCGCAGCCCACTGGCCCCGGTCAGCAGGCGAGACTTAGCTGGACAACCCCAGACCCAGACAAGCAAGTGTCTTCAAGATCATGGCACGTTTTTGAGCAGTTTAACGTGGTACCAAACTAAGTCCAAGTGCAAGCTATTTACAGACGCAGCAGCATTTAATGCTTCCTGTGAAGCAATGCGTATTTTTGAAGTTAAGATGCATATATCTACATAGATGTGCTTTGCTGAAAAGTTAGGTCTGTTGTAGACCAGAAGCCGCAAGTGATCTCTCGTTTTCTTATTTTTTCTTAGAAGACATTTCTATTTACAGTAAATAGAGTTAATGTGTAAATAATGTACATATATATTGATTTCTGAAGTGTTTATTCAGTGTATATACTTCCACAACTTGCATGAAAAAATACCCTATATCGATATTTTGTTGTAAAGTAAACAGTAAAATTGGAGGGTGTGTGGCTGTCAAATTGCAAATACTGTGCTCACTAAATAAAACCAAATGCACTGCTCACAAAAAAAAAAAAAGAAAAGAAATATTAAGGTACTGATTCTGTTTGCACTAATTCATTCTTCTCCCTCTGTGTATACCCACTCAAAATTGTGAATCTGTAAGGATGTTAAATATATTGTTTGTAGGTTGAAGTATTATACAAAGTGTTAAAATGATTCTTCTAAATTAAAAAATATACATTTAAATTTTTATTTATTGATTTTAGAGAGTGAGGGGAACAGGTAGGGAAGAGAGAGAAAAACATTGATTTGTTGTTCTACTTATTTATACGTTCATTGGTTGATTTTTGTATGTGCCCTGATAGACTCACAACCTTGGCATATCAAGACAACATTCTGACAAACTGAGCTAAGTGGCCAGGGGTCTTATAAATTTTTATTCAGTAATGATGGTTTGCCCCAAGGGTAAAAAATTTTATATGGGACTGAAACTTGTAGTTGGGATTGGTGGAAATCCAAAAATAAGGTTGAGAAGAGAAGTGGAGGTCATTTTGTGAAGACTCAGCAATTTCGAATGAATCTTACAGTCAGTGGAGCACTACTAAAGACTTTTTGAGCAAGGTAGTGATATCATGGCAATAGTATTTTAGGAAGTTGAATTCTGGTAGTGGTATATGGAAAGATTGTCTTAAAGGAAGAGACACCAAGAAATCACTTAATAGACTACTACTGTAATTCACACACTAACGATTCTTGATGGCCACCTTAACCTAAAGTGCCCCAGTTTAATCTGGTTTCTTTTAAATTTCCATTCTTAACCTCTCCCAAGAGCCCACCATATGGAACTTCCTTTAATTCTTGCTTCAAAGTTTTTTCAAACTTCATTCTTTTTTCACAGTTTTAATGCATACATTTCTCTACCTATCATGCTTTCATTTCTTCTTCTCTTACCATTTCTTTCCACCCTCACCCCCACCTCTTATCTTGAGAGAGAGAGAGAGAGAGAGAGAGAAGCAGAGCCTCTAGAGTGCCTGGGTTCTCATCCTCATTCTGCCTCTTTTTAGCTGTGTGACTTTGGCAATTACTTAATCTCTTAAAGTCTCAACTTCTTCATCTGTACAAGGTAGGTAATAATAATAGTTCCTACTTTATGGGATTGTTGGGAGAATTAATGGGTAAGTATATGGAATACTCTTAAAATGGTACTTGGCAATTAAGCATTATATAAATGTTCTCGTTGTTGTCGTTGTTGTCTGGTTCATACTCATTTATCTGATCTCAGTGGAGATTTTACTTCTGGGAAGTCTGTGCTGACCCAGAGCTGGATTGGGTACTCCTTTGTTGTGTCCCGTAGACTCCTGTACTTCCCTTGTCCTGTATCATCATCGCCTAGCTGTGTGACTGGCACAAGTTATTTTTCTGCTAGCATCACATCATCATGTCCTCCTTGACTCACATGTAGTGACTGCTCAATAAATATTTGTTGTCTAGCACACACATACACTTCAAATAGAAAACTTAAATTGAGTGCTATGTGGGAAAATTCTGGTATTTGAACTAAATTATTACGGCTTATTTCAGTTTTATTTTACAGATTCCTTTGTATAGCGTTGAAACTCTAAAACACTTTGATTATCTTACTTTATTTGGTGTTTTGTTTTGTTTGCTGTCAGCAAGTCTTTCATCTAGACCTTGACCCAAAAAGTTAAGGTTTTTCCATTTCATCCTATTTCCATCCCCGAGTCTGAAATCAAGCATTTGTACTAAGTGACCTTTTTAAGGCTGGAAGGAATTCATGCACTTGCAGTTAAATTCACCACTTTTGCTTTAACTGGAAAATGAAGAAGTGCCCAGAGAGGGAATAATTCCCAGGGTGGGCCCTAACCTTGTGAACTATTTTAATGTGGAGCCTCAAAGATGTAAAATTTTCATTTAAGTCAAAGGAGTGCTTGTTATTCTGCCTTAATTGCAACATCTGTTTGAAAAAAAAAGATAGCTTGGCTTAAAGGTAGAATCAAAAGGAGGTGATGACAGTGAGATTCTAGTCTTGGAGATAAAAAGTCAACTGGGGATGGGGTGAAGGAGAACCCCAAGGATTAAAAGTGGCTGAGTGGCAACAACCAAGTGGAAGGGATAATTAGCTGAGGCCCTGGAATCTGTAGCAAAGAGACCAGCGGTGGCCAAGGCAGGACCTGTAAAGGGGGCCCTGCAGCAGAGCACTAGAAGAGCCACCTTTGTGTGAAGTATTCCCAATACTGACATTTATTTATCACCTGCTATGTACCAGGTGCAGTGGCCATTGTTGGGGGGGATTAAAAAATTACGTGGCCTCCTGGAGAGTTTTGGGGATGACTAGAATTAAGTTTTGGGGGAGTCAAAAGTTATGTGATTTTCAACTGTACAAGGGTCAACATCTCTAACCCCCACATTTTTCAAGGATCAACCATACATTAATAACTGCTAACATCCCCCACCACATCCAAGGATATAAACATCATGAGAACACAGACCACATTTGTTTTGTGTCTGGCACATAGTAGTTGCTCAATAGATATTAACTGAATAAGTGAATTTGTTTAAGCTCATTTAGCATTCCACCTTTCTCTTCTGTTCATCCCTTTGTGAGGTAAGAGATGGGTAGTTGTATCTATAAGAGTAACACTATAACATAAGACAATAAATTAAGCTAAATAATAGTTCAAATATGAGACTGTAAAGGAGAAAAAAGATAATTCTGGCTTGGTAGGGTCACAGGAAGCCTATAAAAGGACATAGTTTTTTAACTAGGCCTTTTAAGGAGAGTAAAATTTTGACAAACTAGAGTAGAGGAAGATATGCCCATGTGTAGTGTAGCTGTGTCCCGCACCACGTGAGCTGCTACACTCTGTCCTGCGTCTAGAGTGACCACGTGTTTCCATTCAGCCTTCTTCTTTGTCTGCCTAGTTGTTTGCTTTATTCTTTCCAACAAAGGATCCTTTGGCTTTCTGCAACCCATCAGATGCTGTTCCAGAGTTTATTCATTGTCCATATTACTCTCTTACCCATTAAATCTCCTATTTTCTTGGCTGGAAATGATATACTCTTTCCTACTCATTATTGAGATTCTACCATAGAAAACTCAGGGACCTCTACAGGGTAATCTCTTCAGTTCTCTGCCCATCTTGTGCATTCATACACACAAGCATTTGTTAAGAAAAAAGGGGGAGGAAAAGAGCAAGAGATGGAACAGAGTTTAAAGTAGGATGCTTGGCAAAAGGAAAAAAATAAATGAACATTATGAAGGGGAAATTGACAGGACTATCTTAACTGACTGGATTAGGGGACCAAAGAAGAGGTCAAAAAGGACTGAATTCCAGAGAGAGAGAGTTTTAATCCTCACCTGAGACTATGTTTATTGATAGGGGGTGGGGGGAGGAACATCTATGTGAAAGAGAAATATCCATCAGTTGCCTCACTTACATACCCTGACCAGGGACCAAAGGTGCAATCTTTTGGTGTATGGAATGACGCTCCACCCAACTGAGCCACTGGACCAGGGCCTATAGAATGTATATTTTAATTTAACTTTTAAATTTCCTCCATACATTTTTCAGGAACTTTGAACAGCTTTCTATGAGCCTGTGAACAGTTACAGAAAACAACATCTTTAGGTTTCAATTTAGTCTTAATGTTACTAATTTCTCTGCTTAAAATACTCTGATGACTCACCAAATTAAGATAAAATGCAAATTATTTTTCCAAACCCAAACAGTCCTACATATCTGACCAACATATTATGACTGCCTATTTAACTGATTTTAACAACTGTTCCACATTCATATACCAGCCACACAAGCCTTCTATCCAGTCCTGTCTCAGAGTTTGTGCACTTGCTCCCCCCTCAACCTGGTTGCTGCTCCCTAGTACCTTGCTTATTCATCATTCATCCCTCAGTTCTTCTAGGCCCATTTATCTAATGGTACCTTTATTCGTATTCTAACCCATTGCCTTGTTTTATTTTTGTAATAGCATGTGGGCTGCCTAAAAGTGTCTTATTTATTTTCTTGTTTCTCAGTCTTTCTCTTCTAGAGAAATCTTTGTGAGAGTTATTCCTTATCTGTTCACTGATTGCTGTAGTCCCATTGCCCAGCCTTCTTACTGAACAGTCTGTTGTTGTTGTTGTTATTATTGATTTCAGAGAGAGAGAGAGATCAGTTTTGTTGTCCCACTTATTTATGCATTCATTGATGGCTTCTTGTGTGTGCCCTGACCAGGGGTGGAACCTGCAACCTTGGTGTATCAACACGGCACTAACCAACTGAGCTACCTGGCCAGGGGGTTATTGAACAGTCTTAAAATAGCAAACCAAAACAGGATACATCTTAACTTCAAAAAAATGATACTAGTTATGATTTAAGACCTGAGGTTTCTGTATTCTCTAACTCCCTTTTTATTGTGTAAAATGGATTCTCTACTAACAGTTTTCACTTCATACTCTTAGAACCCATCTCTACAGAGAAACTTTTACCAACCAAGGTCTTATGGCCAAAAACCTATGGTAGGCAACAAATCAAGTGTTAACATTGTTTCTTCTCTGAGGAGCAGGAACCAAACATTGTTGTGTTGGGTTTTGTGAGAGTGAAAGTGGTTTGGTTACTTCTCAGAGCAGGCTTAGTGTGCCGTTTTGTTAAGTTACTTTAAAAAAAAAAAAAGAACTAGTTTGTTTTCAAGTTTCAGTGAGATTAGGGTGTACCTCCTGCTGCCTGTGAATATTTTGATATTGTGTTTAATATTGTATCATCTGACATCTGAATTATCTATCCCTTTGAGTTTTACAAATCTCCAAACTTTGCCCTGGCCAGTCCTCTCATACAATAAAAGGTTGGTGTTTCGATTCCCTGTCAGGGCACATACCTAGGTTGTGGGTCTTGGTCTCTCTTTCTCTTTCTCATCAATAAACATATTTTAAAAGAAAATTTTTTAACCCAACTTTTGCAAAGTCCTGAGATTAAATCTCAGACTCTAGTATAAAACCTAGTAATTTAAGTTCAATCTTTTCATTCTCCAAGGTCCACTTTTCACTCTTTCAAGTACAGTCTGTTTCTTATTTAGGCATAGTACGTAGAATATTGATGAATGTTGGTTGGTAAGTAAATGTAAAAATTCTGTTCACTGAACGTAATTGTAATTAGTAATAATAGTGTAATGAATTTTGAGTGCCTTCAAATGAGACTATGCTAAGCAACAGTTTATCTTGATAATCTCACAACTTTGACAAGTAGGTGCTAACTATTTGTATTTTGCATTTGAAGAAACCTAGGCTTAAAAACATTTACTTCCCCAAGATCACACAACTGGAAAGGATCAGAAGTTGATTTATCACCTAGGTCTGTGTGTAACTTCAAAGCTGGTCATCTTACCACAATGCTTGGCTGCCCATATCATTTAATTTGATGGAGGCACTAATGTTACATACACCACACCAGGCTCAGATGTTGCTAGTAATCCCTCTCTATCACAGCCACGCACATTCTTGGAGTTCCTGGCTGAAATAACTACATAATTCTATTAAATTCCTCAAATTTAACTAATGGCGCTAGACAAATAGGGAGGGGGTTTTACAGTCTTCATTTATTTGCATTGGTCTTATGATCGTCATAATTAAACAATAACCTGCATTTATGGTTCAGAAGCAGAAGATGGCAAAAACTTTAATTTTAATATTAGCAGCAGCATTGTGGTGGGAGGAAGTATTTGCCTAGAACAGGGTGTCAAACTCATTTTCACCAGGGGCCACTTCAGCCTCGAGGTTGCCTTCAAAGGGCTGAACGTAATTTTAGGACTGCACAAATGTAACTACTTCTTAACTAGGGGCAAGGAACTCTTCATTGGGCCCTTTAAAGGCAACCTTGAGGCTGATGTGGCACCCGTTGAAAATGACTGACACCCTTGGCCTAGAAGGAGAGAGAAAGCAGTTACTATGCAAAGAGGGGAGGTCACTTCTGAAGTCTGATTGTCGTATTGTGGGGGAGGGGGACTATACTTACAAAATGGATTGAGGGGATAACTACACCAAATAATATACAAGCCAGATGAATGATACACAAGCCAGATGAGTGATCTTCTCAGAGAAGAGTATGCTGTTTGTTGTCTGGAAAGCTGCCTGTGAAATTCACTGTAGCACAAGATAATCATAAGAGGAGCTGTAAGTACTGTATACTGAGTGTTGTATCACTGTTAAATTGGGGGATGATATAAAGGAGAGGCTAACATTTACAGGTTGAAAGCAAATAATGAAGGTTTATTTTGACTTTATTTTTACTTTTTACAATACCTCTTTTCAGGCATAATGGTGTCCATCCCTTAGAATTGACTCTTCTTCACTGGTATCTTGTCATATTCACAAGGGACACCAGGGTCTGTATGTTTTGTAGAGCAAATTGAGAGAAGTATGCGTATACCCATTTCAGTGTGGCTTCAATCCGTGGGATCTGAGTTTAAACTGGCTGTATTTCAAAACATGCCAAACTCAGCCACTTCCGTTCAGTCCACTTAGATCACAGTGAACGACAGCATTGCCATTGCTGTGCATATTGCTCACAAAACAAATCCTTTTATCCACTAATAGTTTCTTAATTTTTGTAAGTGCTTGTCTCTTTACGAGGACAAAGTTCTTTGTTAATAATTTATAAAACTGCTCCATAGTTATCTTTAATGTTTGCTTAGGCTACTAGGAATACTCACTAAGTCACATACTCCCTAAGTCACATAAGCACTTTAATAAATGAATTTGTTGTCTTTAATTTCAGAAGCATTGAGTGCAGAATGGAAAACTGGCAAAATTAGGTTTGGCAAGGGCATTTGAAGTCATTGTTATGGTGATTTTGATCATCTCTTAAGAGAACCAAGATAGGCCCTGGCTGGTGTAGCTCAGTGGATTGAGCACGGGCTGCAAACCAAAGGGTCTCTAGTTTGATTCCCAGTCAGGGCACATGCCTGGTTTGCAGGCCAGGTCCCCAGTGGGGGCCATGTGAGGGGCAAGCACACATTGATGTTTCTCTCCCTCTCTCTCTCCCTCCCTTCCCCTCTGTATAAAAATAAATAAATAAAATCTTTAAAAAGAGAGAGAGAGAGAACCAAGATAGAATAAGCATTCTTAATATTGAGCTAAGTTTCTTTTGTGTGTGTGTGTGTGTCCCTCGAAATTTACCATGAGTTTACATTTATTTAGGCACTTTTCTGTTGATGTATTTTTAAAATATTTATTTATTTTAGAGCTAGGGGAAGGGAGCGAGAAAGAGAGGGAGAGAAACATCAATAGGTTGCCTCTTGCACATGCCCTGATGGGGGACCAAACCTACAACCCAAGCATGTGCCCTGACCGGGAATCAAACTGGCGATCTTTCAGTTCACTGGCCAATATTCAACTGAGCCACACCGGTTGACATATTTCAAATGAGTCTCCTGGACTAGCCATGGAGAAAGAAGTGAGCATAACCAGTCAATGGCTGATGCTTGAACTGACTGAAAAGGGGACTTGGTTTTATAGGAACTTCAAATAAGACTCTATAGGTGAATACTTCAGAATATGTACATATGTAATATATATTAGAATTGTTGGCCATGATGTGATTTGAGAGGCCACTAAGAGACAGAGATTCTAACCATTTCTAAAAAGACCAGTTAGCTAAACATATTTAATTAGGATTAATTTATTTAGTTGACTCACAGCTTAGAATTAAATGTGAGTAAAGGAACAGATACAAAACAGATGGGGAAAGGTTTAGAATTGGAAGGTTCTAAGCTGTCAGTGGAGGAGGGAGTGGTAGAGACAGTATTGCCTACTTCCCAATTTTACCTTGGGTGACCCTAAGTATATTAGTTCACTAATTCTGAGCTGCTTTGGAGAGCTACTGGAGAGACATTGTATTACAGCCTAGTAGTATGTTACTGAGTTCTGCTAGCGGCCACCATCCTCTTCCAAGTCATGGGTGGTATCCCTTAGTGTCATTCAGAGGTTAGGACTCTTTCATGGTAGGCAGCCCGAAGGTACTGATAGCGCAGAGGACCTTAGTGGTAAGCTTTGGGAAATCTGATTCCTAGAAAGTGTGAGATATCGTAAACTACATAAAGTGTGTAATATGAAAGTGAAGGGCTAAAAAGGATCTGGCTACACAGAGTTGAGAAAATACTTATAAAGAGACTTCAAAATATTTGAAAAGCACGCTCTTACTTTATATTTTTAATTGGGATAGCATGAACTGGCATCTTTAAAATCCTGGCATTCGATTTTTAAAAATTACCAAGTCAGCTTTTCAAACATAATGTACTAACTATATTGTGGCAAGATATAGTTAGTACATTATGTACTCTCTTCTAGGCTTTTTTTTTTATGTACAGTTTTAAATATACAAAAAAGAGAAGTAACATGATCACCTACCACCTAGATTTAATTGTTAAAGTTTACTATACTGTATAATGTGTAGTTTATTTATTAGTTTTGTTGAAAATTTGGAAGTTTAAGGCATTATGGTATTTCTTTCCTAAATACTTCAACATGCATTTCAAAAAACTGAGGGCATTTGCTTATATAGCCAAAATGCCGTTACTGTACTACACAATAATTTTTTTAATATCTTCTGTTATTCGTGGCAGCGAGACTCAGCCACTTATTTAAGTTTGCTTTTCCTAACCCTAGTAACCCTACTTCCCCCAGGGCCTTATTTCTTACCACTTTGCCATGCCCAGCAGCAGTTGATGAAGGTGTTTGAATGTTCAGACTGGTTATAGGGTTCCTGTTTGCTCTTACAATGAGTCTCCTTATGAAATAGCATCAAGAGTAATTATGCTGTCTTAGTGCTTCTCCCTCTGAACAGGAATTTGTTGATTAACCTTTGGGTAATACTAGAGAAATAGAATGTGCTGATAAGCCATTCTTTCACTGTGTATCACTGTCAGTGAAGGATGTAGCATTAGCCAGCTAGTTAACTTTCTATGTTGTCCTTTCTGGCCTACTCCACCCCCCCAAAAAAGCAGTAAATTCACACAGAATGTTCCCGAATTTTCTTGTGGGTATAATTTTTTAAGCTTTTATTTTTGATCTTTTTACTATGTGCCAGCCACTAAATGATTAGAACACCTCTCACATGATTTTTGTGAGGTAGGAACTATTGCTTATTCTCATGTTATTCATGAGCATACTGAGTTTTAGAAAGTTAAGAAACTTGTCCTCGTTGGTGATTTGAGGAACCAGGTAGTCTGACTTCATATTCCACAATTTTAATCACGCTACCTCCCATTATATCCTTTTCTTTCCTTCTTTATCATTTAATATTTCTATAAAAGGCATTTGAGATGACTCAGGATAAATTGATGTCTCAAAGTAACAGATACCAGGAAAATAGTTCTCAGTGGCCTTGCCCAGAGACCATGAGCTGATCAGTCTTAAAGAACAGTAGCAGCACCATTTGTTAATGTGTGGAAGTGGATGAGTCTGGAGAGTGGAACCACAATTCTGGACTTCTACTTTTCTTTAAGCCTCCTGATTATTTTTTTATATTTGGTGAATGCCTGGATTTTAGGCTATCTTTAGCAAGGTATCCAAAAGGAGCATTTTGTGTTAAATCCTAAAATTTTTTGAGATATACTCTAACATTATAAAATGAGTTAACTCCTTTTATTTTCATGTTACAGTTTGTGGGACAAGTCAGATTAGCCCAGATTTGTACAAAATCATCCAACTGTGTTGCTAAGGTTAGTTTAACACGAGGAAAGCAATATCATGTGACACTCTGAAGATGGCTGCTTTCCATAGATCATCCTGCAGCTTGTGTGTGGTCTGCACTGGTATTCAGTTCAGCTCTTTTAATGTAGCTATATTCAATGCAAAATATGTATTTACAGTTTTAAGTAGGATAGCCCGATATGAAATACGCTTCCTTATTGAAGAAGGTGAAATTTAAAAAGGAATGACCCTTGTGCTAATAATGCCCAGTTCCCCTTTAATATCAAATTAGATTTCCTTCTTCACTGTGATACTGACATCACACTCAAATTTCCTGATTCTGAATGTTAAGGTCGTCTGTCACTTTACTTCTACAAACATTTATTAGTGCCTATCACTGTCCTAAGCACAATGTGTCTTACTGTATACTGCAGATGCGCAAATTTAATCACAGGGCCCTATGTTAGAGGTTCCTAGGTTCCTAAACTTTATTGGTTGTCAGCCTTCTTAGTGTCTCAGTAATTTTTTTCACAGCACACGATCAAAATATCTACTTCTATTTATTAAATACTAGGTCTAAACAACTTAAGTATTTATGTTCTAACAACATAATCATCATTTGTAAAAATAATACCCAAAATTAAAGGAAAATTATTTTATTTCATTATTAAACTAACCATAATTGCTTACCAATGTGACATGTGCGCCTGTTGGGAACTGTACAGGTTCTCAATCTTTGGATCCCATTAGACCGCCACCCTCATTTCCCATCCCCAATTGATTTTCATGTGCTTGCTTTTTACCACACTTGTTGAAAACCCAGTTTTGCAAAAGATACAGAGTGACCTAATGTTGAAACTACGAACTACCTGTAGTTTGTGTGATGCCCTACATATGTTGAGCATTACTGTGTTTCCTTCAAAAATTTAAAATATTTATCAGTGCCTTTTTGAGTTCGTTGTGCTGCCACAGGATACCTCAGCACACAAATGGTGAATGCAGCCCCATGCAAAAAAAATAGTCCCTATATAACGATTTGTATTTCATACTGCTCCCCTGCTGATACTCTAGTCCCTGCCCGGTCCTCAATATATATATTTATATTTGCCTTTGTTTATGCACAACACACTCATTTCTACCTCTGGTTTATGCCATTCTTTCCACTTCACACTCACCTCCTTCCTCAGTCACCTTTCCCTTTCTTTTCTCCAAACCATATCTCTAACCTCCTGAGGTCACTTTAAGACATATCTCTTTAGACTCTGGATACCACTCTTTTACCAGTTTTCATATCCTGCTGTGGTAAACTGGGGAGGAAAATGGTTCCCCCAAGAGATACCCACATCCCAATCCCTGGATACTGTGAATGTGTCCCTATATGGAAAAAGTGTTTTTGCAGTTGTGATTAAGGATTTTTTTTAACTATAAGAGAAAGTTTATTTAGAAAGTCACAGAGGTAGAAGATGTGAGCTGTAGAAGAAATGGGCTCAGGAAACAAGTTATAGAGGAAAAGGATGGGCCCTTGGAGTTTAGGAGAGAGAAAGGTAAAGGTAATGGGTGCCTAGGGGGAGGAAGAAAGGTAGGGGAAAGGCTTTGGCATGGTCCCAGGAGGAAGAGATTTTAAGAAGAGGAAGTTATCTTTGATTATCTAGGTGGACTCTAAATGCAATCACACGTAAGTGATCTTATAAGAGGGAGGCAGAGGGAGATTTGAATACACAGAAGAGAAGGTGATGTGAAGATGGAGCAGAGAGAGATTTAAAGATGATGGCCCTGAAGATTACAGTAATGTAGCCACAGCCGAGGAATGCTGGCAGCTGCAAGAAGCTGGAAGAGTCAAGGAACAGATTCTCTACTACAGCTTCCAGAGGAAGCCTGGCCCTGCTCACATGCGTTTCAAACCAGTGAAACTGATTGTGGGCTCTGGCCTCCATAGCTGTGAGAATAAATTTATGTTGTGTTAAGCCACTAAATTTTTGGTAATTTGTCACAGCAGCCACAGGAAACTAATATATGTGCCTTCTAGATTAGTTAGCACTTTTGTATACAGTATATCTGGCATATTTCTTCTTTATAGAGCCAAACTCTGAGAGGTTCACTTCCGTGCTAACAAAAGTTCTCTTTGATCTGATTGACCTGCTGAAAAATTTAAACATATCTAATTGGCTAATCCATTTATTCACTTACATATCTGTTCATTTAAGAAATTTTTGAGAATTTGCTATGTGCCAAGCACTGCACCTGACATCATTTCATGATTAAATAGTTCCCGAAAAAGATACCCACTCATAAGCTAATTGTACTTATTTGTTGTAAATCATAATTAAGCTTCAGTAATTAATAATTCAGGCTGTTGCTTTCTGTTTTTCACCCTCATTTTTCAAACTGAGAGCAAGCTGATCTTGCTAGAGCTTGTTCAGAAGGAAAATCATGTTGCTAATCCTAAAATGATATATTGTTCTATTCTGTATTTGGCTTCAAACCCACATCATTAATATTGAAAGGCACCTTAGAAATAATTAGCCTACCCCTTGTTTTCTATGTATAGGAACTGAGTTCTAAAGAGGAAAAGTGATTTGCCTGAAGTCATAAAAATAAAGGCAGAACTATATATCCCAGTTTACCCTTCTTTCTACTATGGGCAGAATCAAATTTGCTCTGTTAGCCTTAGTTTTCCTTCTAAACTTAGATCTAGTGTTAAAAGCCTAAGATTTCCCAAAATTGAAAGTGTGTTTTGGATTTATCTATTTCTTGGTTTCCTCCCTATTAGAATTACAGTATTGGCTACTTTGAACTGATATTTCTGTGGGCTAATGGAAAAAATGCTGGATTGGGAGTTAACAGATTTAGATTCTGGTTCCAGGTCTATAATAAACTAACTATAAGTAACTGAGCAAATCAGCAAATAACTTCCTTTCTCTGAACATCATTTTATTTATGTGTAAGATGAGAGATTAATCTGGATAACCTCTAACATTGTGTGGGTCAGTGAATCCAGGGATTTTGCTCTCCAGTTCCGTACTGCCTTACTGTTTGCCATCTGGAGACTTTTAAAGGCATATGATCCATAAGGACAGTCTATAGCTTTTTGTTTTTTAAAGTCCATGCCACTGTCAGGAATAAGAGATCACTTTGCAGAGTGCGTGCTGAGGTTGATATATACATTGCTTCTGTAGACTGTTAATCCTAGAAGGGAAATAAAGAACTTTTGGACACTGGTGTTTCAGTGGAGCACAAAGTTAGGCAGAGTGCTCAGACTTCGGTAGTATAGCTCATAATGCTGCCACGGTTGATGATGATAATGAGAATGACAGTGAACATTTACTCACTGAGTGCTAAATACAGTACTAAGCATTTTAAATGTCTTAACGAATGGATTAAATGGGTTAATAAATGTAAAACACATGGAATAATTCCTGGTACATGGTGAGAGCTAAATAAGTAATATCTGCTATTACTATTTTTATTGTTACATTATTGTGGTCATGGTTGTAGTTAATCTTCACAGCAGCCCTATACGGTAGTTACTATTTTTGTCCATTTTGCAGGTGGGGAAGCTGAATGCCAGAAGTTATGCAAAGAAATAGAATTCAAGTCTCTAGTCAATGTACTTAAGACTTCATTTGGTTAGGAATGTGTAGGGAGATTGGGTAACTATATTCTGTTAGAGTAGCCAGGGAAGGCCCCTCTGAGAGGTGACCTTTAGGCTGAGATTGAAAGATAAAAAATTAACCATACAAGAATTGGGGTGGGGGTGCCAGAAGGAGTTCTAGACAAGAAAGTAAGGCAGGCGCAAAGGCCTGGCGGGGAGAATGGGTTTGGTGAGGTTCTAAACATAGAAATGGCACCTTCTCCGCGCATCAGTCCTTCCATGAATTCTCTAAAATCACATACCTACACAAACTTTATTTTCCCTCTTCTGTATTTCATTTTCTCCTTAACACTATCACATAACTATCTAATTTAGTTTGTCTTTGTCTGTATCCCCCACAACAGGATATAAGCTCCATAAGGACAGGGATTTTTGTCTGAGTTGTTTGTTGCTGTAACTAGGGCCTCTTTTAGGCCATGGAGCTCCTTACTGCAAATTAGGAAAAAAGTCTCCTTTCCGGGATGTTGCAGCCCTACACAAGGATATGCAGCTTAGCTAACAAAGCATGATCTAGATTTCAGGTTCATCCTGCCTCCTCAGCCAGGAGCCCTTATACAAGACAGAATTGAACAACCATTACATGTGCATCCATAGTCCCTACAACAGCACTAGCATGTAGTGTTACTACATAAATATTTGTAGAATGACAGAATAGTTTAGAATGAAGGAGGGAGTGGTTATGAGATAAGGTAGTCAAGAAACTAGCTCTGATAGGGACTTCTAAGCAGTTTGATTTTTTTTTTTCCCCTAACAGTAGTCAGTAGAAGAGTCCCTTGGGAATACTTTTCATTGAATAATAATCTTCTGTATTTTCAATAAGCAGTGCAAGTAATTCTGTAGTAGGGAAAGGCATGAGCCAAGTTAGTCTAAGTCCACTAGCAGTGCTTTTGGACCCTGGCCTCGGGGATATGTCTCCTGCCTTCTTTACCCTTATCTATTTGTCATTGCATTTGATGTGCATATGTTGGTTTGCCATGTTCTAGCAAGCTCTGTGTAAGGGGCTTTGGGATAAGCTATATGTAAAATAACATTTTTTTTTCTTGCAACCTCCATCCAGCTATCGTAGGGTAGAATTTTTAAATCAGGGTTGGTCCTTGTGATTGAATAGTGAGAATGGGAAGTGAGGGCACTGAACATTATTTAGGAACTTCCTGTGTGATTAGTCAAAATCCATCTCATTTTTCATCAGTTCCTACCGTCACCCCCCCAAACCCACTAGCCTTCACTGATGTAATTTAGGGTTTTCTGTTCACTGAGGAGATGACAGCTGGGATCTGGCATTAAGTGACTGAGCTTTTGCTTCTCTTTCATGCTGATGTTTTCTTGGCACCCACAGCCATATTTGAGAGTTCACTTTCTCTGTGAGAGTGTTTGTTGGCAGTTTTTATCTTATTGCCTTTCTCTTCTGTGATAGGATAAGGATACAGCTTGAAAAAGAAGGAAACTGCAGAGGTTTATTGATGGAGTTCCTGCCCCATCATGCCCTAGGCCTAGTATGTGCAGGCCTCTGATGAATCACTGCTGTTAGTATTTAGTATTTACTGATCCTTATATCCCAGTATTGTGCAAAGCATAGCATCTGCCCACGGGACTTCATAGCTAAATCACCCACTTGATCTGTTGGCTTTCTCCCTCCCTCATCTTTGTTGGTGGCTACAGAGAAGAAAATGGAAAATATAAAACTGTAAGCAAGAGGAAATCTAGACTATGTCACCTTTTTGCTGCCTGGGAAGTGGCCTGGGAGTTCAGATGCAAGGATTTGATGCTGTGTGCAGCTGCCATAAATCACCTGCTCTCATTGGGGTGAGAAAGAAGTGTTTCCACATGGTTGCTCAAGTCTGTCTTCTCTTTGCCCTGGTGCTCCCTCTCTCTTTTTCATTAATTTGCTTAGCAGTTGCTGATGCAATTAAAGCGAGATGTGTCTGCAGCCTCAGTGGTTTGCTGTCAGGGCCCTATCTCTAAGGTCTTCATCTTGCTGCTAGGGATGGGTGAACATCTGATTTTGAAGCAAGAGGAGAGAGGGACCTGTGGCTGCTGTTAAGTGCTTTTTTTTTTTTTTTTTTTTTGAAAAGCAGCAGCTTGCAGAGCTAGATTTCTCCTGACACTCTAATCATTTTACCAAGCCAAGTCCTAGTCTCTTGTGCTGTTCATTAATGAGGCTTATATTTGGCAGTACAGTATATAGAAATGAATCCTGCTGAATTGCTCTTGTTGGTGATACAGAAAGTGCTTTTTACTTTTTAAACAGGTAAGAATGAGACAGAAACAGCAGGCTCAAAGTGCAGAAGAGTGAAAACCAAATCTGCGTGTTTCCATGGAAAACAAGAACCTGGAGATGTTAAGAGGACTAGATTGTAGCATTTAGTCTATTTCAGGTCACTGTGTAGAATATATACTACACCTGTTATTATGTATGTCTCCTTCCTGGCCAGCATGCTTCTGACTTCTGTTCCTTTTTGCTTTTTCGTGGACTTTGAAATTGCCACAAAAAAACTCAGAGGATCTAACCATTGCGTTTCTACTCTGTTTCTGATAGAGGAGTGCTGACTGCCTGACCAGTGGAGCTTTGGTAATCATGTGGCAGGTGGGTTGCTATGGGACATGAATTCTGCATCTGCTTACTTGTACCCCAGACTGCTGTATGTGTTTGCCGTGTTCACAGAGGGATCTGTTGCCTCCAACATTGATGCTCAAACTCTAACATGCATGGGAATCACCTGGAGAGCATGTTAAAACACAGGTTCCCAAACTGAACCCCCAGAGATTCTGATTCAGTAAATCTAGGGTGAGGTCCATGTGCATTTTTTAAAAGATTTTATTTATTTATTTACTTATTTTTAGAGGGGAGAGGAAGGGAGGGAGAAAGAGAGGGAGAGAATCATCAGTGTGTGGTTGCCTCTTGAGTGTCCCCCACCAGGGACCTGGGCCAAAGCCCAGGCATGTGCCCTGACTGGGAATCGAACTGGCAACCCTTTGGTTCACAGGCCGGCACTCAGTCCACTGAGCCACACCAGCCAGGGCCCATGTGCTTTTTTTTTTTTGTCCTTTAGAAAAAAACAAATAAACCAACCTTTTAATGAGGCTGAAGGATTTGTTTTTTTTAATATATTTATTGATTATGCTATTACAGTTGCCCCATTCCCCCCCCCCCACTCTACTCCATCCTGCCCACCACCTCCCTCCCACATTCCCCCCCTATAGTTCATGTCCATGGGTCATACTTATAAGTTCTTTGGCTTCTACATCTCCTACACTACTCTTACCCTCCCCCTGTCTATTTTCCACCTATCATCCATGCTACTTATTCTCTGTACCTTTCCCCCCCTGTTCCCCTCCCACTCCTCTACTGACAACCCTCCATGTGATCTCCATCTCTATGGTTCTGTTCCTGTTCTAGTTGTTTGCCTAGTTTGCTCTTGTTTTTGTTTTAGGTGTGGTCGTTAATAACTGTGAGTTTGCTGTCATTTTTACTGTTCCTATTTTTGATCTTCTTTTTCTTAGGTAACTCCCTTTAACATTTCATATAATAAGTGCTTGGTGATGATGAACTTCTTTAACTTGACCTTATCTGAGAAGCACTTTATCTTCCCTTCTATTCTAAATGATAGCTTTGCTGGATACAGTAATCTTGGATGTAGGTCCTTGCCTTTCATGACTTGGAATACTTCTTGCCAGCCCCTTCTTGCCTGTAAGGTTTCTTTTGAGAAATCAGCTGACAGTCTTATGGGAAGTCCTTTGTAGGTAACTGTGTCCTTTTCTCTTGCTGCTTCTAAGATTCTCTTCTTCTGTGTAATCTTAGGTAATGGAATTATGATGTACCTTGGTGTGTTCCTTCTTGGGTCCAGCTTCTTTGGGACTCTCTGAGCTTCTTAGACTTCCTGGAAGTCTATTTCCTTTGCCAGACTGGGGAAGTTCTCCTTCATTATTTGTTCAAATAAGTTTTCAATTTTTTGTTCTTCCTCTTCTCCTTCTGGCGCCCCTATAATTTGGATGTTGGAACGTTTCAAGATCTCCTGGAGGCTCCTAAGCCTCTCCTCATTTTTCCAAATTCTTGTTTCTTCATTCTTTTCTGGTTGGATGTTTCTTTCTTCCTTCTGGTCCACACCATTGATTTGAGTCCCAGTTTCCTTCGCATCACTATTGGTTCCCTGTACATTTTCCTTTGTTTCTCTTAGCATAGGCTTCATTTTTTCATCTGGTTTTCGAACAGATTCAACCAAGTCTGTGAGCATATTGATAACCAGTGTTTTGAACTGTGCATCCGATAGGTTGGCTATCTCTTCCTCACTTAGTTGTATTTTTTCTGGAGCTTTGAAGTGTTCTGTCGTTTGGGCCATTTTTTTTTTTTTTTGGTCTTGGCGTGTCTGTTACTTTAAGGGGCGGAGCCTTAGGTGTTCCCCGGGGCTGGGTAGCGCTGGTGGCTGTGCTGTGATGCTGTATGTGGGGGAGGGGCCAAGAGGGAGCAATGGCGTCTGCTCCACTCTCCACCAGATCTGAATCTTTCACTCCACTACCCACAATCAAACTGGGCCCCTCTGGTGCTGGTTCCCGAGTGGGTGGGCCTGCGCACACTCTAGGCCCCTGTGGGTCTCTCCAATGACCTCTCCTGTGAGGCTGGGAGTCTCTCCTGCTGCCGCCCCAACCCCCCACGGGCACTTTCAATCAGAGGTTTGAGGCTTTATTTCCCCCGTGCTGGAACCCTGGGTTGCGCGGTCTGCTTCGCTCCCCGCCGTTCGTCCCGGTTTATCTGTGCGTGAGTGTGGGGCCGCGGGGTACTACCCGCCGCTCTGCCTGCCCCGTTCTCCGCCACTCGGGGTCCGGCCCTCTCGGTCTATCTGTGCGCGAATGTGGGGCCGCAGGGTCTGCTAGTGGTCAGACTGCCTGCCTCTTTCGTCCCACACTCCGCCAGTCTCGGTCCCGCCACAGCCACGTGAGTCCTCTCCACCAAGGCTGCCCATCTCCGCCCCTCCTACTGGTCTGGATGAATGTCCACTTTTTATTTCCTTGGTGTTGGTCCCCCTTGCCGTTCGATTTTCTGTCAGTTCTGGTTGTGCGAGGAGGCGCAGTGTGTCTACCTACACCGCCATCTTGGTTCTCCTCCCCATGTGCATTTTTAACAAGTCCCTAGTAAGTGGTGAGGCTCCCAATCTGGAGACCACACTTAGAGTAGTATAGGTCCAGAGATAATGCCTTACACATAGCTAAGATTCAATATTTGTTGATTTGATTTGACTTTTCTAGTAGTTAGGTCTCTCTTAGGATGTGATAGATTCCAAAGATTTTTATCTGCTCTTACTTTTAAGCAAAGGTAATCTATTGAAATTGTCTGAATTTTTAACCTTCAGCCATTCTTCCCCCCTACAGATCTCTTATCAGTACATCCATGTTTGTTGCTAACTCTGTATTTGTTAGAGTGCTTGATTCTGATAGGCAAAGATATACTTTGAAACTCGAATGTTCTGTATTTATAATTAGACAACTGATCTGATGGCTGACCGGTTTCATTTTTCCCCCTAAGGTGTAGGGGAGGTGTTTCTTTGTGAACTCTGATTTACTAAATTCCTTCACCCACCCTAGTTTGGTCAGATCACATTCTCATCTGGTAGTGGAGATAATTATTGTTTCTTATTTTTAATAGATTTTATTTTTTTAGAATAGTTTTAGATTTACTAAAATGTAGATGAAAATAGTATGGAGAATTCCCTTTTCCCTATTAACATCTGCTATTATTAGTTTAAAACATTTATTACAATTAATAGGCCAATATTGGTATTATTATTAACTAAAGTCTGTATCTTATATAGTTAATTTACTTATTTTTTCTTCTTGTTTCAGAATCGTATCTAAGATACCACATTCCATTTAGTTGTCGTGTCTCTTTAGGCTCCTCTTGTCTGTGGCAGTTTCTCAGACTTTCCTTGCTTTGATGACCTTGACAGTTATGAGTACTAGTCAGGTGTTTTGTAGGCTGCTCCACTATGAGAATTGGTCTTATGTTTTTCTCATGATAATACTGGAATAAGAGGTTATTGGGAAGATAACCTCAGAGGTAAAGTGCCATTTTCATCACATCATATTAACCCTACATACTATTAACATGATTGACGACTGTTGATGTTGACCTTGATCACCTGGCTGAGGTAGTGTTTGTCAGGTTCCTGACTGTAAAGTTACTCTTTCCCCCCTCCCCCTTTCCATATTGTGCTCTCTGGAGAGAAGTCACCATCCATAGTTCACAGCCTAAGGAGTGGGGAGTTAGTTATGCTACTCCTCCTTAGGGGCAGAGTATCTATATAAATTATTTGGAATTCTACATGGGAGATTTGTCTCTTCTGCTCCATTTATTCATTTATCCATCATTTATATCAGTATGGACTCATGGATATTTGTTTTATATTTTGTGTTATAATTCAATACTATTTTACTATGTCATTCAAATTGTTCTAGCTTTGGTCTTTGGGAGCCCTTTTGGTCCATTTTCACATTCCTTTAACATGTTATCATTAGCACGTGTTTGTGTGCACATGCACATTCCCCCATGCGTACATGCTTGTATGCATTGTTTTTTGAGTACTTCCTCACATCCTGGCACTGCAAAATGCAGTAGCCTCATCTTATATACACATTTCCTACCCCAGTCCAGGAATCAGCCATTTCTGTAAGGAGCCCTGATTCCTTTTATTAGAGAATACAATTAGAAAACAAGATCTGATATCAAAATTACAATTAAAATATAGAATAACCATCACTCAAAATCGTCAGAAATCCAATTGAATGGAAGTCTGACCACTATGGAATAAAAGAAACCATATCCATCCAGACTGGTAGGAGGGGCAGAGATAAAGAGTGGACTGGTCCCACAACCATGTATGGTGGATACAAATTTGGGAGGGGTATCTCAGGAGTGAAGAGTCCCAGCCCCACACCAGGCCCCTAGCCCACAGTTCCAGAGCCAGGAAGATAAGTCCCCATAACTTTTGGCTGCAAAAACCAGTGGGGATGAATCGGTGTAAGAAACTGCTGGATCCCAAGCAGTTCCCTTTAAAGAACCCATGCACGGACTTATTCAGACTCACTCGCTCTGAGCTCCAGCACTGGGGTAGCAGCTTGAAGGCACCGGTGGCACACAGGAAGGAACTGATGTGTCTGGCATCAAGGCGGGAGCTGGAGTCAGCTTTCTTCCAGACAGAAAGGCAGGCAGAGGCCAATGTCCTTTTTCTGAGCCCTCTCCCCACAGAGCCACAGAGCCGGCAGGCAGGTACCTTATCTGAAATTCTATCAACCTGGCTAACATGGTTTGCCCTGTCCTAGAGACCCCAAGACTGTTAACCTTGTTTTAGCCATATGAATGGCTGGTCTTGGCTCATGCTTTATGACTTCCTAAATCCTCTTAAATAAGCAACAGTAAGCCGCTAGCCCCATACCTCTTCCTAAGTGGCCCCAGGCCCAGCACTAGCAGCAGCCAGCTTTGGAACACATCTTGGCTTCACCTGGGAATCTCCCAAGCCCAACACAAGTAGCAGCCATCTCAGATTGCTTTATAGCTCAGGCAGGGTGGGCCCAGGGCAAAACACAGGTGGGGATTGACCTTGGCCTGCACCACCCAGGAAACCTCAGAGCCTGCACACCCACTGGACAACTACAGACCATGTCAGAGAACTGCCACCCTTCCCCTGCATAGCTAATCCTCCACAGAGGGCAGAGGTTGGTGGTCAGTGGTCATAGCCAGTCCTTGCAGCTGACTGGCCTGGGTAAATCTCTCCCATTGACCAGCCAATAGCAATCAAGGCTCAACTACAAGAGGAGGGTGTACTCATCCCACAAGAAGGGCACACCTCAAGTATCCAGCCTGAGTGATAGGGGAGGCTATTCCACTGGACACTATAGGATACCTACTTACATTAGGCCACACTACCAAGGCAGGGAATCATAGCAGCTCTACCTAATACATAGAAACAAACACAGGGAGGCTGCCAAAACAAAGAGACAATGAAACATGGCCCAAATGAAAGAACAGATTAAAACTCCAGAAAAAGAGCTAAACGAAATGGACATAAGCAATCTATCAGATGCAGAGTTCAAAACACTGGTTATAGGGTTGCTCAAGGAACTTAATGAGGACCTCAGCAGCATAAAACAGATCCTCTCATAAATGAAGGATACACTAACTGAAATAAAGAACAATTGAAAAGGAAACAACAGTAGAGTGGATGAAGTTGAGAATCAAATCAATGATTAGGAACACAGGGAAGCAAAAAACAACCAATCAGAACAACAAGAAGAAAAAAGAATCCAAAAAAATGAGGATAGTGTAAAGAGCCTCTGGGACAACATCAAGAGGTCCAATGTTCACATCATAGAGGTACTAGAAGGAGAAGAGAAAGAGCAAGAAATTGGAAATCTGTCTGAAAAAATACTGAAAGAAATTTGCTTAATTTGTTAAAAGAAATAGACATGCAGGTCCAGGAAGCACAAAGTTCCAAACAAGATGGATGCAAAGAGGCCCACTCCAAGATACATCAGAATTAAAATGCCAAAGGTTAAAGATAAAGAGAGAATCTTAAAAGCAGCAAGAGAAAAGAAATTAGTTACCTACAGGGGAATTCCCATGAGACTGTCAGCTGATTTCTCAAAAGACACTTTGCAGGCTAGAAGGGATTGGCAAGAAATATTCAAAGTCATGAAAAGCAGGGACCTACAGCCAAGATTGCTCTACCCAGCAAGGATACCACTTAAAATTGAAGGGCAGATAAAGAGATTCCCAGACAAGAAAAAAACTAATGGAGTTCATCATCACCAAACCATTATTGTATGAAATGTTAAAGGGACTCATTTAGGAAAAAGAAGATCAAAGCTGTGAACAATAAAATGGCAATAAATACATATCTATCAGCAATTGAATCTAAAAAGAAAACTAAACAAACAAGAACAGAGACAAAATTGTAGATATGGAGGGGGTTTTGATGGTTGCCAGATGGGAGGGGGGTGTGGGGGGGATGGGTGAAGAGGTGAGGAGATTAAGAAATACAAACAGGAAGTTACAGAATAGCCACAGGGACATAAAGTACAGTATAGGAAATGGAGTAGCCAACGAACTTATATGCATGACCCATGGACATGAACAGTGGTGTGGGAATTGCCTGAAGGAGTGAGGGGTGCTGGTGCTGGGTGGAAGAGGTCAAAGCGGGGGAAAATTGGGACAACTGTAGTAGCATGATCAATAAAATATAATTTTGGGTACTTGTAAGGTTCCAGCCAAGACAGAGGTGTAGGTATATATGTTTCATTTCCTTGCACAACCAAGAAAAGGATAACAACCAACTTAAAAACAAAAAACAACCATAACTGCCTGAAAATCAAACTGTATAGAAGTCTGACAACCAAGGAGTTAAAGAAGAAACATCTAGACCTTCATCCAGAATAGATAAAGTGCTTCCTAGATGATAAGGTCAAGTTAAAGGAGTTCATCATCACCAAGTCCTTATTATATGAAATGTTAAAGGGACTTATATAAGAAAATGAAAATCAAAAACTGTAAACAGTAAAATGACAACAAACTCAAATCTATCAACAACTGAACCTAAAAAACAAAAACTAAGCAAACAACTAGAACAGGAACAGAATCACAGAAATGGAGATCACATGGAGGGTTATCACTGAGGAGGGGGAGAGGGGGGGAAAAAGGTACAGGGAATAAAAAGCATAATTGGTAGGCACAAAATAGAGGGAGGTTGAAAATAGTATAGGAAATGGAGAATCCAAAGAACTTATGTAAGACCCATGGACATGAACTAAGAGGAAGGGAATGCTGGAGAGAGGGGCATGCAAGGTGGAGGGGGATAAAGAGGAGAAAAAAAATACAAGACAAGTGTAATAGCATCAATAAAATGTACTTTAAAAATAAAATATAATTTAAAAAATTTTTAAAAATGTAAAAAACAATCTAGCCACTATTCATGCTTTTTGCTACTGGAGTGGGGCCACTATTTTTTTTAATATATATATTTTTTATGTTTAGAGAGAGATGAAAGGGAGAGAAATATCAAGGTGTCAGAGAAGCATCAATCAGTTGCCTCTCCCATGCCCCCAACTGGGGACCTTGCCCACAACCCAGGCATGTGCCCTGACTGGGGACTCGAACCAACTACCTTACACCCATCCCACTGCGCCACACCAGTCAGGGCAAGGGCCCTTATTTTTTAAACAAACCTATTACTGCCATTATTTTATATTTTTGATAGTACACTAGTTTTCCCTTATCTGTGGTTTCACTTTCTGTGGTCAACCACAGTTCAAAAATGTTAAATGGAAAATTCCAGAAATTAACAATTCATAAGTTAGCTTGCCATTCTGAGTAGTGTGATAAAATCTCGTGTCATCCCTCTCCATCCCGCCCAGGCATGAATCATCCATTTGTCTGGTATGTATATGCTATTTACACTACCCGCCCATTTTTCGCAGCCATCTTGGTTATCAGATAGATTATTGCTGTATCACAGTGCTTGTGTTCAAGCAACCCTTATTTTAATTTAATGGCCCCAAAGCACTGGAGTAGTGGTGCTGGCGATTTGGATATGCCAAGGAGAAGTTGTAAAGTGCTTCCTTTTAAGTCAAAAGGTATGTATCTATAGGAAAAAACAGTATGTATAAGGTTTCATACAGTCTGCAGTTTCAAGCATCCACTTGGGGTCTTGGAACATTTCCCCTTTGGGATAATGGGAGAGTACTATATTAGTAAATAAACAAATTTGTTGCTGTTAAATTTAAATATAGTTCCTACAGAGGTTGAGACTACATTGTACATAATCTATATTGATTCTTCAAATACTTACTATTTTAGATACCCTTATGTGTTTTAAATCAAATTTCTTCATTTGAGAGACTTTCCTAGTATTGAGTGAGCCTTGACCCTTGTGTTTGAAAATGTTGGATTGATTGTAGGCATGGAAGAGCAAGAAGATATCAGAGAACCAAAGAGGAAAGTCTAGAATGTTCCCTGCTTACAGTTTCCATTAAAGGAGAAAAGGAGAGATTTTCCTAGAACACCAGTGTTTTGAATATTGACATCCAGAGGTCGGGTATGGGGAGGGGAAAAAAGAAGGGTGAAGCAGAAATTGCCTAGTGATCAAAGAAGGGATTCGACTCCTCAATATATAGCATTTTACTCTTAGGAAATTACTACATTAATTTAGGTGGATCTTACGGAGGCAGAATGGGATTAACAATCATTGTGGAAGTCCTTTATTTCCTCAGGGAGGTTGACATCTTTGTTTTCTCCTGGGCAGTATGGCTGTGTGTGGGGCTGTGTGTTCACAAAAAAGAAGATCTTGAAATTTTGGCAAGGTGAACTTAATGATATAGCCCCTCAAACTTTGCCAATATTTGGAGTTTAATCTACATTTCAACCAAGCAAGCTGGCTTTATCCAATTGAGAAAAATATAAATACAAAAGAATTACTTGATATATTTGAGAAATTAATAAAATTGGAGACTAATCAGGATTAGGCACCTTGAGAAGCCAAAATCCCTAGTTTGGCTCCTTTTAGTTCTAATTTATCTATTTTCTTTATATCAGAACTGGCAAATGTAAAAAATACGTTTTTTGTTATTAATAACTACAGTTTATTCAGTGCCTACTTGCGAGTTTCATGAGGCTTTCTTTAAACATTAACGCTGACTGTAGGCTAGCATAAATATATTATAAATTATGATGCAGACTTTTATCATCACGTGCTTCTTAGTTCCTATGTCAGTTTAAAAAATCTATCATCAAATTTTTGTTCTAAAAGTTAAAAAGAAAGTTAGTACACATCATTGTCAGAATTACATTCAACAACAGGGCCTAGAATTGTTTTTGGGTTTTTTTTTTCCAGCTATCAATCTTGCCTGAAAAGCTAGAATAAACTTGCAATGTTTCAAAAAATTTACTTCTCATACACCACCTAGAAAGCTACTAGAAAATGTTCTCTACAAAATAAGAGTGTAAATGAGGAAAAAGCTAAACATGTAAGAGGAAACAGTTAACAAGAAAGGCTCAGGGATTCCTCCCAGTAGTGGAGACTTCAGCTACCAGTTTGTCAGCGCTGAGAGGGCAGCCCGTCCACGTTAAAGATCCGTGAGACTTCTTTAGGAAGGTGAGAGAGAATTCTTGTGTCTTGAGAGGAAATTTATATAGTTGACAAAGATTTTCTGGGGAGAAATATTGATGAATATATAGAAAATCTAAGCAAATCAATAAAAAAGATAGTATTTATAAGAAATGCACAAAGTTGTACAGTTAAGGAAAGAAACATCATGGTTTACTATGACTCAAGTGTGAATTGTCTTAATTGTAACAGTACACTGAATGTTGAACTAATCAAATCCATAATGTCATTATATAGGGTAGTTGCGGAGATAGAAAGGATGTGGGTACTGAAGGAGATAAGGGATCTAAATCATCGTCTTCCACAGTGGGAACTTGATAGATAATTCCCAAAAGTGAAAAATCAAGAGGTAGCAATACAAGGAAGGCATTTAGGAATATGAAGATCAGTTCCGAGTAGAAGTGGGACAGCAGCAGGGCTAGGGCTACTGCTTTTCTTACAAACTTTGTGGAACTCTTAACTCTTCAAACTCACTTTGATCTTTGAAAAATAGCTGTGTGCCTAGGAGGAAAATGTTAAAGAAAAAAACACAATTTAAAAACACAGTTACTACTTTCTAAACAAATTTCACTGTGGCACGAATCCTAGTTCAGTGCATACTTCTTTGTCCAAATTTCTGATTTATCATTTAATGTGCTTTGGCTGTCAGTAACAGAAACCCTATTTTTAAATGACTTAATTATGGCAACCTTTTGTCACTCATAACAGAATTTCAGAAGCAGGTCAGGTTTGGGGGGGGGGGTGTTTATTTCTTTGGATGATGTGATGACTGTAGCTTTGTAAGCATTTCATCCAAAAACCATAACATGAGACTAGGAAGGGAAATCTGCTTTATTTCCTAGGAGCAAAAAGCCTGTCCCAGAAGCTTGCAGCAGACTTTGATCCTCACACGTGTTTGACCATAACTGGGTCATAAGCTCGCTTTTTAAACTAGTTCCTGACAGGGGAAATGGGATTTCTGTGATTATCTTAGACTGATTATCTGAGGTGAAATGGAAGTTGGCTGTCAACCACAATATCTGCTACCCCAGTCTTTACCTATTAAGTACTTAATGGGAACCCACTCCTCTTTCAAGAAGCTTTTACTATTTAGCCCTAGCAGAGTGCCTCATTTGGTTGGAGTATCCTCGCAGACACCAAAATGTTGTGGGTTCGATTGCCTGTCAAAGTGCGTACAGGAGGCAACCGATCAATGTTTCTGTCTCTCGCGCTCTCTCCCCCTTTCTCTCTGTAAAATCAATAAACATATCCTCAGGTGAGGATTAAAAAAAAGAAGAAGCTTTACTGTTTAAAGAGAAAAAGAAAATGAGTAGATAAAACAACTGATCATCAATAATACAGACAGTACCACAGTTACTCAGTAAATATCTATTGAATGAATTAGGTGAACAGAAGTACCATATTTTGCCGTGTGTAGCGTGCACCCACATTTCTGTGTGCATTATCCATGGTATTATGATGCCTTATGCCCATGGTATGTAATCATTACACCCATCTATAATGCGCATCCTTATTTTTCCCTCAAAAATTTTGGCAAAAAAGTGTGCATTATACACAGCAAAATACAGTAAAACTTTTTGACATAGACATAAATGCTTTAGGAGTTCTAAATTAGGGGGGAAAACATGAAGTTTAGACTAGACCAGGAAGCTTCTTGTAGAGGACAACTTGAGTTACCCTTTACTCATCAGCTGGTCACAGTGCTGTCCTACTAGAATAAATACACTTTTGTCCATGGTGTGCTGGTAAATGTTTAACCAGCTTGGAGGAGGGGACAGGGCTTATGTGTAGTGTTTCCCAGTTACCCTGGCCAATTTCAGTCTGTCAACACGGAGTCAACTAACTGCCTTGCACACAACTGCTTCTCTCTAACAACCGCATTTTTAATATTTCGAATTAACCTACTAAAACCACGTACTGATAAAAGCATCATTTAGCTTTTTTTAGCCTTGTAAATAATAATAAAACCTAGATTACCAATATAAGGTAATTAGCTTTGGTGTTTTGGACAGTGGTGTGTTGGAGAATTGTAATTTTAAGATAGTATGAAATACTGGTCTTTGTAGACTTGAGAAATGAACAAAAAACCTTGATGTTAGTTTTAGGTACTAGATAAAATTTTATTAATTCAGTTTTTATGGAGCACCAACTACATGCTAAGTGCTATAAAAACAAAAATAAATAAGACTAGAATCTCAAGGGCCTCCCTCAGTCTGTTAGGAAGACAATTATCGACATACAACTTCCAGTGGAAGAAAACTATTGAGAGCTCTTGTGTTTTAAAGTGCCATGAGAACACAAAGGAGAGGACAACTAAATGGGGGGACATCGTGGAAGGGCATATTTGAGTTAAATCTTGAAATTGAAAAGAAATAATGGCGTTTGCATTGACAAGATGAAGGGAAAGGATCATTCCAGGCAGTAGGAATAACATGTCCCTAACTGCCGAGGGATGAAAAATCTCACATGTTCTGTGGGTTTTCTTTGTGATTTGCGGGTAAAACTCAGGGTGAGTAGGGTATAGAGAAGAAACAGGAAAAAATGAGCCAAGGTCAGATTGTGAAAGGCCTTAAATTATATTTAAGAAGTTTGGGTTTTGGTCTCTTCATGCGGTCATGGCGCAGAGTACAAACTGCTGTCGGATCGGGCTCCAAAGGAAAGGGTGGAGAGATTCAGCCAGTTAGCATGAAAGATGGAAATAAAGTTCTTCTTCCAGAATATGGAGGCACTAAAGTAGTTCCAGACAAGGATTATTTCTTATTTAGAGATGGTGACATTCTTGGAAAGTATGTAGACCGAAATAAATCACTGTTGAAATGGCATCACGTGACACAGCCCATTTTGTTGAAATATTGAAATCTTTCATCATGTAAATAATTTCCATGTCTCTTTTATAATAAAGTAATGACATTCAGTGTCTTTTAAAATTTACTTTTACTGTACTGATATAAACATTTCCAAATAAAAATATATAAATAAATGGTCAAAAAAAAGTTTGGGTTTCATTATTATTAAGTGTGAAACTCCTTAATATAAACAAGATTTTAATTTGCAAGTTTCTTTTTCTTCGTATCTTCACCTCAACTGGGTGTTTATCACTTTTTACCACTAGGCTAATGTGGTGGGAGAGTTGCTTTGTCATTTTAACTTGTACCTTTCTAACTATTAGTATGGTTGAATGTAATTTAAAAACATATCGATTAGAAATTTCTATTCTGTATACTGCTTGTTCATATTCTTTACTCATTTTTATATGGAATTGTTTGTTTCAACGAATGATTTATATACACTATAGACATGAATCCTTCATTTTGAGGGTTTTTTTTTTAAGACTATAATTCTAACCTTTGTGATGGATGGATTGGAAAAAGGAGAGACTATTGTCACCTTGGCCAGTTGGGAGATATTGCAATAACCAATAGCTATACACCGAGGTGATGTGGAGTTGAACTGTGGCAATGGGAGAGGAAAAGGCAAATGAGAGATCGAGCTGCCACCCAGTGACTTCAAAGTGGATCCTAGATTAAATGTCAGTACTGCTGCCTTTTAATTTAATGCTCTTTCTGGGATACATCATTGACTCCTTGACTCTCCTTTCCTTTTGATTCTATGAAAGAAAAATTAGAGGGTTGTTTTTTTTAATCCTCACCTGAGGATATGCTTATTGATTTCTACAGAGAGAGAAAGGGGGAGAGAGAGAAAGCAAGAGAGAAATATTGATGTGAGAAACATTGATTGGTTGCCCGGACTAGGGATCAAACCCCAATCAAACCCACAACCTTTGGTATATGGGACACTGCTCCAACCAACTGAACCACACAGCCAGGGCAAAAGAGAAATGAGAGTTGCTTTTTTTAAAAAGGTTGTATTTATTTATTTTTAGAGAGAGATGAGGGGAGGGAAAAAGAGAGGGAGAGAAACATCAATGTGTGGTTGCCTCTTGCACGCCCCCCACGGAGGACTTGGCCCACAACCCAGGCATGTGCCTTGACTGGAACCAAACTGGCAACCCCCTGGTTTGCAGGCCAGCACTCAGTCCACTGAGACACACCAGGTAGGGCAAAAAAATCAGAGTTTTATGCAATAATCTTAAATAGACTAAGGGCCTAACTTAAGAACCTTGGATATAAAAAGAATGTAGATGAATATTTTTTCTCTGTTCTCAGGATATGAAAAACTTTCTAAGCAAAGCATGAATGCAAAGAAAAGAAACAAAGAAAAAAAGTGATAGTTTCTACTAAATAAAAATTTAAAATTTCTTTATATCTAAAGAGATCATAAACATCTCCAAAGGATCCTGCTTCACTGCAGTCCTCTCAGGCAGTATCTGTCCTTTCTGTCATGTTCGTTATACCACTGAACCTAAAAGTGGGGTGTCCTTCAGTTTTTCTTGCCCATTGCCCAAAGAGAGATCATTGTCTCTCTTTTTTCTATAAAATCTCTCGGGATTATAAATCACCATTTGTCTTTTTTAGTCATTTTACAGACTCTGGTGTTACTTCCTCCCACTCTTTAATTGGAATGTTTATTTATATGTAATGTAATTATTGATAATATTTATGTCTACCATTTTGCTTGTTATTTTTTTAACTTGAAAAATGCAGAATGTATTTTTACAGTAAATACTGTACAGTTGGGTTTACTCTTAGCCAAAAGGTAAATAAAGTTAAGTAAATTAACGTTGTGAACAGTAATGCAGCGTGTGACTTCCTTCTTAGCCTGACACAATGTTACTGGTTAATGTTTGGTGGGTGACTGAAAAAAACATTTGCAAATTTATGTTCCACTTTTCTGCCACCAAAGTTTGTCTGGACTGGTGTGTTCACACTGCAGGTTTTAATTTATCCTCAGAGCAGAGCTCACCTACCATTTTCCTCCCATTTCCAACCTGGATTTCTTGCCCCAGGCCTCTGTCCCCTTGACTCTGTAAAATATGGCATTAATTGAGTTCCAGGTGCATCTCTGCATTATTTTCCTTGTGTCATGTCTTTTTTGTTATTCTATTCCTCTACAACAGTCTTTTGTGTTAAATAAATATTCTAAAAAATAAAAATAAATAAATAGATATGTTCTAGTGTATGATTTCTTTAGTCAATTCCCTTGGGGTTTTTTAAAGATTTTATTTATTTATTTATTATTTATTTATTTATTTAGAGAGAGGGGAAAGGAAGGGGAAAGAGAGGGAGAGAAATATCAATGTGTGGTTGCCTCTCATGTGCCTCCAACTGGGAACCTGACCTGCAACCCAGGCATGTGCCCTGACTGGGAATTGAACCCGGGACCCTATGGTTCACAGGCTGGCCCTCAATCCACTCAGCAACACCAGCCAGGGCCCCTTGTTATTTCTTATAATATTTTGAGTTATTTTCTTAGTAGTAGTCCCAGGGATTGTAATTAACACCTTAATTAATAATAACCTAGGATGGATTAATGCCAATTTAATTTCAGTAGAATGCATAGTCTTTGTTCTCCACTCTTCCCTCCTTTGTGCTATTATTATCATACATATTTAAACATTATTTGCCCATAAACACGGGTTATAATTTTTGCTTTATGCAGCTATATTTTAAATTAGGTAATAGAAACAAAAAATTACAAAAAATACATTTACACTGTGTTTTGTATTTACCTGCTATAGTAGGCAGAATAATGGCCCCCTAGAAAATGCATGTGTCGGTGCCTGGTACTTGTGAATGTTACCTTAAATAGTAAAAGAGCTTTTATAGATGTTATTAAGTTAAGGATTTTGAGATAGAGAAGTTAGCCTGATTTAACCAGGTGAGCCCAGTGTAATCACAAGGGTCTTTATAAGGGAAAGAAGTAGGAAAGTAATAGAGTTTTAAAGATACTATACTTCTGGTTTTGAAGATGGAGGAAGTGGCAGGCTGCCTCTAAAAGCTGGAAAAAAGCAAGAAAGCAGATTTTTTCCTAAAGCCTGTACAAAGAAATGAAACCCTGTCAGCATCTTGATTTTAGCCCAGTGAGAACTGTTTCAGCCTTCCAGCCTTCAGAATCATAATAAATTGTGTTGTTTTAAGCCTCTAAGTTATGTTGCAACAGTGGTAGAAAACCAACACAGCTCTGGAGTTAGCTTTACTGGTGTTTATTATTTCCTCTTTTTTTTTAAGCTTTTTAGATTTTTTAAAATTTTTATTTACTTTTAGAGAGAGGGGGCGGGGGGGGAGAGAGAGAAACAGCAATGTGTGGTTGCTTCTCATGCACCCCCAATTGGGGACCTGGCCCACAACCCAGGCATGTACCCTGACTAGGGATCAAACCGGCCACCCTTCAGTTCACAGGCTGGCACTCAATCCACTGAACCACACCAGCAGGGGCAGTTATTTCTTCCTGTGTTTTCAAGTTACTGCCTACTGTCCTTTCATCCTGAAGGATTCCATTTAGTATAACTGTAGGGCAGGGCTAGCATTGAATTTTCTCAGTTTTTGTTTATCTGGGAATATCTTAATTTCTTCTGGTTTTTAATAGAATAGTTTTGCTGGATGTAGCATTTAACAGCCAGGCAATTGTCAGCTCTGTTCTAGCCTTTACTTTCTGCTTGTGCGGAGCCTCAAGGTCAACCAGAGTTGAGAGATTAAAGCCTACTTAGGCCTTTCCTGAGGATGTCCTCAGCCCTGGGCATGCACTCAGCTTTGTTTATACTTAGATTCCCAGGGACACATCAGAGCTTTTCAAAGCCCCTGTAGCTCCTTCCATAGCTTTCCTTTTTAAGCTTTTCGGTTAATCTATTATTTGCCCCAACTGTTAATCCATTGCCTTAGGCAGCCACTGAGTTAAGAAACACTTGCCTGCATCTTCAACCAGTGCTCCTACCCTCAGGGAAAAGGCTTTTCACACTGGGCAAGCTCTAAGTCTGGTCAGATAGACAACCTTGCAAGTGGGGTCTTCCATGAAACCATCAGAAAGGTCAAATAATGACAATTTGTGGGGAATGAAGCTTTGAAGTCACCCCAGCCCTCTTCTGCCTCCTCTGGTGGTTGTCAGGCTGCTACTTTTTACAGTGATTGTAAGCTGTTTTTCAGAACAGGAGATGGGATTCAGTGCTTCTTGAATAAATGTGCCCCAGATTACGCGATCCTTTGATTAATTTCCAGAATTCTGAAAAACTTGATTCTGACAATTTTTGCCAGTTTTCTTACTGCTTTTATGGAGGAATTTTCAGAAATTTCTACCATTTTTGCTAACATCCCCATCATTCATTTACGGCTTTAGTTTCTGGCTCACAGTCACTCTCTCCAACACTACTCCTGGCTTAATCCTTGGCAAACTCAATGATCCATATTAATGATCTTGCCTATACCTTTTCTTTTTAGTTCATTGTCCACCTCTCTCCCAGTGGTTTTGTCCCCCATCCTGTCTCTGCTACTACTGTGATAGTTATATCCTAGACTAGTGCCCCTGGGCCAAACTATCCATTTTTGTAAGTAAAGTTTATTTAAATACAGCCTTGCTCCTTTGTTTATGTATTGTCTACAGCTTTTTTCCCACAGTACCACAGAAGAGATCAGTATTGCAGCAGAGATCATTAGCTCGAAAAGCCGAAAATATTTATTATCTGACCCTTTACAGAAAAAGTTTGCTGACTCCTGCCCTAGACCTAGTGGATTAGAGCTGCATCTCTATTAATTATCTGTCAAGCATCCTATTCTTTAACCATTCCCTCCTTTTTTTCTTTTTGCAGTACCCTTCCTCTGCAGGCGTGTCCAACCTGCGGCTCAGGATGGCTATGAATGCAGCCCAACACAAAATCGTTAATTTACTTAAAACATTCTGAGACTTTTTTTGTGTGATCATGTGTCACAATATAATGTGTGGCCCAAGACAGCTCTTCTTCCATTATGGCTGAGAGACGCCAAAAGGTTGGACACCGATGCTAGAGTCTCAGCTTATCGGTCCTTTGACCTCATCAACTTTTGCACTGTGCGTCTGACTTTTTTTCTAAATCTTTACTTCCCTCCTTGCCTCTACCTCCTTCCATTATAATTACTTTCATCTATACTTTCCTAAATAGCTCATTGACAAAACCTCAACCATGGTTAAATCCAACTTTTGTCTTACTCCAAGCCTGTACCTGTACATCTAAATGTAGATACGCAACACCATACAATTATTCTGCGTGTTCTCACTTTAAGTTCACGATCATTAGCCATAAGTCGGCCTTTAATACTTCACAGCCATGCTACTATACATTTTCCTATCTATTCACTCTTTCATACCTTCTTAACTTCTAGAACTTCCTGCACCCCTCTCCCATCTTCATTCTTACCTTGCTTATGTTTCACTAAAAAAAACAGAAGCAAGAGCTTCGACCCATTCTACACACATCTTCCCACTTATTTTTACTCACAGGTACCCATTTATCTGTGTCTTTGCCAATGAGCTGCTTGTATACCTGTGCAGAGCTGATATCTCCTTATACATAAGATCTCTTCCTCTTGTCTATTCAAGGACTTCACTCCAGCACTTATCCTTTCTCTCTATTGCAGAATTACTTCTTTTCCCTGTATATAGGATCATTCCCATCAGCAGCAAACATGCACTAAATAAATACCTTTGATCTTTTAAAAACAACCTCTCTTGATCCCACATCATCATTCAGAAAGTACCCTATTTCTCTGCTCCTTTAGCAAAACTTCTCAAAGAGTAGTCTATACTCCATTTATAATGTAGACCCAGCTATAGTCTACACTGCAATCTCCATTTATCTCCTACCTTTCTCTCCTCAACCAACCCTAGTCTGGCCTTTACCCCTGCCATTCTACAGAAACTGCCTTTGTCAGAGACACCAGTGACCTCTCATGGGTAAACCCAATGGTGAATTCTCAATATTTTTTTCAAGTGGTAGCTTCCTTGAGATATAAAAATTCACCTTTTGAAAGTACGAAATTCAAGGGATTTCAGTGTATTCAGAGTTGTGGATCACTGCAGTCTAATTTTAGAACATCATTACTACTCCAGAAAGACACCCTGTGCCCCTTAGTAGTCGCTCCATACTTCTGTCTTCCTTTAGCCCTTAGAAGCCATTATGCCACTTTCTAGCTGTGAATTTGCCTGTTCCAGACACTTCATATAAATGGAGTCATACAATATATGGCCTTGTGACTGGCTTCTTTCACTTTGCATAATGCTTTTATGGGTCATCCACGTTATACATTGTTCCGTTATATGGCCAATATTTCAGTGTAAGGATATACATCACATTTTGATTATACAGTCATCAGGTGATGGACACATTTGAGTTTTTTCTATTTTTTGGCTATTATGAATGATGCTGCTGTGAACATTCATGTACAAGTTTGGTGTGGACATATGTATTCAGGTCACTTGGATATATACCTAGGAGCAGAATTGCTGAGTCATTTGGTAACTGTTTAACATTTTGAGGAACTGCAAAACTTTTTTCCAAAGGGGCTACACTAGTTTATCATTCCTCCAGTAACTTAAAAAGGTTCTAACTTCTCCATATCCTCACCAGCACTTGTTAATTTTTTATGTTAGCCATCTTAGTGGGTGTGAAGTAGTATCACATTGTGATTTTAATTTGCATTTTCCTAATGGCTAATGATTCTGAGCATCTTTTCATGCGCTCATTGGCTATTTGTATATTTTCTTTGAGAAATATCTATTTAGACCCTTTGCTCATTTTTAATTGGGTTGTTTGTTTTCTCACTACTGAATTGCAAGAGTTTTCTGTTTCTTGTGGGTTTTTTTTTAACATATTCTGGATACAAGTCTCTTAACAGATATGTGATTTGCAACTATTTTGCCCCATTTTGTAACGGGTTGTCTTTTTACTTTCTTGATAGTCCTAAATTCTCTCTGTCTTTATCTTACTTGATTTTTCAGAAGATTCAAAAGTATTCCCAGATACTTTCTTCACTTGATTTCTATAACCACAGTCTCCTGATTTTTTCCCTCACCTTATTGCATGCTTCACCTTATTCTCCTTTGCTGCTTATTTATTATTTCTCTAACTTTGAAAACTGGAGCACCCCCTGGCTCGGTCCTCAGATTACTTATTCTGTCACACCACTCTTTTTGTTATCTCCTGAGCTGTCGTTTATATGCTGACAACTTCAAATTTACAATCAATCTCATATATTTATCTGCCTACTTGACATTTTGACTTAGATATCTGTTAGGTATTTCAAACTTAGTATGTCCAAAACTGGACTCTTGATTTTTTTTCTCTCCAAAACCTGCTCTTCCTCTGTCTTCTTCATCTCAGTAAATAGCAATTCCATTTTTCTAATTGCTTGGGCCAAGGAGGCATTCTTTTTTTAAAAAATTTATTTTAGAGTTTATTTAGTTTTAGAGGGGGGGAAGAAAGAGAGAAGAGAGAAGGAGAAGGAGAGAAACATCAGAGTGAGAAAGAAACATCCACTGGTTTCCTGTCTGCACCCTGCAAGGGACCACACCTGAAACTCAGCCATGTGCCCTTGACTGGGAATCGAACTGGTAAATTTTGCTTTGTGGGTCGATACCCAACCAAGCCTTGCCAGTCAGTGCTGACCAGTCATTCTTGACTCTTCATTCTCTCCCTTCCCACCAACAAATCCTACTGGCTTTATCTTTAATATGTTTAAAATCCAACCTCTTCTCACCACCTCCACTGCTACCACCTAGTCCAAACCACTTTTTAACCTCATCTGGATTATTGTAATAATACTTAACTAAACTCCATGACTTTAGTGTCCTATACTCTTTCTCAACATAGCAGTCAGAGTGATCCTTTTAAAGCATGTCAGCCCCAGACAGGTAGCTCAGTTGGTTAGAGCGTTGTTCCAGTACGCCAAGGTTTCAGGTTCAATCCCTAGTCAGGACACGTACAAGAATCAACCAGTGAATGCTTAAATAAGTGGAACAACTTTCTCTCTCTGTCTCTCACGCACAATTCTCTCTAAAATCAATTTTTTTTAAATAAGGCATGTCAGGACAACCAAGATGGCGGCATAGGTAGACACACTGCGCCTCCTCGCACAACCAGAACTGACAGAAAATCGAACGGCAAGGAAGTCCGACACCAAGGAAATTAAAAAATAAACATTCATCCAGACCAGTAGGAGGGGCGGAGACGGGCAGCCGGGGCGGAGAGGACTCGCGTGGCCGTGGCGGGACCGAGACTGGCGGAGTGTGGGACGAAAGGTGCAGGCAGTGTGACCCCTGGCAGACCCTGTGGCCCCACATTCGCGCAGATAAACCGAGAGGGCCGGACTCAGAGTGGCGGAGAACGGGGCAGGCAGAGCACCGGGTAGCACCCCGCGGCCCCACACTCACGCACAGATAAACCGGACAAACAGCAGGGAGCAAAGCAGACCGTGCAACCCAGAGCTCCAGCACGGGGGAAATAAAGCCTCAAACCTCTGATTGGAAACGCCCGTGGGGGTTGGGGTGGCAGCAGGAGAGACTCCCAGCCTCACAGGAGAGGTCGTTGGAGAGACCCACAGGGGCCTAGGGCGTGCACAAGCCCACCCACTCGGAAACCAGCACGAGAGGGTCCCAATTTGATTGTGGGTAGCGGAGTGAAAGATTAGAGTCCGGTGGAGAGTGGAGCGGGTGCCATTGCTCCCTCTTGGCCCCTCCCCCACATACAGCATCACAGCACAGCCACCAGCGCTACCCCGCCCCGGTGAACACCTAAGGCTCCGCCCCTTTAAGTAACAGACTCGCCAAGACAAACAAAAAAAAAAAATGGCCCAAATGACAGAACACTTCAAAGCTCCAGAAAAATACAACTAAGCAAGGAAGAGATAGCCAACCTATCGGATGCACAGTTCAAAACACTGGTTATCAAGATGCTCACAGAATTGGTTGAATTTGTTCGAAAACCAGATGAAAAAATGAAGCCTATGCTAAGAGAAACAAAGGAAAATGTACAGGGAACCAATAGTGATGCGAAGGAAACTGGGACTCAAATCAATGGTGTGGACCAGAAGGAAGAAAGAAACATCCAACCAGAAAAGAATGAAGAAACAAGAATTCGGAAAAATGAGGAGAGGCTTAGGAGCCTCCAGGAGATCTTGAAACGTTCCAACATCCAAATTATAGGGGCGCCAGAAGGAGAAGAGGAAGAACAAAAAATTGAAAACTTATTTGAACAAATAATGAAGGAGAACTTCCCCGATCTGGCAAAGGAAATAGACTTCCAGGAAGTCCAGGAAGTCCAAGAAGCTCAGAGAGTCCCAAAGAAGTTGGACCCAAGGAGGAACACACCAAGGCACATCATAATTCCATTACCTAAGATTACACAGAAGGAGAGAATCTTAGAAGCAGCAAGAGAAAAGGACACAGTTACCTACAAAAGACTTCCCATAAGACTGTCAGCTGATTTCTCCAAAGAGACCTTACAGGCAAGAAGGGACTGGCAAGAAGTATTCCAAGTCATGAAAGGCAAGGACCTACATCCAAGATTACTGTATCCAGCAAAGCTATCATTTAGAATGGAAGGGAAGATAAAGTGCTTCTCAGATAAGGTCAAGTTAAAGAAGTTCATCATCACCAAGCCCTTATTATATGAAATGTTAAAGGGAGTTACCTAAGAAAAAGAAGGTCAAAAATAGGAACAGTAAAAATGACAGCAAACTCACAGTTATTAACGACCACACCTAAAACAAAAACAAGAGCAAACTAGGCAAACAACTAGAACAGGAACAGAACCATAGAGATGGAGATCACATGGAGGGTTGTCAGTAGGGGAGTGGGAGGGGGAGAGGGGGGGAAGGTACAGAGAATAAGTAGCATAGATGATAGGTGGAAAATAGACAAGGGGAGGGTAAGAATAGTGTAGGAAATGTAGAAGCCAAAGAACTTATGTGTATGACCCATGGACATGAACTATAGGGGGGGAATGTGGGAGGGACGGGGTGGGCAGGATGGAGTGGAGTGAGGGGGGCGGGAAATGGGACAACTGTAATAGCATAATCAATAAATATTAAAAAAAAATAAGGCATGTCAGATTATCTCACTCCTCTACTTAAAACCATATAGTAGTGGCTTCCCATATCATTCAGAAAAATTCAGTTTTGATAGTCACTTACATCAGCTAGCCCCTATTTTCATTCTGACCTCACCCTTTTTTGGCATACTAACTTCGTTAATATTTCTCAAATGCTCCAGGCACATTCCTACCTTATGGTCTTTGTGGGTGCTGTTCCCTCTGCCTGCAATGCCCACCTTTCCGTTACCCTCATGGCTTCAATAACAGTGCCATGCATGGCCATACCGCAACCAAAGGAAAAGGTAAAAATCAATACAATAATATTAATCTTTGTTTTTATATTTTTTATTATCGTTCAATTACATTTGTCCCCATTTTTCCCCATTACTCTCCCCTGCCGTACCTACCCCCCAGTTCCCACATTCAGTCCTCCCCCACCCCATTGTCTTTGTTCATGGTTCCTTTATACATGTTCCTTGACCCTTCCCCTTCATTCCCATTATCCCCTTCCCCTCTCCCCTCTGGTCACTGTCAGTTTGTTCTTTATTTCCATGTCTCTGGTTCAAAAACATGGAACCAGAGACATGGAAATGTTTCTGCTTCACAAATTTGCGTGTCATCCTTGCGCAGGGGCCATGCTAATCTTCTCTGTATGTTTCAAATTTCAGTGTATGTGCTGCCGAAGCAACACTTAAGCATCCAGTCTTTATTTAAATTTTGATATCTGCTACAAGTTCGTTCATTATTTAGTTTAGACTCAGAGGATTGTTTAAAAATCCAATGTCTTATCATTCTTGATTTTCCACTTGTATTTATGTGTGAAACACTACAGTCCTTTTTTAGAAGCTCTTTTTTCATGGGTGGGGCTTGTCACGTGGTGGGCTTTACTGTAGAGGTGATTGACCATTTGGGTGGGATCACCCAGTTGTCAGCATCTGTAGGTCTTTTGTCTTAGGCAAGTCATTTTTCCCTCAAAAGAATCAACCAGTCTTTTGCCTGTTTTCACCGAACCCAGTGGAGGGAAAAGGGTCTTGTGTTTCACTGTTGCTCTTAGTATTGTACTTTCATCTCTGTTTTCAGTTGAGCTTGGTGTGGTTGAGTACAGCGCCTGTCTGTTCAACATATCCAGAGAGTAAACCGTCAGACTTCTGCTGGAATTGTGAAGGGTAGGGAGTTGGGAGGCAGGGAGGCTGCACTGACTGGTGGAGATGGTTGCAGGGGTGTTCAGCCTTTTGGCTCTCTGGACCACACTGGAAGAAGAGTTGTCTTGGGCCGCACATTAAATACATTGCAACATTTAATCACAAAAAAATCTCAGAATGTTTTAAGTAAATTTACGATATTGTGCTGGGCCACATTCATAGCCATCCTGAGTCACATGTGGCCAGCGGGCCACAGGTTAGACACCCCTGGTAGAGGTCTGATTATATCTTTTATTTTTATTTTTTATTTTTTTAATTATATGTTATTGATTACACTATTAGAATTGTTCTGATTTTTCCCTCTTTGACCCGCTCCACTACGCACCCCCCCTACTCCCTCAGGCAATTCCCCCAGCATTGTTTGTGTCCATACCTCATGCATATCAGTTCTTTAGCTACTCCCATTTCCCATACAGCACTTTACATCCCAATGGCTAGTCTGTAACTATCTATTTGTACCTCTTAATCCCCTCACCTTTTAACCCATTTCCCCACATCCACTTCCCACCCGGCAACCATCAAAACGCTCTCAGAATCTCTGTTCCTTTTGTTTGCTTAGTCTGTTTTTCAGATTCAATTGTTGATAGATATGTATTTTTGCCATTTTGTTCATAGTTTTGATCTTCTCCTCCTCTTCCTCCTCCTTCTTCTTCATCATCTTCTTTTTCTTCTTCTTCATCTTAAATTAGTCCCTTTAACATTACATATAATAATGGTTTGGTGATAATGAACTCCTTTAGTTTTTTTCTTGTCTAGAAAGCTCTTTATCTGCCCTTCAATTCTAAAACATAGCATTGCAGGATAGAGCAAACTTAGCTGTAGGTCCCTGCTTTTCATTACTTTGAATTTTTATTGCCAACCCTTCCTAGCATACAAAGTGTCTTTTGAGAAATCAGCGGACAGTCTTATAGACTGTCCCCTGTAGAGGTCTGATTGTATCTTTTATTTTTATTTTTTATTTTTTTTTTAAATAACTAACTGCTTTTCTGTTGCTGCTTTTAAGATTCTCTCTTTATGTTTAACCTTTGGCATTTTAATTGTAACGTGTCTTGGAGTGGGCCTCTTTGCATCCATCTTGTTTGGGACTCTCTGTGCTTCCTGGACTTTCAAGTCTATTTCCTCCACCAAATTAGGGAAGTTTTCTTTCATTATTTTTTTAAACAGATTTCCAATTTCTTGCTCTTTCTCTTCTCCTTCTAGTACTCCTATGATGCGAAATTGGACCTCTTGACATTGTCCCAGAGGCTCTTTACACTATCCTCACTTTTTTGGATTCTTTTTTCTTGTTTTTCTGATTAGTTGTTTTTTTGCTTCCTTATGTTCCTAATCATTGATTTGATTCTCGACTTCATCCACTCTATCGTTGTTTCCCAGTAAATTGTTCTTTATTTCAATTAGTGTATCCTTTGTTTCTGACTAGATCTATTTTATGCTGTTAGGGTCCTCACTAAGTTCCTTGAGCATCCTTATAACCTGTGTTTTGAACTCTGAATCTAATAGATTGCTTATCTCCATTTCACTTAGCTCTTTTTCTGGAGTTTTGATCTGTTCTTTCATTTGGGCCATGTTTCTTTGTCTCCTGGTTTTGGCAGCCTCCCTGTGGTAGAGCTGCTCTGACTCCCTGCCTTGGTAGTGCGGCCTAATGTAGTAGATGTCCTGTAGGGTCCAGTGGAATAGCCTCCCCTATCACCCAAACTGGATACTCAAGGTGTGCCCTTCTTGTTGGATGAGTACACCCTCCTCGTGTAGTTGAGCCTTGATTGCTGTTGGCCAGTCAATGGGAGAGATTTACCCAGGCCAGTCAGCTGCAAGGATTGGCTGTGACTTCTTACCATCAACCTCCACCCCTCACCCTCCTCCTCCCTGCCCCCCCCATGGAGGATCAGCTGCGCAGGCGCAGGGTGGTGGTGCTCCAGCATGGTACATAGCTGGGTGCACTGGCCCTGGAGTTTCCTGGGTGGTACAGGCCAAGGTCAGCCCCCACTTGTGTTTTGCCCTGGTCCCACCCTGCCTGAGCTAGAAAGCAGTCTGAGATGGCTGCTACTTGTGCTGGGCTTGGAGATTCCCAGGTGAAGCCAAGCTGTGAATCTAGGCTGGCTGCTGCTTGTGCCAGGCCTGGGGCTCACTGAGGCCAGCTGTTGCTTGTTTGAGAGGATTTAGGAAGTTATGAAGCATGAGCAAAAACCATTCATTCATATGGAAAAGCAGCTTGGGTGGGCCTGTAAGTCTGGTGGGGCAGAGTCTCTGGGGATTTCCAAGGCAGGTCAAACTCTGTTAGCCAGGTTGATGGAGTCTCAGATATGGCACCAGCCTGTGGGCTCTGTGGCTCTCTTGGGAGAAGATTTAGAAAAGGGACAATGGCCTCTGCTTGCCTTGATGCCAGACACTTCAGTTTCTCCCAGTGTGCCACATGTACCTCTCAAACTGCTACCCTGGTGCTGGAGCTCAAAGGAAGAGGATCTGAGTAGGTGAGTCCATGTGTATGTAGGTTCTTTAAGGGGAACTGCTTTTGGCTCAAGCAGTTTCTTCCACTGACCCAATCCCTACTGGCTTTGCAGCCAGAAGTTGTGGGGACTTATCTTCCTGGCACTGAAACCCTGGGTTGGGGGGCCCTGATGTGGAGCTGGGACTCCTTTCTCCCTCCTGAATTTTTATCCACGATGCGTGGATGTGGGACCAGCCCATTTCACATCTCTGCCCCTCCTACCAGTCTGGATGGATGTGGTTTCTTTAATTCTGTAGTTGTCAGACTTCCATTCAACTTGATTTCTGACGGTTCTGAGTGCTGGTTCTATATTTTTGTTGTAATTTTGATGTGGCTGAGTGAAGAGGCAAGGCATGTTTACCTGTGCCACCATCGTGACCAGCAGTTGATTGTATCTTTTAAACACTCTTCACTGATCTTCCTATTTTGAGCCCTATCCTCTTTTCAGAAGTAACTGATGTCACTAAGCTTTTCCTGGGTTTTCAATGTTTCCTAGCATGCATAGTTCCTTCATTTTTGTCTTAAAGGCTTAAGGTTCTTACAGCTTCAGCTTCTGTTGATCTACTAGCATTTGGCCATCTGCATTCTAGTTTCCAAAATGTTTTCGTCATACCTGCTATTTTCTTCTCTCTTGCTCTCTTTGTCCTCAAGCATTTATGTCTATTTTTGTTTACTTGTTTTCACTCAGATGAGGTTTGGGAATAGAAAGGAGAGAAACAAGTATGTAGGGCAGTCACCCGCAGCTGTAGAGGGTGCGCCCTTCAGGGGGCTCACCTCCTGAGGGGGTATTAAATGAAGGGCTGAAATCCATCCTGAGCTTGGCTCACAAATACCTGTAACATGGTTAGCCTAGAGGAAGGCAGCTTCTCTCTGATTCACAAAGAACTTACGCGGGTGGTAGAGCAGGGGTGTCTGTTGCCGTGATCTTCAGGTGATAACTTGAATCTGACATACAGTTCTCCTTTATTCGTTCAGTTCTGTAGCAAATTGTGAATGCTTTTTACTGGGTTCAGTTACCCAGTTTTTTGGTAAGTATTCCTAATATTCCCTTTGCATATAGGAATAAATAACTTTTATTTCTAAATCATCTTGATAGTTTACAACCTAGCAACTAACTGGATGCTCTGGATCCTTAGTTAATGCTCATTTGCCTTGGGCTTTATCGACCTCTGTGCGTACCATACCCAGTCAATTCAGGCATGACTGAATTATTTCAACATTCTGAGTGTTAAATTCTGGTCCCATACATAGTGATTCACAGAGAAGGAGGCTTAATCTAAGAAATTTTGAAATGCTTATTTTTAATTGAGATAATGTACAAAAGGACATATGCCTTGTGAAGTAAAATTATTGAGACCTTGTTAAATTTTTAGGAAGAAGTTTATTTCCTAAGAAGAACAACAGAAGCAAAGTTTATTTTGAGGAGCGCTGGTTGTCCCCTTTAAGTCCTCCCTAATGACACTATTCACCATCTTTCATTTCCTAACCTTTAGGTTGGCTAAGGTAAAGGGAGGAAGGAGAAGGGAGTCAGGAATAACTTGAGCTGATAATAGGCGTCAGCAACATTTTCTACTGTGCCCTCAAAGGAATGCTGTGTAGAATGACGACTATTGAAACAGAATGAAAGGCAGCCAAAGGCTTGAAATGAAATAGTTCTCAAGTTTATTACAACCACCATTTAATGTGTTTTCATTAGTGTTCTCTAATTTTAACCTTTCCCATGAAGTATAGGCAGAGAGGCAGCTGTAATGTGGGAACCTATGGCTCTTCCCTTTTATCCCCAGAATAGAGGATATTTGTCTTCAAGATAGTTTTTTTTTCTTTATAGCTTTTCCTACTAGGAATGATTGTCTCTGCCCATTGCTTTCTAGAAGAGGTTCTTGAAGGACAGGGTTTTGCTGTTCAATACTTTAGGATTAAAAAAATATTTGTTACTCTGTAGAACAAAGATTTAACTTACAAGAATGGCAAAGACTAAAGGAATTAGTCCAATGTTTAAAGCAGCTGAAGAAAATAGCAGCCCATTGTTTTCCAAAGTGGATCTTGCCACCCACCAGTTGTTGAAATCTCACCCTTGCCTTTAGACACATTTCAGTGTCCTAAGCAGTCAGTGGGAAAACCCTACCTTACCATCATCCTTTATACATGGAGTGACTAGCATACAGATAAATGAGACTTACCCTATCAGTGCCCTGTTTATGGCCAGTAAGTGATTAAGGACCATGTGGGCACCTATCAGTGTGTTGTGTACTGAAGCCTGTCTCGTCCTTCTCTTTCCTTCTTTAAAAGAAACAAACCCAAAAGGAATGCAAGGATGGGAGTTTAAAAATTCTCCAGGCTAACCCCAAGATTTATAAGGCACAAAGTATCACTTCTTCTGAGTACTCTGAAACAAGGACAATATACTAAGATAACACCCTTCTAAATATATGTGAATATAGACTTTCCCTTTGAATGGAATGTCTAGTCTTATTAGGATGGTAAGGAAATAACTTGGTACTTTCCCACCTGGCTTAAAATACTGTATATGAAACGAGGACTTCTTAGAATGTGACTTCATTTTCCCCCCTTTCTGCAGGAGATTAGAAAAATTCTTTGTTTTACCATAGGCAGAACCTTAGTTTTGAGGGAAAACAGAAACATCTACTTTGAGTTTGTTGTTTTCATAACACGGCACAGAATGGTGCCCACAGTGAAGTTTTACTAGGAATTTCTCTGTAAACTGGTGGAATGATTGAACTTGAAGACATGAGGTAAACAATGAAGTTGAAAAGCATGTATTTCGGGCACATGTACTTGTCAGAAATGTAAAAGTAACATTTATCTTCTGTACAGTTGTGACTTAGTTTATTTAGTTTCTTGCTAGTTCTTGAATGTGTGTGCCAGCTTTCTTACTCTAATCTTTTGCTTAATCAGATCAATTCAGCTTTGAGGTTAGAAATCCTTAGAATCTCTTCAAGCAACCTGAGCAAAAGCTATAAAGAAAAAAAAAAGAGTATCTTCAGAACTGTGCTGTGGAACACTGGAGATGTGAAAATCATACCAAAATAGGCCATTTTAATATTTCATAGATTGAAAGAAGACATCTCTTTGCCCAGGGGACAAATGCATCTGAACTGTTTTACCATTTATTACACTTGAAATACACATGTGTCTATGGAGCCAAAAAAATTGCAGTTCTTCCAACACCTGCTGCCATGCTTGGACCCTGAGCTGGGTGTCAGTGCAGAGCCATTGTGGTTTAGGCACTGCCTTTGTTTCATTCGTGTCATTTTGAAGAGATTCCTGGTTGTCAGTGTTTTGTTTTTGTACTGAAAGTGCTGTCTGCATGTAGAGGTTTTCATTTTGGTGGATACCCTTATAATAAAGCTCCACCTAATAGCAGCGCTGTGAAGGAGAGCTGCCCACCGACAGTCATGCCGGTTTGGATTTAGGCGAGATTAAAATTTAGAAGAGAGACTAAAATCCTACCATTTTATTAATCTCATAAGGAAACTGAAGCCAAGAGAACCTAGCGACTGCAGCTAATGTCTAGAAATGTCTTTAGGGTACTAGAAACTGAGGAAGAGGAGCCAGGAGAACTTCCTTTGCAGACTTAAAGTCTGCTTGGTATACAGGGCAGGGGGAGGAGCAGACTGAGGAGACCTCCCCGATGGCTTTAAAGACCACTCAAGTATCTGTGCTGTGGGTATTTTCCCCTTGGTAGAAGCTGTCCCACCCATTTGTTTTTCCAAAGGTTTCTTCTCAAGCTGGTGATTAGCCAAATGCCTCATTGAAGTGGAGATTAAGTGCTTGCTCTCTAACTCCTTAGAGAATTGTAGGATTGTTACCAATTTGTCACCTGCTGACCAGTTTTATCTGCTTGGGGAGACTGGGTTATGCAGTCTGTTCTACAAGAAGGAGAAGATTGTACAGACTGTTGGTGTTATTGGCAATCTATTTCCTAGTCTTGGTTGTGCAGAAAGGACAATGTGTCAGCTACCCAAATAGGGCAAGCAGTTTAACTACACATCAGAATGTTATCTGGGGACTTTCTCTCCCGGGTTTGTTTCTGGCTTGCTCAGAACACTAGCAAGTTCCATTTCAACAAGAATTATGGAAGGTGTACTCACCTTATGTGTACATGTTGCAACCTGAAATAAGGATGGGCTTGCAAAGCTAAGGAGACTCATTTGATATTTTACACTGATGATTTAGTAGCTCACTCCTGACCTCCTGTTAGCCTGTAAAGAGTTGCTGATATCTAGCTTGTGAACCTTCTAATCTTTGTTCTGAAGGGAAAGGTCAGTGGATGAAGCCCCTTTGCAGAGTCCCTAGAGCACATTTAATAACAGAAACTGCAGCAGGAGCATTTAACATTTATTGGGGTATGTGCCAGGCAACAATGCTAAATGCCTTTTATATATTTCATTTAATCCTCACAACAGTGCTGTGAGATACATACTGACATGATTTCCATTTTACTAATTGGATATAAGTTAAACGACTTGCGTAAAACTGCCAGCCAGTAGTGGTGGATCTAATCTGAGCCCAAGTTGTCTATCTTCAACATCTGTTTCTCTTAATGATTTCCTCCTACTTATCTTTACCCTTTACTTCTGTTCCAAGAAGTCTTCCCATATCTTATCCATTCTTAAACCCAAATCCTCCTCTGCTACTTCTTAAAATAGTCCACATCTTTCAAATTTTTCAGGGATTTCTTTTTTATGTGAGATTTTCTTTTCTACGAGGTTAAAATTACAAATAAAATGGTTAAGAATTTTTATGTATTGGAAACAGACCCAGAAACTTAAGAGGTTTGTTCATGATAGAGATTTGGCAAGAAAAACTGTCCTTTTGAAAAGCTCTTGATAGTATTCACAGATAAGTAACTGAAAACTGAGACTAATAGATTCTGGTAAACAATTAAATGGTATGGCTGATTACACTGATTATGGTAAAAGCTAAAACGTTATTCTAGTTTACTAGAAAGTCGAAGAGCTGCTAGGAAAAGTTGGAGAGAAGAAGAAAAAACACATACTGTGTATGGCCCCCATTTACTTTATCAACTTAAATATTTCCTGTCTGCTAACTACTCACTGATTAGAAATCTCAACTCCTAACCTGTACTCTAAGCCTTTTATTGTCCTGGCTTAAGAGGGATTCAGACTCTTCCCAAAATTCAAGATCTTGGACCTGAACCAATTGAATATTATCTGTGGTTAAATACAAGGTCATGAATATTGGGGGTGTGGGAGCATGAGATAAGCCAAACTCCATGAGTATATATAGTGCATATTGTATGTTGTATATTAAATATCTCATACATATATATTCAAGTTAACCCTAGAAAACCTGAAAATTGATGGAGCAGCATATATCAAAAAATCTTAGCCCTGGCTGGTGTAGCTCAGTGGATTGAACACTGGACTGCAAACCAAAGGGTTGCAGGTTCGATTTCCAGTCAGGGCACATGCCTGGGTTGTGGGCCAGGTCTCCAGTAGGGGGCGCTCAAGCAGCAACTACACATTGATGTTTCTCTCCCTCTCTCCCTTCCCCTTTCTAAAAATAAATAAATAAATAACATCTTTTTTTTTTTTAATCTTAAAAAATATACATACCCTTTCACAGGATGTTAGCCTGTGAAAATAGTGGAACAGGTGCAAGAAATTTAACCATTAAGATATTCCTCTCAGCTTGTTTTTACAAATGAAAATTCAGATATCCTAAATATCTACCTGCAGGACATTGGTCAAATAAATGATGGTCTATTTGTTCAAAAGAATACTATTCAAACATTTAAAGTTGTGTTTTAAAGTAATAGCTAATTGACACAAAAATGTTTATGATGCAGTGAAATTCTGATAATCTGGCTTTTTGCAATCTGAAAATTCTAGTTGGTCTTCAAGAAAGTTCCCATATTCAAGAATAATCCAGAATGTTTTTTGATGATCCAACCACAACTCATTTCTGTAGTAGAATTGAGTGGATAAGAATAGAATTGTAGGTTCATTTGCAATAGAATTGAATTGGATAAGAATTGGTGTTTGTTGTGTGGCCCTATTAATACTTTTGTGGTAGAACTCCTTGGCTATCATTCAAGTATTTTGTTTAAGGAAGATGCAAAAATAATACTTTTAAGATCAGGAGAGGTTCAAAGGGTTTTATATCATGAACAGGCATATTAATAAGGATGAAACACGGCTTCACCTTCTAAAAAATGAAATTGATATTTTTTATCAGTAGCTTACTTGAGAAGAAATAAATAGATTGACGCTGAACTCACTGCAGAGCCAGGTGACTGGAGGGGCACTGTGATTACCCATATTACTAGGAACACAGGATGATACAGGGGCCGTTTTCCTTTAGGGGAGAGGGATGCTGGGCAGATAAAAATTACATATGCACTACTAAAAAATAGAAAAAAAGAAAACCTGAAAAGGGAAAGACTTGAAAGGAACACGTTCAAATGTTTACAAAACATAAAATTTTTAAACATTTTAAGGGTCATTGGCTGTTACACCCCAGAAGCTGGATCAGTCAGAATGACTTTCAGGAGTTTTGTTAGAATGGTCAGAAAAGAATTCGTTTTTCCACTGGGCTTGGAGTTATTTACAAGCTGGTAAAGCTTGAACTGGTACAGCTACCTTGGCACCCAGGGAGAGAGCTGGTCTGAAAATGAAGCTGGACCAGGGGAAACAGCACAGAGAGAGGGCAGGATCGAAACTGGGCCTCCACGACACTGTGTGAGCCCCTGAGTCAGCCCATGCCTGACTCCCATTTCTTCCACTATATGAGAGCCACTAAATTCCTTTTTTGTCTAAGCCGGTTTGGCTGTGGTTTTCTCTCCCTTGTCATTGAAAAGGCCCTAATGCAATCTCCTTAAAGCTCATAAGGTCCAACCACTTCATTTCATAAGGTTGAAGCTTGGAGAAGTGACGTGACTTGTCTAAGGTTATGCAGCTAAGTGGTAGAAAACTGGGACTAAAATGTGGCCCTGCTACCTCCTGCTTAAGCTCATTACTCCAACATAAATCAGTTTAAGCAGGTTTGGGGTAAAGTCTGTGATAGATTTGAGAATGCCATTTAAAACAAACTAATAGACGTCATCCCTACTGTTACAAAACATGTCTTTTGGACACTGATTACTGTTAGCAGAGAATTGGCCCCAGTATTGTAGCTCTTATTTTTCTAAACTATTGGGTAAGAGTTATGTCCACAGCATTTTATAATTCATATCTTAATAACCAGTCATCTGTGAATTTAGTGGATAATATTTGGCTAGCTGTTCTAATGTTGCCTATTCCCTGGGCTTCCTAAGCTTCTAGAATCAGCACTCAAACATTTTCCCATGGATGTGTCCAGTAATATGAAATGAAAAATAGACCTTAAATATATGCCAAGTTCTTTCCTTCCTTAGGGGTTTGCATATGTTGTTCCCTCTGCCTGAATTGCTTATCCCTAAGTTCTTCATGTCTTCTCATCTTTCAGGTATCAGCTGAAACCCAGCCTCTTCAGAGGTACCATTCCTGACTACCTTAGAGAGCTCACATTATTCTCTTACCACTTGTTTGTTCCTTAATTAGTTTCGAATTCATATTTATTTACCAGGCTCTTTCATTTATTACTCCATACCCAGTGTCTAGCACAGCACCTACGCATATGGGGTACTCAATAATTCTTTGTTAAATGATTGACTTTTATGTATGAAGGGCTTAAAGAAAAACAATAAAAAACACTAAGTATTTGGGTCTTTCTCCTAGCCTGCCCCAAGTACCTTAATTGCCCTCACACCTCCACTGACCAAACACAGGGCACAAATCAGGAAAAGAGAGGAAACTAAAAACTGTACTTAACTACTGTACTGACAATTGTGTCGGGTGTTTTCGAGTTAAAATTTTATTACCTCTGTTCTTCAGCATGTCATACCTTGTTTTTTCTCTTCTCGGTGACTTCTCACCTACCCACTTGACTCTGACGCAGATTCCTCACACTCACAGGGTGTATCAGAGAAGTGGGGTTGCCCTGAGAGCGGGGGAGGAAGGATAGAATGACAAGGGCCACTAGCAATCTCTTTCAGGACTCTAATTGCTCTAAGGTCACCGTTTAGAGTCTAGAATGAGAGAGGCTTTGAGTGCCTTTTTTCTTGCTCACTGCCCTCTACTTGAGTGCTTGCTTAGCTGGCAGGAAGGCACCTTTTCCTCCTCAGTTACTGTCAGAGCAACATGAAGGTCAGGCAGAGAGAGACAAATGAGAGCAGCTCGGGGAAGGGAGGTTACCACGGTAACAAGCAGGCAGGACTGCTATTTGGAAACCGGCCTAATCTTTTTCATCCTCCCTCCTCCTCAGAGCAAGAAGATGGGTATTGTTTAGCTGACCTGCATCCTTGGGGTGGGAACCATAATCCCTTTCTGACAGTTCCCAGTGACACTGGAGTGAGCTGCTTTGCATTTTAATTCCATAAGCAGCATCGGTGGTTTTCTCTGAAGTGCTAGAAACATGGCTTTTTCTGGCCCTGTTCCAGGTAGGATTCTGGTTACCTCAGATGGGGTTTGAAATTGTTGTTTATTTCTCAACAAAAATTTTGCGTATTTGCACATGCGTGGAAGATGCCACATGGTTTTCGATGAGCATCAACTGAATACAGGCAGTCCCTAGGTTATGAATATCTGAATATCTGCCTTATGAAGGTCATAGAAATGTACATGTCTTAGGAACCACTCAGCTCTTAGGAAGCGCTCAGCTAGGGGCCAGTGCTATTGCCAATGATCTGTGCAATGGATGTACTAACTTAATGTCCTTACCCCGGTGCCTCCCCGTTCTACTTGCATACCCCACTATTCTTACTCTCGTCACCTACCTGCTAATTTTCGCATCAGCCTCGGTCCCTTTTCTGATAATATGCCTAAACCTTCATATATGTAAACATCTTTCCCCTTTCCTTTAAAATAAAAATAGCCTTTAAAAAACTAGAATAATACATTCTCAATAATCATATAGAGAACAATTTAACATTCATGGGCTAATCTAGTACATGCTGTATTGTGACCTTGTATTCACTCAAAAATATGCTGTGGATATTTGTCCTTTATATCCTTGATAGTAGATAGAGATCTGTGCTATCAGGGCCATTTAGATTGTTTCAGCCGGGTGGGAGGGGTTTATTTGTTTGTTTGGCTATTAAAAGCCACGGTGAATTGCCCTGGCTGGTTTGGCTCAGTGGGTTGGGCGTCATCCTGCAAACTGAAAGGTCACCAGTTTGATTCCCAGTCAGGGCACATGCCTGGGTTGTAGGCCAGTCCCCGGTTGGGGGTATGTGTGAGAGGCAACTGATCAATGTTTCTCTCCTTCTCTTTCTCCCTCCCTTCCCCTCTCTCTAAAAATAAATAAAATCTTAAAAAAAAAATAAAAGCAGCACTGAATCAAACTGCACATCATGCATCTTTATGCACTTGTCCTGTTAACTTCTTAATACAAATTTTAGAAATGGAATTTGAACAAAAGAGGATGTGCACTTTACATATTGAGACACGGTGCCACATTGCCCTCTCCAGAGTTTCTGCCAATTTATATTCCCACCAACGAAGACTGCATAGGAGTGCCTGTGTTTTCCATATCCTTACAATATCCTTTTCCCTATCCTTGCCAACTTGGATATTGTTCAACTCTTTCATCTTTACCAGTCAGGTAGGTAGAAAATCGTATTGTGTTCTCATTTGTATTTCTATATTGTTCTGAAGTCCTAATTGTGCTCTTGAAGACCTACCTATTTTTAGTCTTCTTTTCCTTGAGTACTGGCACCTAAGCAAAGTATTAGGTTGGCCAAAAAGTCTGTATGGTTTTTTCCATAAAATTAAAGACACATTTTTTCATTTTTACCAATAACTTTATTGATTTGGTAATTTTGAGTATGTCAGCTATTTCCTTCATGGTATAACATTGATTGTTCTCAATTAACGTCCAATTTGATCACTATCACCTTCAGCCGGTCTACTCCACTGTGAAGCATCATCCAGCAAGAAATCTCTAGCACGAAACTTCGAAAATCTCTTTTGACACGTTCGATCAGTCACAGCACCTTCTCCATACACTGCACAAATCTTTTCTATGCATTTCAGTTGCATTTTTACCTTTCTTGAAATAACAAAGCATAATATGCTGAAAATGTTGCTTATTTTCTTCCATCTTCAATATTAAAGTGGCTGCACAAAAATTCACCAATTTTGGGTTTTTTCATGACTTTGGTATGACAGCTGTCACAATAAAATCTAATAAAATTGTTTTGAATGAAGTTAAAGACAACTAAGTGCTACTAGAGCCATAGTACAGAAACAAACAAACAAACTTTGGCCAACCCAATCAAAGCAAAACACAAAAACTAATGACGTCCTCTTTCTCTAGCCTCTCTCCAAATCAAAATTAAAACCTCTTTCTCCTATTCTCTTTTTCTCTCAGTAAGGGAATATTACTTGAATTTAAGTTCCAGAGACTGGGATTTTGGTCTGTTTTCTTCATAGTAAATGCTCATCACTTAGAATAGTGCCCAACATGTATTAGGTGCTCAGTAAATACTTGTGGAACGAAATCGTCTCCCAACCATCTGAACCAGACATTACAATCCTACCTGGCTCCTTTTTTGATTACCTACATGTCTGATATCTCATGAAGTCAAATTGCCTATGTATCCTGAATGTCTCTTGAGTCCTTCCCTAGTTCTGACTTACTGGTTTTATGACAACAGGCATCCAGCTAGGAGCCCTTCTTTTCGATTTCTTTGTCTACTCCCTTCTATTAATTTTATCTTTAAATACACAAATCTGAGGGCCTGGCCAGGTAGGTCAATTGGTTAGAGAGTCATCCCAATACACCAAGGTTGTGGGTTTGATCCCCAGTCAGGGCACATGCAAGAATCAACCAGTGAATACATAGATGGGTGGAAATAACAAATTGATCTTTCTCTCTTTCTCTCTCTCTCCTCCTTCTCTTTCTCTAAAATCAATAAATAAAAAATTAAATTAATAAATATACAAATCTGATAACTTCACTCCTTTGCTTTAATTCCTCAGTAGTTCCTTAATACTTGCAAAGTTAAGTTCAAATTCAACTCTCCTGTACTCTTTACTCTAACCAACCAAACACTTGCAGCTTTTGAATATATTGTTTGTTCATGCCTGAGTCCCTTCGAACAGACTGTTCCTTTCTTTTTTCTCCTCTTCAGAGACTTATCAGTTAGATCCACTCCAGTATGAAATCTTCCCTATTCTCTCTAACAGTTACTCCTTCACCTAAAATGTCATATGGTGTGCTTGAGTGTGATATTGTTATATTACAGAATTATGTGCACGTGGTTTTGTAATAAAGAAGGGACATTTTTTGTGCCGGACCCCATATTACCTACTGCCCTGACCTTTCACCTGAGGTCCAGTTCTCTTATCTCCGGTACCTACTTAAAACTCGTGTCTAAAGTTTAACTTGTTTTCTGATTCTACACACCAGCAATTTGTTATTGTTGCTGTTTGTTATTTTCGTTTATCTCCTCTCTGAGATAATGGCCCAGAAACCTTGAATTCAACCCAGGTATTTACCTCTTTAATATTGCATCAACCACCAAGTCCTATTGATTTCACCTCTGACTCACTCCTTTCCATTACAACTACCACTGCCTTGGCTCAGTCATAATTATATATTATTTGGACTGTTATAGTGGGCTTCTAACTGGTGTTTTTGCCTTCTGATTAATCTCTTTCAGACCCAAAGTAAAAATTTAAAAGGGTATTGAATCATATCACTTTCCTGCTAAAAACTCTAGTTACGCTCTTTAAAATGTAATCTCTTACACACCCTTCTCCCTGTCCATGCCAAACTATGAGGTTCTCAGGCCATGTATTTGATATTGCAGCTGACAAAAATAACCTAATTTTTCTTATCTTTCTGCTGAACTTATTCCTCAGGACTCAGGTGAAGTGTTACTTGCCTTTCTCCCAGGTGTACACAAGTTACTTTGTCCCCTTTGTACTTACCTCATTTGCATCCTTTATTACATTGCTTTAATTATTTGTTCACATTTTTTTGCCCCACTTGGCCTAATCACAATATTTGTTCACTTTTGTTTAGCCCACCAGACCTAGGAGCAGGCTGTTTAGAAAGCACTAGCTATAAACAAGGTATAGGCTTTTCAGCTGATATCTTTTAAGTTTCTGTATATATATATGGTAAAAAAATAATTTTATGTGCATAGCTATTTATCTTGTGTTTATTTTCATATTAAGATTCATCACATAGTATAATGCTTAGGCCATGGTAAGTATGTAATGTTTCTGAATGAAGAAAGGATGCTGAAAAAGAATGCTTACTAGAACCAAATTAAGTTCTAAAGCGAGACACTCTAAACATTCTCTTTCTTCCCAATAGAGTTGTTGGGTAGGTAGAATAGAATGCTTTGATTTCTTCAAGGTGTTTGATAAAGGCTTTTATGATATTCTTGATGACATATCAATGAAATGTGGACTGGATGGCGATACAGTTGGGTGACTTTATAGCTGACTGAGAGCTATATTTAAAGAATATTGATTATTACATGTCTGTAACCTAGGTGGTATACCACAAGACTCTGCCTTTGGTCCAGCCTTGTTCAACATTTTTCTTATAACTTCCGTGACTAAACAGATAGCTAGCCTACAAATTTGTGGGTAATATATAGTGGTCCAGGCCTTTTCAGCTGTAATGGAAACCTGGCTCAAGCTAGTTTAAGCAAAAAGGAATCTGTAGGTCCCACAAATGGAGTTTATTGGTTTCATGCAGGAGCTTAAATAATCATCCTCATTCTGTTTTAATCATCTCCCTATCCCACTTTCCTTGAATTGGCTTTATTCGTAGATAAGCCTTCTTCATGTGTTAGGAGAAGTGACCACTGGCAGCTCCAGATTTAATTAGTCCTTTTAGCTTAAGGGACCAGGAAAAGAAGGAATCTCCATAGCCTGTGGAGAACTGATTCCTCATAGTTTGGGTAGAGTTGGGCCACTCCTGCAGGTGAATGAGGTTGGGGGAGTGGATTTCCCACATGAAAGAAAAATTCCTCTACCAGAAGAACAAGGAAGAGAAAGTATGAGGAAAAGTCAAAACCAAATATCGTGAGCCACTACAGACAGACAGCTCAAGCACTGAATGTCTGAATAGAGAATGACAGTGTCATAAGAGACTGAAAGATGGGATAAAATTATTAAGATGTTGTTATGATTGCTTTCATCATTATTATTACCAGCTAATATGTATTGAACTTTTACTGTGTCTTGGGCACCGTACACCAGAACTTTACATGCAAAATTAATTGCTATACGATGACCATATAAAATATTGATGCCTTTGATGGGGTTTTTTTTTTAAGATTTTTATTTATTTATTTTTAGAGAGAGGAGAAGGGAAGGAGAAAGAAAGGGAGAGAAACATCAATGTGTGGTTGCCTTTCATGTGGCCCCTCCTGGGGACCTGGCTCACAACCCAGGCATGTGCCCTGACTGGGAATCTAACTGACGGCCCTGATGCCCTTGATGTTTTTATTTTACAGAAGAGGAAACTGAGGCTCAGAAAGATTGCATAATGTGTCTGTTATCACCCAGCTATTAAATTATAGAGTTGAGATTTCACCCTGTCTGTCTGGTTGAAATGAACACTTAAAGTTTAAAAGTTACCTACATTTTTATTACATGAATAAATAAGGTACAGAACAGTGCATATAGTGTACTTCACTTATGAAAAAAATAAAGGAAAGATACATATAAACAAGCAAATACATATGCATTACATTGGTTGCTTCTGGGAAAGAAAACTGGGGGTCGAGGATGGAAGAGAATCTTTTCAAAATTTGATTAAATAAGATCTATGGAGTTTTAACAGTATGAAATTCAATATGAGCTTTCAAAAGTGACTTGACTCTTAGAATAGCTGGTAATGGCTGTCATTTGAGATTGCCAGAATATTGTAGGTGCACTGCTAGGCACCTGATGTATGTTAAGGAATTTAATCTTTTTTTATTAATTATGTTTTCAATTGAATTTATTGGGGGTGACAAAATTAGGCAGGTTTCAGGTGCACAGTTCCACAACACATCATCTGTACACTGTACTGTGTGTTCACCACCCCAAGTCAGGTCTCCATCCATCACCATGTATCCCCCTACACCCTCCTTCATCCCCTCCTTCCCCCAGCAATCACAGCACTGTTGTCTGTGTCCATTAGGTTTTTTTCTCTTTTTTTCTTTTATTGCTTAACCCTTTCAATGCTACCCTCACACACATACTCAGTGCCTTCCCTTCCCTGACACCTGTCATGACGCCTGCCCTCTATAAGTGTGTTTCTATTTGTCTTATTAGATCACTTTGTTCATTAGATTCCACATATGAATGAAGTCATATGGCATTTGTCTTTCTCTGGCTGGCTTATTTCACTTAGCATAGTGCTCACCAGGTCTACCTATGCTGTCAAAAAGGGTAAGATTTCCTTTTTTATGGCCAGGTACTATTCCATTGTGTAAATGCACCACAGCTTTCTTTATCCACTCATCTACTGATAGACACTCCGGCTGCTTTCAAATCTTGGCATTGTAAATCATGCTGCAGTGAACACAGGGGTGTATTCTTTCAAATTAGTTTTTCAGGTTTCTTCCAATAAATTCCCAGTAGTGGAATTGCTGGGTCATAAAGTAGTTCCATTTTTAATTTCTTGAGTTAACTTCATACTGCTTTCCATAGTGGCCGCACCAATCTGTATTACCCCCAAATAGTACGTGAGGGTTCCCCTTTTCTCCACAACCTTTGCCAACACTTGATGCTTTTTGATTTATTGATGATGGCCATTCTGACAGGTGTGAGGTTATATCTCATAGTGGTTTTAATTTGCATTTCTCTGATGATTAGTGACATTGAGCATCTTTTCACGGATCTATTGGCCATCTGTATGTCTTCTCTGGAGAAGTGTCTGTTCAGATCCTTTGCCCATTTTTTAATTGGATTGTTTGTTGGGGGGGATTGGTTGAGTTTTATATTAACCCCCTTATCACATGTATCAGCAAATATGTTCTCCCATTCAGTGGGTTGTTTTTTCAAGGAATTTAACCTTTTAAATCATCCCAGTAAAGTAAGGATCATTTTCTCCACCCATATGGGGATGGAGTTCAAATAGAGATTTTAAGAATACCTATTATAGAAAAGATTTCACTCTTGAGTGGTTAGTTAGATAATTTTTAAGATTCTTCCATGGCATGATCTTATCTGTGCATATTCTTTTAGGAATGCATGCATGATGTAAAATGAGACACTAATGCCCTCTAGGAACTGAAATCAGCTTTGCTGATGATTAAGATGCTGTCTTTCTTTTCTTTCCTTTTTTTTTTTTTCTTGAGAGTACATTTATTAAAGCTGGAGACAGTGAAATAAGGAAGGGTTTAGGATAGAAAAAGCAGTAGGAGAGAGCCAAGGTGGGGCTACTTTGGCTCTCTAGAAATCATAGAAAAGGGGGCCTTGGAAACAGGTTCAGGGGATTAGCCTGGGACTAGCTGCCGCTGCTCATTGCTCCCCTGGTTGTAAGTCTCCTGGGGTCCCTTAGAGTTTAGGAGATACATGCCTGAGAGGGAAGAAGAGGAGGGAGACATGCCCTTAAGGTGCTTCCTTTAGGTAAAATGACCTCTCGTTGGAATTAACCTACTGTTTCCTGTGAAATCCATGAGTCTCAGGTGGAAGTTAAACAAAATTAGTGGATATTCTAATATCCACCACTACACTAATTGTTGATAGTTGCAATCTTCAAGAACCCAAAATCACCCAGGAGACACTTGGGCAATAAAGCCTATCTAAACAGGTGGTCATTTCCCTCTTGGTTTTACAGTGCTAAGGTGTCCATAATCAGGAGTTAATCCATACTGTACAACACCCTTCACACCACTTTTGGAGTTGTATCTCTATACCTTTAGCTTACATAGCAAAGACAAGGAAGGTGTCTGTAGGAAATGATGACTCTGTCTAACTAAAGACCTATTTAAAAATTTCTCTTAGGTAATGGCATGTTTAATTTCTGAACTACTATGTTGTAATTTTAGAGAAGTCTTATCCTTGGCAGCTTGAAAACAAATAGGCACGGATTCCCCCTCCCCTCATTCAAAGGTAAGGGTCAATTTTTTCAGTTGTTAATGTTCATCATTTGTCTATTTTCTAAACAATTAACTGAGCCCTTCATTTTCCCAAATTTTTAAGATACTAGTTTCAATTGCTGAAATTTATTAATCCCTAACTCACAAATATCCCTTATTTATAAGATCCTTAGTGAATGGATTTTCAGAGTGCTCTGTCCTACTTCACTCCTGCTAATAATTTTCCCTACCTTTCCGTCTCTCTTTCCTTCACCCAAACAGGACACTCTTGTTTGCCTAATGAACAGGCAGTGTCCCTCAACTTCTTGCTATCAGAATCCCAGTTCTGTTTAGGAATGAGACAGGCATGTGCTTCTGGAGAAGCTAATCACTTCCCCAGTCCCAGAACATGAAACTTGATTAGTTCTCAAAATATAGCCCCTAGATGCCTAGGTATCTCTGACACCTTTTCAGAGGTTCTGCTAAGTCAAAACTATTTTTCTAATAATACTAAGACATCATTTGCACTTTCACCCCATTGAGTGCAAAAGCAGTGGTGGGTAAAATGTTGGCATCCTGGCATGAATCAAATCGGTGGCACCAGATTGCACTACTAGCCATCATATTCTTCATTGATATGCCCTTTCAGTAATAGATTTAAAAAATTATAAAGCTAGTTTCACTGTGTTTTAATACTTTATTTTTTATTTTATTAAATTTTTTAAAATTGATTTGAGAGAAAAATGGAGAAGAAGGAAAGGGGGGAGAGAGAGAGGAGACATTGACATTGATTTGTGTGCCACTTATCGATGCATTCATTGTATCAATAAGTTACAATTGGTTGGTTCTTGTATGTGCCCTGACTAGGGATTGAACCCCCAGCCATGGGTTGGGGACAATGCTCTAACCAGCTGAGCTACCCAGTTGGGGCATAAAGCCAGTTTCACTTTGTAATATCTTTAATAAAGCAGTAAAAATGATTAATTAATTTAGTCTCAACTTCTGAATACATGCCATTTTATACTGTATGTGACAAAATAGAAAGCATGCATTGAAACACCTGTGCAGTTGAGTTGTTGGCTAACCTAGCCAGTTGTTTTTTTTCTTTCTTTCTTTTTAAAAAAATTTTTATTGCACTTTTTATATTACCATTCAGTTCCCTTTTATTGCCCCCACGCCCCCACAATCACCCCACTGTTGTCCATGGCCATGCGTCCTTTTTCCTTTTTGCTCCATCCTTTCAACCTTTAACCTCTCACCCCTTAGCTGTCATCCTGCTCTTTATCTATGAGTCTGTTTCTATTTTGCTTGTTTATTCAGTTCGTTCACTAGATTCCACATATGAGTGATATCATATGGTATTTGTCTTATTACACTTAATATAATGTTCTCCAGGTCCATCCATACTGTCACAAGGGGTAAAGTATTCTTTTTTTTTTTTTTTTTTTTTTTTTACAGCTAAGTAGTATTTCTTTGTGTAAATGTCCCATAGTTGTTTTATCCACTCATCTACTGACGGACACTTGGGCTGCTTCCTTATCTGGGCTATTGTAAATAATGCTGCAATGAACATAGGGGTGCTTATGTTTCAAATTAGTGTTTTTGGTTCCTTCGTATATGTTCCCAGAAATAGGATTGCTGGGTCAAAAGGCAGGTTCATTTTAAATTTTTTAACTTTCTGCAGTGGCTGTACCAATCTGCCTTCCCACCAACAGTACAAAATGGTTCCCCTTTCTCCACAACCTCGTCAGCACTTGTTGTTTGTTTTTTGTAAAAATATATTTTTGATTATGCTGTAACAGTTGTCCCAATTTGCCCCCTCCACCTAGTACCCCCCATTCCTGCCAGCAATCCCACACCTTAGTTCATGTCCATGGATCATGCATATAAGTTCTTTGGCTACTCCATTTCCTATACTGTTCTTAACCTCCCCCTGCCTATTCTGTACCTACCAATTTGTATCTCTTAATCCCTGCATCTTTTCCCCCATTCTCCCCCTTCCCCCTCCCAACTGGTACCACCATCCAAATGAACTCCATATTTATGATTCTGTTTTGTTTCTTCTTCTTTGCTTAGTTTGGTTTTAGCTTCAATTATTGATAGTTGTGAATTTATTGCCATTTTAATGTTCACAGTTTTGGTCATCTTTTTCTTAAGTAAATCCCTTTAACATTTCGTGTAATAATGGCTTGATGATGATGAACTCCTTTAGCTTTACCTTGTCTGGGAAGCACTTTATCTGCCCTTCCATTCTTAATGATAGCTTTGCTGGATAAAATAATATAGATTGAAGGTCCCTGCTTTTCATTACTTTAAATACTTCTTGCCAGTCCCTTCTAGCCTGCAAAATTTCTTTTGAGAAATCAGCTGACAGTTTTATGGGAACTTCCCTGTAGGTAACTAATTTCTTTTCTCTTGCTGCTTTTAAGATTCTCTCTTTCTTTTTAACCTGTGGCATTTTAATTACGATGTGTCTTGGTGTGGTCCTCTTTTCATCCATCTTGTTTGGGACTCTGTGTGCTTCCTGGACTTGTATGTCAATTTCCTTCACCAAATTAGGGAAGTTTTCTTTCATTATTTTTTCAAATAAGTTTTCAATTTCTTGCTTTCTCTTCTCCCTCTGGCACCCCTATGATGTGAATGTTGGAATGCTTGAGGTTGTCCCAGAGGCACCTTACCCTATCGTAGATATTTTTCTTTCTTTGGATTCTTTTTTCTTCTTGCTATTCTGATTGAATTTTTTTACCTTCCTTATGTTCCAAATCATTGATTTGATTCTCGGCTTCATCCACCCCACTGTTGATTCCCTGTTTATTTTATTAAAAAATTAAGTAAATTTTTTCTTTATTTCATTTAGTATAAACTTTATTTCTGCCTGGGTTGTGTTTATGCTGTTGAAGTACTCAACAAGTTCCTTGAGCATCCTAATAACCAGTGTTTTGAACTCTGCATCTAATAGATTGCTTATCCCCATTTTGTTTAGTTTTTTTTCTGGAGTTTTGTTCTGTTTTTTCATTTGGGCCATATTTCTTTTTCTCCTCATTTTGGCAGCCTCCCTGTTTGTGTTTCTATGTATTAGGTAGAGATGCTTTAACACCCTGTCTTAGTAGCATGGCCTAATGTAAAAAAGTGCACAACTAAATTGGATGTGGTGGAGCCTTAGGTAATCACCAAGGTAGGGCAACCTCTGTGAACTAGGTTGATGGAGTCTCAGATACGGTGAGGCTGCTCTGTGGCTCAGTGGCCACTGCCTGGCCTCTGGAGTTTTGTCCAAGAGGAAATTGTCCCCCAGCACTTGCTGTAATGCCAGATACTTCAGTTTCTCACTGTGTGCCACTGGTGCCCTTCAAGCTGCTGCCCTGGTGCTGTAGCTTAGAGGGAGTGAGTCTGCCTGAGTCCATTGCCCTTTAAGAGGAGATGCCTGAGAATCCCATAGTTTCTTCTGCCACCCCACACCCACTGATTTTTATAGCCATAAGTTATGAGGACTTACCTTCCTGGCATTGGAACCCTGGACTGGGTGGTCTGGTATGAGGCTAAGATCCCTCACTCCCAAGATATCCTTCCCTATTTTTATCTACCACACGTGGCTGTGGGACTCTCTGTTCTACATCTCTGCCCCTTACCTGTCTAAATGAATGTGACTTCTTTAATTTCTTGGTTGTCAGCCTTCCATACAGTTTGATTTTCTGACAATTCCAGGTGACAGTATTTTGTAGTTGTATTTTTGCTGTGGTGTGCGAGCAGGCGAGCCATGTTTACCTGCGCCTCCTACTTGACTGTAAGTCTGTTGTTTGTTGATTTGTTGATGACAGCCATTCTGACAAGTGTGAGATGGTATCTCATAGTGGCTTTCATTTGCATTTCTCTGATGATTAGTGACATTGAGCATCTTTTCATATGTCTATTGGCCATCTGCATGTCTTCTTTGGAGAAGTTTCTATTCGGGTCCTTTGCCCATTTTTTAATTGGGTTGTTTGGCTTTTTGGACTTGAGTTTTATAAGTTCTTTATAAATTTTGGATATTAACACCTTATTGGATGTATCGGCGAATATGTTCTTCCATTCTGTGGGTTATCTTTTTATTTTGTTGATGGTTTCCTTTGCTGTGCAAAATCTTTTTAGTTTGATGTAGTCTCATTTGTTTATTTTTTCTTTTGTTTCCATTGCCTGGAGAGATATATCAGAAAAAATACTGCTAGACCAATGTCCAAGATTTTGCTGCCTATGTTTTCTTCTTTGATTTTTATGGTTTGGGATCTAAACATTTAAATCTTTAATCCATTTTGAATTTATTCCTGTGTGTGGTGTAAGAAGGTGGTCTAGTTTCATTTTTCTGCATGTTATCTGTCCAATTTTTCCAACACCATTTATTGAATGAACTGTCTTTAGCCCATTGTATGTGCTTGCTTCCTCTATCAAATATTAATTGATTAGGGAGGTGTGGTTTTATTTCTGGGCTCACTGTTGTGTTCCATTGATCTATGTGTCTGTTTTTATGCCAGTACCAAGCTGTTTTAATTACTATGGCTTTATAGTATAGTTTGATATTAGGTAGCGTGCTTCCTCCAACTTTGTTATTTTTTTTTTTTAAGATTTTACTTATTTTTAGAGAGAGGGGAAGGGAGGAAGATAGAGGGGGAAACATCAATGTATGGTTGCCTCTTCTACGCCCCCTACTGGGGACCTGGCCCGCAACCCAGACATGTGCCCTGACTGGGAATCAAACCAGCGACCCTCTGGTTCACAGGCCAACACTCAATCCAGTGAGCCTCACCAGCCAGGGCTCACAGCAGAGATATTGACATTGATGCAATACACCTATCTTGTTCAAAATTTCTTACCCATTTTACTTGTACTGGAGTCTGTGTATGTGTGTTCTATGCAATTTTATCACATGTGTAGGTTTGGGTATTTACACATAGTCAAGATATAAAACAGTTCCATCCCTACCAGGATCCCTTGTGTTGCCCTTTGCTAACCTGATCTGCATCCCATAACCCTGGTCACTACTAACCTGTTCTCTGTCTCTAATTTTATCATTTCAAAAATGTTAGTTGTTCTCAGCAAGTTAACTATAAATATTAAAATCTTTGTTTTAATTTATAATATGGTAAATACCAGTAGATATAGCCTATATAAATAATAGTTCTATAAAAGGTTCTCAATTTTTAAGGCTCTAAAGATTTCCCGAGACTAAAAAGTTGAAGAACAGCTGGTTAAAGCAGGGAGCATCATTCCCATTTCTCCCTCCCAAGGTACTGGAGAGCAAAATGTGGTTCGTGATGTCTCAATTTAGAATTCTTGTGTTTTCTCATAGGACCATCGATGTGAATGATGATTATATTTTTAGTACAGTTTGGTCCATTTATGTTATAAGTAAATTGAGACTTTTCTTCCAATATCTGATTCTGAATAATTCAAAAACAGGCTTCAGTTTTCTGTTGTGTTTACCTTATTTAATTTGTGGGTTATTGTGTGTGTGTGTGTGTGTGTGTGTGTGTGTGTGTGTGTGTTTGTTTTTGTATCCTTGGGGGTAAGAGAATGGAGTAGCAATGAAAAGCTCCAGCCCTGGCTTCTTAGGAAACGAGCGTGTGAAAGGAGGTAAAAAGTATACTCAGCAGAGGAAGTAATTGCAGCCAGAGAATGAATTTTTCTCAGGTTCTTTATTCTTGAGAAGCTAATTCCAGCACTTTCCTGGGAACAATACAGGAATGGTAAGGATTATCAACCTTCCATGGGGGAAAAAAAATTAGTTGCAGAGGTAGTACTTAGGTCCCTATTATCGCTCATCAGCTGCAAAGTTAATAGTTTTGCTGGAGGAAAATGTGGTGAATTTCAAGCAGGCAGATTGTAGAGTGAGAAGACTTTAGAAGAGCAGAATAGATGCTTCATTTAGCAAAACCTTTGCCACAGTAATGGACACTGGCATGTGATTTGTGCTGTGCATTGATTTCATTTATGAGATTTTTTCCCCTTTGTTAAATTTCCTGCATAATTAATCCATTCCCACACACTGGGAATTTAGACAGGCTTGAATATTTAGGATCCTTTGATTCACAATCTCCTCTTTACCAGAAGAGGTCTTCAGGGTCTAAGCCTGAGACTGTATAGAGGTCATTGTTCACTCTACTTAAATTTTCTAGTACACACTTAGCCTTCGCTGCGGATCTTGACCAGGTGCAGATTGGTTAAAATGGAGCGCTGAAGTAAGTTTTCTGTGAATAGAATATGTAGCTTTTAAGAACTAACTGTTTGATGTTTGGTTATGGTGCCAGCTACCATGCCTTTTTTCTTCTTTTTCCTCTTTGCCTTCTGCTACAAGATGTCTTGGAAATTAACCAGAATTACAATCAAATTCTTTTTCCAAGCAGCCAGAGTGAAATCTGTAAGCTCAGCAAACCAGCTTTGGAAGGACTTCCTTCTTTCCTTTCCTTCCCTTTCCTCCTTCCCTCCCTCCCTGCCTCCTTCCTTTCTTTTTCTTTTCTTTCATTCATTCCTCCCTTCCTCCCTCCCTCCCTCCCTCTCGCCCTGCCTTTCCTTTTCTTTTCCTTCCTTCCTTCCTTCCTCCCTTCTTTCCTTCCTTCTTTCCTTCCTTCCTTCCTTCCTTTGTTTTAAGTAGAGGCAGGGTCAAAGAAGGCTCTGGGAAAAATCTGGGATGGACCCAGTTAAGTGGCTATAGGACAAGGGACATTTTTCCCTTGCATGCCCAGACTGTGCAGAGTTCTCCCTTCACACAGGCAAATCTCCGTCTATTTGGGCCTGATAAACTCTGTTGGCCTCACCCTGACAACTCCCTGAGACCTTGCCCCGCCACAAAGGTACACCCTGGGGCATTTGCTGAGCAGCATCAGACCCAGCACAGACACCAAGATTGACCCTTTAGCGATCCTGGTGAGCACTACTTGTCCCTACCTGGTGACTCACTGAGAACCTACCTCATACAGCTGAAGTACCACCCAAGTCTCTTTCAGTGACTGGGCCTAACAGGCAGCCGGCAGGTGGAGGCAGATCTCCGGGTGTCTTGGGCCCTTTGGTGGCCTGTCCCCAGGCCTGGTGCTGGTAAAAGCCAGCCTTAGTGCAAAGAGTTTAGTGTTTGAAAGGGACTGATTTGTTTTAGGATTTACTTCGAATATTTTGTTGCATTCTGAAAAGAGTTTTGTGGAAAGGGGGAATTTAGATGTCTGCCTTTACGTCAGGTATTCCATGATTTCTACCTGCCAGCCTCTCAAAACAAGGAATTGTTGATATTTCAGAATAAGCAAAAATAATCCTTAATTATTTTACAAAATACAGTAAGCTTATTTTGTTTCAAAATCCCAGACAACATGAAGCAATTCAAATAACTGAGGATATTTTCCTCTATTTTAATTTCAGAGATCAATAACATAATAAGTTAATAAATGTGATTTTTAAAATACTACTCTTTTTAATAATCTACATAAAAACTTTGTGAGCGAGTCATTTTACATAATGTGTCAGGGGAGTACTTACATATTTGTCCATGAATCAGGAATCTATATATTACTATTAGTATTGTTGATGCTGAGTCACTGTAAAATCTTGAAGGACCTTTGCAATTATCGAAGAAAGACAACATCTTATTAATATAGTATTTAGTATATTGATGACGTTCTACTTTCTACATGATCTTATCTGATAATTCTGAATAAATATGAACATTCATCTAACCACTGTCTACCAATTATCTTTCCTTCTCGGATGAAAAGGGAGTTTCTTAGAGCTACCGTTATCAGTAGAATCTGCTACCTTTCCACCTTTTGACTGTGAAGGTAGAGATGTCAGACTCATAATTGTATAGAGGAGAGGGGAGGGTGTGAACCAAATATTCCTTCACTGCATTTTCTACCCTAAAAATTCTGTTGCAGCCTTGAAATTTTTCCTCCAGCAGTACCTCTCATGTGTGGGAAGCAGCTGAAGTCCCTGTATGGTAACTTCTTGTGGGGAGATTAATGACTCTGGCTTTCTTTATTCTCTCTAGTCCTCATTTCCTGTCACCTGCCTATCAGCACTGATATCCCTAATAGGTGCTAATATCTAAAGGTGAGTTGGAAAGAAATACCATTAAAAGATAAAGGACAGAAATTGTTGGGAGATTTAAGAGATTCCCATTTTTAAATTCTCTCTCTTCTTAGGTTTTTTGTTTTGTTGTTTGCCTCCCCATTCAAAGAGCCCCACACGCCATGATGGCACTTAGCATTTCAGAGCGGGAATTGGCCCAGCTTTTGTTGCCCTGGTTGTTAAGGTATTTAATTACCTTAACTTTTTATATTCCTGTTCCTTGTTTTCCCTGCTAGCATCAATCTCCTGACAATCCCTGCTCTTATACCCTAAGTATATGGCAAAGATGGCAGAATGAGTCCTTTTCTGATTTTTATTCTCTCCTGGAGAGTGATAAATGAAGCTTTGTTTGTTCCAATGAATAGTAGAGTATGAAATCCTATAAAGCCACCTAGGTTATTGGATAAATTATCACAGAGCTGCTTATTATGCACTGTGGCTTAATGTAGATTATGGATGTGACCAAACGGTAATTATCAGAGCTGGAGCTCTAATTAAACATTATTGTGCTGCGCCATGATTTCTCCTTAGGTTTCTGTTGCAAAGTGAAAGGAAACTGAATAGTTCCAAACCCACAGGTAGATTTCTTCACTTCTCCCCCACCCCACCCCCACAAATCTCTTTTAATTAACTAAATAATTAAATACAGTCATCCTCACACGGAGATTCTGAACTCTACTTAGTAACTCTGATCTGTAAGGTAGTTTGATGCATTTACATGTTAATCAACTCCTCATGAGTATTAGTTCTTACTATTCTTAGTGATCAGTTCAGCTAAGTTTCTTCTCTTTAGGTTTCTGTAGCAGGGTTTAGTTTTGGCAAAGTGCTTGACTGCAATATGGGTGTTGCCTACTTAATATCTTAGATGATGTTTTTTGGATCTATCAGTAGGGAACTAGGGGCTTGGCTTGGCTTTACCTAGAATGTTAGTAGCTTTTCTTCTCTCTGGACCCCCGCAGCACTGAATAACCCTGCAGAAAATGAAACCACTTCCAGAAAAGAGCTGTCCTTGATGCCTGAGAGAATGTGTAGGTGATTCCCTGGGGACTTACCTCCTTCTGTGCTTGGAATTGCTGTCTCAGCAGTAGACCAGATTGGCAATGGGACATGTCTGAACAAGGCAATCAGAAAATTCACAGGAGTGACCTAGAAGGTTTCGGTCGGTCTCTGTGTCCCAGAAAGAGGACCTTGTAGGAATGTCTCTAGCTAGTACAAGAAAGGTATAGAAAAGAGAATAAACTCTAAGCAAAGGAAATGCACATCCTGACTGCGAAATTGCTTCTGTCTCAGTTCCTCCTGAAGAGAACAGAGAAACAGAGGTAAGGCCAAGAGTAAAGATGATCTGTATACTCTGTCTCGCATTTCCCCTTTCTAGTAATTCTCAAGGGTAGACTCTCCAGGAAGCTTTCTTTCCAAAGAGCTATGATCCACTTTCTTGTAGCATTCCTGAAAGGGCTTAATGATTAGAGCCAAATTCCAGCATTACACAGGAGTGGTAGGGAGTCTAGTTTACTTTTTCTGTGTTATTTCTACCTTCAGGTCTGTGCATGGAAATGTTAAAGGGTCTTTCAAGAATGTACCACTCCCAAGAAGGTTGCCAAATTAAATTATAAATGCCTGATTTCAAGAGAGCAAAAATGCCTTTCAGCATTTACCATCATGCAGAAGATTCATTATACAGGCTTCCACTTTCATTTCATTTTATGAGAAAGATGGAGTTAGGGAAGTACAAGGTGGGTGTATGTGACGACAAGCAGATAAGGATAATGTTTTTGGCAGCTTTTCAGGGACCAGATTACTCGGAATCGGTGTTTTAGCCGTCTGTGGACTCTGACAGTGATGATCCGCAAACAGCAGTGACTTACAAGCCAAGATGTCAGAGCTAACTGCTGAGATGGATGCAATCCCCAGATGTCAGTGTTAAGAGGAAGTAATGGATTTTAGGTAGAGTGGTGGTCGTGCGGTAACCTATTCCAGTTCTATTGTAGAGCTGTCCAGCAGCTTGGTTTATGCGTTCATTGTGTGGCTCTCTCTGAATGTAGGTGTGTAGAAGGAGTATATTCAACCTGAACTAAAAAGACTTTGACAGAGGAAGAGGGTCTCTGAGGTTTTCTAAGTCTGCTGATTGGTATCGTACCAGGTCAGTCAGTGTGTATGAGCGCCTTTGCGTGTGCAAGGCATTGTGTTCAGTTAGTGTTTGGGCACTGTACACTCAGAGTTTCTACTTTGTCAGCCCGGTAAGTGCTAGGATTTAACTAGTTAAGCGATTACCGTATTTTGCTGTGTATAAATGCTCATTTTTTTGCCCAAATTTTCGAGGGAAAAATAAGGATGCATATAATACCTGGGTAGTATTAATTCCATACCTATATAAATGTTTTTAATTCTTTTATTTATGCTTACGTGTTAAAAGTGTAACTCTAGAAAGCAATAACTACCTGTATGCAAAATAATACCCTGAAATATAATATTTGATTTGTTTCTAAATATAAATAAATAATTGAATTTAAAAATTAAAACAAAAGGTTTTTTCTGCAAATTTGGACCCAAAACATGGGCGTGCATTATACACAAGAGCACATTATACCTGGCAAAATACAGTATTTACCCTCTTTGTTATAACTTTTAACTCTAAATGTGTTACATTTTTCTTGGAATCTGAGAAATTGGGTTTTGTGAGAAGTTCTAGATTCGGAGGTAGATTGTTGGTCCTTCTGTTCAGCTATTTCTATCTGTGTGTGTGTAATCAACTTCATCAGCAGACTGCTACGGATTGGCTTCTGGGTCGCAACAACACCTCCTGTTTCCTGCGGATAAATCTGATGTTAGATTCACATTCCAAAATGCCATCCTCATTAACTAATTGCTGTTATAACAGAAACTCTCACCAGGTTGCTCCCAGCTCTCCTATATAACTTTTACGATGATTTTTTTCTAGCTAAAGATGAATTAAAGCTCCTGTGTCCTTGAAGTGGCATTTCGAGGATCTGGATGTTTCTCCCCCTTCGTATCCCCACCTATGTTCTTGGGTTTTAAACCTGGTTAGTGGGTCTGACTTACTGAATGACAGACTGTTGGGAAACAGCGGCGGTGGCAGCAGAACATGGCTCAGAAACCGGTCGTTTTCTTTCTCACCAATCTGAGTGCTCTGTTCCTACTGAAAACTGGCCCTGATTTTCTTTCACTAGAGATTTTTAAATGAGACAAGGGTCTTTTTTATACTTCTAGCCACACACAGTGTATGAGGAAAGCTGTTATTAAGAAACAGAGCTTCTCCTAGCACAGGGCACGCTCATGTAAGCTGCTACATTTGCAGTGGTGTCATGAGGCAGAGCTTGAAAGGGAAGACCACAAAGTCTTATATTTAGAGCCCTCTGAACTCTGGCAGGAAAGGATGTAGGACTAGATTAAATACAGAAAAGGTATTTCCTCTGAATGTCCTTCCTGCAACTCAGCTACTACTTTCTCTTCCCCTACAGATGGAGTCCCCTGTCTCTACACCAGCAGTGCTGCCGCTGCACCTTTTGGTACCAGTGGTCAGTAATGACATCTCATCTCCCTGTGAGCAGATTATGGTTCGTACCCGATCAGTCGGGGTCAACACATGTGATGTGGCTCTAGCCACTGAGCCCGAATGCCTGGGCCCCTGTGAACCCGGGACAAGCGTCAACCTCGAGGGCATTGTATGGCAGGAAACAGAAGACGGTAAGTGCTACATGTGGCTTTCCCATTCCCTCTCAGCCTGCTTCTGCCAGCAGACTTTCATCATTAAACAATACCAAGTATTTATTAGGAGTCTCAAGTGACCATAGTCTGCTGGTGATACCTACCCAGAGGATGGCAGTAAACTTCTTAGTAAAATCTCCCAGCTTGTAGAGATTGCCAGTTTTAATTGTCTCCCCTTCAGAGCAGTTCAACAGTGTTGGCCCTGGTACTTAAGTGGTCATTTGATAGGTGTCGGCCAGGTAATTCAAACTGTGTCTGTGCTCTCCACACCCCTATCTATCATGTTTTTATGGGAGAATTCAAGTAAATGAACTTTTGGGTCAGGCTTGAAGAGAAAAAGTAATAAAAGGGCAGCTGTGGGAGTCAAGGAAATGGAAAACAGTCACTCTTAAATTGACTTAGTGTTGGCTCATTGAATGTGCAACTCTTGCCTTTTTTAACACCTGGAGGTACAGCCAGCTCCTTCCCACTGGTTGCCTCACTGCCCAGCCGCCCACGCCACTTCATGCATCTGTCAGTACAGATTTTATAGGCCTAGGCAACAGGGAAATGTTTACGTGGTCTTGTTTTCAGGTATCCGCTAAGCAGTTGGCTCACTGTAGGGTGCTGCTGCCCAAGGCTACGATCCAGACTTGTATATGTTCCATTTGCCCCTGAGAACAGAATCTCTTCTATTTCAGAAGTTCTTGAACCTGAAAAAATAGGAATGTGAAGGGACTTACCAGGTATTTCAGATCCCTTCATACTATCTGTGGCAATTTGATTTCAGCAGATGCATTTTTTATTAAAAACCCAAGTCCTTGTCAAAGTATGTGTGGTTAAAAAGGCTGGGCCTCAGAGTCCCCTCAGGTCCTGCATCAATAACCAGACTTTCAAAGCGTTCCCACTCTGAGGAATTTAGAGCCCAGAGGAGCCCGGCTCATTATCTCTGGTTATCATAAGCGATCTTGTCCGGCTGCCCATGGAAATTCAGGCTTTTCATTTCTGTCATTCTGATAGAAATACGTTCCTCTGAATATGTGTTGTGATTCAGTACTTATTTATAGTCTACTATGCAGTTGGCAATGAATGTGATACAGGTTAAGAATTCTGTGTTCTTGGCTCTCATCATTAATTACGTAGTAAAGCTTCAGCTTTTAGAATAATTGCTAATGAAGTTTTATTGTGTGCCTGAGACAATAATGAAAAAATCCTGTTGTGTTAGAAACTGATGCAGAGAAACTGGACAGAGAGCTTGACCGTAGAGATTGACTCTGGGTGTGTGTATACAATATACAGTCTGGAAATCACAAGTGGCTATCTCTGATTTTTAAAATATCATCTGCCTGTGGCCAAACGTCTCAACAGCCAGTGTCTGTTGGAATGACAAACATTTCCAGACCACAGCTCTGTGCCATCAAGCAACCTTCGGGGACTGTTGCCTCAATATATTCAAGATAGAAAACATCAATTTCCTGCCTATTTGTTGTATCCATCTTTATGATGGTGATTTTCTCCAAGGGCAAGATGCTTTTCATGTACGTGAACCTGATGAAAACTTTGCAAGAGAGTGAGGCTCACCTTTTACTCTCCTGAGACTAATGGATACCTTTTCATCTGAAGACCCCTGTTCTCCCTCCCTGCCGGCTTTTTTAAAATAAATTTTTTGCTCTGAAAGGCTCTCTGGGTGTCACTGGCAGCCTGTTACTGAGCTCCCCTGTTAATACACCTTTAATGCACTCTCTACTCTATTTCACAGCACTCGTCGCAATTTGCAATGTTGTGTGTGTAGACAGATGCTCCTCGACCTGCAGTGGGGTCACATCCTGATACACCCATCCTAAGTCAAAAATATCATAAATGGAAAATGCATTTAACACCTACCCTACCAAACATCGTAGCTTAGCCGAGCCTACCTTAAACACACTCAGAACACTTACATTAGCCTATAGTCGGGCAAAATCATCTTCCTGCTGCTGTCCAGCATCACAATAGCATCGTACACCATATCAATAGCCTGGGAAAAGATCAAAATTCGAAGTTTGGTTTCTACTGAATGCATATGGCTTTCACACTGTTCTAAAGCTGAGAAATCTTAAGTGAAACCATTGTTAATCGGGAACCATCTGTAATTATATTTTTCTGTTCGTGTGTATCTCGTCTACTACTTGAGAAGTTCTATGAGCTCAGAGACTCTGTTTCGCTCACCATTGTACCCCTAACACTTAATACCCGGCACCTGTAGTAGGCCCTCAAAAATATTTATTTGAATGATGAATGCTTGCATCCGTGTCATTGTCGTTTCTGGATCTAGGTTAATGTAGATCTGATAGATACTGTAATATTGTTTGAACTTAGGAGCCAGGACAAATACTTTCCAAAATTCTTCACCTTCTCTGAAACTCAGAATAAATACTACTTGCATCAGGCTTAAAATCACTTTCACTTACTTAGTTAAATCTTTTAAGATTTTTAGTTTTCCTACGTTTTTTTTAAAGATTTCATTTATTTATTTTTAGAGAGAGGATAAGGGAGGGAGAAAAAGAGGGAGAGAAGCATCAATGTGTGGTTGCTTCTTACATGCCCCTTACTGGGAACCTGGTCCACAACCCAGCATGTGCGCTGACTGGGAATTGAACCACCAACCCTTTGGTTCACAGGCCGGCGCTCAATCCACTGAGCCACACCAGCCAGGGCAAGTTCTCCTACTTTTAATATCATATTTTTTTCCACTTAACCATATTGGGTTTTGCACTTTTCTTCTTTCCTTCTTTTTTTTCCATCCTAAGGGAAAGAGAACTATTCTGCAATTACATACTCTACTCTGCTTTCTGGCCGTTCCAGAGGACATTCCCCTGAGCTGTCAGTTGGCCCAAGTCTGAATTCTTATCAGAGTTGGTTCACATTCTTTTCATCTTCAGGTAACAGAGATTTCCTGCAAAGATCATTCTCTGCAGATCTGTAAGATCTAGCTAGTGTACTGAGTCAGTCCTCAAGTTAATAATAAGAACTACATACAGATACTTTAAAAAAACTCTTCCAGCCTTCTAGGCTTTTTGTTTTGCTATCGTACTCTTTGTACTTCTGCCTCTTTGCCCGGCAAACCACTACCTTCAAGTGGAAAAGCCCTCAGAGGGAAGCTGTGAATGCTTGGCCTCTGAGGGGAACAGAGGGCCCTCAGGTCCATGTAGAACTGAGCCACCTTGCTGAGAACAGGTGTAGGGATCATGGCCTCAATCCTTTCTTGTTTCTTTGCTTACCTGTACCGCAGTGTTGCTTTTTTCTTCCCTACCTCTCATTGTAAACCTTGCCTTGGAGGCATTTGGAAATTTCTGCAAGTCCCATCTCTTTTTAGGTTGCTCGTAATTCAGCCAGCACTGCAAAGATGCTCGACTAGGCTCAACCTTAGGATTATTAAGGAAGACCCATATGTAACCTGGAATGATTTCCTTGGCTTTTTGAGACTTATTCTTAGCACTTACGCAGAACAGAGGTCTGATTCCACCTGATTTCTTTTTGTCTCACCACACTTCAAATCAAAATAATAGGTCCCAAGGCTACTTCTGGTTCACATGCTTACCTTAACTCAGGATCCTGGAAACAACGTATATGAGGAAGCCTTAAGGCAGACTGTATGCTTTTGCTGAGGCAAAATTGCTCACTAGCTTCTATATAGTTTTTTAAAGAAAGGCAAGGCTGACTTTAAAAAAGAATTCCAGGGGATGCTATAGGTTTTCCTTTTTAGATCACAACGCTTAAGTGGGTGTGTCACCACTGGTGATGATGTGTTTTACTTTGGCAGCTGTGCTCTCTGGAAGAGTTTGTGGGATAGTGCCAAGAGCACTGACGTGAAATCAGGAGACCTCTGCCACTGTCACTGTGACTTTGGGCAAGTTTCTTAATTTGTTTGGGCCTCAGTTACCTCATCTCTTGAACCAGTGACCAATAAGGACCTATTCAGCTTCTAAGTTGTGAGAACCTGTAGCTTAACCCTTGGAATAAGCATGGATTCTGTACAAGTTGACTGTGGCATCTTGAAAATGAACGGTTTTGTATACCAGTCATGAGAATAAAAACTGAAAAACATTAATACCAATGAAATGTCATTATAACCTTGTTACATAGATTTGTTTCATCAGAAAAATGAATCTATTCACCTTGCCAGTCTCAAATTCAAGAAGTCTGTACCTCCCACTTTTCAACTCCTGATCTTAGACTGGCAAGTGGAAGAATTCACAAAACCCAGCCCTTTGTCAGCTGACATAAGCTGAGCTCACAGTACTGCTTAGCAATCCCTTCATCTCCCTATTACATTCACATTCCCCAATATTTATTTCATCTTCAAGATTCTTAGCCCAATTCACGCTCGTAAACTAAGATCAAAGATGCCTACCTTAATACTCAGTTTCCCTCCTCTCTTTCTTAAAGTGCATTTTTTATCCTATTATTTCCTTTTTCTCTCCTTATTCTGAAGATTCTTTGAGACTTTACCATGAATATTTTCTGTTTCATCTTCTTTCTTTGCCCTTCTATTAACTCTTCCCTCTCTATAACACTTTCTTACTATGAAAATATTTCCTCGTCCTTGCTACCCCTTTGAGCTAATGATCTCTTGCCTTTTCTTCACTCCATGCCATTGCTGTTTTCGATGACTTTTACTTGCCCAAGTATCAAATAACATCTTGCCATCAAATTTCCGCTGCCACTGTTTGACTGAAACATCTCTCGTCCTGGTGATCATCTCTTTTCCAAAGGCCTTCTCAGTCCATTCTAGACTTTTAGAAGCTCTGCTATTTCTTTATTCTTTTTTGTTTTTTAATCCTCACCCTAGGACATGCTCATTGATTTTAGAGAGAGGGGAAGGGAGGGAGAGAAACATTGATTGGTTGACTCTCGAATGTGCCCTGACCAGGGGTGGAACCGGCACCCCAGACATGTCCTCTGACCAAAAATCAACCTGCGGTCCCCTCGGTCTACCATACTTGCCATGGCTGTTTCTTCATTCCTGAAACTCTTCTCTCTTGCCTTTGTCATACTGCACTTCCCCAAATCTCTCTCATTTCTCAAAGTTCCATTTGGCTTAGGATGCTGAAATATGGTCAGTTCTGTCTTGTTGGTCTCTAGGTGGGGCCTGTAGCAGCTGGGACCACACTGTTTTTCCCCTGAGATAAGCAGCCTTATCCACAATATATTTTTCATTTATTATGTGTACCATAGTGGGAAAAGTTGAGGACATGCTGAGATAATGGGATTTGGCTGCTAGGAAAGAAGATAAAGTAATAATGATTTAAAGTAAGAGAACTCTGAAGGTAGGCAGTCTAGGGCAGGTATGACGGCTTCACAATGTAATCGATGTTCCAGGTTCCTTAAAGTTAATTTTTTATTGCAAAGTTGCTAATGTAGCTCTAGCCATCACTTTCCAGACCAGAGAAAAATAAAACAACATTTGCCTCTCACCTAATGTTTCCCTTTGACAAGCTTTTCCAGAAGCCACACCTTAAGACTTCTGCCTACATCTCATTGGCTACCTCTTCTGCAAGGAAGCCAAGGAAATGAAGCTTCTTAGCTGGATACATTACTTCCCCACGCAAAATAGAGGCTCATACTAAGGAAAACTAGGGAAAAAATAGCCACTCTTCTCTGTTTAAACTTCATACATTATAATTCTCAAAAGTTGTTACCTTGGCAGCTTTATTTTAGTAAGTGCGGTCTTATATGTACATAGCTTCAGCCGTCTCCCTTGTATGACAGTCCCCAAAACTTTATCTCTGGACCTTACCTTTTGCCTAATCCAACTTCATACTGCTGAACTGAACATCACCAGAAGCCAATTTCTTAAATTTAAAATGTCTAAAAAAGAATAATCCTCTTGGTCCTGAAATTGCAGTTCTCTTTCCCTCTTCGCTATTTCTCTTCGTTACCACTACCTTCATCACCTACATTACCGTCCTACCAGTTTTCTAGGCTCAGACCTCCCTAGTTATCTTCGATTCTTAACTCCTCATCTCTTGGTATAGTTAGTTTTTTAGTGGAATGTAGAAATCTTACCACCATGTAAGCCCCTTTACCCTCCCTTTTTTCTGTTGTAATTGTCTTACACCCATTGCACGCTTTTATATGGCCTACAGCGGGGGTGTCAAATTCATTTTCACCGGGGGTCACATCAAGCCTTACAGTTGCCTTCAAAGGGCCGAATGTAATTTTAGGACTGTATAAATGTAACTACTCCTTAACACTTAAGTGAGAGCTCAGCGCTGCCGCCAGGTAGAAACAAGGTAGAGGGCCGAATAAAACAAGAAGGGCCAGATTCAGCCCGCGGGCCTTGTGTTTGCCACTGGTGGCCTATAGGACTTACAGAAATAGGCAGTGTTTTTTAATGTTTAGGGAAAACTTCACAAGAATATTATGTGAAAGTATCTAACCACTGTGCTGTAAACCTGAAACTAACACAAAGTAATATTGAAAGTAAACTGTAATTGAAAAATATTTTTTAAAAAGAGTTTTGTGACTTGAAAATTCTATGAAATCCAAATTTCAATGTCTATATATAAAGTTTTATTGGAACTCAACCACACTCATTTCATGTATTATCAGCCAGTTTTGCCCTCAAGAGACAGAGTAGATAGAGACCGTATGACTTGCAAAGCCAAAAATATTTACTACGTGGTCTTTTACCAAAAAAGTTTGCAAACACCTGGTCTTATGTATTATATCAAATACATAGAAAACATTATCGACTTTTTTTTATTAAAAAAAGTTTTTTAAAGATTTACTTATTTATTTTTAGATAGAGGGGAAGGGAGGGAGAAGAGAGAGAATCATCAATGTGTGGCTGCCTCTCACGGGCCCCGCACTGGGGACCCAGCCCGCAAGGCAGGCATGTGCTCCCACTGGGAATCTAACCAAGACCTCTCGGTTCGCAGGTCAGCGCTCAATCCACTGAGCCACACCAGCCAGGGCATCAGACAACTTTGAAAAATTTTTCCTTTTAAGCGTCATATATACTTCGAAGAACTCAAGAGAATAGTTTATTATGTTTATGCATATACTTAACATTTCCGTTGTTCTTCCTTCACTCCTATTGTCTCTCTATTGTCTCCCTTCTGCCGGAAGAATTGTTTTTAGTAATTCTTTTAGACCACATTCATCTCTTAAATTGTTCTGCCAGAAGTAATACGTGATTTTCTCCTGGTCGATTTCTGTCATCTTTAGTATTTTGACTATGATGTGGGATATGTCTCACATGGGCCTTGAGGGCTTGTCCTGTTTGCAGGTTCACTTAGCTTTTTGAATCTGTAAATTTGTTTTGGTTTTTTTTTTCAGATTTTGGGAGTCTTCAGTCATTATGTCTTCAAACAACTTTTTCTGTACACCCTCTTTTTTTGACATAAATAAAAGTTAGTCCTTATTTGTTTCCACCTGGGATTCCTATGTTTTCTCCTTTATTAGACTATAAGATGGCTGAGTCAGGGAACTGCATTTTATATATCATTTTATTTCCCCAAGGACTAGTTCCGTCTTTACACAAAGATAGTAAATATTTGATTAATAAAATTGACTCTGCCTTGTACTCACATATTTCAGGCATGTAGGTAAAAATGGTGATTTTTTGTAACCTCTCTAAAATATTTGCTATGTTTTATCTAAAAATGATAAGGGATTTTGTATTGTACTTGCTTTTTTAATTTTTAACAGTGGCTTCCACCACCAGTCTTTTGAAATTATGAAAGCCAGGCATGGAACCTTCGGATCTTTTCAAAGAAAATGGTTTGAAGTTATACTCTGAGGAATCTGGACATAGAAGAGCCTCAGAAGCAGTCATGGGGAGTGAGGGGTGCTGAGTGAGCAGGCCCCAGCCCCCACCTCGGCTACCCTCCCAGATGCATCTCAGAGCAGTTCTTCCTACGTACTGTGATTTCTATGGTAGGCTTCTTTGCCTAACTGTATTTGAAGAGGATTCCTCAGCCCCAAAAAAGTTGAATAATCTTTTATCCAGGTTCACGCTCCCACTCCATGTAGAAGTCCTTCTTATAACATCTCTGAAATTAGTCTGGTCTTTTTTTACCAGAGTATCAGAAAGACAGAGGTTGTAGTGCTAAACCATGTTTTTGAAGCTGAAGTGAGTGTAACTCCCTTTCATGCCAGAGGGTATGAAAAGCTGTGTGATAAGCTCGGCCTGTCTTCTGAAGTTGAATTCTAGCTTAATGATTTGGTGGGGAGGAGGGAGTTTTCAATTTTTGCTCTTGGCAAAGGTTTTATCATAGACATGCACAAGCAAACATGCAAAGGTTATGCATCCCCATCTCCACATCAGGGTATACATGTTTATTCCAACAGATAGGAGCATCTGGAACTGTTTGAGAAGAACTGTGTCAAGGAATAATAGTGCCTTAAAGGGATAGCAGTGCAGAACACCTATCTCTGGACTAGTCAGGAGAGCTGGATTCTAGAACAGACTGTACCTTTAGCTAGCTGTGTAATCTTGGAAGTCAAGAAGTCTCTTGACTTCTCTTGGTCTTCGATGTCTAATGTGGGTGGGATGGAGGGGGAGCCTTGGGCTAGGTCTGCACTAGAACTTTTTGTGTTAGAAATATGCTGTCCATAACGGTCATCTAGTCACATGTGATATTGAGCACCTTCAATGTGGCATGTGGAACTGAGGAACTGAATTTTCAATTTTATTTAAATAGTCACATGTAGCTAGTGGTTTACCATTTTGGGCAGCATAGGAGTTGGATGATCTTTAATTTTTGTAGAAGGTAAAAGTGTATATATACTCTGAGGTGGGAAAGAAGCGTAGTTGTGTGGAAGAACGAAGAGGCTGAGTAAATAAATAGCTGACATCTACACAGACCCAGGGTGATTTCTGTGTGCTCTGGCTCCTTTTACCTGACAAAACATTTGGCCCTGCTTCAAACTCTGTGGTTGAGTCCTGTGCTTTGGTCTGTGGGTTGCAGTCTCTTGTTATCAGAGTAATCGGCAGTGGTTTTGCTTAGCAGGAAGTTAGCTTGCCTGTGGTAGCGCCACTGAGAAACTGCCTCAGCTGCTCTTATCCTCATCTGATTGCAGATCCTGGCTGTGGGTCTTTATCTTTCTCACTAAAAGGAAGGGGCTGCCCATTCATCTTCCTCCTGGCAATAGTAACCTTGGGAGTTACCCTTGGCTTCTTCTGTGTGATTGTGATGTAGGAAAGTATGTATGTGAACTGTGAAATATCTTTCTTTATACTGGAAAGTTAAGATGGTACACAGCTACGGTTTCTGCTTTTCCTTGACTATAATTAACACTCCTACACCTTCAGTCTTGCCTCAGGCAGCATTTACCTGGAGAGCGATGGTACACAGTGACCAAGCTTCCTCCACTGCTCAGCCAATTGCCTACTAGCCTGACTCCCGCAGAGACCCCTCTTCCAATAGCACAGTCATAAAGAGCCTAGCAGCCATTGTCTGGCACCACAAATCTTCATAGCAACAGACCACCACATGGCAACAGCAACCACACAAAGGAAACATTAGGGAAATCAATACTTACTTTCTCCCACCCTTCCCCCACCCCAAACAACAGCCTGTACATTCTTTCCACCTAGCACCTTACTCCTAGGGGATGCTTTAGGGCAGTTACCTGCTTATATACCCTTGGGGATTATGTTATCCGCCCACTGTCATATATCCTGAAACCCCAAGGAAATTTTTCAGTTACAGACTTTTTCGAGTTTCATTTTACAAATTGCAAAATACACTAATCTCCAAGGGGGGCGGTTCAAAAGGAGAGAGAGGTCGTTTTGTGCATTCTCACCCACCTCCTTCCTGCAAAGAACAGTCAGGCAGTTCAGTTGCCCAGGCTGTAGGGTTGCTAGGCAGGTAAGGTTGTTTCAGATGAGATTCTTCTGATATTTCAGTAACAAAACCATCTGAGATGGGCTGTAGGACAGACCTACTTTGTTACTAATGCTATCCTTTAACAAATAATTTTGCTCCTGATACTTATATATATGAACTCAGGTTAGTGATACCTAGGCAGTAAATATAGTTCTGGTATAAACTAGGACTAATCACTAGCCCTAGCTAATTTAGGCTCACCGTCAGATTCTAAGGAAAAGACCCCGTTTGTGAGCCTTGATGTTTTCTTGCCCTGTTTTTAAGGTCATTTAAGTGTCTGGGCCTTAGTTTCTTCATTTGTAAAATGAGGATGTTTGATTACATATTTCTGTGGTCCTTTCAGCTCTGATAGTTACAATTCTGTGATCATTTGGGACACGAAGAGGGAACTGCCTTTGTTAATCATTGGTTTTGGCAAGATCTGCTGGAAGATGTTGAACCCTCCAGTCTCAGTGCTTACACTACTAAAAACAGGGCCTGGCCCTGCCCTGATTGATAAAGCTGCGGTAACAATGATGAGCAGAAGCTATTTAACAACCTTGGCAACCAGCCTCTTCTTCCCACAGCAGTAGTTTCAGACCAGCTCAGGCAGAGCTTTGCTCCCAGGTCATTGCTGCTGCCTCTTAATAATACCAGTGAGATATCTTGTTTTCTCTTTCCCCTCTTCTCTCTCTCTCATGCACACACACAGTCTCTCTCTCCTCCTTTCTGTTCTCTGTCTCTGACTAGTCTATGAAACAAGAGGCTGTTTTCCACCTCTTCTGATACATTCTTCCAGCTCCCTCAGGCTGCATAGAACAAAGAAATCATAGGGCATCAACTTTATAATTTAGGCAGCTGGAGATAATTTCTCCAGGATAGGATGAGTAGGTACTTGATTCCCCCTGGCATGAGGCTTCATTGCTAAATGGCCTTGTGTTTTATCTGCCTGGCATAGGCTTTGTTAGGCCGATTCAGGCTTCTCTGTATTTGAGTTAAATTATAGTGCCTAACCAGGGCCATGTACTTTTAGAGGGGTAAGGGTTAGACAAAAATGGAAAGTGTCATTTCCTACTTGCTAATTGCTCAAGAAATTTTTGTTTAATCCACTGTCCCTGTGCTTACTCCTGCCAGACCCTTTATTTCCCTTACTTGCTGCCTTCATGGCCTTCTCCATAGCAACAAGCTCTGTGACAAAAAGGCTGTGGTGAGAAATCGAGTAGCCTCCCCTCCCACAAGTTGTACTCTATTTTCTCTTTAGGATATCTTTAAAAAGCCTAAAAGACTGCTATCAAATAATTTTCTACCCCCATTGAACTCATAATCAAATGAAACTTTTAACGCTGAACTAATTCACTGAACAACCTGCCTTCCCCTTATTTGACTCTAATTATCCTCATCTTTCGAAACATTTCCCCTTTCATTCAATACACTTGAAATATTGTGCATCTTCCATTTACCAAGCTCCCCTCTGCTTTTGGCTTTTAGCCTGCTCCTTAGAATTATTATATTTAAAAAAGAAAACAATACTTCAGAATGAAAAATCAGTATGGCGAAATAACAGATGAAGAAAGTAGTTCATCCGCCCCTCCACCTGCCATGTGCTGTTGCCTTCCATACAAGACTGGTCCGCTACCCGGGAGACTGGGCTGAGTGCCTGTAGAACTCGCCTGCCGGTCTGCTGCTCCCGGCACAGATCTCCAGGGGTCCCAAACCCAAAGGTTTGGTTTGGTTTGGTTTTTATTTAATAGATCTTACTGAATAATAATATAAGTATACATATGTACACAAATCATAAGCATGAAGATCATTGAACTTGCAAAGTGAACACACTTTGTGGTACCAGCACCCAAATGAAGAAATACGATATTACCAGAAGCCTAGTAGCCCCTTCATACCTCCCTCCAATAGCCAATCCCCCCCAAAAAATATCAATTCTGACTGATAACATCACAGATTAGCATTACCCGTTTTGAACATTACATAAATAGAATCATTACATATGTACTTTCTAATGTCTAGCTGTTCAACATATGCCAGTGAAATCCATCCGTATTGATACATGTAGTTGTACCTTGTTTAGTCTGATTATTTTACAGTATTTCATTATGTGAATACGGTAGCCCACCCTTACCTACAGTTTCACTTTCCGTGGCTAACTGCCCCCACTCCTTGTCTACAGTTTTGCTTTCCATGTTTAACTGCAGCCTGAAAATATGAAATGGAAAATTCCAACAATAAACAATTCATAAGTTTTAAATGGCACACCATTCTTAGTAGTGTAATAAAATTTCTTGCCATCCGGCTCCATCCTGTCCAGGTTGTGTGAATCAACACTTTTTCCAGCATAGTCACACTGTATACACTATCTTCCCACTAGTCACTTAGCAGTCGTCTCGGTTAGCAGATCAACTACGGCAGTATGGCGGTGCTTGTTCAAGTCGCCCTTATTTTACTTAATAATGACCCCAAAGCATGAGAGTGGTGATGCTAGCAATTCTGATATGCTGAAGAGAAGCCACAAAGTGCTTCCTTTAAGTGAACGGGCAAACATTCTTGATGTAGTAGGAAAAAAAATTGTATTCCGAGATTGCTGAGATTTACAATAAGAATGAATCTGTGAAATCAGAAAGATATTTTGGGAAAGGCCACATTCACATAACTTATAACAGAATATTGTTACAATTGTTCTATTTTATTATTAGTTCTTGTTATTTATCTTTTACTATACCTAACTTATAAATCAAACTTAATCGTAGGTATATGTGTCTAGGAAAAAATGTAGTTTATATAGGTAGGGTTTGGTACTTTCCACAGTTTCAGGCATCCACTGGGGGTCTCGGAACGTATCCCTCGTGGATGAGGGGGGACTGCTGTGTAATGGTATTCATTAAGTTGTTCATGGGTGTTTGGGTTGTATTTCTAATCTGTGTAGATTTAGGAATGGAATTCCTAGGTCATAGGTATGCATATGATCAGCTTTAATAGAGATTGCCTGTTCCCAAAGTGTCTGAATCAGTTTATACCCCTACTTCCAACTGGAATCCTGGTGGTTCTGCAGCCTTAGCAGCACTTACTTGTCGTTTTCCTTTGTGCTGTTCTGGCTGCTGTGTAGTATCTCATTGTGGTGTTAATTGTGGTTCCATAATAAGTCATGAAATTGAGCATCTTTTCATGGGCTTATTCTTATTGGGAAATCTTCTTTTATGAAGTGCATTTTCCCCATTTTTGGATTATGTTGAATGTTTTTTTCTTACTGATTTGTAGGAGTTCTTTGTATATTCTGGTCATAAGCCCTTTATCAGATATGTGTATTAAAAATATTTTCTATTCCATATCTTGCTTTTTCTCTTAATGGTACATTTTCATGAATGAAATTTCTTCATTTTTGTAAAGTCTAGTTTATTGGGGTTTTTTCTTTTTTAAAAAATATATTTTATTGATTATGCTATTACAGTTGTCCCATTTTGCCCCCTTTATTCCCCTCCGCCCTGCACACCCCCTCCCATCTACATTCCCCCCCCTTTAGTTCATGTCCATGGGTCATATATATAAGTTCATGGGCTTCTACACTTCCTATGCTATTCTTAACCTCCCCCTGTCTATTTTCTACCTACCATTTATGCTACTTATTCTCTGTACCTTTTCCCAGTCTCTCCCCATCCCACTCCCCTGTTGATAACCCTCCATGTGATCTCCATTTCTGTGGTTCTGTTCCTGTTCTAGTTGTTTGCTTAGTTTGCTTCTGTTTTAGTTTTAGGTGTGGTTGTTAATAACTGTGAGTTTGCTGTCATTTTACTGTTCGTATTTTTTATCTTCTTTTTCTTAGATAAATCCCTTTTACATTTCGTATAATAAGGGCTTGGTGATGATGAACTCCTTTAACTTGATCTTATCTGAGAAGCACTTTATCTTCCCTTCCATTCTAAATGATAGCTTTGCTGGATACAGTAATCTTGGATGTAGGTCCTTGCCCTTCATGACTTGGAATACTTGTTTCCAGCCCCTTCTTGCCTGTAAGGTCTCTTTTGAGAAATCAGCTGACAGTCTTACAGGAACTCCTTTGTAGGTAACTGTCTTCTTTGCTCTTGCTGCTTCTAAGATTCTCTCATTTTTAGTCTTGGGTAATGTAATTATGATGTGCTTTGGTGTGTTCCTCCTTGGGTCCAACTTCTTTGGGACTCTCTGAGCTTCCTGGACTTCCTAGAAGTCTATTTCCTTGGCCAGATTAGGGAAGTTCTCCTTCATTATTTGTTCAAATAAGATTTCAATTTCTCGTTCTTCCTCTTCTCCTTCTGGCACCCCTATAATTCGGATGTTGGAATGTTTAAAAGATGTCCTGGAGGTTCCTAAGACTTTCCTCATTTTTTAAAATTCTTGTTTCTTCATTCTGTTCTGGTTGAATGTTTCTTTCTTCCTTCTGGTCCACACCATTGATTTGAGTCCCAGTTTCCTTCCCATCACTATTGGTTCCCTGTACATTTTCCTTTATTTCACTTAGCATAGGCTTCATTTTTTCATCTAATTTGCGACCAAATTCAACCAATTCTGTGATCTTCCTGATTACCAGTGTTTTGAACTGTGCATCTGATAGGTTGGCTATCCCTTCGTCGCTTAGTTCTATTTTTTCTGGAGCTTCGACCTGTTTGTTCATCTGGGCCTTTTTTTTTTTTTTTTTTTTTTGTCTTGGTGCATCTGTTACATAGTAAGGGGCGGAGCCTTAGGTGTTCCCCAGGGCAGGGCAACCCACATCGCTTCATTGTGATGTTGTATGTGGGGGAGGGGTCTGAGAGGGAAAAGTGGCACTTGCTCCCATCTCTGCCGGATTTCAGTCACTTCCCCCATTACCCAAAATCAAATTGGGCCCTTCTGGTGCTGATTCCTGGGTGGGTGGGTTTGTGCACATTCCAGAACCCTGTAGGTCTCTCCAATGAACTCTCCTGTGAGGCTGGGAGTTTCTCTGGCTGCCGCCTCAACCCCCACAGGTGTTTTCAATCAGTGGTTTGAGGCTTTATTTCCCTGAGCTGGAGCCCTGAGTTGCGAGGTCTGTCTTGTTCCCTAGTTGTTCCTCCCGGTTTATCCACACATGAATTTGGGACTACCCACTCCAGCTGCTGCCTCCCTTGGTCCTCCAGCTGCCACCTTGCTGGCCCCAGTCCTCCAACCACCACCTTGCCTCGAGTCCTCTCTGCCCCACTGCCCATCTCCGCCCCTCCTACCAGTCTGGATGAATGCTTCTGCTTTATCTCCTTGGTTGTCAGACTTCCATACAGTTCAATTTTCTGTCAGTTCTGGTTGTTTTTTGTTTCTAAATTGTTGTTGCCCTTCTTTTGGTTGTGCGAGGAGGCACAGTGTGTCTACCTACACCTCCATCTTGGCTGGAAGTCCTAGTTTATTGGGTTTTTTAAAAACTTTATTTATTCACTTATCATAGAAAGAGAGGAAGTGAGGGAGGAAGACAGGGAGAGACACATTGCTGTGTGAGAGAAACACAGATTGGTTGCGTCTTGCATGCACCCCAACCAGGGACCAGGCCTGCAACCCAGGCATGTGCCCTGACTGGGAATTGAACCAGCAACCATTCACTTTGCAGGATGATACCCAACCAACTGAGCCACACCAGTCAGGGCCAGTTATTGTTTTTCTTTTATAGTTCATGCTTTTTGTGTCCTGCCTATTTAAGGAAATTTTTCCTTTCCCAAGATAATACAAATCGTTTTCTATGTTTTTTTCTGAGAACTTTATTGCTTTCTGTATTTGGATCTACAATCTATCTGAAATTGATTTTTGTTTAGGGTGTGAGTTGAGAGTCAAGATTCTGGTTTTTTATATGGATACCTAAGTGACCCAGCACCTTATTGAAAAGACCATGTTTTCCCCGCCGCCCTTGCCCTGCACTACAGTGTCACATTTGTCATAAAACAAATGACATGTCTGGGTTTATTTCTGGGCTCTCTCTCTTCCATTCCATTCATCCAATTGTATAGTCTGTGTCAGTACTACACTGTCTTAATAACTATAGTTTTATAAGTCTTGATATCTAGAAGTGTAAGTCCTCCAACTTTGTTGTACTTCGAGATTGCTTTGAATATTCTTGGCCTTTTGTATTTCCATATAAATTTTAGGATCTGGTTGTGAATTTTTATTTTAAAAACCTGCTAAACTTTGATTGAGATTACATTGAATCTACAGATCAATTTGGGGAAGACCCAAAGTTTTATCCTTTTTACTTAAGCTAGTGTTTTCAGTTTGGGGGAGAGATGGAAGATCAAGTCAGTGATATCACTTGGGGGGCTTATTTAAAATACATGTTATCTATCCCCCACCCCTCATATTCTGAATCAGCAGGTTCAGTTTGGAGCTTGGACATGTTTATTGTGATAAAGCACCCCTAGAAATTGTTTTGCTGCCATAACCACTGTTCTCCACCTCCCTGTTTGAGAACCACCAACCTAGACTGTCATCTCTTTCGCTAGCAGAGTACTTCACTAAAGCTAATTAAGGTAATATCTGACTGATTCAGTCAACACCAAGTCTGCTTTGAGGCTGTACTGGGTTTTATAGGGCTGCAATAACAAAGTATGAAGTCTGGGTCACTTAAAACAACAAATATATTATCTCAGTTTTGGAGACAAGAAGTGAGAAATCAAAGTGTTGGCAGGGCTCTGCTGTCTCGGATGGTTCCGGGGGAGGTGCTTCCTTGCCTCTTCCAGCTTCTGGGGTGTGCCGTTGCAGCCTCCCTGTGTGTGTGTCTGCCATTGTGTCCAAATTTCTCCGTTTTAGTAGGACACTAGTCATACTGGATTAGAGCCACTTAAATGATCTCATTTTAACTTGATCACCTCTGTAAAGACCCTACTTCTTTTTTTTTTTTTAAAGGAGAGATTTTTTTTTTAACATTTTATTTATTTACTTTTAGAGAGAGGGGAAGGGAAGGGGAAAGAAGGAGGGAAAGATCATTGTGTGGTTGCCTGTCTTGTGGCCCTCACTGGGGACCTGGCCTGCAACCCAGGCATGTGCCCTGACTGGGAATCGAACGAGTGACCCTTTGGTTCATAGCCTGCGCTCAATCCACTGAGCTACACCAGCCAGGGCAAGACCCTACTTCTATATAAGATCACATTCTGAGGTACTGGGAGTTAGGGCTTCAACATATAGGATCTGACACAAATAACGCCCCTATTTTTTTACAAAATCAGAAGCATGCAATTTTGTAATGTAACAATATCACACTCAAGCATGCCATATGACATTTTAGGTGAAATGTTCAAATTAAAACTATAAATCATTACACCCATATTATTACCCTACCAACCACACTCAAGGAGTCCTTACTTCTCCCAGACCCTGTATCTTTTGGGGGGACACAGTTCATCTCATAACAGAAACCATCAAAAAGTTTTAAGTAATTATTGTCAGAAGTTAGAGAGAGGCAGGAGATCTAGAGCTGTATGTAATAATGAGAGGCGTTGCTTGTTAAAACCAGTCTGGGCACAAGAACATCCACCCTCTGATCCCAGCTGTTCCTCCCCTACATCATTCTTCCCCCTCTGCTTGGCACTGAGCGCCACAGTGCCTTCAGTTCTGCTCTGTTAACAAACCCTGACAATGCCAGGTGGAGGTTACCAGAAAGAAAAAGTGGTTTCAGCAGTTAGCTGCATCTGTCAGCCTCTTGCTAAAGGAGGCTGAAAGGAAAAGTGCCTCATGAAGGGCAGGCCCTGGCCATGTGCTTCCCCTGGTTCTTCCTGCTGGGTCAGAAAGCCCGTGAAACTGGGGGCAAGTGGGATTCCCTCTCAGCCCCAGGCCAAGTATTTCCTCAGAGCTGTTGCAGTGGCTTTCAGACAAGGGCTCCAGAGGGCACGATGACCTCTGCTAAGCCAACTCCCACTGTGGGTACAGTGTGAGGTTACCTCAGCAAGAGGAAAGGGGGGGTGTGAGTTAAGGGTGTGGTGAACCAGGTTTTGTCGCACTTAGAAAGTTTCCACGGTATGAGGACTAGTAGATGGGAGGAGGAACTGTATCAGATCATTAGTGTTTCTCCCCAGCCTCCCCCCACAGCGTAGGGGTGGGGTGGTTTACATTTGGTGGGTGTTCCATCTTGGTCTTACATCTCTGTCCTTTACCAGTTCTTTTCCTGCTTACAGTTTTAGCAGTAACGGATCTACCTAACCACTCCCCACATTGGGATTTGCTTGGTAATCTTCTCAGCTGGCTCTCCATTATCCTGAGATTCTGTCTCAGCGCATGGTCATGTAGAAGTGGTGTGAGGGTAATGTGTGTCACCTGTGAGCATTCTTTGGCTCATTCTGCCCCAAAAGATCTCAGGAATAAGGACTCAGGATTTTTGTTGCCTGTCAGTCCCAGAACTGAAGGCAGAAAAATTTAAAGACACCATTTGCTATAGCGGTGGTTCCCAGATTTGCTGCACATCAGAATATAGGGGCAGGGATTTTAAAAATTCAGATGCCTTTGTCCTGCCCACTTAAATTAGAATGGCTGTAGGGGGGAACCAGGTGGTGCTGATAGTTTTTAAAGATCTCCAGGTGTATACAGTGTGCAGCAAAGTTTGGAAACCACGGCTCCACAAGTTTCAAACATTTCTGTGGAAGACCTTTCCCCAAATTGCTTCATTGTGTGATCTCATGGATTTATACTTAGAATGTCAATAAAGGGCTCTTGGGAAATAGAGATTCTCTCTGGAACTATCCTCTCTAAGGGAATAATAACCACATCTCTGCCTTTGGGTTTCTGCTTCTGGAAGACCCCGTGCATGATTTAATCCTTCCTTACAGTCAAATCCATGATTCGTAAATGATTGGATTGCCAGGATACGTGACATAAAAACCTAGAGATATTGCTGTTAGCTGATTTGAGATTTGCCCACATGATATTTGGTAAGAGATAAGAATTTATAGCATAGCAAAACATTCTCTACTAATTTTTACTATACTAGACAAATTTGGGGCTAGGGTATTTTTCCTCTGAAATATGACATTCTTTACCAAAATTCCTGACATTACTTACACAGCAAACCCATTTTTTTTTTAAAGGAATGGTTTCCAGATTAACAACCAATTTGTTGTGGAAAAGATCTAAACTAGTAGATGAACCACAGATGGTCGTCATTTCTCCTACTCTTTTTCATTTCTGAAGGCTAATCACCTGCATCGTTACCTACATCTCTGGTTTGAACTTTTGTCCTGGAAGAAACAGTGCTCGGGAATTTGCATAATCTTTAATCACATGGCAAGATTAAATATTAGATAATAATATACCAGAGATCAGCTGTGGGAAGTAAACAATTACTACATTCCCCAGTTGGTGCTTCCAGAGAAGTAGTGATACCCAGAGTTCCAAACTAGCCTCCCGCACAGGCCTCCTCTTGTCCCTCTCCCTTCTTCTCTCCACTCCTTCCAGTTTCCTGCAGGTCCTGCTCTAGGCCGAGATGCAGCTATGCTTGCAGTTTTCCAGAAGCTGTGATTTATTTACTTTAGCATGCTCTCTTCCTCCATCCCATGTCTAAAGAGGACTAGAAAACCTGAAACTGCTATTGACTGGGAGTTGAGATATTTGCTGCAGATGCCTCCTCCCTCTTGCCCTCCACTCTTAACATTAGTAGACAAACATGTGTTTTATGATCCTTTAGAAAGAAAGTGGAACTATGCAGAGCCCATTAACAGGCTCTTCATCGTTTATTGGTAGCTAAAAAGACCTTTGGCCCATATAAGAAGCTTGGGTGAGTAAAGAGGACTTGACCAGAAAAGCAAAGAACACAGCTAAAGGCATATGCAACTTCTAGAGAACAAGACTGCGCCGAACAGTTTGGCGCCAGTGTAAAGAGTGTCAGCAACAACCATTAGTGTTTGTTATTAACCACTCCCGTTAGCGCTGGGCATTAGGCTTAGCACTTTTCAGTTCTCTGATCAAGCTAAGGAAATCCAGCTTCCAAGGGAATCTTTTATTTTTAAGGTGACAAGCTTTTTAAAGAGAAAAAGAAACATGGGTCTCAAAAAAAGAAAAATCACAGGTGATAGAACTGGTGTTTACACACCCAGGAATAAATCCCTTAACTAGAGCTTCTGCTTTGAGATGTGTCTGGGGATGGGGGATGTCAATTATAAATTGCATAAAATGTATAATTTGGTGCCAAAGCACTGTTGCTAAGTCTGTTAATTTTGAGGCCAACGTGGACGCAAACGATCTGCATGCCATCTAGAGATGGCAGGCAAAGTTGATGAGCTCTTGATCCAGTTGGTGGCTTTGTTTTTATTATGAAAGTTGGTAAGTTGAAAGTTTGAGGTAGAGAAGCTTTTATACGCATTTTTGGACCAAGAGATCATCTGCTAGGTCACGTTGTAGAGAAAGGAGGAATGGGTATGCTTAAAAGTCTTAAAGCTGTGTTATACTGTACTTTGAATTCCAAATGAGAGGCAATAATTCTACATTTTCTACCCTACCTAGCAACTAAGTTTTCTTCTGCTTTTTAAAAATTACATTTTTTTACTTATTTAAAAAGTGACACCAAAAGGAAAAAATAGATATATTTGATTTCATCAAAATTTAAAACTTTTGTTCATCAAAAGACACTCTCACGAGTATAAAAAAACCCCAACTCACAGAATGGAGAAAAGTTTTGCAAATCATATATCTGATAAGGGATAAATATCCAGAATATATGAAGAACTCCTACAACTCAACAAAAGAAAGAAAGAGAGAGAGAGAGAGTGAGACACAGAAGTAACCCAATTCAAAACTGAGCAAAGGACTTGAATGGACATTTTGCCCAAGACGATATACAAATGACCAGTAAGCACATGAAAAGATGCTCAGCATCACTAATCATAAGGAAAATTCTAATTAAAACCACGAGCCCTGGCTGGTGTGACTCAGTGGACTGAGTGCTGGCCTGCAAACCAAAGGGTTACAGGTTCAATTCCCAGTTAGGGCACATGCCTGGGTTGCAGGCCAGGTCCCCAGTAGGGGGCACAGGAGAGGCAACCACACATTGATGTTTCTCTCCATCTCTTTCCCTCTCCCTTCCCCCCTGTCTAAAAATAAATAAATTCTTTTTTAAAAAAACATGATAAAATAACCAGTTCACACCTACTAGGATAGCTATTATCAAAAAAATGGAAAATAAGTTGTTGTAGAGGATGTAGAGAAATTGGAACACTTGTGGATTGCAGGTGAGAACATAAAATATTGCAGCCATTGTGGAAAACAGTTTGGTGGTTTCTCAAAAAGTAAACATAGAATTAACAGCCCTGGCCAGGGCTCAACTGGTTGGAGCATCCTCCCATACTCCAAAAGGTTATGGGTTCAATCCTGGGTCAGGGAACATACCTAGGTTGCGAGTTCAGTCCCTGGTTGGGGCATGTACAGGAGACAACCAATTGATGTTTCCCCCTCACATCAGTGTTGTTTCTCTATCCTTTCCTGTCTCTGAAAAATCAATAAATACATCCTTGGGTGAGGATTTTTTTAAAAAACATGGAATTAACATGATCCACAAGTCCACTCCTAGGTATGTACCCTGAGGAATTGAAAACAGGTGCTCAAACAAAACTTGTACATGAATATTCATAGCAATATTATTCACAATAACCAAAAGATGGAAACAACCCAGTGTCCATCAACATATGAATGGGTAAACAAAGTGTGCTATATACTTGCAATGCAATATTACTCAGAAATAAAAAAGAATAAAATTCTGATGCATTCTACAATGTGGATAAACCTCGAAAAAAATATGCTCAGTAAATAAGCCTGGCACAATAGAACATGTATTGTGTGATTCCACTTCATGAGGTATTAGAATAGGCAAATCTGTGAGGACAGAAAGTAGAATAGTTACTAGGAGATGGAGGGCATGGGGGTAGGGAGGTGTTGCTTAATGGTTACAGAGCTTCTTTTTCAGGTGATGAAAACGTGTTGGAACTATCTTAATAGTGAAGGTTCAAAAAGGTAATTTTTTTTATTGTTGAAAATTCAGGGAACAAAGCAAAAGGAGAAATCATAAACCGCAAAGAAGAATATCAGAAATCACCCACAGATAGCCACTATTATGATTTTGTTATATTCTACATACATTTTTGTTGTTTTATCTTTAACAAGTTGGGACCCATCTCCGTCTATTTGTAAACTTCTTTGTTGGGAGAGGAATATATCATAGACATTCTCCTGTAACCTTAAATGGTCTCCTATGATGTTTTAAATAACCACACATTATTCCATATTAAGTATGTAATATGATTGATTTAGTCAAGTTATATCCTTTTTTTATGGCTTAAAAAAAAGATACTTCTCACCCTGGCTGGTGTGACTCAATGGATTGAGCACCAGCTTGCAACCCAAGGGGTCACAAGTTCAATTCCCAGTCAGGGCACATGCTTGGGTTGCAGGCCAGGTCCCCAGTTGGAGTCATATGAGAGGCAACTAACTGATGTATCTCTCACATATTGATGTTTCTCTCTCTCTCGTTCTTCCTGCCTTCCTCACTCTCTAAGAAATAAATAAATTAAATAATCTTTAAAAAAAGATAACTTCTGAAAATTTCCAGCACTTCAAGAACTGAGCTTTATTTCTCATATTATCAATAAAATACAGACAAAGGAAACACCTTTTATGTTTCAAAATAAACCTTGCAGCTTTGGAATTTTGAGATTCTATCTTCTTGGTGCCTTTTGCTTGCTTTGACATTTTCTTTTTCTTCTTGCCTCTTCTGCTCTATGTATCTCTCCCTTCGCCACCAGTATGCAGCTTTATTGCTGCTTCTGTTTCTTTTCTGATGGAGAGAGGTCAAACATAAAATCAATAATCTGCATCTCAGCCAAAAATAAGCCTACAAGTATTGATGTCTTTCACTCTAATCCACAATTGTATTCTCAATTGCAGTATGTGGACCATTTAGTCTTTCACACTTGGAAATTTGAGCTGCTGAGAACCAAGAAAGTATATCTCCATCTTGCAAAGAAAGCACAGTTAAAAATACAGGTTTAGTTTAGAGTCAAATTGATTTGGATTCAGATTCTGGCTTTGCACCTTATTTAGCTAGCTATGTAACATTGGAGCAGATTGTTCTAAGCTTCCATCTTTTCACCTGTAAAATGAGAATGATAATATTTTGGGGGTTGTGGAGAGTATTGAATATCAGATAATATATGTAAGACTCTTAAGTGTAATAAATGGTAACTATTATCTTGAAAGCCATCACGGCTTCACAGAAATGCTATACACTCTGACCTCCAAAAAATCAGAAAGCAACAAAGGATTTAACCCATTGTGTCTGGGACTAAGCATCTTTACTTTTTCTATCATTAGAACTTGAGAAACCTCTTCACAACTTAGTGGGAGTATATCGGAGTCTGAATCTTAACTGAGAGGGCAGATTCAGTGTGTGATAACCATTAAAGTCTGGGATGCTACTGATAGTTCATCTGGTAGGTGGAAGGGGAAGATAGAGGCCTATTGCAAAATCTACAACAAATTTTGTCTGGCAGTAAGATGTAAATAAAAAGTAAGAATTTGAATTGACATCAACTTTGAGCAAATTCAGAAATTTGCTTTTAAATGTGAACCCAATGACATAAAATACATGTATGGTATATTTGGGGTTTTTTTAATATATTTATTGATTATGCTATTACAGTTGTCCCATTTCCCCCCCCACTCCACTCCATCCTGCCCACCCCCGTCCCTCCCACATTCCCCCCCATAGTTCATGTCCATGGGTCATACTTATAAGTTCTTTGGCTTCTATATTTCCTACACTATTTTTACCCTCCACCTGTCTATTTTCCACCTATCATCTATGCTACTTATTCTCTGTACCTTTACCCGCCTCTCCCCCTCCCACTCCCTTATTGACAAACCTCATGTTCTAGTTGTTTGCCTAGTTTGCTCTCGTTTTTGTTTTATGTGTGGTCGTTAATAACTGTGAGTTTGCTGTCATTTTTACTGTTCCTATTTTTGATCTTCTTTTTCTTAGATAAATCCCTTTAACATTTCATATAGTAAGGGCTTGGTGATGATGAGCTTCTTTAACTTGACCTTATCTGAGAAGCACTTTATCTTCCCTTCCATTCTAAATGATAGCTTTGCTGGATACAGTAATCTTGGATGTAGGTCCTTGCGTTTAATCTTGGGTAATGTAATTATGATGTGTCTTGTTGTGTTCCTCCTTGGGTCCAGCTTCTTTGGGACTCTCTGAGCTTCCTGGACTTCCTGGAAGTCTATTTCCTTTGCCAGATTGGGGAAGTTCTCCATTATTTGTTCAAATAAGTTTTCAATTTTTTGTTCTTCCTCTTCTCCTTCTGGCACCCCTATAATTCGGATGTTGGAACATTTCAAGGTGTCCTGGAGGTTCCTAAGCCTCTCCTCATTTTTCCAAGTTCTTGTTTCTTCATTCTTTTCTGGTTGGATGTTTGTTTCTTCCTTCTGGTCCATACCATTGATTTGAGTCCCGGTTTCCTTCTCATCACTATTGGTTCCCTGTACATTTTCCTTTGTTTCTCTTAGCATAGGCTTCATTTTTTCATCTGTTTTTTGAACAGATTCAACCAAGTCTGTGAGCATATTGATAACCAGTGCTTTGAACTGTGCATCCGATAGGTTGGCTATCTCTTCATCGCTTAGTTGTATTTTTTCTGGAGCTTTGAAGTGTTCTGTCATTTGGGCCATTTTTTGTTTGTTTGTTTGTCTTGGTGCGTCTGTTACTTTAAGGGGCGGAGCCTTAGGTGTTCCCGGGGCGGGGTAACGCTGGTCCCTGCACTGTGACGCTGTACGTGGGGGAGGGGCCGAGTGGGAGCAATGGCGCCCGCCTCACTCTCCTCTCCATACCCACAATCAAACTGGGCCACTCTGGTGCTGGTTCCCGAGTAAGTGGGCCTGTGCACACTCTAGGCCCCTGTGGGTCTCTCTAAGGACCTCTCCTGTGAGGCTAGGAGTCTCTCCTGCTGCCGCCCCAACCCCCAGGGGCGCTTTCAATCAGAGGTTTGAGGCTTTATTTCCCCGAGCTGGAGCCCTGGGTTGCGCAGTCTGCTTCGCTGCCCACCGTTCGTCTGGTTTATCTGTGGGCGAATGTGGTACCGCAGGGTGCTACCCGCCACTCTGCCTGCCCCGTTCTCCACCACTCTGAGTCCGGCCCTCTGGGTTTATCTGTGCAAATGTGGGGCCGCAGGGTCTGCTAGTGCTCGGACTGCCTGTGCCATTTGTCCCACACTCCGCCAGTCTCAGTCCCGCCACAGCCACGCAAGTCCTCTCCACCCCGGTGCCCGTCTCCGCCCCTCCTACTGGTCTGGATGAATGTTTATTTTCTATTTCCTTGGTGTTGGTCCCCCTTACTGTTCAATTCTCTGTCAGTTCTGGTTGTGTGAGGAGGCGCAGTGTGTCTACCTACGCCGTCATCTTGGTTCCTCTTATATATTTGGTTTTTGTAGTCAGTGTTAACCCTTAGATGAATTTTGAAAAAGCAGAATTATTGTCACTTTAAATGAAATATCAGAAATATAGGACTCAGTTTAGTCGTATTTTTAGTTTTAAGAAATAATTCAAAATCTTTACACTACATTTTAAGAAATAATTCAAAGTCTTTGCACTACATTTTAATACCATAAACTTACTGCTATATAGAATGGTGCCACTTAGGCTTGTTAACACTCCTTCCCTGAATCCCAGCACACACAATATTCCACTAGAAATTTAGTGAACCACACTGGGTTGAGAATCACAAAGTAACTGAGATTCTTTGTAAGAAGGAAGAATAAATACTTGCTGTCAGCTCACCAGCCAAAGATGAGATCCGGTACCTATCCACAGCCTCCCTGAAGGGTTACATCAGTAGTGGGGGCTGTTTATTGTGTTCGTTAGTTACTGAGTACCTGCTAAGTATTTAAGAAAAAAATGTAGGTGTTATCTCTTCTCATATGGTATCATTGGGGTTTTGGGAGGGAGCAGGTGTTACTTTTTATTTTTTACATGCATACATGAAGTGGCACAACATTCAAAAGTTACAAAAAGGTTAGACAGTAGAAAATAAATCTTCCCCTGTCTACTAGCCAACCTATCTTGAAGCAACACAGTCACAATTTCAAAATACAGTTAGCAATCTTGAGTTGGCCAAAAACCTCTGTTTAGTCTTTTCCATAAAATAAAAGACTTTTTTCATTTTCACCAATAACTTTATTGATTTGAATATTTTGAGTATGTCAGCTATCTCCCACTATTGGCTTCTAGTGGGTAAAGGTCAGGGATGCTGCTAAACATCTTCCAGTGCATAAGATAGTCCAACAGCAAAGAATTACTTGGCCAAAATGTCAATAGTATCAAGAAACTTCGCAAACCACTTTTGGCACAGGCTATCAGTTACAGCACCTTCTCCATACACTGCACAAATCTTTTTTTTGCATTTCAGTTGCATTTTTACCTTTCTTGCAATGATAAAGCATAATATACCAAAAATGTTTTGTATTTTCTTCCATATTCTATATTAAAATGGCTACACAAAAATTCATCAATTTTGATTTTTTTAATACACATTGATATAGCTGTCACCATACAATCTAACAAAATTGTTTCAAATGAAGTTAAAGACTACTAAGCACTACTAGAGTCATCATATGGGAGAAACTAAATGAACTTTTTGACCAACTCAATATCATTTTTAAAATCAGAATACATATCTAGAGATAGAAATGTAGCAGACATAGGGATACGTCTTGGGCTATCAGGTAAGAAATTGGATAAAGTAAACCATTAGTTTTTAAATCAGTAAATCATGACAGACAACATAGAATTTGTATCTGGAAACCTTGGGCTACGATGATTGAAGAAGATAGGTTAAGTTGAGAGGAGGTACAGAAAATCCGCAGGCGAAAGATACCATACCTATAAGGCAGGACAACCAGTGAATCAGAAATGTTTGAAAGGAAAAGAGGTCCTCTCCACCCACTCTAGTGACTTGTCTTTAGTATCCCAGCCCCGTAAAAGTAGGAAGCCAAGGAGCTGGGCACAGGTAGAGGGAGAGACCATTACAAAGGATATTGAAAAAGGAGATTGTAGCATACAGGGGTGTCCAACCCACGGCCTGCCAGCCACATGCAGCCTAGGACGGCTGTGAATGTGGCCCAGCACAAAATCGTAAATGTACTTAAAACTTTTTTTTTTTTTTTTTTTTGCCCATCAGTTTTTATTAGTGTTTGTGTATTTAATGTGTGGCCCAAGACAACTCTTCTTCCAGGATGGCCCAGAGATGCCAAAATGTTGGACACGCCTGCTAGAACTTGGAGGACAAACCTTGCAGAGTTTATATCTTACCTAAGACTGAGAATAGCTAACATGATTGTGAGCTAAAATTTGTGTTTATTATACAATATGTGTTTTGGGGATAATTGGGGAAATCCTTTGCCATTCATTTAAAACTAATAAAAAACTATAAAAACGCTGTTTGGTAATGGCCCAGTAGAACTTATTTGGTAGTACAGAAACAGACCCTAGTTTATAAGCAAAGTAATGAATATGGGAAGGATTTTTTTGTTAGTTGGTATTGGGAAAATCCTCTGTGAGGGAAAAAAGTTGACTTAGAAACCTATCTAAAACTATCTGTCTGTCCCTACATCTGTGTTATATAAGTTTATGTAAGCGCACACGCATCTCAAGTCAACAGGTACACTTTAACAATCTTACAATTTTGTCATTAACCTTCACTAAAAGAAGAAAAATTTAAAAATAATAAAAATAATTACCAAAATAAAACTAATTATTGATTATTAAATGATACTTACAGATATTACAAATAACCTTACAAGTTAGATGTAATATAGCAATATGGATGATTCTTAACTACATAGTGCCAAGTTGAAAAAACAGAATGAGCTCTATAACATAATAATATATATGTAAATTAAAATACATAGACTCAGGCCCTGGCCAGGGTGGCTCGCTTGGGTGGGTGTCATTTCACAAAGCTAAAGGTCATGGGTTCAATGATTCCCGGTCGGAGCCCGTGCAAGAGGCAACTGATCAGTTTCTCTGACACATCAATGATTCTCTCCCTCTCTTTCTCCCTCCCTTCCCCTCTCTCTAGAATCAATAAAAGAAAAAAAAATTAAATACATGATGTCAAAATAATAATATAAATTTTATATGAATTTATACCAACAAAAATGTGTACATTAACTATAAAGAAGACTGTGGGGGAAGGAACATGGAAATTGTGTAAAACGAGTAACGTAATTAAATAACAAAAAAGAAACTGAAAACCATACTTTCATTCTTACATAGTAGATGAGCAGCAGCTGTTGGGGGAGAGTGAATTAAGCAACCCATCCCACCAATCAAGATTTCTTGTCGTATTTTCTGTCTATAACTTATTTGAATGCACAAGTCAGTAACAATTAACAAGCATTTATTTAGCATCAAGTATTAGACTAGCTTCTTCAAGGTCTTCTTCCTGTTCTCTTAACACAGCCTCAGCTCATCATCCCATGGTTTCAGTCTTTCTTATGGGCGCCATGCTCATCCTAGATCCCCTTATGATTTACAAAATCCTTCCTCTTCCTTCTCTGCTCTATCACACTCCATGGCTACACCACAGTATGTAGCATATGTGTTTCTTTAACTATTAATTTTATGTATCTCCATTTCTCTCCCTGCAAATAGAGTAAAACTTTCAGTTCAATGTAAGTTTTGAATCTCCAGTAACAAGCACTTGGTACAATGATGGGGTCTAATAAGTAATATATAGCTTTTGATTATCTCTGTTGATACTGCATCTATTGTATTTACCATAATAAGAATTAAAACTGAGAAACTCTTACAATGTGTATTTATTAACCTATTTAAAAATAACAATAATAAACCTATTACATGTTAACATATTTATAAAAACTATAGTTTCTTTTTTAAGTGTATTTTATTGATTATGCTATTACAGTTGTCCCATTTTTTTCACCCCTTTATTCCCCTCTGCCCTTCCCCCCCCCCACCAATATTCCCCCCTTAGTGCATACCCATGGGTCATACATATAAGCTCTTTGGCTTCTCCATTTCCTATACAGTAGTATAGGAAATACTACTGTATAGGAAATATACAGTAGTATTTTTCCTCCCCCTGTCTATTTTGTACCTACCAATTATGCTTCTTAATCCCTGTACCTTTTCTCCCACTCTCCCCTCTCCCCCTCTCTGCTGATAACCCTCCATGTGATCTCCATTTCTGTGATTCTGTTCCTATTCTATTTGTTTCCTTAGTTTGTTTTTGTTTTTTAGGTTCAGTTGTTGATAGTTGTTTGTTGTCATTTTACTGTTTATAGCTTTGATCTTCTTCTTTTTCTTAGGTAACTCCCTTTAACATTTCATACAATAAGGGCTTGGTGATGATAAACTCCTTTAACTTGACCTTATCTGGGAAGCACTTTAACTGCCCTCCCATTGTAAATGATAGCTTTGCTGGACAGAATAATCTTGGATGTAGGTCCTTGCCTTTCATGACTTCAAATACTTCTTTCCAGCTCCTTCTTGCCTGTAAGGTTTCTTCTGAGAAATCAGCTGATAGTCTAACGGGAACTCCTTGGTAGATAACTCTCTCCTTTTCTCTTGCTGCTTCTAAGATTCTCTCCTTATCTTTATTTTGGGTAATGTAATTATGATGTGCCTTGGTGTGTGCTTCCTTAGGTCCAACTTCTTTGGGACTCTCTGGCCTCCTGGACTTCCTGGAAGTCTATTTCCTTCACCAGATTGGGGAAGTTCTTCTTCAATATTTGTTCAAATAAGTTTTCAATTTCTTGCTTTACCTCTTTTCCTTCTGGCACCCCTATGATTCAGATGTTGGAACTTTTAAAGTTATCCCGGAGGTTCCTAAGCCTCTCCTCACTTTTTTTGAATTCTTATTTCTTTATTCTGTTCTGGTCGAATGTTTATTTTTTCCTTCTGCTCCAAATTGTTGGTTTGAGTCCTGGTTTCCTTCCCTTCATCGTTGGTTCCCTATATATTTTTCTTTATTTCACTTTGCATAGCCTTCACTTTTTCCTCCATTTTGCAACTATACTCAACCATTTCTGTGAGCATCGTGATTACCAGTGTTTTGAACTCTGCATCTGATAGGTTGGCTATCTCTTCAAGGTTTAGTACTGTTCTTGGAGTTTTGATTAGTTCTTTCATTTGGGCCATATTTAACTCCTTAGTTCTCGGACTTCCTTACAGTTCAATTTTCTGACAGTTCTGGGTTTTTTTTTTTGTTTTTAAATTTGTTTTCCTTCTCCTGGTTGTGTGAGGAGGCAAGGTGTATCTACCTATGTCTCCATCTTGCCCAGAAGTGAAAACTATAGTTTCTAAAACAAAAATATTTAGTGAGAAGAATAGCACTATTTACATTTTTACTAATCTTTTGATGTCTGGTTTAATAGATGACAAGCTAGATTTTTGTATATACAGGATCCAGCACAAATAATGCCCCATTCTTATTACAAAATCATAAACACGTAATTCTATAACATTATCCACTCAAGCACGCCATGTGACATTTTAGGTGAAATGTTCAAATTAAAACTATAACTTATTACACCCATATTATTACCCTACCAACCACACTCAAGCAGGCATTACTTCTGCTGGACACTGTATTTCTATATTCACTGTTGAAATATCACATGCCATGGATCCTCTGGAAAACTCATCTACTCTCATGAGAGAATGAAAATAAAAAGACAAAATTGTCTTAGTATTATTGCAAAAATATTTTTGACTTCATAGGCCCCTTAAAACTGTCTTTGGGACTTCCAGGGGTCCCTGAACCACACTTTGAGAACCTCTGTCTTAGGCAATTCTTTTTAGTTTTTTCTATCTAGGAGAGCCTTAAAGATGCATGTTTCATTTTATAACAGTGTCTAGGCCTTCTGGCTTGGCACCTGTACTGAGACCTTCATTACTCATTAGTAGAAATAACACACTTAAAAGAGGAGTAAAAACAAGTCTCCAATTTTGATAATGGTGTTTATTGGACTTTGACCACATACACCCACACACTGCCTTCAAAGCTCACGGACAAACTAGTTACAGGGAGTTACCAAAAATGGTTTTGTCTGACTGGTGATTCCTTTGGTTACTTGCTGGAGAACTTTTTGCCATGGATTTTGAGTTCCAAATGTAACACTCTTAAGAGAATCTTGTAATTAATTAATGGATGTGGAATGTATATGGCCATGGAATCAGATTAGAGGACCTATAGGGCCTGATGACAAGGCTGCATTAGTGTTGGCGCCCAGACTTCCTCATCTAGAGTAGGTTACCGGAAGGAAAGCAGAACCTGACACAGAGGTCAGCAATGGGGGAAGAGCGCCCCTGCCAGAAGCACAGACATATTAATGACAAGGAAAGTGCAGTCACTGCTGACAACCAGAGAGGAGGCTGAAACACAAAACACAAAAACCTCAACAGAGCAATTGGGCCCAATTAATAGAAGGCTGTTAACCTGTGGCACTGTAGTATTCTTTAAAGAGATGTCCACTGTATCACAGGATGATCTTATCCAGAATAATGTCCCTGAGTTACAAAGAAAAAGATTAAAATAGCCTCTGTATAGAGTCCTTGACTTAATAGATGGCTTGTATTTGAAAGTTAATTTAATTTTCAAAACATTTTCTTGAAACTCAAAATATTTGTCTATGAAAACAGTTAAACCATTGTTATTTTGAGTCCCAAACTGATTTTTCATTTTTATCTGTTCAGCAAACAACTTTTAGTGCCTAATATTAATGTAAGTATTTCAGTTAGCTCTCCTTTATAGCTAACCTCCCTTTTATCTAGAGTAGTTGTGAACATCGACCAGGATTGAAAATTCAGATTGAAACAAGATTTAAAAGCAACATAAAAGCAAATGTTGATGTTTCCATTTGCAAGCTCAGTTACTGGAGTATTCAGTCACACGTGACTTCTTACCCCTACCTTTCCTTTTTTTCTGTCCCTTGTGTTGAAAGCAGGCAGCTGGCCTTATTTATCTTTGCTCTCCAGTACCTAGTCCAGTTCGTTCCACAAAGTAGGCTCTTTATAAATATTTGTTCCCAGCTCAGGAATGGACCTTTGTATCTTCTTAACTGTTTTATGTAACTTCAGTACTTAGCACAGTATCTGGCAAATAATAGAAGCTCAGTACATATTTGCTCCAGGAAGGAATAAATAAGTTAAACAAATTCTCTGCCTATTCAGGATAAGACACTGCTTCAGATTATCCATTGTTATGTAACAGATTACTCCCAAAATGTAGCAGACTAAAACAATACTTATTATCTGGTATATTTTCTGTGAGTCAGGAATTCAGGAGTGTCTTAGGTGGCTGGTTCTGTCTCAGGGTCTTTCATGAGGCCACAGTCAAGATGTCAGCCGGGGCTGCCATCATCCAGAATCTCATTTGAGGCCGGAGGATTCACTTCCAAGTTGGCTCATCTTGTGGCCGTTAGCAGGAAGCCTCCATTTCTGGCCTCATGGACCTCTCTGTAGCACGCACTGCTTGAGTGTCCTCACAGCACAGCGGCTGTCGTCCCCAGAGGCATAATCCAAGAGCAAAAGCAAGGAGCAACCTTCACCGCCTTTCATTGCTCAGTCTCAGAAGCCATGCACGTCACTTCCACCACATTCTGTGTATTAGACGTTGCTAAGTGCAACCCACATTCAAGGTGCATGAGGCCTCACCTTTTCAAGGGAGGAAGTCAAAGAATTTGTGGACATATTTTTAAACTGCCACAGTCACTCTGGTAATCTGAATTGAGTAGAGAAGTTACCCATTTAAGGACATAAGACAAGATTTCAGAGATAGAGTCTGTCCTGCCACTTGAATGACCTTTTCAAGTTCAATATTGCCTGCACTCTTTCCTAAGGGGAAAATTTTTTAAAGATTTTTAAATATTCCTACCAAAATTAATACTATTTCTATCTTTATTTTTTTGAATAAGTAATACATACATATGGTACAAAATTTATAGGAAAAATGAGCATAGAATGAAAAACAAATTTCTCTTGCCTGGAGAAAGACCACTATTACATCCTTCCAGAGACCTACTATACACTTATAAATACATATGCATACACTTATTTTTTACACAGATGGTAGCATACTATGGTAACAATTCTGTACCATTTTTCTTTGCTCACCTATATATCTAAGTATTTGTTCTATATCGGCTTATTCTTTCATTCTTTCATTCTTTTTAACGGCTACATATCATTCCATTGTGTGGATGTACAAAAATGTATTTAACGGGTCCCTTATTGAAAGGCATTCAGTTTGTCTCCCATCTTTTGTTGTTAATCACTATTGCAACAAATACCTTGTTTTTTACACTGAGAATATTTATGGGTAAATACCTGTAATATAGGTATTTGAGGTTAAACCAATTTCATATACCCACCAGCAATAGATAATGTGGTGATTTCCCTCTCTAGGCATAGTAATAATATAGAAAACTCTAGAAATTTCATAATTTAAATATCTTGAGCTTAAACTATATGGAGCAGTGTTGCCAATAAACAAAGCATTGTATACATTGTTTATACTTTGTTTCCAACACAATCCCCTGGCTCCTGTTGTTGCCCAATAGTTGTTTGTTGATTACTCTCAGGGGAGATGGACTTTCCCTGGGGAAGTTAACTGACTGAGCTGGTTACCATATTCCAGAAAGTTTTTAAATTCTCAAGAGAGTAGGATGCTACTGAGAGAGAAAGCACTGCCTGTTGTAGATCACTTTAATGTTCCATTGAAGTGTAACATAAATAAAATGCACAAATGTTAAGTACATGGCTGGAGTGTTTACACACGTGTATAGCTGTGTGACCACTACCTAGGTCCAGAATTAGAACGTTCCCAGTACCCCTAGAACAGGACTATCAAACTCATTTTCACTGGGGGCCATATCAGCCTTGCAGTTGCCTTCAAAGGGTCAAATGTAACTTTAGGACTGCATAAATGTAACTACTCCCTAACAGTTAAGCAAGAGCTGGGCTCTGCCACCGGGTAGAAACAAGGTGCCAGGCCAGATAAAACAAGGTGCAGGGTCAAATTCGGCCCACGAGCCTTGTTTTTGCCACCTGTGCCCTACAAGGTTCCCTCATGCCTGTTCAATCAATACCGCCCCAAACAGTAACCACCATTCTGATTTTTTATCACCATAGATGAGTTTTCTATCTGGAAATGCGATCACATGGTATGTACTTTTTTTTCCATCTTCTTTCACTTAACATACTCTGTGAGATCCATCCATGCTGTAGTAAGTGAGCACAGTTCATTCTTCAGTGCTGTGTGTATCCCATTATACATGCGCCACAGTTATTTACCCATTCTCCTTTTCATGGACATTTGAGTTGTTTCTAGTTTGGGGCTATTATGAGTCAAGCTGCTATAAACATTCTTTTACTTGTCTCTTGTTGAGAATAAGCTCTTACTCTAAAAACTGCTTGGTCATAGGGTAGGTACATGTTTAGTGTTAGAAGATCTGTTTAGAAATACATGAGCTTTGGTAGAAATAAAATAGTTTCCCAGAGTGCTTTCACGAGCTTATATTCCCCCTGGGGTAAATTTTTTTTCCAGGAAAATAATGCCTGAAATGACACACCTTATACTTCATGCCTTGTATTTTCTTTACCTTAAGTCTTTGATCATTGTTAAAACTTCATGGGAAATGGGGTTTTACACTTTTTTAAAGTCATTTATACATTTAAGTGCTTGAGTTTCATAGCCTCTCATTGAACTACGGAATTTTAGAGTTGGAAGGAGACTCGAAGGTCATCTAGCCCAACCCTCTCGTTTTACAGATGAAGAGATTGAAACCCAGGAGGATAAAGTAGATTGCTCGGAGTTATACAGCTAGTTACCATCTCAGCTGCCTGAAGGAGATGCTTAGCCCACGAAATAAGTCATTCGTTTCAAACTCTAGTAAGACTCCTTCGACTTATTTATGAATAAGGATGAAACTCCTTGTGAGGTTTTATTTCTTTGAACAGACTTTCTGGAGAGAAATAAGGAACATTCATTGACTTAACATATACTATGTTGAGCACCTACTAATATACCAAACATGTTTCCAGTAGTTACAGATAAAGCAAGTGAAAAATACTGATAAAAATCCTTGCCTTCATGGAGCTTACATTCTAATAGAACTGAACAGACAATAAACAAGATAAATAAATAAAAATTCTTCTGTTTTACATACTGATAAGTACTATGGGGGGAGGAGTAGGAAAGAGAACTCAGGAGCATATAAGTGGGAATTAGGGATAGCCTCACTGAGGTGACTTTTAAGAAAAGATTTGAAAGAAGTGAAGGGTTAGTAAGCTTTGAGAATATGTTGCAGGTAAATGGAATGGCAAGTTCAAAAGCCATGAGGGGGGAACATGCCTGTTTGTTCAAAGAGCAAGTAGAACGCCGTGCTAGAGCGGAGCGAGGAGCAGAGTTGTGGAAGATGGCGTTGATCAGGGAGTTGATGCGGGACAACATCATGTGAGTCCTTTGAGGTCACAATTAGAATTTAGGCCCTTCATCTGGGTGAAATGGAAAGGAGATTTTGGAAGGTTTTGAGCAGAGGAATCATAGGATATGATTTAGGTTTTAACAGGATCTCTCTGGCTACGGTGCTATGAATAGATCAGAGAGGGACAAGGACGGATGTGAGTGAGGAGGCTGTTGCAATAATTTAAGGAGTTCTTGGAGCTGGAGAAGTGCAGGTAGGGAGATGTGGTCAAAACCTGGGTATATTTTGAAGGTCAAACGAACAAGATTTGCTTGTCAGATGTGGGGCTTGAGAAGAGAGGAGTCAGGTAAAACTCCGAAGGTTTTGAACCTGAGCCCCCAAAGGAGGATGATGCCATTACCTGAAGCAGGGGAAAAACTCAGAGCCAGTTGTTGGTTGGCTGGGGAGGGGGAGTGTCGGGGGGAGAGTGGATATCAGAAGCTCAGTTTGGGCCGTGTTAAGTCTAAGATCTCTATTTAGACATTAAATGGAAACGTCAAATTTGTAATTAGATGTATGAATCCTGGAGTTCAGGGGAAAGGTTGGGGCTGGAGACGGAAGTTCAAGAGTCATCAATTAGACATAAAGAAGCAAAAAAGATGCTGAGGAATGGTGAGAAAAATGAGGGGGAAACCGAGAGTGTGATGTCCTTGTCTTGGAAGCCAAGTGAAGGAAGTGTTTCAAGGAGAGGGGTCAGCGGAGCACGAAGGTGCCAGACCCCTGCGAGAAAGTGTGTACTGGCAGAGATGGTAAAAATGAAGGCCTGGAGACGCGCTTGGATCAGGCTTGAGTACACAGCTGTTCTGAGGCTTTGAATTGTCCTCTGAAGCACAGCAGTGCTGCTTTGGGAATAGGTGTTGTCCCGACATTGCACTTTTCCCTGAGGCCTGGGGAACTTGACTGCTGCCGCAGACCTAAGTCCTTCCCCCTTTGCTCCAGTGTTGACCGCCCCAGACGGCAGAGTGCTCAGCACTCCGAAACTTAATGTTTCATGAGGTGTTGTCGGAAAGACACTTGGGAAATCCGAAACTGACCACCTGGAGGAACACAAGGCACAATTTATTACTACTAGTTTTAGCATTATTATTATCTTCAAACGAGCCAAGTCTTTCCCTATTTTGTGAACACTCAAAATAGGAAGCTTTATAAAATGAAAATCAATTTTTCTCTTTCTCTTCAGCCCACTTACTGCCCTAAAGCTAGCCCCTAATAGAGAAACTAGGTCTGTTAAGTGTTATTTTTCTGCTTTTTCTTTCCTGTCCTCTTATTCTCCCAGCTGTCTCAACTCAGAACCTTGTAGGAAGAGAGTTACACTTCAGAAAAATGTTTGCTTTGACATTTAAACAAGCCTCCATTTTGTTTTTCCATACAGAATTTTTCCTCTTCCCCTCTGCCATTTCCAGCACTGTGTCTGCCCTGTCTTCTTTTCAGCTCATTCATTATTGCTCAGGTTTGCAGATCATACCAGAGGAAGAAGGCAGATTTATAAATGTGTTCCTGCCCAGCTGTTTCAAGACTAAGGCTAACATTGGTCTTCTAATTGTATGCCTGCTCTTTATACACAGCTGTGCTCATCTGCCCTTATTAATGAGGTGCCTATCTCTAAGTCTTACCTTGTGTAGAAATAAATAGATTCCATTCCTGTTCAAATTGGTTATACAGTAATCAGAGCAGCCCATCACTGGGAGGAAACAGCCATTTGAAATCACTTGTTAATAGCCAGAGAGAATTAGCCTAGTTGCTTTCTTAGGTTTGCCACGTTCCTTAAGATGCCAGGGTCCTAGAAAAGGATAGAAGGGATAGGAGTCCTGTCCTTGCCCCTCCAGATCTCCCCCTCTCCCCCGGGCCCCCCTTCATTCCTATATATGTTGGTTTTTTCTAATCTAAGATGAAGATAAAGGGGTATTTTGAGGAAATTGTGTAAAACGAATCAGAATCCATTAGAGATAGCTGTGTGATGCCTTAAAGATCTGACCGCTAATAAATAATGAGACTTTCAGTAAATTACTTAACCTTTCTGGGCTTTCATCTCCTGATTTGCAAAGTAGCTTTAACAATCCCTATATGGCAGGAGTGTTGGGAGGACCATGCTTTGTCTTAATGACAGGCCTTGTTCGAAATGTGATTTAAGACTATAAATATTTGATAAGCTAATGAGTATAAAAACACCTAGCACATAATAGATGTTCAGTAAATGCTTAAATTGGAATCTAATGGACCAAACCAAAGTTCTTTCCTGCTCTAATTTTGTTAGATTGAGACTTTCTAGTAGGATAATGCTTTTCCCCCCCAGCTTCCTTCTCTGATCTGGTTTTAGGACACAGCATCCTAAAATCTGATCCCAAAAAGCACAGAGGCTAAATACGGTCGTATTTAGAAGCATGCCCAGAAGTCCAGGGCTCAGGCCCTGGCACCCATGATGCGTCTGAGCACTTTCTTTGTGCCGACGTATTAAAAGCCTACTATGGGCTAGTTATGTAATTTAAAATTGTATTTATTTGTTTTAATTCTGTAGTACTGATTAAAACTCTGAGATTCATAGAGATAACTGTCTTGTTCAAGGTTACACTATAGCAGAGCAAGAGTTTGGACTAAGGTGGTCTAACTCCAAGTCCAGTGATCTCGAGACAGCAGTGTACATTAAAGAAGAAAGTGAATATAAGTGAGTTACTACAGATAGGCCCTAGCAATGGAGTATGAGTCAGAGGATTGTATTAGTGTATGACCAAGACAAAGGGCTAATTCTAGACTCCCCCAACTTACTCTCTAGATACACTGAGAATGTGCCTTAGGACTTCGAATCAAAATGACTGTGTTCACATTTTTGATACATCCCCTGTGGTCCAAACACATAGCAAGGAGTGAAATATATCAAGTGAAAATCAAAGAACATATTTGGGCTCAAAAACAAAATGACCATCTCTAGGCATCAAAAGTAGGAGAGATGTAAGTCACTGCGGGGAGCTGCGGGCCTGCCAGCCTCCGGATCTGGGAGCAGAGATCGGTACCTGAGAGATGAATTTCTGAGCAATAACTGCATACTGAAAATGCCCCCTAAAGAGATAGAACTTGAGGCCAGGGAGTGAAATGCCAACCCCCGACCAGCCTCATGAAAGGAGGCTTTAAAACAGTTAATTAAGTAGGGGAGGAAGGAAGCCTAAGGAGTTGTGAAGAAGTATGTCAAGCTGCTTGCTGGTTCAATGATTAGAACTATGATATCCTAAATTTCTTCTAATGGCACAGGCCATTAGAAGACCTGTGCAGACTAGGTCCTTAGAAGACTAAATGGAAGAAATTGCAAACTATGAAACAGACCAGGGGGAAATCAGTAACAAAAACATCTCTCAAAAAGAGCCTGCGAACCAAAATTTTGTATAAAAGAAATCTAAAACTAACAAAAATTACCAAGCCCTCACCAGTGTGGCTCAGTGGGTTGGGCATCGTTCCACAAAGCCGAAGGTCACAGGTTGGATTCCCAGTCAGAGCACATGCCTGGATTGTGGGTTTGGTACCCGGTCACAGAGCATGCGGTGTTTCTCACCTCATTGATGTTTTTCTCCCTCCCTTTTTCCCTTCCCTTCCCTTCCCTTCCCTTCCCTTCCCTTCCCTTCCCTTCCCTTCCCCTCTGTGTTTAAAAAAAAAAAAAAAGGCAATGAATAAAATTTAACTAGGACTTCCACTTTGGGAAAGATGAAGTAGACATAAAAGAAGGCAGGCGAGCCCTGGCTGCTTTGGCTCAGTGGATGGAGCACTGGCTTGCAAACCAAAGGGTTGCCAGTTCAGTTCCCGGCCAGATCCCACATCTGGGTTGCAGACCAGGCCCCTGGTTGGGGGCATGGGTGGGAGATACCTCTCCCTCTCTTTATCCCTCCCTTCCCATCATGGTGGTGAGTTCCCTGGGTTTTCTTTTTGCCTCATATATCCCAGACATAGAGCTGAACATTGTACTCAAGGGTGAAAAACTGAATGCTTCCCCCTAAGAACAGGAACAAGGAAAGGGTGCCACTGTTCCTATTCAGCATAGTGCTGGAAGGTCTAGCTGCTGCAATAACACACAATAAAAGGCATACAGATCAGAAAGGAAGAAATACAGCGGTAGTTATTCTCACATTACGTGATTGTCTACATAGAAAATCCCAATGACTATATAAAACAAACCCTCCTAGAACTAATAAGTGACTTCAGCTAAGTCATAGAATATAAGATAAGCAAAACCAATTGTACATCTACTATATACTAGCTATGAACACATGGGCACTGAATTTTAAAAATATACCATTTACAATAGCTCAAAACAATTAAATACTTAGGAGTGAATTTATTTTTTAAGTCCTCACCCAAGGATATATTTACTGATTTTAGAGAGAGGGAGAGGAGGGAAAGAGTGAGAAAGAGATCAATATGAGAGAAAAACATCAGTTGGTTGCATCCTGTATGCTCCCTGACCAGGGATCGAACCCAAAACCCAAGTATGTGCCCTGACTGAGAATCCAATCTGCAACCTTTCAGTGTACAGGAAAATGCTCCAACAAAGCTGAGCCACCCAGCCAAAGGCAGGAGTAAATTTTTTTTATTTTTACTTACTGGTTTTAGAGACAGAGGGAGGAAGGGGGCAGAGAGAGGGAGAGAAGAACATCGATTCATTGTTCCAGTTATCAATGCACTCATTGGTTGATTCTTATATGTGCCCTGACCAGGGATCAAACTCGCAACCTTGGCACATTGGGACGATGCTCTAACCTACTGCGCTCTACCTGGTCAGGGCTACTTAGGAGTAAATTTTACAAAACATCTACAAGATTTGTATGCTGAAACTACACAATGCTGGTAAAAGAAATCAAAGAAGATCTAAATAAATAGGGAGCACATAGTAGAGATGTCAATTTTTCCCAAATTGATACACAAGCTAATGTAATTTCTGTCAAAATTCCAACGAGATATTTTGTGGATATAGATAAAATTATTCTAAATTTTCTATGTAAAGGCCAAAGGAACTAAAATAGCTAAAACAGTTTTGAGAAAGAATAAAGTGGGAAGACTCAGATTATTACCTAGCCACAGAAACCAGTGAGACTGTAATATTGGCAGAGGATAGACACCGAAACCAACCAATGGAACAGAGCAGAGAACCCAGAAACAGACACACAGATCCACCCAACTGATTTTGGCAAAGGTGCAAAAGCAATTCTTGGGATGAAAGATAGCCTTTTCGACAAGTGGTATTGGAACAAAGGGACATCATAGGCAAAAAAAAAGAAGGAGAAGAATCTCATACAAAAGTTGACTCAAAATGAATCAAGGACTAAACAGAAAACTGTTAAACTTTTAGGAAAAAAACCTAGAAGACAACCTTTAGTGGGCAAAGAGTTCTTAAGAGTTGACACCAAAAACATGATTCATAAATGGCACAAAACCTTATAAATCATTGAGTGGTGGGTACGTGAGTTTTTGTTAGGTTATTCTTTGTATTGTTTTTAGTACATTTGAGATAATGCACAATTTTTTAAGAATGTGTGTTTTTGTTTGTTGGTTTTTATTTTAGAGAAGAAGGGGGAAGAGAGAGAAAAACATCGATTCGTTGTTTCACTTCTTTAAGTTACAAAAATATACCTTAACTGGACCATGAAATCTTTGCAGCTGTTGCCCATGCTAAGGGGCCCTCATGGTGCTGTGGGCAGTTCCCACAGAGCTCTTCCAGCCCAATCCTGTTTGTCCCATTGGGACCCATAGCAGCCTTGAGCTCTCCTGCAGGAGCCAGATGCTACTCAAATGGAAAATACTCTTCTCAGTGGCCAAAAGGGCTTCTGTTGTCTATATCTGAGTCTTCTTGTCTTCCAGGGATGTTGGTGGTAAATGTAACGTGGAGGAACAAGACGTATGTAGGTACACTTCTTGACTGCACACGGCATGATTGGGCACCCCCCAGGTGAGCACTCCGCGGCTTTTTAGTCTTTGTCTGTCTCAGCCACCCTAATCAGTGATCCCTTGTACCTTCGTCCTGCTAGGGTTGCATAGGGTTGGATAGTTGGATAGTTTTTAAAAGACACCCAGCTTTGGGCTGTACACCTGAAACTAATATAATGTTGTACATCAAATGTAATTGAAAATAAAAATTATTTATTTAAAAAAGGAAGAATTAAAAAAAAAATAACAGCATCTCGTAATGGTAATTTTCACCTTAGAAATCATAGATATGTTTCTATAAAATAAAAGCTTTTGCCATACAGGGGGGAAAAAGACACCTAGCTTTTAAAGAACATTATGCTGTAGAGACAAGGGGAGGCCCTGTATTCATCTGGAATGTAAGAGAAGTAAATGAACTAGGTATTGATAAGCTGGGTAGAAATGGGGAGGAAGAGGTCCTGTTTAAACCTTTTTTTTTCTGTTTAAACCTTCGTCTGGATTTATTGAGCTCTGACTGCTCCCTGTAGTCACCTTGAAACCAAGGCGATAGAGTCTGACCCCCGGGGAGCAAACATTCATTTGTGACCCTTTTTAAAAGATTTTATTTATTTATTTTAGAGAGAGGGCAAGGAAGGGAGAAAGAGAGGGAGAGGAACATTAATGTGTGGTTGCCTCTCGTGCACTCCCTACTGGGGACTTGGCCCACAACCTAGGCATGTGCCCCAACCGGGAGCCGAACAGGTGACCTCTTGCTTTGCAGGCCAGCACTCAATCCACTGAGCTACACCAGCCAGGGCTATTTCAGTTTTTTTAACTCTACTAGGGTTTCACAAGGACATTTGCAAATTGCAGTTTGATCTTCAGATTGACATTTGAGTGAATGGCACCTCAGAGTTTATTCCTAATATTAGTTTGCAGTTTGCCAGGGTTTGGGGAACCCAAAGGTGGGGGAATAATGCACAGCTAGTATGCCGGTAGCACTCTAGGAACTCACCACTTGCAGCCCCCACTCTTTCTGAAGTTCCTTTAACAAATCATATTCATTGAAAATGATAGTTACCATCTGGACAGTTCTTCTGGAGACTGCAGCTAAACTGGTTTAAATACATTTTCTCTTTTTCAATAATATCCTGTTGTGTTTGTCCTTTGCCAAGGTTCTGTGACTCCCCTACCAGTGACTTGGAAATGCGGAACGGTCGGGGCAGAGGCAAACGCATGCGCCCCAACAGTAACACACCTGTCAATGAGACGGCCACAGCCTCTGACAGCAAAGGGACCAGCAGCAGCAGCAAAACCCGAGCAGGAGCCAATAGCAAAGGCCGTCGGGGCAGCCAGAATTCTTCAGAGCATCGCCCACCTGCCAGTAGCACCTCTGAGGATGTCAAGGCCAGCCCTTCCTCAGTGAATAAGCGGAAAAGCAAACCCCTTTCAGACATGGAGCTGAATTCTAGCTCAGAGGACTCCAAAGGGAGCAAGCGTGTCCGTACGAATTCCATGGGCTCAGCCACTGGCCCCCTCCCTGGGACCAAGGTGGAAACCACTGTTCTAGACAGAAATTGTCCCTCCCCAGTCCTGATTGACTGTCCCCACCCAAACTGCAACAAAAAGTACAAGCACATCAACGGACTTAAGTACCATCAGGCTCATGCCCATACAGATGATGACAGCAAGCCAGAAGCAGACGGAGACAGTGAGTACGGAGAGGAGCCCCCGCTCCATGCAGACCTCGGGAGCTGCAATGGTGCATCTGTCTCACAAAAAGGTTCCTTGTCCCCTGCCCGCTCGGCTACCCCCAAAGTTAGACTCGTAGAGCCCCACAGCCCTTCTCCTTCCAGCAAGTTCAGCACAAAAGGCCTCTGTAAGAAGAAGTTGAGTGGAGAAGGGGACACAGACCTTGGAGCCTTGTCCAATGATGGCTCTGACGACGGACCCTCAGTAATGGATGAAACAAGCAACGATGCCTTTGATTCTTTGGAAAGGAAATGTATAGAAAAAGAAAAGTGTAAAAAACCCTCTAGTTTGAAACCTGAAAAGATGCCTTCCAAGAGCTTAAAGTCAGCCCGGCCCATCGCCCCGGCCATCCCCCCACAGCAGATCTACACCTTCCAGACCGCCACCTTCACAGCAGCCAGCCCAGGCTCCTCCTCGGGCTTGACCACCACAGTGGTCCAAGCCATGCCCAACAGCCCCCAGCTCAAGCCCATTCAGCCCAAGCCCACTGTGATGGGAGAACCTTTCACAATCAACCCTGCCTTGACTCCGGCCAAGGACAAGAAAAAGAAAGACAAAAAAAAGAAGGACTCTTCAAAGGAACTTGAAAATCCTCTGACTCCTGGGAAGGTATGTCGAGCAGAAGAAGGCAAAAGCCCATTCAGGGAATCATCAGGAGATGGGATGAAAATGGAGGGGCTCCTAAATGGCTCATCGGACCCCCACCAGAGCCGACTGGCTAGCATCAAGGCGGAAGCTGATAAGATCTACAGCTTCACGGACAACGCCCCGAGTCCTTCCATTGGAAGCAGCAGCCGCCTGGATAGCACCACCCCTACCCAGCCTATGACGCCCTTACACGTAGTGACTCAGAATGGAGCTGAAGCCAGCTCAGTCAAAACCAACAGCCCTGCCTACTCCGACATCTCTGATGCTGGGGAGGATGGGGAGGGCAAAGTGGACAGTGTCAAATCAAAGGACCCCGAACAGTTGGTTAAAGAAGGGGCTAAGAAAACTCTTTTCCCCCCTCAGCCACAGAGCAAAGACTCACCATATTACCAAGGCTTTGAGAGCTACTACTCTCCAAATTACACACAGTCCAGCCCAGGAGCGCTGAACCCCGGCAGCCAGGCAGGACTGGAAAGCCAGGCCCTGAAGGCAAAAAAGGATGAGGAGCCTGAGAGCATAGAGGGAAAAGTCAAGAACGACATCTGCGAGGACAAGAAGCCAGAGATGAGCAGTTCCAGTCAGCAGCCCTCAGTCATCCAGCAGCGACCCAACATGTACATGCAGTCCCTGTACTACAACCAGTATGCCTATGTGCCCCCCTACGGCTACAGTGACCAGAGCTACCACACCCACCTCCTGAGCACCAACACGGCTTACCGACAGCAGTATGAGGAGCAGCAGAAGAGGCAGAGCTTGGAGCAGCAGCAGCGGGGACTGGACAAGAAGGCAGAGTTGGGCCTGAAGGAGCGGGAGGCGGCACTCAAGGAAGAATGGAAGCAAAAGCCGTCAATTCCACCAACTCTCACCAAGGCCCCCAGCCTGACAGACCTGGTGAAGTCGGGACCCGGCAAGGCCAAGGAGCCGGGGGCTGACCCTGCCAAGTCAGTCATTATTCCCAAGTTAGATGACTCTTCCAAACTCCCCAGCCAGGCCCCAGAAACACTTAAAGTGAAGCTGAGTGAGGCCAGCCACCTAGGCAAGGAGGCTCCTGAGGCTAAGACAGGTGCTGAGTGTGGCCGCCAGGCAGAGGTGGATCCGATACTCTGGTACCGACAGGTAACTAACTGTTCTGGGAAGAAACAGAAATGCTACTTAATTGTCTTTCTCTCTTCCTCACAATCAAGGTTGTCCTGAAAAAGGAGGTCAACAGAATACAGATTAGCGGGAGAAATCTGTAGTTTTAGGGATTTTTTTACCTTTGTAAATGACTTTAATGGTTTTTAAAAAGCACTTCCACATCTGTAAAAGATGTTTTCCCATGTGACAAGAGAGGCCTGGGCACATTAGCTCGATCTGCCTAGGGCTACAGGACTTTCCTAGCAGAGCCGAAACCGGAACCCAGGTATCCTGATCCTCAGTCCACTCTTTGGTTCCTCTGGAGCAAGTTCATGGTGATCTGTCCGTGTTTAGATTGGACCAGAAGTGCACCTCTCAGACTGAGTTACTTTCAAAAAGATTTTATAGGAAGAGGTAGAACCATCTTGCTCTGCTCAAGAGACTTAGGAAGTCTTCCCTTCCCTCCTGGTGCCACAGTTAGACCTTCCACCCCTGAGCTTGCCCTGGGGAAGTGCAACAGCCTGAACAGGCTTGGAAGGGAGCAGCATCTTCTATTCAAAGAGTCATTTCCCCAGAAGGTTGGTTCTGTCCTAGAGGAGACCCACTGATGGATTTTCCTTTTCTTTCCCCACATCTTGTTTCCTTTTGGTCAGGGAAGGATAGACTTCAAGCAGAAGGGACCAGAGTTCATTATAAACTATCAGTAGAGGCCATGATCATACTCTGCCCCAGGTGTCTGGTATTGTCTGCTTTGGTGTTTTTGCTGGAATCCTGGGCTTAAATCTTTCCCCTCTCCTCACTTCCCTCTCTCATCCTCCCTTCCCTCTCCCCCTCTTTTGTACAACACACTCAGTGTGCACTCTGTGATTGTTGTAGGAAGCAGAACCCCGCATGTGGACATATGTTTACCCTGCCAAGTACTCAGACATCAAGTCAGAAGATGAGCGGTGGAAAGAGGAGCGGGACCGCAAATTGAAGGAGGAAAGGAGTCGGAGTAAGGACTCTGTCCCCAAGGAGGATGGGAAGGAAAGCACAAGTAGTGACTGCAAGCTGCCCACGTCTGAGGAGTCCCGCCTTGGGAGCAAGGAGCCCCGACCAAGCGTCCATGTGCCTGTGTCCTCCCCCCTCACCCAGCACCAGTCCTATATCCCCTACATGCACGGCTACTCCTACAGCCAGTCCTATGACCCCAGCCACCCCAGCTACCGGGGCATGCCTGCTGTGATGATGCAGAACTACCCAGGTACAGCACCCCTTCCAGCTGCCGTTCCGTTGAAGGGAAGGGAAGCAGAGATTTCAAATCCAGTTTTCTTGCTTAGTCCTATCCTAAGGCTTTTTGAGGCTTGGGTAGATGACAGCCCTTTTTTGAATGTGACATTCTGTGAAGTGGCCACTCTAAACCCAAACTCCTTGAGGGACCCCTAATTACAGTCTGTGGGGCCACTTCTACCCCCCTTGCTCCAGCTAGAGGGTTGCCAGTGCAGTCATTTTTCATGGATAACTAAAGGTAAAACCCCCTCTTTTCCACTGCCATCTTGTCCCTGCTGGGATTTTTTAAACATGTAATCCACATTTTGCAGGGTACTCAGCACTGTGGAGAATACAAAAGAAATAGGGAAGACTAGTTTCTCCCCTCAAGGAGCTTACAGCTTCATTGTAGCGGGAGAGACACGTGGAACAAATAACAGTCAAACATTCACTGCGTGTGTTCATTGGCAAGATCATGTTCAGCTCTAAGGTTGGAAGGCAGCAGAGGGGAAGAGCAGTCGGAGGTCAGGTTGTGGGGCAGCCCAGCTAGAAAAGGCTCACCTTGGAAAGATAAGCTTTTTATACCACTATCCATGAGTGCTTGGGAAGGGGGACACAAAGTAGGAGTTTGTGTTTCTTAACTTGTTAAAGAAGATGACCTTATTAACTCCACTCACTGATTCCTGTTGCCTGAAAAGCCATGTGTGACACTTCTGGGGTGGAAAAGAATTTCTTTCGGTCTTTAAAGCTGACGCCTCCCTACAAGAGAGCAGCCTAAATAATCTGGATGTTCTGGCAAACTCTAGGATAAGTAGGCTTTCAGACAGATAGGAAAGTGTCTCACCCTGTGGTTTTCCTGCCTCCTGTTACCCCTATTCATCTACATAAAAATAGTAGTTCATTCTATGAGTGCCTGATCTGGCCTGGCTCTGTGCTAGGCATTTATGGACATTATCTTACTTAATCCTCCCTGTCACCCTGTGCAATATGGTTCAGTATCTTCATTTTGGTAATAAGGAAACTGAAACTCAGAAAGGCTGTTAATTTGCTCAAGACTACCCAACTGGGAAGTCTTAGAGGCAGGGTTTGGGCCCAAGGCCATCTGCCTCCGTTTCCTGTGACCTCTCCACCTGATTATCCCCTCTCTAAGATGAATCTCGGAGACTGGGACTCTAGGGAAGCTGATTCCCAGAGACTGAGAGTCATGTTCCTCATATCCCTGAGCTAGTTTTGCCTCTAGAGCTCAGTATAGAAAGGACAAACTACTAGTCTCAGGCCAAAGACACCTGGGTAGAAACTATCCCTATGCCTAGGGAAGCTGATGCCCTCCTAGCCACACCCACTAAAGCAGTTTCTTTTACTGCTCCCATCTCTTTGACTGATTGATTTCTCCTTTCCCAGGTTCCTACCTGCCTTCTAGCTACTCTTTCTCCCCATATGGCAGCAAGGTCTCAGGGGGTGATGATGCCGACAAGGCACGAGCCAGCCCCAGTGTCGGTTGTAAATCCAGCTCAGAGTCCAAAGCCCTGGACATCTTGCAGCAGCACGCCAGTCACTACAAGAGCAAGTCCCCCACGGTAAGGGGAGTGCAGTTACACTGGCTGTTACCAAACACCAGTGGGGCCAGAATCGGGTCTGGCAGAAGGTGGGCAAGTTCAGGTCCTAACCACAGTACAGTTGGGCTAACTTGACCTTGGCTCCCTCAGGCACCACCTTGGGGTCCTGCATGTTTTGCTTTTTAAGATTTTATTTATTTTTTTTATTTTTAGAGGGGAAGGGAGGGAGAAAGAGAGGGAGAGAAACATCAATGTGTTGGTTGCCTCTTGTATGCCCCACACTGGGGACCCAGCCTGTAACCCAGACATGTGCCCTGATTGGGAATCAAACCAGCGACCTTTCAGTTCGCAGGCCAGACCTCAATCCACTGAGCCACACCAGCCAGAGCAGGGGCGGGTCTTGCATGTTTAAAGAGCCATGATTCAGGCTCTGGGTGTCTTTCTCTCAAGTGTATAGCTCACAGTAGTGCTTTTGTGTCTGCCTTCTTTTCCAGATAAGTGATAAAACTTCTCAGGAGAGAGATCGGGGAGGCTGTGGGGTGGTTGGGGGCAGTGGCAGCTGCAGCAGCATCGGGGGAGCAGGCACCAGTGAAAGGAGTGTAGACCGGCCCCGCACCTCCCCTTCCCAGCGCCTGATGTCCACACACCACCACCACCACCACTTGGGGTACTCCTTGCTCCCAGCACAGTACAACCTACCCTATGCAGCAGGTGAGCCTCAGTTCCCACTTCCTCTAACTCCATCCCAGTAGCGTTGCCCACGGCAAGGGGCCTCTAGCAAGTTTGGGGGTATTTTTGTTTTTTGAGTGTCTAATCTGTCAGAATCCTAGCCTCCTGCAGACCATCATTAAAACACATGACATTTATTTCCTCCCTTGGAGCTTGGGGATTCTCAAACTCCTTCAGAAAATTGGCTTTCATATTCAGAAGAATAAGGAACAGGTGTTCCACAAAGAGAAACAAAGAGCTGAAAAATGGAGCCTTCCTATCTATGCCCAGCAACTATATCTGACCAAGTATCATTTTTTTTCTGTCAGCACCCCAAAATTGGGTGAATTTGGGAATTTAAGGAGAAACACCTCCCAATCCCCACCCAGCTGATAAAGACAAAGTGCGTATTAACTGAAAGGTCCTGGGAGTGCTACACTAACCTGTCCTCCTGCTCGCGCAGGGCTCTCTTCTACAGCCATTGTTGCCAGCCAGCAAGGCTCAACTCCCTCGCTCTACCCACCGCCCCGGAGGTGAGAATGGTAAGTAACTTTGTACTTTGGGGCAACATACTGAGTAGGGAGAGCTGATGTTTGGATCACGGAGGGTCTTTGGAGCCTGGGTGAGGGACAGCTGTGGGGGTCAGCCATCTGGAAATGGTGGAACCCAGGCCAGGCCTCCTGTACGCATCTCCCCTGAAGCTGTGTGCATCTGAGAGGAGCTGGTGAAGAACACCTGTCCCCTAGGGAGACTTGTAGTGGCCTCCCCTACAGTTCATTTTCTTGGAGCGCCACCTTGTGGTCATTATGCCAGCCGGCTGAGTGCCTGGTATCTGTCCGTGTTTCCCTTGCAGAACACCAAGTGCCCGGATAAAGTCAGCTTCACGGGCCAGAACTGGCTCACCCAAGGAGGTGATGGAGGTGCCATTTAGACATCAGTTAAATGGTGTTGATCATCCTGTTTGCCGTGTTCCCACCATGACCGAAGGCAGACTCTTGGCTATCTCGCCTCCGCCGGGCCCCCGGACTCCCCCCACCCTCCCTCTTCCTCAGGAGCTGGAGAGCTGGTACTTAGCAAAAATATTTATTCTCTCGGCCACAGTTGTGACTGTTGTGGCCTCTGTGGAGATGAAGGCACGGGGAGCAACCAGGGGAATGTGGCCTCAGCCCAGAGAAGTCACTGCTCTCTTCCCCAAACCTGAGTCACCTGCCAGAGGAGCACCACCCCCCCAGGGAGGGCCCCCTCAGCACTGGGTAAGGTCTGAAGACAGCACAGCAGCCATGCCCTGTCACCATCATTGCCACCATAACCAGACCCTGCGTCTCCCCCGCGGTCTGGGCCCTGGGAATTGGCAGCGCGTGGAGGAATGAGAATCTCAGGAAAGAAATTGGGGGCTGTTTTCTCTCTAATTGTGAAAACAAGGTCTTCAAATATGAAGACTTCTCCCCTCTCCCATGAGCACATTTAAATGCTCAGAGCCCAGCCTGGAAAGGAAGACCAAGGTATCTGCCCCACCAAGGCCTTGGGCTGCCCGTCAGGCAGAGGACCAGGGGCCCCCACACCAGCACAGGGCTCCCCGGGGACACAGGGAGTCAGCTGGAGCTGGAGCATGAATGGAGTCTGTGAAATAGAACCTGCGTCCCCACCGAGTCCTGCTGCTTCTTAGCCAACACCTTGTCCTTTTCTCTCTTCCCTCCTGACCCCTTGGTGCCTTTCCCAGGGGGAACCCCACACTGATCTCTCCTCCTCTCCTCCACTGCTTGGTTCTTGAGACTCAGGCAGGTAAAACAGTTTTCCCCAGCCTGGGTAGCCTTGGAGTCTACCAGGTCCCCTGAGGGCAAGGCCCAGAGGCAGTTCTTAAGAGATGTCCTGTCCATTCAGCCATCTGAGTGTCCTTCTCATGTACGGCCACAAACATAGACAGCCCAGTTCCTCTGTATGCAGTACATGGTTCTATATGTCTCAGCCCATAACCCCGTGCGTGCCAATATGAGCCTTGTTTCTTGTAACACAGATTTTTTTGTTTTAGGGGCCACTGACCAGGGGAGTTTGTGTGTTCCTTAGACCCTGGATGACACATCCAAGCCGTCACTCCTCTGAGCCACAGAGTGTGCTCAGTGGGAGCTGTGCTGGGAGGCAGCAGACATTTCTCTGCTCTCCTTAGAAATGCAGTCATCCCGTCCAAGCTCTGCGCTCTGTGTACTGGGCACAGACGATGATTTGGTAGCTTTGTTGGAGTCACTTCTTCCCCCAGGTGTGGGGAGCTTTAGCTCTTACTTTGCTTTTGAGGTATCATCCCTTCGTTCTCCTCCTCTCCTGTCCTTGACCTTCTGGATTGAGAGAAAGATAGACTGACAGACACCAGCCTAGGCTACAGAGAGGTATTTGTGACCAGAGTGCCAGAAGTGACCATTTGAAAGCAGGGTCTTGGCTCCGCCAGTGCGGGGCGTGGAGGTGGAGGGCAGTAAGCAAGCACAATGTCCCGCAGGGGCTGCTTCCCAAGACCCCCGGAGCCATCCTCTAGAGAGCTTCAGGGTCTTTTGCCCGAGAGGAACCCCTCTGGCCTATAGACCTTTCCTCCAGGTTTTATGTTCTTGTTCCAGTTGGGTTCTGAGCCCATCCAAAAAGCTTGGCATTTTAGACCTCTTAGCAGGCCCCCGAGCAGCCTCCCCCCCCCCCTCCCTCTGCCTCCTGCCGCCTCCTCAGGCAGTGTTCTAGCAGTGACTTCCCTTTCGTCCACGGAAGAGTTGGTGTGGGCACCTCGCCCCACCTCACCTGAGTCACCACCACCAAGAGGATGACTCTGAATTTCAGCCTGAGTATGCCCTCCCACACTCCTGTGGGGTGAAGCCAAGGGCCTCTTTTCCTGTTGGTTTTTTAAATATTGTTGTGTTTTGTATTTGTGGTGCTGGCTTACAGCGTGCTCTGTACATATTGTAAAGAAATCGTTTGGAGTAATTTTTCCCCATCGGGTGGGCATGGTCTACATTCCTGCCCTTTCCACTTTGTTCTGTAACACAGAGAAGAGGAAATTCCATATTAGCAGGGCAGCCTTGGGTTCTACAGAAGGGAACAGCTTTTTCTTTTTTCTTTTCCCCCTTAAAAAACATTTGGCTCTTGGATCCTGCCCAGAAGAGCAGGTGGAAGCCAATTACAGCAGGACGGCACTGCCTCTCCCTGGTCCCTGACCCTCCTGGTCTCAGATCCCTGCCAGGCCCAGCCTCCCCTCCCTGCAACAGCAGGAAGCAGCAGCAGCAGCAATGGAGGAAACAGATCCTCGACAAGTGCTGAGTGAAGGGTTTTTACTGCCCTCCAGCCTCTCTACATGGGGAGGAGAAACACAGGTTGACAGAACCTGTGGCACCCATGACCTGGTCAGAGAGACAAGACAAGCAGCAGGGATTCCCTCTCCACTCCTCCCCGCAAACAAAGGCTAGAAAAATTTGCTAAGGCCCCAGATCCCCAGACCGAGGCTCTCGGAGCCCCCTCCCCCACCCCCCCACTGGAGCCCAGGCCTCTGCTAGACATCGCTCACCAGGCTCCACAGTACAATAGCCAGAGGGAGAGCACCTCTTCCCCAGCCAGGATAGCCAGGGCCTAGAGCTGCTGCTCAGGGTGCACATCTTCTTCTTCCTCACTCAAGGTGCATCACCGCCCTTCACCCCCTTCCCTTATCAGTACATGTATGTGTACATGTATGAAATTTCCTTCTCTTATCTCACCCTCCACACATCTCAAGGTCAAAGGACCACATGCAGAAGGGTTAAGAGGGCACACCCCATGAAATGAAATGGTAATTCTTGAATCTCTTCTCTCCAGGCTCCAAGGTGGGGGTGGGGTGACTTGGCCTCAGTAGTGGGAGGGTAAGACTGCAGAAGGGCTAAGAGTTGTATACAGGCTTTGAGGTCACGCATGTCACTAATTGTCCCATATACCCTATCACCATCCCACTGTCTACTCTGATGCTCCCAAGATTCCACTGGGCAGCTAGCTGGCCCCATAATTCTGGGCCTTTGTTATTTGTTTTATTACTAGGGCATTCCCAGGACGCTCTCTCATGATCCTCTGCCACGGGCCCCTCCTGGGATTGAGCCCCTCCCAACCCCGTCCCAGCCCCTCCTGCCCCAGCCCACCCGCTTGCCTTGGTGCTCAGCCCCCCATTGGGAGCAGGTTGGGGCAAGCTGGAGGCCCGGGCTGGAGGGGCAGTGTTGCTGTTCATAGCTTTTGTTCCATTGGCGTTGCTTTGTTGGATTTAATTTCAGTCTTCCTGATTCTTCCCTTCTGTAAAGTGTACATTACCAAGTTCCTTGTTTTTTTATATATATATATAAATATATATATATACAAACTGTACTCTTTTTGCCTTTGTACATTCAGGCAAGAAGAGAAAAATAAATCTTTTTAAGAGACAATCACAAATCTGTGAGGGCTGCTGGTTATTTCTCCTGGAGTTTGCTGCTGAGCTGCCTCCTCCTTCCCCCCCACCTTTCTGTTCTCTCAGCTTTCCCTGTCTTTCTGTTCCTGCTCCATATGCATATATGCATCCTCAGCTCCACCTTCCCTGGCTGATGGCAAACTGTTGAATCCAGTGTCCAGACTACCTGCCCTGCAGTCCTTTCCTGCCCAGCAGTGCTTTCCAGCTTGGCCACTGGCTTACCCAGGAACTTTATAACCTATGTCCTGGTCTCTCCTCCTTCCCCTTAGATCCCATTCACCGAAGTGGCTTTGGACCCCTGGGTACTCTGGGACCTCCCAGAGACCCTGGTTTTGGACACTCACCTGTGAAACTATGCAGCTAGGAGCTTTCTGCCTAAGAGTTTGCACTATTTCAACCTGCCCGGGAGTTAGAATAGATGGTTTTCTAGAAAATGAATGGGAAACTTCCCTCCGCCCGCCCCCCCCCCCCATTCCAGCCTCCAGAGAATCATTCCCGGCTGGCGGACTCCCATGGCTGTCCCATCGCAACAGGCACTAAGGGTTTATGGGTCAAGAGCATGTGACCAGGATTTCAAAGGGTGGCACATCCTGAAACAGCCCAACCAAATCATTGCTCCACCTCTTCAACTTTATCCTTTCCCTCTTGATTTTCTCCTCCCCCTCCTTCTGTTTCCTTTTCTCCATTGGCTCTGGAACTGAAGTATTTTTTAAATTATTTGTTGTATTTATTAAATAAAATTTTTAATGTCCCTGTTCTTAAATTTAGACTTAGTTTGCCTTTCACATCTCCCCTTTCCATCACCCCCCAAAATATTCTACCTTTTGTTTTTAATTGGAGTGCAGATTTAGGGTACCTACTGTATTTCTTTGCTGTTGGTGGTCTTATCTAGCAAAGGTGTTTCTTTTTGAAAGGGAAATCTTGCCTAGGTTTCCAATTTGACCCAACTCCAGCTGTTTTAAAGAGGACCCACCAGTAGGTGGCAGCAGAATCAGGCGTATTTCCTGTCCCTTCTGCTCGCTTTGGGGACAATAAAGGACTGAGTTTTACCTTGGTTCTTCACCTGTCTTGTAAGTTCCTTGGGTTTGAGTTTTACCATCTGAAATCCAAACTGCCTGCATTAACTTGGCCGCTGCCAGCATTCACGTGGCTACGCTGCGTCACTGTTTCTCATTCGCTGCCTTTATGCTGCCTCTAGGGGTTTTCTGCTCAGTGGAGGACATCTTCAGGCCCTTCTTATTTCAGCTGAATGGCTCTAAGCCCAGACCTTCTCCTAATACTGTGGAGGGGCGAAGGTGCTGAGCTCACTTCTTTTAATGAATACCAGGTAGGTTCCAAGGTTAATGACTTACCCAGTGTGAAAACACAAATAAGTTTCAGAAAGAACAATGAAAATGGGCCAAAGTCAGAGAAAGTAAAGACAGCCACAGCTCAACAGTGGATAGTTCCAAAGCTACAGGAGGTAGAACAGGCCCAGCACTTCACTTAGGAAAACAGAAAAGGAAAGAAATGCTAGTAAGCCCTTGAGAAATTAAAAGAAGACCACAGGTGACAAGTATCCTAGTGCCCTCCGTGACATTGAGGGCTTACTCATCAAGGTCAGGTGGTGGTGTAAGGAGAATAGCGGCCACGCCTCAGGGTCCTGGGCTCTGAGAGGAGAAAACCATCTTCCTAAGGAAAGTGTACACTGCTTCCTTCAAACACCTCCAGGAATGGGAATGTCAGCTCCATGCAAAAGCCAACAGAACCCCGTGTCAGGACCCAGCCTTCTATACGAAAGATGACCTAAGAACGGCTTAGCTCCTGGGGACACAGCCTCTATTTGGACAAAGCTGCTGTGTACACACCTGACACTGCTGCGGGAACTGCGTCCCAAACTCCTAGCAACCCCACGTTTGCAGTGTGCTGTGGCCCCGGAGACCTCAGCCCGTTCATCTGCCCTGCCGCACTGCAGCTTTTCCCCTGAGAAGCATGCATCACACCCCGACCAGGTCAGGCTCTAGATTCTAGAGACAGGAGTGGGAGGAAGCTGGGAGGTCCTGGGACAGGAATAAAGAACAGACCAACCACAACTTTAAATCAGTTTATTGACACAGAAACACAACACACTTGCTTCCCTGACACCCCCACCCCCCTCGCCCAGACTAGATCTCTCCCCCTTCCTCCCCCCTTAGAACAGCTGTTCCTTGAAAACAGAAAAGGGCAGGCCACTTCCGCAGCCCCAGTCCCACCTCTAGGCCCTGTGAAGCGAGGGTCTCAGGCACTGAGAGCCTGTCAGAGGGCTGGGGAGGGGGTGTGCAGTTATTAGCACTGTACTTGGCCAGGCAGAGGCGTCCAGTTCTTAGGAAGATTCCCCCTCAACCCTCAGGCCCTGAGTCGCTATTCCTCTTCCTCTCTGCTCTTTGTGATACTAGGAAGGAGACATGCTGGGGCCTGGGCCCGTCGCCAGGAACGAGAACTCCTTCCTGGCTGTGAGCTGAGAACTGGAGTTTGGCTAGTGTTTCTTAAGGTCCAGGCACCCTAAAAAAAAAGCCCTGGTGGTGGGAGTGAACTTCAATGCCCCTATTAAAAATGCACCGACAACATTAAACAGATTAAGCCAGCTTAACCAAATGCCAGGATAACAGTAAGCTGTACAGAAGGAGGGGGTCCAACCGGCTTTCTCCAGGCCGGACACAAATGCACACAGAGAAGCCCGGGTAGAGTGTCAAAAAACAACTCAAGGACAGTGCTGCGCAGGGGCCAAAAAGCCGATACTCAGGAGCCCCTGGGGTGACAGGAAGCAAGGAGAGGAAATACACAAGTCTTAAAAACCAGAAAGCCCCGCAGCTGGGGAGCCTGAGCCTGACAGTGCTGCCCACCGGCCCTCCGGGCCTTGCCCTGGACCCGAACAGTCCCTCCCCTGTGGGCAGCGTCCTCCCTACACATCACACAGCGCAGTTTAAAAGCTTCTAATGCCAGTTCATAAACATCTTCATTTACTATTGGTGATTACGTGTGAATAATATGTTTATACTGTTCTTTATGGAAAACAATTTCAACAAGTCAACTCCAAGAACACAACAGGCAACCCTCACCCTGAGCCCCTCAGCGCCCTTCCCTAGGCAGCAAGGAGCCCCCACCTCTGCCCCAGGGCTGCCCGACTTCCCCTCCTTCCCCTCTGTGGCTCTTGGGCAAAGCATCCTCTGACCATTAGTCCTCATCGGACGAGTTCTGGTCCAGGGGGTAAACCATGAACATCACATCTGGCCGAGAGGGGACACAGGGATGGCCTGGACGTACAATCTCAAAGCCCAAGAAGCTGAAGGTCTTCAGGAGTGGAGCTGCAGAAGAGAAGAGTAAAACGGGTTCTTACGGGAAATACAAGAGTAGGGTCAAATCAAGGAAAAACCCAAAACAAAAATGGAACGAGTGAGTGCTGGGCCTTGACTGAAGACCCTCCGGGAACTACCCGCCATGACCGCCCAGTTTTGTACAGGAGACTCAAGGGCCCCACCTCACTGCACAGGACCCCCTTTTCCCCTCCCCAGACCCCATTTTCTGGGAGGTAGGTCTCAGACTGCTTTGCCTCCTCACCTCTGTCTTCCCGGCCCTTCCTGAAGCAGACGAAGACGTAGTTCACTTTCATCTTCTCTTCAGCAAACTCTAGCAGTGCTAACAATCTGCAAGGAAAGAAAACTTAGGCCCACTACCCCCTCTCTAGACTTCCCACCCACCTACTCCCAAAAAAGGCTTTTTTGAGGCTTACAGTCCCATTATCAACAGAAACTTCAGGGAGGAGGTTGCTATTTCAAGACCACAGGAGAGGGAGTTCAGAAAAGGATAAGTCACAATCTTTAAGAAAAATGTTGTTGAATGATCTTTTCCTGGCATAGGGATTCCTCCTCTGAAACGAACACCGACCAGCTTAACTAATGTAGTTCGTAAGACGGTATGGGGCCTGGGAAGAGAACCCAGTTTCTCAGGGGCCTTCCAAAATTGCCGAGTTTGACAATGAGTGCCTGCAACTGAAAGAACTCCTAGGCCCCTACACTGCCAAAAGGGATCTCAAGAGACTGGAGCCATTCAAGAGGACTCCGTCCTCAAGACTGTTGCTCCCACACCTGACTGCTTGGAGAGCCTGGCCCAGTGCAATGAAATCCCACCGGCTCCCTGAGCTTCCTGGCCTTTTGAACTACACCACCGTGTGGTGGCTCAAGGAGGGTTTAATGTCTGCGGGGAAGAGTGAAACATGGGGTGATTAATGACAGGGATTTGGTGAATGGGATAATGACCTGCTTTAATGATAACCTAAGCAGGCCTGTTTTACTGGCTAAAAATAACATGTTTCAAAATGTGTCTGCTTGGGAGGCCTAGAGCTGGGAAGAATGCAGACTCCCTGCTTCTGTTCTCCCCAATAAGCATATGCCTTTCTTTGGAAGGGGCCCTCTTTTCCCCTCCTTCCTTTTCCCCAGCCCTTGCTCCTTACCCTTCTTTGCTCCCATCAGCTAATAATCCATCTGGGATTTCTACAAACAGGCTCTGGCTGGACAGGACTGCATCCCAGGAAGAGACCGTCACCTCGGTGACCTCATACTGGAAGTGGACGATGTGAGGCTTTCCATCGTTCACAGGGAGGTCCTGGGTCACAGTGAGCTTCTCGTCCTGGAAGGAGATTAGTCAGCAGATCATGTCACTTCTTCTGACCACACTGTAGGCTCCCTAACCTGCGTGGTGATGAGTCCCCCCCAGTCAATCTCAGGGTAGCATGGGGTAGAAGGCACAGTGAAAATGGAGAGCTGCATGTTGGCCGAGTATCATTCATCATCACTCATCAGGCACTAAGACTGGTTGGCACTAAAAGCCAGTGTGATGGGAGGAGAAATATTTACCAAGTGTCCGCTAGATGCCAAATACTGTGCATGGTGCTTTCCCACTTTTCAACCACCACAAGCACTTGAGGTAGGCATTAATATTGCCATTTTAAATCTGAGACACTCAGAGACCCACACAAATTAAGCAACTGACCCAAGGCTCCACAGCCAGTAAATGGCACAGCTGAGATTCAAACCAGGCCTCCCTAACTCAAAGCCCACGCTTGTCCCCAACACCATACTCTTTTCCTTCCCTCTGAAAGAGAAACATTAGAAACAATAAAGATACGTGTGGGGCTTGGCGGGGGCCCAGATCAACCAAAGCCTGCTTTCAGGTGAACTGCAGGGTCCATGTTGTGTCTCCTGGCCACAATCTCAAGAGACCAGAGCTCAGCTGCCCTGCTACCCTTCAATGCCAGTCTTAGAAGCTAAACCAACTTCTAGACCTCGATCACAGGAGATTGAAAGCCAACAAAGGGCTGGCTGCCCCAGCCCAGATCATTCCCAGGCAGATTCTCAGCATTCTCTAAAGCCCCTGGGCTGCGCTGTATGCAACCAGGGTGATAGGTGACTGAGATGCAAAGCCCCACACCTTCCTCCTCACCTCCACAATACCCTCCCCCCACCTCCCCAGTCAGGCTGGTGAGGGATAAAAGTCAGGATGCCAAAGGGCGAGGACAATGGGAAAACCACCCTTGGTATTTCTCAAGAGAAACTGAGGAAGCAGTAGCACCAGAAAGGGCTCTTGCGCCACTCCCACTCCATAGCCTAAACCGGCACTAAGCACTGACCACCAAGCTGAGAAGACGTGGGGTGTTTGCTTGGTGCTGATATCCTTCTAGTACCCCCCAAAAGCCACACAGCAGGCACAGTTGAGTCATCCTTCCCAATCCTCCTACTGGCCTGGCCTGAGTTGGAAGACTACGGGAGTGATAACTGCCCTTCAACAGCAGCGCAATGGAGTCTGAGAAGGCTCTGCCCCAGGGTCCTTCTTACCTTATATATTAGAGCTGAGAGAGAAGGATCCCTGCTGCCCCCTCGCCCACCGGGGATCTTCGACAGTGGGTGAGGGGCATCAGGAGCACCACAGAGGCCCTGGAACAATGTGCCTGCAGCACTGGAGCTGGGGACAGTTACTCAAAGGCAAAATACTACTGCAAGAGACAGAGAAGGTGAGACAGTAAACACCAAAACTTTAATATTTAATTCATCATCCCATCCCAACCCCTGCCCTGGCTCTCCTTAAACAAGTGCTCTAAGGCTCCACCACTGGGCCAGTCTTTTCAGCTGCAGCTTTCAGGACGTCTTCTGCTCTTAAAGGACAGAAACCCACCGTCCCGCAGAAGAACAGGCAGTCACAGAAAGGCTATGGGAGTCCAACTGAGTATGTGACCAGAGGAGGACCTGTCAAACAACAAACAAATCTCTTTGGTGCTGCCAGACCCTGGCCTGACTACTAGGCCTAGAGCCCTGTACCCTCCAACAGCCTGTTTCCTTACCCCAGCAATGTCTCAACCACCTAGGGGCAAAACCACAAAGTCTACACGATCACTTCAGGCTGGAGAGGCGTAAGTCACGTGGGCTGGGTAACATGTCCCTGAGGAGCTCCCAAGGTTCTTTTTCCAAATCTGGCCTCCTCCCTGATCTAAATAGGAGTAACTTGACAGAAATCACTTACCCAAATCCATCTAGGGTTAAGAACTGAATTAAATCCAGGGATGTGGCTCCCAGAGAGGAGGTGCACTGTAATACAGGGCACTGTATCTCCAGTCTGTCCTGGTGTGCCACCACATGCTGGGCTTCCTTGCCCTTCTTAGCTCGAATCTGACCTGAGCATGAGAGTTTAGGCGATGTCAACATGGTCAGAATGGACACTCAAGGACTGGGGGGTGGGGATTGCTGGGAGGAGACAAACATGCTGGAAGCCAATGATCATCTCTAGATACGTGCCCTTACCAGTCACCATAATTTTCAGGAGGATCCAACAGGGCTCCAGGTCTGCCCCACTGCCCACTTTGAATCCAATGTAATGGCTCCTTAGGCTGACTCCATGGGCCAGGGGCAACTGAAGCAATGAAAGAGGAACCTGTCCGTGCACGCACACCACAACTCAGTCGGCTCACCCGGTGGTGCACGTCTCTGCCCCACTGAGTGCTTAAGGGTACGATGTTGGCAGCGTGCATTAGCTACAGGAGAAGTATTTTCACCCCAGATATCAGCAAATGCTATAAATCAAGGCGTTTTCCCCCTGAAAATCAGTTGTAAAATAACATGAAGCACTATTCTTCACCCTGTCCTTTGCTTTATATGGCCCTGCACGTCAGATTGGGGTTTTTCATGTAGGCTCAGAGCGATAGATAGGACTGAACTCCCACCTAACCTGGCAATCACACCAAAGGGGCCGCCCATTGAGACCCTCGGTACAGAGAGACCTGTATAAGCATTCCAGCTGAGACAGGAAGTCCAAACCCATCACTACTCTAGCTTGGCTCCTCTGTCTTCAAGGATTTCAACAGGGGGCCTAAAATTATACTCGGAAATCTCACCAGGAGCTGGCATCCCCAGGACAATGTCAGTGGGCCTATCGGGGCATCAGCACCTGAGGGTGATAACCACAGGCACCACCTCCTGCCTCCTCCAGAAAGCCTCAGGGGATCCTCATCGCCCCCACTCCTGGCCTCACCAAGAGATACTAGAAGGGGCATGACTGAGGACTACACTCCTGTTTTCAAGGATGGGATTTACTTTCTACGAGGGACATTGAGTTGATATAATCACCCCTTCCAGTGTGTGATGGGATAGAACCGAGTAGAGTGTCCAGGTTGGAAAAAATAGGACGGCTGGGTGTTTCCCCAAAGGCACACACACATCCCACATGCTACGGTTCCCTTCCCATTCCCTAGTGACCACTCCAGGCCTCTAGAGAAAGCAGGCTTGCTTGTATTGGTCAGTGCAGTTACCAAGGTCTGGGCAAACCTCCTCTGGGGCTGACAGACGAGATATAGCCTTGTATTATACCAGAACTACGTGGGTTCACCAAACAACCAGATCACCAAGGCAGGCCCTTGCATTTCTGGGATTCTGGTACTAGCTCACTTAACTTCAGGCTCCTACTTCCAGAGAAATCACCCCTCTATGGTCTTTAGACGGGAGAGCTGCATTCAACTCCTCACCTGCATTCCAACCACACTGATGCCGAGCTAATTTTCATGTGCAAATGGCAGAACCACTGGGGCCAAGCCACTGAAGAAGTCAAGAGTAAGGTGGGTTTTCCTTTTTTTAGATCCAGAACCCCCTCTGTCCTAGAAAAAGCCCCTAGGGTCTGCCCTGTGTCCAGCACTAATGTATGAGCTTGTGATGTGTCTGGTGTCCTGATCTCGCTCTTCAGATAAATGCAAGAAGTCTCTTCCACAGTAACAAACCACTTACTTCAGCCATCACACACAAGGATCCTGGGAGCTCTTCCCTCCTCCCCCACAAAGTGTACAGAGAAAGCAAGTCTGCATGTGAGTAGAGGTGGAAGGGCTTTCAGGCCCCCATGCAGGTATTCAGTTCCAGTTCCCGAAACAGCTGGGCTTTGGAATAAGCTTAGTAGACGGAAGATCACAATAATTATCTTCACTGTCCACCATACTGGATCTGTTTCAGTTACTTGCTGCAAATGGCAAATTGCCTCTCACAAAAAACCTAATCATCCATTCTAAAGTGAGAAGGAAAGGGAGATAGGTACAAATGTGGTAATTAAAGAAAGGAACGGGCATGAAAGCAATGGCCTTCTCTTCCTGGATTAACTTTAGTGTTCAAATGGTGTTGTGGCAAAATGTGCCACCAACCTCAGAAGGAAACGAGGATCCTAGAGGAACGTAAGCACAAGAGAAAGCGGCTTCTAAACACAAGTCTTCCTGTCACAAGATCCAAACCTGGTTAGATTACGTATTCAGTTTAGTTGTGTTCCTGCTGGTTCCAATGTTCATTTTCCAGCCTCTCCTCACATCCTGCTCACCCCACGGAGGGGCAGGACTGGTTTCATCTCTACCACCAAAAGGCTGATTTAAGCTCAATCTAGAGGCTGAAAAGATCACAACTAATTAAAGAGAGTCAAATGTATCAGAATAAACCCAAACATCCAGCGCAACTGGTCCTGCTTTTGGAGAAGAAAAAATATATACCAGAGGGTGTCGGGTACCCAAGTCAATTCGGAAGAGAGATGAGAGATTAGAGCCAATCTGTTAGTGCCTTTTATCTGCTCCGCTGTTACTGGACATGCTCTTGCAAACACTCCTCAGGACACACGAGTGCCACCCGCACATCCTGCTGCCTCCAATATAAAGCATTCTGTGACTACTGTCTGCAGTGTCCTTGGGAGGCTGTAATTTCATCCACTGGCTACAGACAGGCAGTGCATGAAGCAGATGTATTTCAGGGGAACGTTGCTGGTAAATCAAATTTTTATAATTCAGATCCTATTTTTAAATCTGTAGGGTGCTTACCATTTAAAGAAAGTAACTCAAATTTCTTGATAAAGGATCTCCTGCCAACAATCACTTCCAGTTGACCATGTCAGTTTTGATTTTTACATTAACTTTGCTCAAAGCAAGTAGCCTATTACATAGAGACTTAATATAAAAGTTAATTCTGTGGCTAACTTCCATTTAGCTAAATCTAACAAATGCTTGAATTCATATTCTCCTTCTACACTTTTGATCATGTTTTACTTGAATCAGTGACCTGAGCTTAAGTCTGCACCCTTTCTCTCCAGTTTCTGTTACATGACAGGGGAAGGTCAGGCGGCCTTGGTATCATCCACTTTGTGGTATCAAGTTAAAGGACATAAAAACCATATTCCCAAACATTCTGCATTCACTCCTCCCTTTCATCTTCTTCTGATCGGTTTCTGTCTCTGGCCCTGCTTAGAACAACACTACAGTGCCCTGCTTCCTTCTGCACATAAGCTGCTCGTACTCTGAAGACAAGGAAGGTCTCTGATGACTAGCCCCTGCGCAGAGGGACCAATCTAGGGCCGCCAATCACACTTAGCTAAATAGAAACATGAAGAAAGGTGGGAGGTGATAGCCACCTCCAGTCCAGAGTGCGGGTATAGGCTGATTTCCAGCTGCCAGTTCCCTTTCCATTTGAGAAAGGGCGCTGGTCAGACGCCAGGCATAAGTTATTTCACTGGGGCTCTTCTGTGTGCCAAAGGGAGTCTACTTGCTAAGCCTGATTATAAAGAAAATGACATCACCACTCTGAATCACGGACTGAAATCAAAACGGGCTTTTGGTTGATTCTCCACAAGAAACACACAGTTAGAGGCAGCTAGAATATCTGTGCCTCTGAGGTCTCCTTATCTTAATTACACAGATGATACTGCCTCACCTCCTGCCAAAGGTGGGCACAACCACATGTGCCATCGGAGGCTGGGGGAGAGCTAGGAATCATGCTTTAAACCAGACCTTAAGTTTACATTTTAAGTACCTCAATCTAGTTTTTATAGTAAAGTCATCACCCAGTTCTGGCCTCTTCCCAGGATGGAGTCGCTTCATTGTCTACATACTATCCAAGGCCTGGGAAATTTTCTTAAAGCTTATCTTATACAAAGCATTTTATTCTGCTGCTGCTAACAGTAGGCCACCTGTTTGGTTCATTCTGAGTAACAAAATTCTTGCTTACCTGCTTGGCTGCTTCTTGTCTATAGCTTTCAATTAGGCTTCACAGCCTCCCAGATCACGACACCACCCCGAATCAGTACTGCATGCTACTTCAAAATGGGACAGATTACTGTTTTTCCCTAGAAAAGCACGTATGTGACATCGTCCCTCTACCCCAATCCTCAGTCCCCTTTTCATATTTCTGAGCAGCTCTGAGGCTAAATTTGGATTTCTTGGCAGAGTGAGGAATTACTAGTTTGCACTGCTCTCTGAAGCATACCTCCAATTTGGGGGAATTCCTGACTATACTAGGACTCTCTTTCTCTTTCTCTCTCCCTCTCTCTGGGGTGACCCTGAAGGCACCCAACAGGAAAACTTCCTCTCCCTAGCACCCCACATCCAACAAGCCTCCGGTGCCAACAAATAGGGAGTAAGTAAAACCAAATTCCTTGGGGGAAAGAGACAGAAATCCCATTTCCCAGGGAACCATTCGGTGAAGATGCTCAAGGTAGCTCTGGTGCGCTCTTGTGCCCTGTCCACTCCCAGAAAAAGCACCTGTGGAAGCAATGCTTCTCCTCAAAGCCCATCAGACACAGGCTGATTATAACACGGACCGTAAGCCAGGGCGAGCTCTTTTCCACGCACTGTACTGTCACAGGTACTAAGCCAGGTACCTAGCTACACAGGTACCTGGTCAGAGACTATCTTCCTGCCCCTACAAATCCAGGAAGGGAAAGGCCATGACGCTTGATTCCCTTGGATTTGAACCTCACGTTCAGAAACTATAATAAAAAAAGTACTTGTACTTGTGTCTTCTTCCTTCCCCCACCATCAGGCATTCTGACATTCTGGAGGTCCTAATCAGAACAAAACTGGAAAGGAAGAGCCTGTTTTCAAAACATACTGCGGGCTCCTCTGCAACTATTTCTTCCAGGAAACCAAGCCCCCAGCTCTAGAGTATTTCACTGGAGCCAGGGATGCTGGAAAGCCCATCCCCCACCCAATGGGAGTTAAACTCTCAGCCAGCTCCCCCCCTCTGGGGATACAAAACACCAAGAACATCCGGCTCTTATCAGAATCCCTTGTTAAGGCTCTACCAGGATTCCTTTAGAAAAGTTAGGGGCAGCCCAGAGGAGGCTGGGAAACATACTATGGAAACAGGATTGCCATAACTCAAAGAAACCAGACACCCTGCACACACCGCCCCACCCCCAGGCCAAAGTGGAGCAGCCTGATCCAAGGCCTTGCTCCTGCCCAGGCCCTGGCAGGCCAGCTGGCTCCTCCCTCCACCTGCCTGTCACACAGCCAAGCCCCTCAAATTACCAGCACACTAAGCAAGGGCCCTGGAGAAAAGCAAGCCTGTTTTGCCACTTAGGAAACTGGAAGAATCTCAAGCTAAGCGAACCCAACCCCCTCTTTTTACATATAAGCACACGGGCTAAGCCAGAACTGAAACTCAGGTCTCAACCTCACAGTCAGTGAAGTCCCTTAGGTGCTGTTCCCAAGGACCCCAAAGAAAGCCTGCCGAGACCACACCACCTTCCAAACCCACTGCGGAGACAAACATAAAAGCCAGAAAAGAAGGTTTTCCTGTAGGCTCCCCTGCTTCCCTCCACCCCTGCACTTCATTCTGTCGTCTGTCCTCACAACACATAGCCTTCTCTACCACAAGTAATACCTTTGGCATCCAGCACTATCCAGGTATACATCCACCTCCACCTTCTCAGCTCCAGAAGGGCTGGGTTAGAGAAGATGGAATAAAAGACAGGACTGCAGAGGGCAATGGACATGGAGAGTCTCAGAAAATAAAAATACAACAGCAGAATGGGAATGCAGGTAGAGGGTTTAGGAGGTGATGGGGGTATAATGGGCAAAATTGGACCATAAAAACCAGGAAATGAGGAGTTTTCTTTCTGCATACAGGTAAGAAATAGAAGTGTGGGGGGCTAGACAACAGTCTGCAAGTGATAATGGCCATTGGCTGAGAACAGAGTAACTAAAGGTAGGAGAATGTAAAAGGCTACTGCAGGTATCTTGGGTATTTCTGGTTAGTACCTGGAACAGGAAGACTAAGGAAATCCCTGAAGACAAGGCTATTTTCAGTAAAGGGCTCACATCCACAAAAGAAAACCAATGGGAAAGGTCTTCTGTGGGGAGGGGTGGGGAGAGAGTGTTTCTCAAACCTGGCTGGCTGCACATCAGAATTGCCAGGAAGCCTTACAAATATATGCTAATAACCGGGCCACACCCTATGCCAATTACAGCAGATAGTTGAGGCAGGGCCCAGTTGACTGATTTCTCAAACGTGCAGCCAGAGTTAAGCAGCCCTGAGGAACAAGAAAAGCCAAAGACCCAGCTGGCCTGTTTAAGAATGGTGCTTGCTGTGAAGGAGTGGGCAATGGCGAGTTACAGGCCATTTCCCACTCCTCCTGGAGAGGCCTCTAACTTTAGTGATAAAGGAGCCCAAGTTTGAGAGGGAACTTTGAGTGGTAATCAGAGCCCTATGTAAAGAAAAGCTGTAAGAAAGGCCATGTTTGTAAGAGAAATTAAAGTCTAGTTTTGATTAAACCAAGGCACAGTTTAAGGAAGATTTGCAAGAAATGGATCTGCTTGCAAAATTATGAGGCCCAAGTGAGGGATAGAGGCCATTAGCCCAAATATGGGGACAAAGGGGCCAGTGTGGGGAACTGACGAGTTTCAGACTCATTTTGGAGGGGGCAGCACAAGTCTAGGGAAAATAGGGAGGAAGATAATTAGACCTGAAGTGTAAATGGAAGCCATTCTGATGTAGAAGCAATTGGTGTTAAAATCTGTGGGGAATCAGGAAATTATGGAACAGTTTCAAAGAAGAGTCTGGAGCAAAAACATGGAGTGTTTGAGGGGGAGATGGAGGACAAGGGCTGCCCTGGAGAAAAAGAGGAGAGGTAGAGGGGAAAACTAAATGATGAATTCCCCCTATTTTGAGCTGGGGGGGGGGGAGTATATATGATCCGAGTTTAGAAGACCACTGGTTCTGTGGTTCCGTGTGAGAAAGATGTGCAGCCTCTCTCTCCAATGAACAGGGGCCAGGTTTTGAGGGAGGAAACTTTGAAAGGCCCAGGGTCCAGAGTATGGAGGCACTGGAGGAACGGAGAGGGTAAACCTTCGATGGAAACCAGGGGCTGGGTTCTGTGATCTGCTGATTTACAGAAGGGGTTCAGTTAAGATGGGAGAAGTGAAAGTAAAGATGAGTTCCAGTTGAGAGTGTTTCAAGGGCAGGAGTATTTAGAAGAGTGTTTGGGGGAACCCCATTTAGGGCAACAGAGCGGGAGATAGGGGTCAAGTCCAAAGTGTTGGAGAGATCATGGAATGAGGTTGGGAGACAGGAAGAATGGGGCCTAATTGGGAAAGGGGTGTTAAGGGAGGAAGGAAGGAAAGAGATGAAGCTGGAGTGAAGGACTAAGGAGAGGGCTGGGCATCCCAGTAAAGACTACGAGGCCTGGAAGGGGGATGGGTGACATAAGTCCAACCAGGAACTTAAGGACGGAGCCTGACTTGGGGGTTGGGGGCGGTAGGAGGAAGCGACCGTGATGAGAGAGAGGTCTGGTTGGAGGGTGCAGTTTGAATGAGGGAAGGGATTCAGAGAGTAGGATTAAGTGACTTAAAGAGGGGGGAAGGAAGACTTGAGGAAGATAGGAAACAATCTGGAGAATCTGTAAGAAGGAAAAACCCACTTTGGGGAATACGGCACCGTTCGGCGGAGCTGAAGGAAAATGGGGACTTGATTGGAGAACTGGGCCCCGGTTTGTGGGGGCCTTCCTGGAGGAGGCCCGGAGGAGGGGGATGGGCAAGGCTGGCGGGAGTGGGGCTGAAGGACGGAAGGAGGCCCCGTGGGGGACTGGGGCTCGGACTAGGGTGGCTGAAGTGGGGAAGGGTCCGAGAGCGGAGCGAATGGCGCCCCGCTGGGGGCGGGGGGGAGCCGGCTGGTTGGTGGGGGAGGAGGCCGTCTGGAGACGGTGAGAGGAGGATGGGGGCGGGGAGCCTGGGCCGGGCCGTTACCTGTCCTGGGTGTTTATCATCCTCGGCGGCTCTGCTCAGGGTGGGAGGAGGCGGCGCAGGGAGTGGGTAGGTGGATGAGTGGGTGGGTGTGGGGTCGCGCGCGCGGGGCCGATCTCGCGGGTTAAGTCCCTGTCAGGCCGCGGGCCCAGAGCCCTCCTCCTGCCTCAGCGAGCGCTTGCCTCCAACTGACCCTCCCCGGCCGCCGCCGACGCCGCCGCAACCACCCCGCCCCCAAGTTCCTCATCTGCATAGCCCCACCTCAGCGCCGCGCGGTGTCCTGGGAAACTGGGGCTCACAACAAAGGGCGACGCACCGCACTGCCTTCGCGCAGGCGCACCAGGGGCCGGGAGCGGGAGGTGGGGGGAGGTGGGGGGAGGTAGTGCGCGGGTCCGGAGGAGAAGTTTGTGGGGTATGTCTGTAGCTGTGCTGCCCAGAAGTTGGCGTTTCATTTCAAGTAGAGTGTTTTGATGTTTGACCTGACCCAGACTCCTTGTTTGCGCGGATCAAGCAGGGCTGTGTCATTTGTAGGTTCTGGGAGGATATTTATAAAGCAAAACAAAATCTGAATTCTTAAAAGAGTAGTAGTACTAGATACATATTAGCACCAGACAGCCCAGGCCCACGGATCTCAGGTACTTCAGCTCATAATGCAGATCAGTAGCCTCAGCTGTCAGCTGAGATCAACAGTCTGCACCTTGAAGACATATCTCAGGTCAATGGTCAAGGCCTGGCCTGGTTGGTGGCCATCTGAAGCCAGTGGTATCTGTGGCTCGGGATCACAGCCGCCTGACAGCCGTGGCGGAGGGTACACACTTATTCACAGTCACTTTAGATCACAGTCTCTTCCACTCACTATCCCTGTGGTCCTTCTGGCAGACCAGCGAGGAGAGGTCACAGTCCCTGATGCAGGGACCTCTCAGATCACCATCGTTGCAGGCCACAGTCAGAAGCACTTCGACACAATCATCAAAACTTTTGACTCTGTTCATAGTCAATCCAGATTGCAAACAAGAGAAGTCACGCTATCTTAGATCACAATGGAACACTGTCACCTCAAATCCCATTTATTTATTCAACAAATAATTATTGAGCAGCTACTTACTATGTGCTCCAGGTACGTGCTAGAGTCCACGAATACTCAGTGATCAACTAGGCAAAGTTCCTGCCTCAGACGTCATAATCTGGCCAGAGGGAGAGACACAGAAAGGCTGTCACAAGGTGAGCTAAGTGCTTCATCTGAGGGAGACCTCGGAGAAATTAACTAGAGAATTAGGGATCATTTGTACAAAGGGCGATCATAATCACTCCAGATTAGAGGTCCCTGTGACCCCCAGTTCATAATAGCCCCAAATCACAAATGTCCTGCATTAGAACCATCTCAGGACACCATTATTCTGCTTGATAAACAACATGTGTTTGGTTTTTAGATAATGGGGATGTGGGGATGGGAGAAAGTTGGGAGCCACCAAATTAAGGTTTTTCCAACAAAAGTGGGTAGTAGTAAATGATACCAGAACTGCCTGAATGATCACTAGATATTTAAACAAGACTCATCCCCTACTCTAGCTCACTTTAGCTTCTCCACCTTATTTCCTTGGCTATCCCTACCTGCTCTTCCAAGTTCAATGTAGGAATGTTCTTACATAGCAAGAATTGAACAATTAAACCCAGCCCTGATCCACCTGGACCCTTTTCTTGGCCCTCAAAGGCAGCTAGGATGACTCATTTCTGCCATCCCACCCCATGGACAAGTAATCTTTTAGCCTGAAGAAGAGTTTTTAAACAATTAGCAAATATTGAGAACTAAACTATTTCAGTTAACAGTGACCACTTATTGAGCACGGTGCTAAAGCACTAAGTTTACAACTCCCCACTCCCGTTTTACAGATGAAAAGAATGAACTCAGGGAGATTGTGTTAACAAGTTCATTTATTTGTTCTGATTCAAAAAGCTAGTAAGGGGTAGAGTTAGAATTTGGACCCAGAGCTGCCTGACCCTGTGCTTTGTCTGGACTTAGGTGGCGAAGGAGTGAGAAGCTCCCTGCCACAGCCTGCGGACCACCGTGAGGGCTGCCTGGCAGGCAAGTGAAAAAAAATGGGGAGCCACCTTCCTCCAAACTGTGCTGCCCAATATGACAGCCACGAGTCAAATGTAGCTATTTAAATCTAAATTACTTAAAATAAAGTTAAAAGTTTAGTTCCTTGATCCCATCAGCCACGCTTCATGCGCTTAATAGCCACACATGGCCACTGGTTAGAGTACTGCACAGTGAGATTTCCCATCAATGCAGAAAGTTCTGGACAGGGCTACATCCCATCATTCCCCTATCCTTGTTTACCTCATTCATCCCCACAGGTTTGAGCTGTCTCATTTGTCATCACCTCCATCTTTGTCCTCACACTGGTGATATGCCTGCCCCGCTCCCAGCTCTCCGCCCCCTGCGTGCCCTTCCCCTGTGCCCTCTGCCACTGATGATCAGCAAACTCTTCCATGTCCTCAGCCTTTTCTCAGGATGCTGCCTTCACCTCTCTGAGGGGCCTGAAACCTGGCTATCCCCATGGACACTGCTTCTTTAGCAGCTCTCTTAGGTGAATGCTATTTCCCTCTCATTCTCATGTACCTCAGGGTCAGAAAGTGGGTAACAGTGTTTCTCTCCCGCCCCCAGTGCCATTTCTAACCCCCTCCCTCCTACAGCACTGCCCCTCTTTCCGATGAAACCATCATTATGACTCTTGGCCCTCTGCCTCTCTCTCCATCCTAAATTTTGTTTTACGTGGTGAGCTCAGCATCCACGTGATCACTTCCTTGACCCCCTCAGTGCCAGCGCTATTTTCCGCACCACAGCAGCCGTGGGCTCTTAAGCCTGCAGTCATCCCCTTACCTTGGTTTTCACCAGAAACCACACCACTTCCATTTGGTAGACTCTCATTTCACAGTCTTTTTCTTAACTAACCCTCGCTCAGTCATTCTTTGACCCTTCTCATGAGCTCCGATCCCTTCTCCTCACTAATTTCTCGCTATTCGTTGGCCCTAGTTTTATGTTCCTTTCAGCTTCATTTTCGTCACCCATCACTATAACCACTCTGTTGCCTCATCCCCTCCCATAGTGCTCGCCTGACAACACCCCTCATCTGAATAAACCCACTATCTGCCTGCTCGATGCTTTTGCCAGAGCAAAATCACACCACCAGGCAGATTATCTTCAGTCCACGTTCACGATCCCACCCTCAAACCTGTTCTCAGGAGTGCCTGGGAGTTCCTACTACATTTCCCCAGTAAGGTTGCTTTTCCACTCTCCAAATGACTATCTTCTCGCTGCAAGACCTCTTCTACCCCAGTCATCTTAGCTGATGGCCTAGCCTCTTCCTTTTTTCAAAGTGATGTGACCTGCATTTTTCTTTTCCTTTTTATTAAAGATTTTATTTATTTATTTTTAGAGAGAGGGGAAAGGAGGGAAAAAGAGAGGGAGAGAGAAACATCAATCAGTTGGGGACTTGCCCCAACTGGGGATCAAACCTGAGACTTCGCTTTGCTGGACGATGCCCAACCTACCGAGCCACACTGGTTAGGGTGCCTGTTACTCCCCCCGCCCCGTTTTATTGAGGTATAATTGACACATAGTATTGTATTAGCTTTAGATGGACAACATGATAATTGGATGAATATATATCCCTAGCCTCTTATGTTACTGAAGAAATAGAAGCAAAGGGGAACTTTCTCTTATTCCTCACACAGCCTGCAACCCTACCTGCCTTTCCACCCACCTGGATCTCTCCCTTCCTGGTACTCTGAGAAGTGGTCCCTTCCCTTAGCAAAAGACCAGCTAATCCCTCCACAGAAGCTAGGGGAACAGGGGACCTTTCCCCTGTTCAAGAACCTGGCTCCTGCAATCTAATCTTTCCCTTCAGCACACAAACATGCTCTCCCATACTCAAAAAAATAACACAACCATTCTGAAAAAACAGCTTGGCAGTTTCATAGAAAACTAACCATGCAACCACTAGATGACCCAGGAATTGCACTCCTGGGCATTTATCCCAAAGAAATGAAAACTATGTTCACATTAAAAAATAACTCATACATGCCCTGGCTGGTGTGGCTCCTTGGACTGAGAGTCAGCCTGTGAACCAAAGGGTTGCTGGTTCGATTTCCAATCAGGGCACATGCCTGGGTTGCGGGCCGGGGACGCGTGAGAGGCAACCACACATTCGCCTTTCTCTTCCTTTCTCCCTCTCTTCCCCCCTGTCTAATAATAAAATAAAATCTTTAAAAAAACCCCATCATGTATGTTCACAACACCTGTATTCATAACAGCCAAACACCAGAGTCAGCGCAGACGGCCTTTCAGCGGGGGAATGGATAAACACACCGTGCTACAACCCCACCGTGGGACACAGCTCAGCAATTTTCAGTTTAAAAATGATTATATAATCTAATAAGTTTGCACTTAGGTAAAAATCACATGTAAACGCGATAAGTGCATTTAGCAACAAATATGAGTGAGGCTACAGGGCAGGAGAGTGTTCTAGTCCCTAGGAACTGCTCTTGCGAGCATGAGAGTGACAAACTCCGGGGAACACAGAGGTAAGAGCGAAGAGAATGTGTGACAAGAGGTAAGATAGAGGCTGGAAGGTCATCGGCGGATCCTATTCAGGGATTCAGCGTCTATAGGATTTCATTCAAAAAGATATATGGCTCCATGTGTTTCAGACAAATCTGAGCTTGGCCACTGGCTGGTGAAATGACTTTGGACTAGTCACATGGCTACCGAGGGCTTGGCTATTGCTCAGTAAAAAGCAGGGATGGTGGCACTCGCCCTCCAGGACTGTCCTGGGCATTAAATGAATTAGCCTATGTGAAAGCACCTGGCCCAGCGCCTAGAAAGTGTTCTGCAAATGTAAATTCATTCCCACTTACCTCTGTGTAAAAATCTGCTCTCCAGACAAGAACTGATTTTTAAAAAGCTAATTAATAATGATAAAATTCATGAGTGCTTACTGATGCTCAACGAAAAGAAAGAGAAAGGAGAGAGAAAAACATCATTTACCACCTTTAGAGAATTGCAAGGAACCAAGTGATTTTTCTGAAAACTGGTCAACAAGGGAGAGAGGTCAAAGCGTTTAACTTGCCTTTCTTATGTGAACCGTGCTTCAGGCTAACACAACTGTTGACGAGAGATAATTATTCTGAAAACTGGTAAGAGTAACAAACAAGCATTCAACGTGATTTTCTTTTTTCTTTTTTTAATATCTTATTTATTTATTTATTTTTAGAGAGGGGAAGGGAGGGAGAAAGAGAGGGAGAGAAACATCAGTGTGTGTTTGCCCCCCAAGCGCCCCCCCACTGGGGACCTGGCCCGCAACCCAGGCATGCGCCCTAACTGGGAATCAAACCGGTGACCCTTTGGTTCATAGGCCAGCATTCAATCCAGTGAGCCACACCAGCCAGGGCTCAACCTCATTTTCTTACATACATGCCACAAGGTAACAAATTAGGTAAGAAATGAAGAGAGAATAACAGAACATCGACATTTCACAAACCTTCAATGCGAATGTGATCACCAACAGTTTACAACAGAGAGACACAGGCTGGCAAATGCCTCCTGATGACAGGACACATCACCACCTACGAACATTCTAGACAAAAACTTTAACCTGAATCAGAGCAGGCCTTTCCATCAAACTACAGTTTACAGAAAATACAAGGAGACAAAGGAATGCAATCAGCAAAGTCCGGAATACAGGAAATTTCTAAAGGACAAAATCTCCCTTCACCCAAAGGGCTGGGACGGGTAGGTCCCGGAGATTCAGACAGGGTTAGGAGACTCATCCACCAAAGACAAGCCCTGACCCCGTAGGTAGGGATTCGAAGACTGTAACATGTGTGTCAGGAAAATTTGAACACTGACTTGATATTAAGAAATAATTATTATGGGGGCGGGCAAAATGGGTGAAGTAGTCAAAAGCTACAAACTTCCAATGTAGTTAACCACAGCGTGTTGCGCATTTGAAAGCTGCTGAGAGAGTACATCTTCAAAGCTCTGGTTATAAGAAAGAAAATTGTAACTGAGTGTGATAATGGATGGTGATTATTGTGGTGATCATTTTGCAGTATCTACGTGTATCACAGCCTTTGTTGTACACCTGAAACTAACGCACTGTTATAGATCTGCTGTACCTCAATTTGTAAAAAAGGAAATAATTATTCATTTTTTAGGCCTGAGTGTTTAAAAAAGAGTCCTTATCTTTTAGTGATACACATTGAAATATTTATGAATGAAGTAATCTGCCTGAGGTTAGCTGCAAAAGAACCAATCGCAGAGGGTGTGGAGGAAACCAGGAGCTATGAGTTGATGATTGTTGCATCGTACTTTCAAATTTTATGTTGGTTTGACATTTTCCGTAGTAAAAATTTAAAAAACAGGTAATAATAGCAACAACGACGACGACTCCCAAACACGCAGTCTGACATCCACCCGCTGTGCGTCACAGGCTGCCCCGGCCCAGAGTCAGCTTTCGTCCTACCACAGGACTTCAGGAACTTCTCACGGCGCTGGCCACTGCTTTCCTCCCGGACCCTGTCCTCTCTTTTCCTCGACCCCAGCCTCTCCTGAGCCTCTCTCTGGCTGCTGCTTCCCTGTGGCCTTTTCCACTTGCGCCAACTCAACCTGCCCTCCGGCTGTTGGATTTCCCCAGGGAGCCTCGTCTCTGGGTCCCTGGACCATTTCATTTGTTCCCATGAGCTTGGGTACCACCCGTGGTCAGATGGTCCCCAAACCTGTGTCTCGGGCCTAGAATCTTCCTTTAGGCAATCGACATATGGGCCATATGACATGACATATGACAAGGCCAGCCTGACATCTCTATTAAATGGCTCCAGCTTCACCCTTGATCCCATCTAGTGCCTCTAACCCAGTCCTTCCCCAGGAATCTCCTTCTGTCCCAGCTCCATAAACGGCCCCCCACCATCTGCTGCACAGGCAGGCACCTCGGTGTTGTCAGAATTCCTCTCTTTCCTCACCCCTCTTCTCACACACCGTCATACCGAGTCCTGTCATTTCTGTCTCCAAAACGGTTGTACTTATTTATTCTGCATCTCTTCCTCGCCATCCCACCCGCTACCATCTTGTTTGCTCAGAGACTACAGCCTCCTAATGGCCTCCTTGTCTCCTTTCTCATCCTCTTCCAATCCATTCCCCACAAAAGTGCCAGGGCAATTAATATTTTAAGTACTTAAAAATATATAGGTGGTATCAGAATTATACTTGGAACCCTCCAACAGCTGCCTGCCTCACTTGCAGTGACATCTGGCTCCTCGCCTCTCCTGCACAGGAGACCTGCAGGGTGTGAGCCCTCCGCCTCTCCAGCTGCGTGACTTCTGGAGCAACTCTGCCTCCTTTGCAGGGTTTCAGCCATGACAAGCTGCTATTTGATTGATGGCATTTATTCTTACTATATTCCCTTGGCCTGGACTGTGCTCCCCGCAGATCTGCACAAGGTCGGCTCACCGTCTTTGAGCCCTCACCTCACAGGCTGCTCCTCAAAGAACGTCTGGGAGGGAACGTCACGACACCCTGGGCATCTCCCTCACCACACCTGTAATCATTCAGTCGGTTGATTCCTCGTCCATCGGGTCTTATGCCCTTTAGACCAAAAGCTCCTTGAGGGTGAAAAGCGAACAGCCTGGCCATAGTAAGCATTTTATTGTGGTCAAATTCAGTGACTATTTCAGAAAGCTGGGAAACTTACAGTAAAGCTGGGGAGACATTATTTGCAGGAATGAAACAAGTAGGAAACAAAGGCAGACGGAAATCAGTGCAAACCGGAGTTGCTCAGCCCGCGAGTGCAGGGGTGCAGGAAAATGAGCGTCTGCTTCTTTGCTAAGAACAAAGACGACTCAAATACCACCTTTTCAAGGTGCAAATGGAGCCTGAGGCACTAAAAAAAAGAGATGAAAAGGAATGTTCTAAAAGGCCCAAGCAAGAAGATCAGGATGCTAAGAGACAGCATTTCTTCTTCTGCTCCCTTCCCAGGATGTGCCCAAGCTGCCTCTGGAAACTGGGGAAGCTAGCAGAATGACAACCCCCCGCCCCCTTCTGCTGGCTGTTGGCCTTGAGCTGGGCACATGCACTCTTTGGCTTCAGCTTCTCACCTAAATTTTGAGTTTCTTGAGGGCTCTTTCCTGCTCTCAAGTGGCTGCTTTTCTGTGGTCGAGCTACATGGGGGCAGAAGTCACTGAAGGTTTGAAAGCTGGTGTCAGGGGGGAGAGACTGGTTTTCAGGACCCATGGCCCCCGTGTCCTGGAATCGCACTGGGTGCGGCAGGAGACATATCAGATGGACCGGCCTCACCTCGCGGGGTCCAGCTTCCATCCCACTATTCCCTCTCTTCCTCAGGACCTGGGGAGGGCAGGGGAGACTGGCTTTCAGAAGTGGCAAGGACCTGAGAGGGGCCCTGCCTCTTGGCTCCCGAGCAGGAAATGCCTGGCAGATGGCAAGGCAGTTAGGAGCACTAGAACCAAGAGGGAGCAAGGGGCAGGACGCTATTTTAGACCAACAGGAAAAACAAAAGTAGTGGTTGCCACCAACTTCCCAGCCCCAAGAAACTGCAGATGACTAGCCAGTCCCTTCTGTTCCTCTGAGAAAGAACCCAAGGGCCTGCGACCACTCTGCCTCTGCCCCCGCCCCCGCCCCGGTGGCGCTGTCCAGAAGGGAGAAGGAGGCCTCAGAACTGGCGCTCTGTCCAGTATTTCTACATGCTCAGGCCTTGCTTTCACCTCGGGAGAAAAACTTCAGGAAAAAACAACCCTTTCTTCCCACCCACTTTCACTGCCCCAAATCTCCACCAAAGCCTGGCTTCAGCTGCTCCTACTAGGAATTACACCAAAGCGGGAGCGCAGTGGCTACCACACAAGGGAAGAGGCAAACCTCAGAAATGGGAAGACTCGTTAGCCCTCTGAAGGTTCACAGGGATGGCGAGACGGTAGGGAGAAAGGCCTGAGCAGGGCCAAGCTTCAAGGGAAACCAACTGAGAAGGAGGGTGTACGGTGGGAGTAGGGCGCCAAGGTCGGCGCCCAGGGCCTGCCAAGCACCAGCGCTGGGCCCTGGGCTTGGTGCCCTGTCTCTGATCTGCCGCATTGTTCAGCCATTTCCTTCCCTGGAAGTAGTGCGGGGGTGGAGGGGGCCCGGGATCGCAGGGCCGGAGTAAATGGAGCAGGGTGGAGCTTCTGCTGGGGTATGGGACCGCGGGTCCCTTCCCATGACCCATGACTGGCTGCCCTTCCGGCCACCCCTGGACTGCGTGGGAAAAGGTCTTGAAAGTGCTGGGGACACTGCGTGTGTGTGTTTTCATTTGTGTCTGACCGCCTTGCTAGGCTTCAATCACAGGACAAAGCCCTTTGAGAAATAGTCACCAGTCTGTGTTCCCACTGGACTCGCCCTGGGAGAGGCACGTGGACGCGCCCCGACGCCAGAGAGAAAGACACCGGGGGCTATAGGTCCCTGGAGGAGCCTTGGCCTCTAGCAAATCTACGTTGGCTGACTTCCTGGATTTACGAGGATGCTTCTGGAACCTTCTGCTAAGCTCCCAGTTTCCTGGCAGAACTCTATTAGTAGCTGGGTGTTGGAAAGAGGGTAGGAACCGGACATGGGGAATGAAGTCAACCATTCCCACGACATCTCTCTAAGAAGCCCAGAATCCCTAATGACCACACAGCCCTTAGAGCCCAGGGGCACGCCAGAGAGTATGTGCTGGTCCAGCATTCCGCCTTCAGCCAAGAAGCCTTAAAGCAGAAATCACAAACCAGCTGCCCACAAGCCAAACGCATCCTGCAGGCACATGCCTTGTATAGCCAGCACAATGCTTAAGAAATTTTTGAGCCAATATTGAGAGATTTCACACAAAAATCCCAATTTCTGCAGTCTCTTGAAAAATTAGAAGATATGGCAACACTGATACTGTATCTCCCCAAAGCGACAGGTGATGGGGCTGAGTAAGCCTGCTCCTTTAGAAAGAGCTTGTCCTCTAGCTGAGGCTAAGTATCCGCTGCCGTTGCTTATCACACTCACGTGGTTATTACATAGTTTCTGTGTCCTCATCTCTATCAAAAATGACGACATAGCCCTGATTGGTGTAGCTCAGTGGATTGAGCGTGTGATGCAAACAAAAGGGTTTGCTGGTTTGATTCCCAGTCAGGGCACATGACTGGGATGCAGGCCAGGTCCCCAGTATGGGGCGCATGAGAGGCAACCACACATTGATGTTTTCTCTCCCTCTTTCTCCTTCTCTTCACCTCTCTCTGAAAATGAATAAATAAAATCTTTTTTTTTAAAGATGACATAAAAGAAAGAGGGCAACCTGTTTCTAGAGAGAATATTTCTACTCAGCCAGGTATATCCGTGAGCAAATAAAGATGGGATTTAGTGTCTGCCCATCACCTTTTCCACACAATCCCTTCCACCTTCCAGTGACGCGGTGCTTCATGCCACCTCCCGACAACACCATGTCACGGGCTGTGTGTCAAAATTGCCCCCTATGCCTTCCCTTACCCCCAAATCACAACTGTCATTTTCTCAGCGAGCAAATCCCAGTTTCAGGCATAAAGGAGTGATGTCGTTGAGCAACCCCCAGCTCACACCCCAGCGCCAGGGTGCTAATGGCCTTGTGATCCAGCTGCACTCCCTAGCTGGGGGTGTTCTCTCACGCACAGGCCTGTGACATGTGCCCGTGCGTACACAGAAACACATCTGATGGAGCAAACACCGAAAACCAAGGTCACCTCTGGGGAGGTGGGAGGGCACCGGAAACGGGAGTGATGGTCCCAAGCCTATCCATAGAGTTTTAAATTTTTTACAAGGAGACTGTATCGTGCATAACTTGCATAATTAAAATGAATATGACGCAGAAATGCCTCACCCTGGGAACTGTTAGTCTCACCCTAACTTGCCTTTCCAGCTTATCTCAGATTACTCCCTGACTTGAACTGGTCCACTCAGTTCACTGAACGTGCCCTATTTCTGCTTCCAAACCTTTTCTCTCTCTTCTTCCTACCCAGAATGCCTCTCTCCTCCTCCTCTACTAAGCTAAATCCAGCCCATCCCCCAACACTACGTCTGTCAATCATTTTGCTTATATACACTCTAAACAAAACTTTAAAATGATGTACGCTTCAACAAAGCTGGCTTTAAAAAACTATATTCTCTTGAAAATTTTAAATTAAAATTTTTTTCCAACCAGGTTTAAACAGTTGCAAAGGATGAGATTTCTAGTGTATTGGAAATATTGACTTAAAAAATTATATTAAATGTATCCAGTGGAATCACAGATATTTGATACCCATCATCAACTATTTGCAAAATATATAATAAGCAAATTCTCCATCTACAGAGGAAAATTTCTATTATTGCATTTTCTCCTTGAACTCATATTTTCTTTCTATTTCCCCCACATAATGCTACCCTAATGTAATATGAAGTTTATGCTTGGAAATATTTTATTGATCATCAAACCATATGTCTCCACCATAAAAGTATACCTCAATTAAAATATTATTTTTTCCTTATTCCTGTGTCCATAGGGACCTAGAGTTTAATATTTTCTTCTGGATTGACTATCATTAAAATTATTATTAGTTCACTGAGAGAACAACATAAGTATATTACAAACGTTGATAGAGAATTGTTAAACACTAAAAGGAAAATTTTATAGGAAATACAACTCATATTGAAATAGATGTGTGCATGCCGGAATGAGACAGGGATCAGCATTAATTTTATTTCCACATTTAATTTTTATAGACGCTAATGCTGAGAACTCTGTTCATACAAGTAGGAGCGCGGGAAGTGCAGGAGCTCCGGCAGAGTCACCCAGCACCACCAGCGGGCGGCAACTGACTTTGTTTCACCTCCTGCAGCTGCTGAAAGCAAACTGCCGGGAAATCTTTGACTTGTCTTTGAGTCATTCACTTTCTCAATATTGAAATCACTATTTAAAATTGTCTGGAACCCCCGAGATTTTTGCTCACCAAGACAACACAGCGAAGTCAGATTTAGGATGGGCGAGAGGTGAGTCCTTTGCATACAGTCTAGGCTAAGCTATGCTGTACTAACCAGCAAACTCGAAATCTTAGTTGCTTAAACCAACAACGTTTTTTTCTCTCTCCTCCACCCTCAGCCCCAACTCATGATTCATGTCCATCACAGGTCAGTTGGAGGTTTTCTTTAGTTTTGTTTTTTAATTGACATGTATAGCTGGAAGTTCTGATCCATGCCATTGTCACTCGGGGACCCAAATCCCACCATCTGAAATGTCATCAGTCACCATGGCAGAGAGAAAGTGGGAAGGAGAATCATACATGGGCTCCGAAATGCTTCCACCCAAAAGAGACACACTTTTGCTCGTATTTCATTGGCCAGAGCAAGTTGCATGGCCACGCCTATCTTCTAAAGGGTGGGAAAGTACCTGGAAGGAGAACAGGGGAAGTGGGTGAACAGTACCCATGGATCCCACACCTTTGTTTTGTTCAGTGGGAGACAAGCAATTGAGAGAATGAAGGGAGGAGAGGCACTCTCAGGCATAGAAGAGCGCTTACTGAACATGTGTTCTGGAAATTGACTCCCTTCAACCTAACCATGCCACCTGCCCTCAGAAAGGCCTTTTTGTATCTCTAGGGGTGTCTGTGCCCAAGTGTGAAGTCAGTCCACGGCTGCCTTTGTGAGCCTTCCCTGACCCTGTCGATTCAGGGGCCTCTACTGGGTCCCTGCTGTCATTATTGCTTGCTGGACAACATCCCTTTGGAAGCTACTGGGAGTTGGTTACTTTTTATATGTGCGTATCATGTTTTCTTAACAATCTGTAGTCTCTTTGAGGATGGGAACCATATATCTGCAAGTTTTTATACCCCTCACGCCATCTAGCAAGGGAGTCAGAACACATGAGTTCTGCTTGATGGTGGAATGGGTCACCCTTTGTGTGCCTCAGTCCCCTCATCTGTGAGCTGGAATGACGAGGCTTGACCTGACGATTGTAACAGAAGGTAGAGAAGCTCCTGCCGTCCTGCCCGCTTCCCCTGCCAGGGATCACTGCCCTGCTGAAAAGCTGTGTTTGAGGATGAGCCACTGAAGGCTCTTGAACAGGCCCGTGGAAAGTGGGTTTAGGCAGATCTCAGTGGCTGTTGAGTGGCTGGGGCATGTGAGAGATGTGTGTGTGGAGGAGGGGGTGTAGGGACAGCAAGTCCAGGTAGAAGGTCAGTCCTCTGACCAGAGGTGAGGCAAACAGCCCCTACTGGGAAGTGGGGCAGGAAATGGTGAGCCACACTGCACTTCAGGGAACGACCCCAGATGCCTTCTTGAACCCCCAAACCTGGGTTCAAGACCCATCCAACCTTAGCAGAGAGAGGGCAATCACAAACAAGCCTCACTCCTGCCAGTCAAAACCAATCATTTCCTGCACCGACCCTGCCCCCTTGTGGCTTCTAGAAGCATTGCCAATACATTCTGGTTCCTCAAGAGGAAATGGGAGGTTGATGTGGGTGAAGGGAATACCGCCAAAGCTGTAGAAAAAGAAGGGAACAAAAGAGGGAGAAGACCGAGACCTACACATTCATGGGGGGAACTGAGCACTTGGGGTCCGTCCTTGTCCCCAGACTCACTGCAAAAAGAGAGAAACTAGAACAAATCTTTGAGCTGCAAACCAACGTCACATGGCTATAGTTTAGCTTTAGCCCATGTAACAGTTTTTAATTTTTTGGTTAGTTGTCAACATCAATATCAGGGATTTTCATATTAAAATAAGAATTTCCAGTTCCTCCTGAAAAATCAAAACAGCAAGTCACATGGGTCCCCCATCCTGCCGATCAGCAGCTGCCTGCGGCTGAGGATAAGCCGCTGCCCCTTCCAGTAGAGCATGAGGTGGTATGCCACAAGTCACAGGGCTGCCTCCCTCGGTCCCATCAACCCCGCCCCTGCACGAAGGCTGGCAGTTCATGATGGAGAGCAAGGTCAAAAAATATCAGGATAGGGCCCACCAGCCACCCACGTCTGACTCGCCTCCAGAACACCCCCACGAACAACCGGACAGGCCAGAATAGCTGGTATGTACTTGAAGACTGTGGGGGACAAGGAAGTCATTGCCTATTAAGGCAGCCCATTGTGCCTCTGCGTAGCTCTGCCTTCACAAGGTGGGAGCCCCGTGGAGGCTGCATTCCCACAAAGACACATGCCCAGAGAGGAGCGGAGGCTGTGTGCAATGTGTCTCACCAGTGAAGCAGCCAGTTAGCCGGCACGGGGTAGGTGACGCCAGGTCCCCTACACATGTTGGTAAGTGGTGACGGTGGGACCTGCACCCAGAGGAACTTCCAGTCTGGGCGGGGTGCAGCAAGGCTTACACAGGTGAGATCCGCCGATGTCTGACTCGCTGACCGCTGTCGATACACCTGGCGACACTGTGCTGAGCAGACGTCCAAATCGGAGATCCTCAGGCACTGTGTTCCTCACATCCCGGTGGGTAGAAGTCTCCCACGTGTGAGAAAGGAGACGGGCAAGCTCTGAAAATATCAGCTGTGGTACTGAGCTCTGTGCCTTTCCTGGCACATGACTATGGACTTCTAGGAGTTTAATTTGCAAGACAGAAGGGCATTCGGGTAATCGACTTCATCTTTTATGAGCCATGAGTCAGGATACCTGAGTTTTATGTCAGTTCTGCCTATGAACTTGGGCACAGAGCTTTGCCTCTTAGGGCCAAGGCTTCTGCATCTGTGAACAGGGGCTGAATCCGATTTCTCGGGGCCTCATTCACTTTCGTATCCCTAGTGCCATAGCCAGCATAGGGACTGGCAATCTAGGGTATAAACTACGTACAAATCCAGTAGGTGCTCCATACGTGTTTGTGAATGACTGCCGACTCTGCCTCTGAGGGCACTCGCTATAACAGAGGCACCCAGGCAGTCCAGAACAAATAGACTGTCCCCGGAGTAGCCCCAGGCAGGTCGTTCCTCCTGGAAAATTCAAAGGGAAAAATCTCTACGGGAGGCTTGTGAGCACTTTTGAGCACAAGAGGGCGCCCCAGTCTCACGCCTCCCACAAGAACCCCGGGAAGAAGGAGGCTCCAGCAGAGGCTACCTGTGTGCGGTCTTAGATGAGCAGGAGCCTCACTGTTGGCACCACTGGGCCAAGACAAGACACCTGAGATGTAAACACAGATGAACATGGGAGCTACGGAGGATGAAGAGAGGCAGGACAAGGACGGGCTGAACAGAGAGGCTGAGGCCTCAGAGCATGATGCCACTAGGAAGTGAGGGCTGGGGTGAGGTCACCCAGAGGTCCTCTGCATTACCTTGAGCATGCAAGGGACGCCCACTTTCGTAGGGAAAAGTCTCTGCCTGTGAGACTCCCAGAGCCTGCACAGTGGTCGCCAAATGTTTTGGCTTGAATACACAGGGGAAGAAGGGGCCAGAAGCCAGACCGGGGTGGATCTCCAATGCCAGCCTGAATCTGGCCATCAGCGCACAGGCTCTAGAGAACCGTGCAAGAAAGGTCTTGGAAACTGTGAGGATGCATTTTGTCACCATTCATCCGGCAGACGTAGACAAGAGATATCTGAACATAGACACCCATGGAAAGTATACGCAAAGAAGTATCTGGGATCCCATCGCTAGGGAGAACCCTGTGGAGATGGCTGCTCTGGGCACTGCAGGGCCCTCCTCGTTCCCCTTCCAGGGAGCTTCCCCTCCATTTCTCCCCTGAAACCAGAGCTCGCTTCCAGGGGCACACCCTTTTGGTTCCAGGAACTAGCACCTGGGTCTGGAGAAACAGGCACAGCTGAAAGGCATCTACTGTGAGAGACCCCTCACCAGAGGCTGGAACCTGCGTGTCCTGCTCCGGAAGCTGGGGAGGGGAGGGGCCTTGGGGTCAGAAATGTGCATCTTCCGCTATGCCACCTCCTAAGCCACCCGTGTAGCTGCTCTGAGAAGCCGTGCACAGAACCACAACGACATGGGCCCACAGTGGGCCCGGGCTCTTGGGGGAGGAGGGCAGTAGGAAGACATCCTGGGGGAGAAGGGGAAACTGAGCATGTGGAACCACTAATGTCTACAACATCCCCTTCCTGCTCACTACCCACTTAGGCAGCTCCACAGCTCAGACCCTAGACCCCAGGCTGTGCCCTGAGAGCAGCAAAGACCCCTCACACTCCCCTTGGCACCAAACACAGGCTGCAGGAGAGAGCAGGCACTCAATCAACAGTGTTTGCTCACAGGGAGAATGAAGAGGACAAATGGGTAACGCGTGTGGTCGTTCCCCTGGGGTGCCAAGAACCGGAAGCTCAGGGCCTTGGCTAGGCTCCTCAAGGCCACACGTGACTTTAGCCCCTCTCCAAACTTGAATTTCTTGTTCTTGAAATGGAGATGGCGGGTCCCCAAACCATGTCCCAAGGCAACCATGAAGATCAGAGACAGGAGTGCTTTGTGGTGACAGCCTGTAACTCAGCTCCCTCCTTCTCGCCTAGCCCTATGATGTTAAGTTATTGAAAGTAGTTCATCTTGGCCCTGGCAGGTGTGGCTCAGTGGACTGAGCACCGGCCTGTGAACTGAAAGGTCATGGGTTCAATTCCCAGACAAGGTACAGGCCTGGGTTGCAGGCTAGGTCCCCAGAGTTGGGGGCATGTGAGGCAAACTGATCAATGTTTCTCTCCCTCTTTCTCTCTTCTTTCCCCCCTCTCTAAAAATAAATAAAGTCTTTCAAAAAGATAGTTCATCTTGAATAAAAATTACTCATTCAGACATTGTAAAGATTCAGTTGTTGGTAAACTCTAAGGAGATAATCCAACTCGGATTAAAGGCCCATGTATAATCCTGTTCTGGCCAAATTAGGAAATGGCCTACTTCAGAGACTTCTGAACTCTGACCCCCCTTGTCCAGGTTCCCCCTCCCACGCACTCCAATGGTCATAGCCTGTTTTTTCTGGCGAGCCTATTTTGTAGCTAGAGAGGTTTGGTTCACCACTGGCTCTCCTTCCTGTCCAAGCTTCTCTGGTCACAGGGGGGTTCTCCCAGTCTCCCGGGAGCCCTGGCCTTTGTGGGACCCTACGACCAGGAATTCCAGAGCATCATTTCACTCTGGATGAGGACAGCAGAAAACCTGGGTCTTGAGCCTTCTACTTTCTGTGGCATCTTTTGAACTTTGGTTTCCATTGCTACAAAAAGTGGATCCTTCCTGCTTGTCTCCTAGGGCTTTTATTTGGGTCACCAGAGATGGCAACTGTGAACTGCACGGCCATGGATGGACACAGTCTTGTACTGCTGTCAGGACCGAAGTCCTGAATGATCTGACCCAATGGCTGGAGTTGGACCCAGAGATGCCGAAGTGCCACAAGCTAGCTCTGGGGGCCCGCGTGCTCCCCAGGGTTCCTGGACCCTACCCTCTGCGCCTCCACCTCCCTCCAGGTGGAGTGAGGAGTTAAAACCTTTTGAGGACTATTGATCCATTGGAAAAATAACGAAGGACTGCATAGAATCAACTCAACTTCATTGTGTAAGGATGAAATATGAAAATGTGTGCTTTTTAAGATAACTACAGAACACATTTATTGAGTACCTACTAGGTATTAGGCACATTCCTGTATTATATTAACCCTCCCAATGACCCTGAGAGAGAAGAGCACAGATTCACAGAGGAATAGATATACATTTGCCCTGGCCGGTGTGGCTCAGTTGATTGGAACATCATCCCGTAACTGAGGTTGCAGGTTCGATTCCCAGTCAGGGCACATGCCTAGGCTGAGGGTCAGATTCCCTGTTCGGAAGCATGTGGGAGGCAACCAATCGATGTTTCTCTCTCACATTGATGTTTTTCTCTCTCCCATCCCCTCCCCTCTTTAAAAAACAATGAAAAAAAAAATGTCCTCAGGTGAGGATAAAAAAAAAAAGGAAAAGAAGAAATATATACACATTTAGAGGAGAAAAAATGGGCTTTTATACAATAATATAACCATTCCTTAGCTCTTAGACTCCTACTAAATTGCGTTGCCTTTTCTCTACCACAGGCAGAAAGGGAGACATGCCGCCTTGGTTCTTGCATAACCTGAGGGCCCTACGGGTCCTGTCGATCCAGAGACCCTACCTCTAGGTTAGAAGGCCAGAGAGACCGCACAGGGCTGGGCTGAAGCTAGACAGGTCACTGAGGGCCTTCTCTTTGTCCCTTAATCAGGGAGCAGCAGCCAGCAGCTCAGGCAGACACTCAGCCGGAGTGTGGCCAAGTAGGAAACCTGAGCTGTCGTCCTGGCCTCTGGAACTGCGGGGAGAGGCTTCCAAGCCCGTGGCCATCGTGTGTCTGCTGTTGCCTGCTTTCCCGCTGCAGGTGTGATAAGGAGTGAAGGTGTGGTTTTGCCAGGTGTTGGGGAGGCGGGGTGGAAGGGGCTAGACTGAGAGTCAGGAGGAGGGAGCACACCTTGGCTATTGTTGTTACGACAGAGCAAACCGCCTCCCTTCGCTGTGCTTCAATCTCCTCATCTGCAGAACGGGAGAGGGACTGGCCTAAATATGCTTCATGCTGACAGGGGGCCCCTGCAGAAAACCAGGCAAAGCGATTTGCTCCAAGGTCACGAAGATGATGGCTGAGGGGCACCTGGCCTCACTCACTACCTCCCTCCAAGCTCCCGCAGGGGCTCCTGCTGACCCAACCCAAACAGAAGACAGGACAGGGAGCCTGAGGATGCTGTCCACACTGATGAGAGGGTGTGGGTGGGCTCAGTGACGGTCAAGGAGACCCAGTGGAGCCCTGGCCAGGCAGCGCAGTTGGTGTATTGGCGGTGTAGTCCCAATACGCCAAAGTTGCAGGTTCAGGGCACATACAAGAAGCAACCACGAATGCATGTATCAGTGGAACAATAGACCAATGTTTCTCTCTTTCTTTTTCTCTCCCTTCTTCTATCTAAAAATCAATTCAAAAAATTTTTTTAAATAAAAAAAGGCGGCAGCCCAGGGGAAATGCCTCAGGAGCTCGTGCCATTTTCCTGTCAGTCCCGGAATGGTCCCAGGGCAGTGGTAGGCACAGCCTCCTTTCCCTGCTCTGCTGCTGAGGGAGCAGGTGGGGAGGTGGGGCAGGCTGGGGAGCAGGGCCTGCAGACCTGGGGGTGGCCCACTGGGGAGGCCTTGTGTGGGTGGGCGGAAGCAGGCAGGTTGCAGCTGCAGCAGCTCCCTCCTCCGACTTTGCAGGAAAGCCTTCTTCCCCCATTTTTACCTTTCCCACCCAGGGTCCCCTTCTGGCATGTTCCCTAACCCTACTCTGAGGGATGATTACAGATCGCACAAGGCTTTGAAAAAGGCTTTAAGACCTCAGGAAGTGGAGCCCCACAGGACGCATGCATGACTGGCAGGCAGGGTGGGAGGGTAGAGACAAGTGGGCCTGGTTCCTCGGGAGACCGCCAGGTCCCCAGGGAGCCTGAGCCTTTGTCTTGCCCTGATTCCTAGGAAAGGTTACTGCTGGGCCACACAGCCTGGAAGTTCCAAAGGCGGCCTGGAAACCTGCTCCCCTGGGAAGGCTCCGAGATAAGTCACAGCCCTAGAAAGGCTGGCCAGGCAGCAGCACCCAAGAATGGCCCAGCTGGGGTGCCACACCCTATCTCTCCCAGTAGGTGGAGCTGGCTTTAGGCCAGCCACCCCCCCCTCCCCATGCCTCAACAACCACCCACTTAGCAGCAGCCTCGTGTGCGTGTGAAGCGGGGTGGGAGGCGTGTGCACTTGTGAAGATGGTCTCCTCTGCCATGAGGGGAATTTCACCCATGAGCAAGAGAGCCCCGGTTCTTCCTGGGTGCCCACGCCCTTTCAGAGAAGCCTTCCACCCACAGATCAGGATGAAGCAGATCTGAAAAGCACAGGGTTGGTCAAAAAGCGCGTTATCATTTTTTCTATAAAATAAAAAACGCTTTTTTCATTTTCACCAAAACTTTTTTGATTTGGATGTCTTGAGTTCATGTCGGCTATCTCCCGCATGGTATAACGTTGATTGTTCTCAATTAACGTCTCGATTTCATCGCTGTGAACTCCAACTGGTCTACCCAATCCTGGAGCATCGTCCAGGAAGAAATCTTCAGCATGAAACTTTGCAAACTGCTTTTGACACGTTCAATCCGTCACACCTTCTCCATACACTGCACAAACCGTTTTTTTTAAGTTGTTTTTACCCTTTTAAAAATAATAAATGCCGAAAATGTTGCAAACTTCTTCCTTCTTCAATATTAAAAGTATTTTTTAAATGCACTGATATGACAGCTGTCACAATACACTCTAACAAAATTGTTTTGAATGAAGTTAAAGACAACTAAGCACCACTAGAGCCATCGTACGGAAAAAAAACCCAAACTTTTCGGCCAGCCCAGTAATAAGGTGCTTTCTGGAAAGAGCTCAGGATGGGGAGTCGGGACCTGGCTGCTTCTGACCCCGGCCTCCCTGCGTCCTTGCCAGGAAGCCCTGTGACTGAGTTGTCACTCAGTTGAGTACCATCAACTGCAGTTCAGTCCAACCGTGACTGTCTGTGAAGGCCCTTCTGCAGAGGCCCCAGACCCACCGAAGAGCCTCCTCTGGGGTGGCTTCAGGGCCTCCTTCCCGGCTCCTCCTCTCAGACCCGGGCCTGAGGCCTGCTCAGTGAAGCGTGAAGGAGGCCCCCCAGGGAAGCCTGAGGAGCAGGGGCCTTTAAATTATGGAGCAGCTTTCTTAGCCCCTCTCAGAAAGGCCCAAGCACCCAGCTAAATAATTCACCACCTCAGGAAGACCCAGTGGTTCCCGACACAGCCGAAGTAGGTCAGTTACCACCCTGGCCCTGGGTGGGGGTGTGGGGCTCAGAACAGCTTCCCCACCAAGCACTAGCACTAGGAGGGGAAGTGGGCTGGCCAGGCCTGGCTTGCTTGGCAAGTGCCCAGCTGACCCAAATACAGCATTGAGGTGGGGAGTACAGAGAGGAAAGCATCACCCGACCCCCCCCTTGTTGGCATGGACACAAACACCATTGCCCTTCCTCCCAGAGCCTCCCTCAAGGGTCCAGATAACCCACCACTTGAAACCCATTTACACACAAGGCCAGAGCCCTCCTGGAACCTAGGGGTTCTGTGTCCTCTCTTCACCTGCAGGTACCAGCTGGGGCTGCAAATGTTACCCCAAGTCACAAAGTGGAAGCAGGGCCAGCTGCAGGCGACCCGACGGGTCTGGTGCAGCCCGGGGCCTCGGCGCCACCCTGTTCCGACCTTCCTACTCTGTGCACTGGCTCCCAGCAAACCTTCTCTCAGGAATCAGAGACGCAGCTGGGGCCCAACGGGGCGGATGAGCCTCACCATTTCTCCTCCAGACGGCTGGGTGCCCTCGCCTGTGTCACAGCTTCACAGGGACACCACACAGAGAAGCCCGACCTCCCAGGCCACAGCCCTCCTCTATGGGGGGGCCTGCAAAAGACACAGGCCACGAAGGGCCAGGCCAGTGGGTAGCAGCACCAGGAGAGAGTGAAGCCTCGCTCCCAGGGCTCCTGTGGAGGCACAGAATCTCTGGCTCCATTCTTGGGACTCGGGAAATGAAATGAATGACTCAAACACCAGGTGGGCGGACGTACCCCTGCCCCACCTGACGTATGGCCCTTGGCAGACCGCATCCCCTTCAGACTCCAGTGACACAAAAGAGGGAAGGATAGAGAGGCTGCAAGAGCTCTCAGGCCGAGCCACTTCACTGCTGCCCCCGCTGAACCCTCGACATCTGTCCATCTCCAGTCACGGCCCCCCGACGGCAGCCTACATCCCGTGGAAGCAAAGGTCGGAGAGCAGTTACTTCGGACGATTTTTTATTTTGCATTTCATACATCATCCAGATTCACATTCTCGCAGGATCAGCAACTGCAACAGCCACCTCGCCTCCGAAGTCCGCAAGCGGCCGGAGAGCCACAGCCGCGGCCTAAGGCGAAGCACCGACGTGCTCACGAAACAAAAAATTGCACAATTTTCCCTTCATTTTTCTTAAACTAACGCCTGACACAAAGGCTCACGGCTGGAGAATGGAAATGCTTTTCTTCTTCATGCCTCAAACTAAACATTAAACTTATCTGACAGGGCGAACAAGGTCTCTTCAATAATTAATTGCACACACACACGAAAAATCCTTTATGATGCATAAATATTTTGTTACACAGGGTACAAAAATACTTTCACTTTTTGGTTGGTTTCGAAGTCTGGAAAGAACGAGGAGCAACGGCAGGGGCAGGGTGTGTGGTGGAAAGGTAAGCGAAGTGGGCAGAGGAGGATGCTCCGAACCGCTGCTGGCCCGTCTGAGGGGCAGCGGAGGACCCTGATCTGAAATGAAAACACTCCTCTTTGCTGGGCGGTCGCAGCTCTTCAGCCTGAAGTGTGTGGAGCGGTGGGAAGTGGAGGGTGGAACTGGCCGCAGGGCTCGGCCCCGCGGAAGCAGGCTGGGTGCTGGGCAGGGGCGTGGAGAGAGGGACCAGGAGTGATGAACCGGGAAAGGCCAGGACCTGTTGCTATGGTGACAAAATGCGAGAACAAACTGTACACTCACATATACACAAGTCTAAGTGTCTTAATTCATGCCAGAAAACATGCAAAATCAAATGCCTCGTTTCTCTGAGGTGAAGCTACAGAAGCAAGTTTGGAGCGGAGGGCAGGCCTTGCTCGTCCCAGTGCGGCCCCCGGAGCAGAGCCGGGTCTGGGTGTCCGGGGATCCGGAGAGCAGGCCCCTGAGTCCTCCCCTGAGGCCTGGGAGGAGGGCTCTGGGGCGGGGCGGGGCTGAGGAAGAGGAGAGAAAGGAAGCAGGAAGCAGTCCACTGAGTCAGGCTTAAAATTCACAGTCTTTGGAGGGAGGTGGCAGCTCTCCACAGGCTGCCCGGGGGCAGTGGAAGCTCGGGGCAGCTTCCTCCCCAGCAGGGGGCTTCGAGCTGCGGTAACAAGACCTGGGGGGGGAGGGGAGAGGTGGCGGTGAGCAGAGGTATGGGGCGGAGTCCGCGGGCAGGGGTGCGGGGACCAGGCCCCACCGGGAGCCCCGGTCAGGGCACTCACCCTGGGCCTCCCGGCCAGCACTTACTGAGGAACTAACAGAACTGGCGGTACTTCCATCCTTGCTGCGCCGTGTCGGAGGACGGGTACCAGCGCACCTGCAAGAGAAGCCAAGGTCAGGAGCCAGCCTTGCAGTCTCCCCTCGACCGGGAGCCGGGCACGCACGGTCTCCTGTGTCCCCTTGGGGTCCTGGTTCTGTCCCTGACTGGCCGACGACGGGCCAGTGTCACTCACCTCTAGGCATCAGTTTCTTCACCTGAAATGGGAGAGGCCACCGCACTGGCCTCCGCCGCCTCCTCCTCCTCCTCCTCCTCCTCCTCCTCCTCCTCCTCAGGGTGAGGGTTCAGAGAGAGAATGGTTCCGATGCTGTGCCCTCCACTGAACCCAACTGGGACGTGCCGGGCCGCACCAGGTGGAGTCTTGGCAGCCAGGGGCACTGGTGCCAACAATCCGCCCTTCCCTTTTCTTTACGGGGAGAGAGCGGAATTCCTAACATTAAAAGAACAAACCCAATACATCTTTGCTCAACTTCCTTGAGTCCCAGTGACCTCATGCAGCTACAGGCTACAGGTGATTACATCACGCGCAGGTGTGAGGGGTCAGTACGACAGGATGTAAAAACTGTACCAAAGCAAAGTCAGTCCCCCAAAGGGCAAGACTCCAGACATTGGTCCTGTCCTTGTACAATTCTGTGGGAGGTCAAGGACAAGACCCAGATGCGTGTCCTCCCAATCTCCACTTCCCTATCGCTCTTTTCCCTCCATGTTAACCCTCCGAAGCCTAGAGATTTGTAACCCACCAGCTGAGCCCTCGAGTGCGGGCCATCAGCTAGAGAACCCCAGCACTTTCCAGAAGGTCCCAGACATGCACCCCCTCCCCCACAGGCCTGCTGTCTGGAGGGTAAGCTGTGCTGGGGGCCAAGCCAAGCCTGCAGGGAAAGCCACTGCCCCAGTTACAGCCAGCATGGCTGCCTGGGTGAGGGTGGGGCCAGGGCACCGTAGCGGGGAAGTGAGGGGGAAGACCACCCAGAGACGGAGCCCGGGTCCCCTCAGGAAAGGAAGGGCTGGCACATAGAGCTGATGTAGAAATGAGTAGCGGCGGGGCAGCTGTGAGAGGCTGTCACCCAATAACCACCTGGGGTTGCAGAAAAGATTATCGAGTAACGACAGGCCAATGGGGGGTGGGTGGAAGCTTCCTGAGAACTGGCTCCTGGGCCTCCAACTGGGAGGCACTGTTCTGTGCAGCGCCCAGCTCTGGCCACCACATGTGGCAGGAAGTCAGGGGCGCTTGGGATGTAACAAGTAGCAGGGCAGAGTCTTAGGTCACCTGACCAATGCCAGGCTCTCCTCTGGGCTCCGAGCACATGGCATCACTGTCACCAGGACACAGCGGACCCCAGGCTGCTAGAACTACCTTGATTAAGCCCCACACCACAAAGAAAGGGTCAAGAGCCTCTTCTAGCCGTTGAGCTGTCCAGCCTCAGAGGCTATGGGATCTTCTTTCCTGCCTCCTAAACGTCTGGAGGTGGTTCCCTTCCTGCCCTGCTGATAGCTGAGTGGCAGAAAGCCTCTCCTCCCCTTTACTGGGCCATGGGTGCGTCTCAGCTGGAAGCCCAGCTGGACACTAGTGCTCAACCCCCAAGAAGGGCAACGAGGAAACCAGCACCACTGCTACCAGATAAGCCTGCGGTCCAGCTCAGGGAAGCCCCTGGTGGGTCCTGACCCAGCCTCCACCCAGCCTCCAGCTGGAGCGGCCCCAATAAGGAAGCGCCACCGCCAAGCTGGGTGCCCTGCAGGGCTAGAGGAGGGGGCGATAATGAATGAGAGTGGGAGGGGCACTGGAGGCCTCCTGCAGCTGCCTAAGGGGTCCCTCAGGGAGCCCCACTCTCTCTACAAGCGCTAGAATCCTGCCCCCAAGGCAGCAGCTCCCCCCAGCCTGAGATGGGTCAGCCATCTTCTCAGGGAGGAAGCAGAGGAGAGACCCCATTTCTGAGATTGAGGCCGGCCTGCCCTGGAGAGGGCTGCATTTCTGCTTCCCTCAGACACCTCGTTTCGGCCGGCGGTCCGAGTCCTCTCGGAAGCATGGTCCGTTCCTGTGCCGGCTCAGGATAACAGACCTCCAGGCCCTCTAGTTGTTCACAGGGGACTTGGGGTCCTGAGAGGATGTGCCCCTGGGTATCTAGAATGAACCAGGCTCCGAGAGGACCAGCATCTCAACAAAAGTGGGCATGAACTCAGTCCCTGCTCACATCTTGGGACTGACTGAGAAGGTACGCCAGGAAGTGAAGTGGGCAAAGGAATGAATCCACACGAGAAGAAATATAAACAGTCAATAAACACAGGAGCCTCACTCATCAGAACTCATCAATTAAAGTAATACCCAGTCTTACTTAACCCAGATGGGCAAGCCTGCACTTTGACCTTCTAACAGTTCTAGGAATCCATAAGGAAAACAAGCAGGACAGGTGCCCAGAGAGGTGTGAGCAATGGCGCCCGCTGCCACCCGGCCCGTCGGTGGCGAGAAGTGGTGCAAACAACCTACTTACCGTCTACAGGGACCCGACACGCTCCCACAGTGGGCTGTCGGACGTCCAGAACGCAGAGCGACATTTACTGATGTGGGAAAGTGTCCTGATATTTAGGGTTTAAAATGATTAAGTGTGTATATGGTAATTTTTGTAAAGATTCCTATACAGAGATTTACTTACAAACCTATACCCAACTATCTGCCAAGTCTAAGGACTAAAAGTAGCAATTTTCTAGGGAGCAGGAGGATAAACCAAAGGGAAAGAAGAACAAGAAAAAAAACAAACCAGCCTTCTTTTTTTCCATAAATGCAGACCTCTGGTAGCTAATGCTTATGAAATACTTAGCATGTACCACGTGCTGTTCTAACTAGTTTTCATGTACCAAGTTCCTTTAATTCTTACAAAACCCCATGAAGTTGCCGCTATTACCGTTCCACCATACAGACAAGAACACAGAGGTACAGAAGCTCATGCAACTTCGAGGTCATCAGTAAGTGGCTGAGCCAGTTTGAGGAAGCGGGGGAGCCACAGTGAGAGACCCCACTCCCTCAGATGAAACAGAAGCCAAAGTCTGGTCCAGGAGGACCCTGGGACACAAGGGGACATGGAGGACCCCTGCTTCTAGGCCACTATCTGTACATGCCAGAACCTAGTGTGCCTCTGCCACCCACACCTCTGGCCTGCCTCACCCTCTTAAAGGAGAAGCTTCTGTCAGGCAGGTCGGAGGCTGAGCAACATGGCCTCGTGCCAAGACAGAGTGGGAGGAACCCCATCCCGGCCCTTCCCGCAGGCCCGGTCCCTTGTGGCTCAGGCTGAGCTACTGGCAAGGGCATGCGGCGGGGTGTGCCCATCTGAGTAGAGAAAGGAAGGATTGCTCTTCATCCCCTCTTGCCCCTCAGCTGCCACCTCCTTCCCCCCGGGGGCAGAAAAATTTGGCTCTGCTGGTCCTCCAGGGTCAGAATAATCCCCTTAGGACCTACACGGCCCAGCACCTTCACTTAGGCATGTTCGCCCCCACTTCTGGGGCAGCGTTGTCAATGGGCAGGAAGGCACTCTGGGAAGGAAAAGGAAAAAATGCTACTGCTTGGGAAATGCCTTTATGCCTATTACTGCATTCGGCCCTAACAATGTCCTCGGCATTACTGTCGAGGACGTGGCTTTCCAGACAACGAGGAGCAGGGGCAGAATTACTTACTACTCGGACCGATCTCCAGTCATTAGTCTCCCTCCCCCAAAATGTCACTATCCTTTGAGACGGTCTCCACCCTCTTCCCTGGGTGACCAGAAGGCAGGAGCTCAGGCGCGTTGAGGCCTCCAGTCTCGGAGAGGCCAGGGGAGAAAAGTGGACAGTGAGATTGAGTGTCAGCCGTAGGACCTGGTACTTCTATAGCTGTCCCTTTGTACAACCCCAAGAAGTAGGTATGATTTAAAGAAAATTTTTTTAGTAGTTGTTCAATTACAGTTGTCCCCATTTTTCCCCCATTGCTCTCCCCTGCCCTGTCTACCCCCCCTAAAATAGGTATGATTATCAACATTCTACAAAGAAATTGAGACACAGAGAGGTTAAGTAATTAGCCCAAGGTCACACAGGTGTTAAAAGAGAGAGCCAGGATCTGGACTGAGGCAGCGGGACTGGAGGTGGCCAACCACAAGGCTTGGGGAGGGTGGGGGGCAGCCGGAATGGAGGACAACAGGAGGGCATGGGCCCCTCAGGGGCAGGTAGCAGCGCAGTGCCCCACCCAGCAGGGGGCTACCCTGAGAAGGGAAGGATGGAGGCGCCTCTCCTTACTCATTTGACACACTGTCCCTGGCTCCCAACCTCTGCCTTTCACTGTCTCGGCCAGGCGTCAGCAGGCGAGGCAGATCCTTTCACCCGATCTGGTCTAACCCTCTCATTTTTCAGATGAGGACACGGAGGCCCAGAGGTGAAACCACTTGCCAAAGGTCAGGTAGCTGACTGGTGGCAAAGCTGGGATCAGAGGCAAGGACCCCAGCAGTTACACTCCCCACATGGCCAGGAGCCATCGGAGATGACAGGGACAGTGTTCCCTGCTACCCACTCTGTGCCCACCACAGAACCCGATTTGTGGTAAACACCCAAACGTCTCCCTCTGGGGGAAGATCTTTACCACCTTCCTGCCCTGATCAGGTTCCCAGCTGCCTGTGCTGTGCAGCTGGGAACAGAGCCCGGGTTAGCATCTTCCACTGTCACTACAGTCCAAAGTGGCCACGGCCGGGGGAAGCCCCTGCTGGGGAAAATGGCTTGCTAGGGGAGTAGCCCCAGAATCCGAACCTTCCACCCTGGAACTGAGCCACCCAGATGTAACTAAGGACTCCAGAGGATCGAGACAGAGAGGAATGTAGCCCTCGGCCAGAGCAGCCGCCTCCTCCCGCTGCAGCTTCCAGCTCCTGTGAACTCTTCCTTCCTGGCTTCTCATTTCCTTTTCCTCCTCATCCCCTTCCATCACCCTGGCCCAGCCCAGGCAGCCTCTGTTCTCTCCCTCTAGACAGCACGGCACGCCCTGGCCAGGTCACTCTTTCCCACTGATCAGAGGCCAAGGTGGGTTCGCCGCTGCCCCTCGGCCCCTCCGTGCTACCTGGAAGTGCCTGGCCATACAGCTGGCATTCCTGTCACTGCCTCACAGGGATGGACCAGTTGGTACCTGCCCACCTGCTTGTCTGCCTCTCAAGCACCTGGCACAGCACCCAGTGAGCAGAGAGCCCTCCTGGCCCAGCTCCCCCACCCTGACCCTCCCCTGGAAGTCCTCGCATCCTCCTTCCAGCCCACGCACAAGCGAGAGCACCCAGGCTCGGTGAGAACAGGAACACTCGCTGAGCACTCGGGATGCTCGGCCCAAGTACCGTTCGTTCTAGCGCCTCTCATGTGTTAGTAATTTAAGTCTCATGACAACCCTGAGGAAGACAGTATTACCCTCCTTTCCACAAGACTTAAAAATCAAGGCATGGCCCTGGCTGGTGTAGCTCAGTGGATTGAGCGCGGGCTGTGAACCACAGGGTCACTAGTTCGATTCCCAGTCAGGGCACATGCCTGGGTTGCAGGCTAGGTCCCCAGTGAGGGCCGCAAGAGAGGCAACCACACATTGATCTTTCCTTCCTTCTTTCCCCCTCCCTTCCCCTCTCTCTAAAAATAAATAAAATCTTTATAAAAAAAAAAAATCAAGGCTTGGAAATCTTCAAGAGCTTTCTCAAGTTCATAAAGACAGGAGGAGCAGGAATAGGCAGCCGGGCCCCAGAAACCACACTCAGCTTGGGATGTGAACTGTGGCTTTGTCGCCATGGGCAGCACGCAGTGCAGTGCCACGAGCGTTCGGGGGGTGGTGGAACCAGAGCTGGGTCTCTCTCAGGGCTCTGCCTCGGACCCTCGATGCAGCCTCATGGCTTAGTCCCTCCCTCCTCTCTGTCAGAAACTGAGTCCTCACGACACTGTCACAGAAGACAGCAGTTCTGCTGAAGCTCTGGAGACACCACACGTGGCCCAGAGGCCGGGCAGGTACAAAGCCTGGCCAACTTAGAGGCTTAATTCCCCCCCTTTCTGCTTCTCCCCAAGAGGGAGAGCTTACCTGAGCATGCAGGGCGGCGGCGGCAGCAGCAGTAGCGGCTGGGTAGGTGAATGCAGCGTGTGAGATGGCTGGGGTCAGCTCTGTGGTGTACAGAGGGTAGGGGGCCCAGGCCTCTGGGGATGTGGGGATCAGAGCAGTCCCCATCAGGTCATCTACAAAGGGAGACAATAGGCCCCATCATCAGAACACCGATTTTCCCTTCCACCACCCCATTCCACACAGAGAAGGGGACTCAGTTCTACGGTTGAAGCATAAGGTCCCCATTCAGACCAGACTCCCCCTGAGACCAGGGTAAGAAGCTGTGTTAACTTGGCCGGGCAGGGTGAACATCCTGTCTGCTTTGAGACGCTCTCGATGGGCCTGCTCCGATCTTAAACAAGAGAAATCAGAGACAGTTTTGGGGAAGCTGGGCAAGGCTGATGGCTTAGGGGCTCAGGCTGTCTGAAGTCCAGCAAAGGCTGCAGGGCAGGACAGATGTGTGGGACCCACAGAGAGAGGTGGCTGTGGATGTGCCAAGGCAAGCAGCCTCCGCCAAAGCGGGGCATGCATGCACCCTGATTCCCTCAATGAGAGTCTCAATGTCTGCTCTCTGTATTAAACACCACTGGAGCTCTCAGCTCAGGCCAAGAGCAAGGGCAGCAGACTGTAGCTCTGAGGCCACTCACAGGGGTCCCGGGCAATGAAGTGTGCTCCTAGGGCAGGGTGCGCGCTGGTGGGATTTGGTGTAGCCATTAGCTTGTTCTTGGCCATCTTGGTGTTGGCTTTGGCAAACTCTAGCCTCAGGGTCTGTGGGTTCTCTGGATCAAAGCGAACACCCTGTATCAGAAGGAAAAAGAGGGGAAGACTTCACTTTGTAGAACCCAGACTGTCACTGCAGCGGGTACAAAAGGTCCCCAGAAATGTCTTGCCGGAAAGACTCGCCCACATGGGGCCAAGACAGAGGATCCACTGCTTGGGCCTTGTGAGTAGTGACATTTGGCCAAGACAGCACAGCCCAGGACTCTGCCCCAGGGCTGCTGGGAAATAAGGTACTTCTCTGGGCCCTGTCCTTGGGCGTGGAGTTGGGGAGGGTTTGCAGAAGACAGAACAAGGACACGCGTTGCCTGGGCAGGGGGTCTACGGGTGAGAGAAAAACCTGTTCTCCGTCTACTCACATTCAATGCATTCTTGGCTGCTTCTGCTCCTGCCCGGCTATCAAAGATCACAAAACCAACAGGCTAGCAGGAAAAAGAGAGAACACCCTTGCATCTCTCCCAACATTTATCTCCCCTCCACAGACAGACACACCAAAACCCCCCAAAATAATGAAAAGCCACTCTCGCCCATTTCCTTCCTATGTCCAGCTGGAACAGAAGTTCTGGTGCACCAGAAGCCTCCCACCAGGTACCACAGTGTGGGAAACGATGCCGACTGAGCTTTACCCACTGCATTGAACGTCGCCATCTCAGTAAAAGTCTTTTTTTTTTTTTTAAATGCATGCAGATAATTAAGAGTAAGTTAGTTCCATGTTTTCTGCGTGAAGTAAGGGACTCCAATATACCAAGTGCACGGGGAGGTTCCAGATTCAGTCAAGGGCAAATAGGTTGAAACTCCCCCAACTTCATCTTGCCAAGATTCAGTCCAGACCCCGAACGGCCCCCCGCCGCCATGTCTCTGGGCCTCCGCCTTGGCGCCAGGCTGTGGCTCCTCAAGGGTCAGAGAGGGAGGGCCAGGAGCTGACTGGTAAGAAGGAGGAACCTGTGGGGGCCACTTTCATCAGCCCAGGACTGAAAAGGGACACAGGGAGCAGGTCTCAGCTCCCAAAATGCCTCAAGATGGAGGAAAAGGCGACAGACATAGTTCCAAGCTCAGCAGTTGGGCTGGGCTGAGAGGAAGAAAATCCTTGGAGAGAAATTACCTGTCGTGACGTGAGCTTGATCAGGGACCCTTCATACCCCTGCAGAGAGAGGTTAGTCATTAACAGGGAAGGTCAGAGCCACCGCTGTGCTGTCCCAGCCGCCCCTGACATCGCCCGTCTTTTCCCTACTGCTCTCCTGTCTCATTCTCACACTCCTCTCCCCCAAAGTCGACCCTCTCGGCCCTCCGCCACTGTTGGGCGGCCTCCACCCTGCATTCTGAATCACATGGAGTGGCGCGTGGGTGGGCATCACGCCACAGCGGTCATCATTTCACGCGCAAATTCCTGTTCGCTCCACTGACTTGTAATCCAGATGTACCAAGCTTACCTTTTTAAGTTTTCTCATCTGCAAACTGAAAAGGCTACAGGGAATCTCAAAGATTATTTATATGGCAAAATCTACGGAGATTCTCCACATCCCCGCTTTACACATGAGGAAACAGAGGCTCAGAGGGGGTAAGCAACCAACAGAAAGCACCATGTGAATTAACACCACCAGGACAGAGTCAGGTGTGTGATCTCAGTTTTTGGGACTGTCCTACGTCTTCCTGCTGCCCAGTCCAGGTCAGAGATTCATTCCTGATGCTCCGCCTCCACCCTAGGCTCCATCCCCGCCTGTGGATGGCTGGGCCCAGACTCACCTTGAACGGCCTGAAGAGCAGATAGAGTTCTCTGGGTTTAATGTCCACAGGGAGGCCACTGACGAACAGTGTCCGGACCTGGGGACAGAGACCACAGTGGTCAGGGCCAGACTAACCGAGGGGGAGGGATGACGGCCCTTCCATCAGGAAGGAACTGGATCCTTCCAGAGTTAGGGAGGAATTCTGTATTTCCTGGGCCTCCTCTGAAGGCCAAGGCAAATGAACACTCAAGAGTTTTTTAGCATTTAACTTTTTGAAGCCCTTCCTGTGCGCATTCCTTTCTCTAGGCTCACGGTGCAGGTGTCACTCAGCAAGCGCCTGCTCTGCACCTCTGGGCGAGGCTGTCCAGGGCGCGCGCACAGGAGAGAGCCCTATTTAATAAGTGCACAGATGAAGGACCCTCTGATATCCGAAGCAAACTATGGTGTCTTATGTCCCGCCCCACCTCCACCCAACACACAAGTTAAAATGTATATATTTTCCCGCAGATACCTAAGGACCCCAGGTTGAGAGACTCTGCCTGGTCTCAGGAAGAGGCAAAGATGCAAATGGAACACAGGTGCTACGCCACATCCTAGAGCGACTTCAACAGAGGGCCCACCACTTCCACATCCATCTCCTAGTGCTTCTCATATAAGCTCTTCAGTGGCTGGGAATATGTTCTATTCTTGCCTCTATGCCCAGCTCCTAGTATGGTGCTGGTACTGTTTACTGACTAAGAGACCTGGGTAAGAACTCGGAGATGGAACAATTGTGCTGGGCTTTGAAGAATGAGCACGATCTCGCTAGCTTCAAGTGCGGCAGGTGATGCTGTAAGTTATGAGCCTTGCCCTCGACGCGGTCACAACTTGGTGGTGAAGCCAGGTCTAGACACCAGATGTCCACCCTGTGACTCCAGCCAGACCTGACTTCCTGAACTGCGTGACGGCCTGTGGGACGCAGCCAACAGCCCTGCTCTAGACAATGCCTTGATGAGGAACCGGGGCAGCCCGGCAATGTCACAGCCGATGCGCACACATCTCGACAACTTAGCCAGGAATGGCTAAGGAGCCCAGCTGTTGGTAACCGGTGTCAGCGCCCTCACCCCCACAAGAATGACTCGAGCCTGTGCCTGATTTTAAAAAAATGGGTAAGAACAAGCTTCTTCTCTCACATGAGTTTTTGCCAAGAAGCAAACCCTGCCATTTAGGGCACATGGCCTCCGCCTTAGTCATGCCCTTCCCTCACCGGACACACCCAGCTCCCGGGCCCGGGGAGCAGGCTCTGTCACTGCACTCCCCGGCAACTCCGAGCCCCTGTACAGGCTGCATTCAAACGCTGGCCTGTTCCCAGAGGCACCTGGGAGAAACTGGACAGCCGAGGCTTCAGGGTGGGCTCAACCGAGCCCCTGGACTCCAGAAGGCAACCATCCTCTACACCCTCTGCCCTTTGAAGGAAGGGCCTTTAATTTCCATGTAATCCCCTACACGGAAGTGACTTGCTAGGGTCACCAGCTTTCCTCAAACAGCAGCAGACCTGGCACACATCTGGACTCGCAGAGACGATACCTGCTTCTGGGTGCCAGGACTTGGGCACCCAGCCCACCCTCAGAGGATGGGCTGAAGGAGTGCAAGCCAGCCAGGGGCCCACTGGGTGGGCCTGGGTCACCCCCCGCCCTCTGTCCTGCGATGGTGGGACGTGGTTTGGGCCAAACACACAGAGCCAGAGTCACCCCGTAGAAACTTCTGTCCCAGTTCCTCCTGGGCCACCCTTTTCACCCCGGCTAATTTTAAACCCTTCCTCAAATGGCTCCCTTCTGGCCGGACCTCCCCAGGGGCCCTCTTAAATAGCCAGTTCTCAGCACAGTTTCCTGCTTGGGTGGGGGAGGGGGCAGGAGAGGGTATCTTTCCCTCATTCCCAGCTCAGATCCTTGTTTCCAGCCCTCCCTTTGGGCCAGATGTTTCTAGACTATTCTCGTGGTTTCTGTCTTTTAGGCTCGGAAGCGCTCGAAGGGCTACAATACCGCTCCTGCCGTGTCCCTGGCCGCCTCCCCGGAAACAGACTGAGGCCGAAGCAGTTATGGATTAGGCGGTGGGTCCCTGTACACCAGGTCACAGACCCTTGGCTGGGATCAAAGTCTGGGAGGCTAAGTCACAGGAAACCTGGCCTGACTAGCCTCTCTGGTTCTCACTTGATCCTCGCTACCCTGGCAGATGACAGCCTAGCCTCTGTGTAGGCAGGAAACTGAGGCCTGAGAAGGGCTCAAGGCTGGGTAAGGCCCAGGCACCCTGAGTCAATCGTCTGGTCTTCCAGCAATCCACGGCTGTGGGGACAGATGGAGTGGCACTTGGGTGGCCTCATCAGCCTCATGGTGGGTCAAGTGTGCCCATCAGCCATTCAGTAGTCAGTCCCTTCCTTAGGTACCTGTTCAGGGCGACAGCAAAGCTGGAGTGATGGGGGCAGAGCAAGAAACCAGCAAACCGGAGTAGAGGGAGGCAGAGGCGCAGCAGGCTGGCCAGCTACGCGCCGAGAGGTTCTAGAGCCCACCCACCTGCCTTTCTGCGTCCAACTCCCTCTGGTCCTGTCGCAGCCCATCTCCTCCAGGTCCCCAAAAAGCTCCAGGGGCACCAAATACAGCTGGTCTCAAGGCAGCTGCTTGTGCCGCCTCTCAGGTCACTCTCCCTCGTTCCTTAAGAGAAGGGCACCCATCCCACCCATCCTTCACTACCTCACTTCCCCTTGCTTCCTCTGAAGTCCTACGGGGCCCTTAGGGTCCTTCACATCATTTCTACCTGTTTGAGCTTATCCCTCACCCAGACTCTATAAAACCCCAGAGGAGGGAGCCAGGTCTCAAAATCTTTCATATCCTCCAAAGCACTGAGAGCCAGGCCTCGGCAGTGGGAATCCAACCTCTCTGTGCACCTTAGTCCTTCCAAAGAAACTCCCAGTCCGAGACAGACAGGGCTCAGAGTGGCCGACAGAGTAATGCCATAAATGGCAAAGACGACCAGCTTTAGTGAGGCCACAGTTTGCACCCCAGCCTCAGGCCTGGCTTGGGGAAGATGCTTCATGTCTTGGAATCTGTGTATCTGCACAACATGGACACCACCGACCTCCAGGACGGTGCCCGACTCCATGCCTGGCACACAGGAGGTGCCACAAAATGTGCATTTGCTCAGGGCTCCTGTGATCACAGCAGTCACCTGCACGCAAACCTCACCCACCAGCTACCACGAGCCACTTAGTTACAAGTGCCTGGGCAGGCTGGGCCAGTGCCAGGTCAGTCTGGAGCTGGCAATGCAGGTGAGACGATCTCAGCCGGTCACTGGGTTCCTTTTCTCTCTTTACCAGGGAGGTAACATTTGAGGGAAAGGCGCCTCATTTTACAGACGAGGAAACCGAGGGTCAGAATAGGAAGGTGACAAAGCAAGCTGACAGCACAATCAGGATCTCTGCAGGGACAGCAACATGCAGTTACTCCTCCAAGGCCTGGCCAGTTTAGTCCTGTGTCTCAGGCCAGCATCAGACAGCCCCTCCCGTGCCCCTCGCTGGTGCCAGTCTCCTGACGATGGGGCCCAGCACGCACCAAAGGGCTGCATGCAGCCCCTGACGACCGGCTGACGCCAAGATGATCCACCAGAGAACCCACGTCCTACCTACTTCACAAATGTATTGTAAGAATTCACCACAAAAATGTTTTCAGTATCTGAAGGGAGCAAAAGGGGTTGTTCCCACAACCCCAGGTTACTAGCAGTCACCGAGCCCGTTTACGTGGCCCTTCTCCTTCTGTACACTCGCCCTTTCTCCAGAAGTGGCCACACAACCCATGGGATTATTTTCGTTCCTGTCCTGATACGTGGGAAAACACCGCAGCCCTTGTAAGACGACCATCTTCAATGGCAAGTATGAGCAGATGGTGCTAGGCCACGGCCACGTCCTTAGCACAACTGGAAGATGGTTTGGGATGGGGTTCAGTGGGTACTAGGGCGGGGGCTGGGGGGGTGGGAATGCAGAATGGATGGAGGGAGCATCCTGAGAAGTCAGTAAAAGAAATATGTTGAGGAACATCAACATCAGCTCTTTCTGATGAAATCTACGGGAAGCACCAAATTCAATGCAAAGAACTTGGCCCAGAGAGGTGTCCCACCACACAGGACATCGCAGACATGGCTGTGTGGCCTGCACGACACGAGAGCAGACTCGGCCTTGCTGGAGGTCCCAGCCAGCACCAGGCCTGCCCACAGGAACCAGCTGGCCCTTTGGCACAACCGAGTCCCTTGTCTAGCAAGGCTCTGGGGGCTCCTGAGGCAGCTCTTTCCTTATGCAAGTCCTGCTGCCAGTCTTCCTCGGAAGGTGCTGTGGGTAAGGGGTGGGGGGAGGTCCAGCCCCTTCTTCTAAGTCCACAGGCTCTCACTGGTCGGCGGACTTCCTGGGGTTGTCTGGGTCTTTGCTGTGTGCTCCTGGGCTCTTTCCCGTGCAGCCAGTGCTGGACCTAGAGTGCCTACGGGTTCCCAACCACCTCTTGACCACGCCTCACCTCGTCCCCTGGTGGCCCCAGAATCTCACTCCCAATGCTCCAAGGGAGGGGCCAAGAAACACAGTGCCTGAAAGGCACAGGAAGGGGTGGTCTCCCCTCCCAGAAGAAAAGTTTAGGAGGATGCCCTGGCTGGTGCAGCTCAGTGGACTGAGTGCTGGCCTGCAAACTGAAAGGTTGCTGGTTCAATTCCCAGACAGGGCACATGCCTGAGTTGTGAGCCGCATCCCCAGCTGGGAGCGTGTGAGAGGCAACCTATCGAAGTATCTCTCTACACATCAATGTTTCTCTCCCTCTCTTTCTCCCTCCCTTCCCGTCTCTCTAAAATAAATAAATAAAATTTAAAAAAAGGTTTAGGAGGAGCCTCTCAACCACACTTTTTTTCTTTTTGAAGATTTTATTTATTTTTAGAGAGGGAGAAAGAGAGGGAGAGAAACATCACTGTGTGGTTGCCTCTCGCATGCCCTCTACTGGGGACTTGGCCCGCAACCCAGGCATGTGCCTTGACTGGGAATCGAACTGGCAACCCTTTGGTTTGCAGGCCAGGGCTCAATCACACTTTCTAATACCAGCGAGACAGAGGACGCAGGCTCCCGGGGCTGTCCAGTCCTTTCCTTCGTGATAAGAAGGGGAGCTGCGGACTGTCATGCGGGTCTTCCTCTCCTCTCTGCAGCCCTCTCAGCCCAGAGGTTAAGAGCTCACCTCACTTTTCATAGGGAAAAGAGAAGTAGGAAGAAGGGGCTCCGCCAAGCTCATTCACGTCTATATGTCCATGATGTTCTTCTATCAGGAAAATGGAAATCTGTTTAAAGATCTTCAGAAAAAAATGAAATCAAACAAAAGCCTTCAGGAGCGAGGTGGCAGGGACACCTAAGGCATCAGCCTCACAGCACAAATTCAGGCTTCTGTGGCAAAAGCTTTCAGACAGGACACTGATGGATCACTACCCATCCAGGGCACATCTCTCTTGGCTCTGGACACTCCAATGGGCAGGCCTGTCACTCAGGGGTCCCCACGCCAGTCTAGCTTCCTCGAGGGTGGCTGCTCAGGTCTCCCTCCTCCCCAGGGCACACATAGGCCCAGCTCACAGCAGGACCTGCAGGAATTAGGGGAAACGGGCTGGCAGGGGAGGAGAGGGGGCGGGTGTTCTACACAGAGGAAAGCAGCCAAGCAAAGCCCCTAGGTGAGGTCAGCAGCGGCCAGAGCCCTCCCTCCCCAGTGAAGGAGACCCCATACTCAATCAGAGGCCAGGCTGGGGTTTGGCCACTCCCTTCTCACCAGGTGTGTGCCCCCCTCTGCAAGGGGAGGGGCAGGCCTGATGCTGAGGGCTCTGTAGCTCTACCCTGTCCCAACTTTTCAACACAAGAGACCTCCTTCATACTGGCCAGTAAACACTCACCGTCTCGGTTAAGGGCAGCAGCAGGGTATTGCGGCCCAGAGAACAGGCTCCATAAGCACCAGCTTTTTTTAAAGATGGAAAGGGGAAACACAACTTTCAAAAACAGTGGTATGCCCGCGGATACTACATCCTCTTCCCTCTGACTCTGAAGGACAACCACAGCCTTCTACCTACCCCGGCCGGTAAGCTCCAAGACGGCAGCCTGTGCTCCAGGGTGCACCTGCTCAAAGGACGAGCCTTTCTCGACAAAGGATGCTGAGGCAGGAAGACATGAGGGCCACTCCCCACTCTTTCCCCACTCCACTCCCAAATAGATCCCACAGGTCCACCAGGAACACTCTGCTCCAGAGGACAGGCTCCTGCCTTCTAGGCAAATCCCAGCCTCATGAGGCTGGGATTCAGGGAAAGACACAGTCAGGAAACTTGACTCAGGGTGATAGAAACATTCTACCAAAGAGGTAAAGATGGTATTTGAAAACTGATTCTTTGTAGCAGTTCCTTAGTTTAGCATCTCTGAAAGTTAGAATTCAATCTGCAAAGGAAAAACTCTTTCAACTGTCTACTCCGTCAAAATGTTCAAGTAACGCGCTTACTTCAAATCCCGCCTACTGGCTGCTTAGCATGAACTCTCCCAGTGTCATCTGGATGGAAAACACCACTTAGGGAAGGGGGTGGAATCCAAAAAGGGAAAAACAAGCCTCTCATAAGCCCCTCCCACATCCTTCCCCAGCTCCCAGCCCTCAGCAGTGACTGAGATGCAGAATATTTGAGCTGGAAGGAATCTTATTTTTAGGTGAGGAAACCAAGGCCCCTGGGGTCCAGCAAGTTGCTTGTGGTCACGGAGCACACCAGAGGCAGACCCAGGGTCCCCAGGTGCTCACAAGTCAAAGCTCTTTTGCAAACCATGATGGCACACCGCCACCCACTCAGACTCCAGTGGGGGCAGCCTGGGACACCTGGGAACAGGTAGGTGGCCTTCAGCTCCTGAGCTAAGAGGGCAGAAACAGGCCCTCACACAAGGCCAACTGGGGGGTCCCACAGGATGACTCCATGGTCGGTCCCCAACAGTTAGTTATAAGGAGGTCAAAGGGAAAACTGACAGACTGCCAACTCTCAGCAGCTGAGCATGGCCTTGTGCTCCACTGACTAGGGGAGGTGGGGGTGGGAGGCTAGAGCAGGGTCCCTCGCACACCTTGGACAGGACAGCTGGGCGCATGTAGCTTAAGGAGGCCTGAGCCCAGGCCCCCCCCCCCCCGCACCAGCCCCCCGCCCCAGCCAGTCCATGGAGGTTTATGAGCTGTAGCTTGCTTATATACAGCTATGGCTTTCCTGACATAAAGACACTGAAGATCCTTTTTGAGCTTACACCAGCCATCATCACACCCAGCTCTGACCTGGCTTCTCCCAGGGAAAGGGACCTCACTGAGAACCAAGACAGGGGACTCGGGTTCAGCCTCCTGCTCAGCAAACCACTGCTGACCAGACATGGACACAAAAGGAAAAAAGCCTTGAACCAACTGCCAGGGAGCTTGGGTTGAAGTCGCAGCCCTGCCAGGCAGGTGGCTTCGTGGCCCCCTCCACTGCCTCAGCAGTAAAGGAGAGGGGTGGGTTAGTCTCAGGGTTCTTCACACCCACCTTCTAAGATACCAGGGAGCAGCAGAAGGTGGCCTCTATCTGCTCTGAGCTTTAATGCTTTCCTTCTGCCCACATGAGGATGAAGACAGCAGTGAAAAAGAGGCTAGAGAACGAGGGGGTAGGAGAGCAGAGGGCAGAAGCCAGGCCCTGGGCCGAGCTGGGCCTGGGGTGTGAGAGGAGTCGTTGCTGGGGCAATACTAGGGCCGCCTGACGGAAAGCTCAGAGCGGTTCCCCTCCCGTGCAGAGATCTCTGTGGCCAGGGTTTTCCCGTAGTGTATGTCTGGAGGGGGTGGGGTGGGGGCTGGGTTCTGCCTGGGTCCCATGCTTAGGCTTGGCACCAGCATGGTGCTCTTACCCCTCCCAGGGGGGAAAGAAGTCCCTCTGAGTGAGGCCACTTGACGAGAGGTGGATGGAATGTGGCGACATGGCCTCCAGACCCAGGACTTATAAGGGCTGAACAAGGGCACAGGAATAAAGAGCAAGCAGACACAGCCAGACAGTGGACAGGAATGGAGATGCACATGCTCCCAGAACCCCAGCACTTCCCGGGCTTCCTCCAAGGGCTCTGGGCTGCTCGGCTCCCGGCTCAGGTCGCCAACACTGTCGTCACAGTCTTAAAATTTGGTGTGGAGTCCAGGCTTAGGGTCTATTGCAGTGTTCTGCTTGCCCCTGCTGTAATTCCAGCCCCAAAGCACGTATCATCAGGGCAAGACTCTCAGGCCCCAACCGGGCAGCACTTCGTGGTTTCCAGGTTCTTCACGCTTATCACTGGCTCAGGAGCTCGGCAGTCCTCTAATGTGATAGGCAAGAGCGGTACTGGCCCATTTCACAGATGGGGAAACCAGCTAAGGGAATAGGTGCCTGGCCAGCCAGTGGCAGAACTAGGAATCAAGTCCAAGTTGCCTGGGAAGTTGGGGCTCTTCCCCCAGAGCCTGCAAGGTGCCTGAGGCTTTGACTGGGTGTGTGTAGGGGTGGGGAGCCAAGTTTTCTAAAGTGAGAGACAGGGCCGGCATGTATAAAGTGTTCGATAAGAAGGCTGCAGACCCCACACCGGCTCTACTTCTACCCCAGGAATAGGCTGACCGTCTGCGCAGCACACCTGGTCAAAGCCGGGCGTGAGCGCCACCCACACCTCGCTTAGGGAACCAGCACGAGCCGAGCTAGGCAGACTCGGTGCTGTGGCCAAGCGCCTGCTTTCCATTTGGTTCCAGACAGACCAGGGCCCAGGGCTTTCAGAAGCACCCTGGAGTGGCAGGCTCCTAGGGCCCCCGGCATGGCAGCCCCCAAAGCAAGGCTCGCTGCCCTTCTGTGACATACACCTCTCATCCTTCCTGGTACTGTGTGGTCAGCCAATGCAGCTCTATCGCCTGTCCCCTGTACCGGACAAGGGTTGCAGCTGTCACCACTGCCGCACAGCACCCCACAGACTCAAAGCTTTGGCTGAGGGACACCTCACACCCCTCTCGCAGCTCCAAAATCAATACCTCCAACCCCTTAACCCACATGCTGTTATTTTAGCATGAACACACCATGCCGGCAACACACGGACGAGGTCCCCACACCGCCCACTGGCTGACGGAGCCTGGCAAGGGACGTTTCCTAAAGTAAGGGTCCTGCTGGGAGAGGCTGCTGTCCAGGGGTGGAAGCTGCCCTGTCATAAACACATTAGGGTCCCTCCGTCCCCAGCTGTGCCTGCACCTGGCCACAACTACCCACCAAGAGTAGAGGACAGTCTAGGCAGAAGCTCTTTACAGCAACAAAGGTTCTCAAAAATGGCCTCAGGTCCTATTCCAGTAACCTCTCCTGACCACCCCCCCACACCAGTAAAAGCCCAAGACCCATTTGGGGAAGGGGAGGTTGGCCATTTCCAAGAGGAGCTAGGTGCTGCAGACACTTACCCAGCGGCCTCGTCCAGGTCAGGCCCTACCCCTTCTCCCTGGGAGCCCAAGTCCTGTTCAGAACTACACAGGCGGTCTTGATGACTTGTGACAGCCACGAACTTCTGCTCAGTCAGCCATAAATGACTAAAGGCCATGGCAGATGGGTCTAGGCAGACCCTCCCACCACACCCACCCCTTGCTGTACTCCAAAGCCCCCTAGCACAGATGGATCCACCAGTGGACGGACTCTTCAGGGAGGGAGGACCCAACAATTCTGCCACCTGTCTAGCCTTGGCACATCTTTGAGGCAACCTTATTCTTCCCATCCAAGGGCAGAATAGAGGGAGAGGCAGAAACCAAGGCGCCTGTGCCGGTCCCTGGGGACGCAGACAGGGTCCTGGCATACAATTTCCACGGGTTGCCTGCAGACCGCCGCTCACAGCAGCACGGTTCCTGAAGAGCAGCAATGGGCTCTGCCCCACCGCCTCACGGCTTTGCCGGGGGCATGAGGACCCTTCTGAGGCAGCCATGGTCAGGGGATGGCAGAGAACTCCAGCATTCTTGCTCGGCTCTGAATGACAAGAGGTAGGTGGCCTCTGACCAGGAGCTCAGCCGTCAGGGCAGGCAGGAGGGGCTCCTTCTCTCCGCCACCTGCCAGGCCTGCCTGGAGGTCCAGTGGAAATCACGAGCAAAGGCCCAGCATCCTGCGAGGTCCTGTCTTGCCTCTGTTTACAGTCGCCAGCTACCCACTGACGATGGGGATGAGAAGTCAGAAGTCCAAACGCTGAGAGAGATTTAGAAGCTGGCTCTCCCTGGGGCACACTAGCCAAGCTGTCTGTGTGCAGGGAAGGAGGGCATAAGGAGGAGTTCCAAGGCAGTGGTCCCCCAAAATGACAGGCAGTCACGTAAGAGCAAGCACAGGCTTCCTAGCCAAGGTGCCGAAAGCACTTTAGTCACGGTGTGCGAGGGCGGTCAGCCCCCCGACAGGGCCAAGGGGGCGCCTGCCTGCAGAGAACAGGAAAGTGAAAATGACCTGGTTTGGTTTCCACTGTCACCGCGAGATGGCAATTCGAAACAATACCTGTGATCAAATGCTTACCCGGCAAGGACGGACAGCTCCCCTCACCCAGTCCTGGGATGCCACCAGACCTAAGGGACCGGCTCCTGAGCTTCTACCGAGACTGGGCATCCCCCAAAGCTCAGAGTTCGAAAACTTTAGTTGCAGGATTTGTTCTCGCCCTGCCCCCAAGACTCACGAAAAACCCTAATACAAACAGAACAGGTATAATGTGGCAAAGAGCAAACGCTGGATTCAAATCCCAGCTCACCCACTCGCAAGCTGCAGGAGGGCTACCTAACCTCGCTCCCAGTGCTAATGATGTAAGTAACTCATGGGGCTGTGGTGAGAGCTGCGGGTGTTCAAATGGCAAAGTGCTCAGAGCGATGTCTGGCTCAAATACTGTATGTGGACTCACTGTTATTAGCTAGCCTCTCCCATAGGTCACCTGAGCAGAGGGGACCCATCCACGGCCACACCCAGGAAGGAGAGGAGCCTGCCTTACTGGGATCTGCCTGAATCCACCTGCTGGGCCCTGTTCCCAGGTAAAAGCCAGAAGCAGAGATGTGTCCCTTCCCTTAAACCAGTAAAAGCCTGGAGACGGAGTACCGAAAAGTCCCAGATTCTGTCAAGTGGTTTTGATGACAGAGAAAAAATATATGAGAGGGGCGTGCCCAGGGTGCACACTGGACCCCAGAACCCCTTCACATTCATCACACTCATCCCTGGTAGGACGGGCCAGGGATGCAGCTGGTCCCCGGAGGGAATATGATGGGCCCAGGGGCACCAGGCCGTGGCCCAGCAACAGGGAACGCAAGGAACAAGAAAAGATGGGGGTGGGAGGACAGCAAGGGACCAAGGCTCTCAAGGCAAACTGTCACCCCTTTCTTTAGCTGCCGTTAATCCCTGCCTATGGTTTACCACCAGGCTGACAGAAAACTTCCGTAACTCCTGGAGACTCATCCCTCATCCCAAGATTCCAAACGCTTCCCTCCCCTTCCGGGACCCCAATGAGTAATTACTATAACTTAGCATTACCTTCTGTTATGAAAGTAAGGTCTCCATTTTTCAAAATAGAATGTTTTCCAACCACATCCCCCCCCCCTCCGCAGAAACACTGTACTACCTAGCGGTCCCTCCAGAGTCACTCAGACAGGACATGCTAGGGTCCAAGGCTGAGCAGCATCGGAAGCAAGCGTGTCCCGAGCAGGGCCCATGTGGCGTATCACCTAACCTTCCACAGCCTGGGCACCGCAGGACCTGCCCGGGGGAGGGTACAGCCTCTGCACCGGCACTGACACTTGGCTCTTCCCCTGCAGATGTTCCCCGTAATTCCTCGTAGCCCTCCTTAGCTTTCAAAGGGTGCCAACGCTTCTAACACATCTCCTTCCCAAGTGGCTGAAAAATGCCAATTTGTCCCCAAGCTTGCATAACCATAGTGTGCTCCCCAATAATGCTACAACACAGCAAACTTCTGGTAGTCACCCAAACAAGCCATCTGGTTCTGCAATCAACCCTGTTATTCTCCCTCCTTGGAATGCCTTTCCCACTCCCCTAGGTCTAACAACCGCCCGCTCAGCCATATCTCAGGGAGGGCTGACCTCTAACTTCTCAGTGGCACCGCTGTACCGCTTGCTGACATCCCTTCATTTTATCTGCGTGTATTTAACATTCCATCGCTTCCCGGCAAATCTTTCTCACCTCCCAGTCTGTGATCTTTTACCTGTATCCCTGACCCTGGTTTGGAAGAGGAACCTAATGCTTATGATATGACTGAAGCCTCCATGGGTAGGGTAGGCAAGCAGGGAGGGTCCAGGCTATACAAACAAAGCATTTGTCAAGAGTCAAGGCTATAAAAAGACAAGCAGCCCCTGGAAACCCCATCCTGGAACCACAAAAAAACCCACACCTCTTTTCCCAGTGATCTCACACCTTTCGGAACCGAGGCCTTAGGGTGGATAAGTCAGATTCCTTGGGTTTTCCAGGGTTGCTTCAGTTAATCTCTAAGAGTCACCTGGGAAGAGCCAGCCTAGGTCAACCAAGAGAATAAGTCACTACTGCTCATGCAGATTCCCCAGGGTGGGGTGGGGTGGGGTGGGGGCAGCTCTTAGGGGTTGCAGAAGGAACTGCTTAAGGGCATCCCAGCTACAGAGAAGGAGTCCAGTTCTAGCTCAAATCACCCATCCAAGTTGGGACAGCAGCAAGAGAGCTCCCGGCCCACTGTTCAGTCGCTCATCAGGGGAGGGAGCCAGTACTCGTGCTTACCTGACCAGAGCAGACACTGGGCTCCAGGAGAAGCCCAGAGCCTTGGTTTTAGACCTTTAACCGCGAGCCCTGGGCCCTCCCCCAACACCAGCTGCACTAACTCCCTGAGCCACCACAGGGCCGTGGCCACCTCCATCCCCAGGGAGTAGCAAGGACTCCACTTCTTGAGGATTCTCCCTCTGTCTAAGAAAAGGCACTTAGAAAAAGTGGCCAGTACCTGAAATGTTTTCTCCAAGACTGGTCTGGCCACATGGTTCGCCTTCCCACATCAAAGTGGTGGGTCTGAGGGGTTAGCCCGGCCTCTTGGGCAGTGTGAGGTCCCTGTTAAAGTCAACCCTCCAGAAGAAGTGGCATTTGGGGTATTTGTCCAGCTTCACAGGAGACAGCTCCTCTCCCTCAATTTCAGCCCACAGGAGGCCAAGCAGAGACCCCACACATGTCAGCAATCCTGTCCCCCCCACCCCCAACTCTCAGGGGGAAGATTCTGAACCACCAGGTAGAATAAGGATGAGGTTAAGGTCCCCAAAGCCATGGACCTGTGGGCACCGAGGAGGACAAGACCTTCAGGAGCCAAAACGATGCCACCACACTGGAGCCCACACCACACTAATGGACAGATGTCAGGCCTTCCCTTGTCACCCTTCAGAGTGAAGGGTTGTGTATTCCTTCCTTTCTCCCTCCCACCCCCCAAAAGAAGAATCTAGACCTAGATTCTCAGATGTCATGCCATTGGTGGACTGGGGTTGGCAGCAGGCCTCTGAATTGCTAAGAGTGGGAGCTGGCAGTGTGACCCTCCCACCATCCCTCCCACTTTAAGGAGCCCAGCCCAGCAGTGGGGTGCTGCCGCCATACTGCACCAAACCTATGGCACGGCCAGCAGCACCGCCACTGGAATTGAGGGAGGTAGCAATACCAGCCCCCACCAAGGGGCTCTGCGGCTTCTCCCCCAAACCAAGGGGAAGGGAGTGCAGGGTGGATAACTGGCCCTTGGTTTCCTGGGCAAGAGCATGCCAGGGCGGGGCAGGAAGGGTCTTTCAGCCCTGGAGTGACACAGCAGAGGCCGGAGGCTGCAAACCATGTCCCCTTTCTACACCAGTTTTTTTTTGTCTCTGCCCGCCCAGCTCCTGGTCTCCATTCACTGATAGCCGTATCCACCCCCCCCACCCCCCCATCCTCCTCGATTTCGCCATCCCATTAACCAACCAGCAACTGGAGATTCCACGAAGCTGCCTCATACTCCCGAGTCTTAGCACATGGTCGGTGGACATAATCGAGTCGCCTCTACTTGAGGAATCCCACCCAGGCCACGTTTGGGGTCCTAGCTTGGCTGCCAGGACAAAACCGAAGGGGGGAGAACCGGGAAGTGTCTTTCGACATCTCCTTCCCAACTCAATTAACAGCCGGCTGACCTCGCCAAAGCCCAGGTTCTGGGGATGCGAGGGAAGCCCGTCCAACCGCCACAACTACAGCTCTAGTGAACGAAGGTGCCGGGCCAGCGGGCCTCCAAGGTCACGGGGAGGGGTCAGGGTGGAGAGGGCAAGGACTGTGCCGCCCGCCCACCCGCCGGTTAATCCCTGGGTTCCTTCCAGCTGAGGCGGGAGTCCTGACCACGCGGGAGGAGCGCCTGGGAAGAGGGCAGCGAGCCGGGGCCGAGTGGAGAACGAGGGACGCGCGGACAGCAGGCGTGGGGTGGCCCGCCCCGAGCCCGGGAGGGCGTGGAGACAATGCCCGCCCGGCGGGGCAGTCCAGGCTGTCCGCCCCCGCCCGCCGGGCACCGGCTGCTCCTCCCGGGCCGAAGGGCAGCGGCGGAAAGGCTCCGGGATCGATGGCCACACCGGCCCCGCGCGCCCTCTCCCCCGCCCACCTCCGCGTGCACTTCACCCGACGAGTCCCGGGGCCGCAGACCCACCTCCTCCTCCAAGGTGCCGCCGGAGCCCGAGCCCGTGCCGGTGCTGGTGCTGTGCTCGTCGTCCGGCTTCAGGTTGCTCATGGTGCGGGGGGTGGGGTGGGGGCGGCGAGAGGAAGGGAACGCGGAGGGCGAGCGCGGCGCCGGGCCCCGGCGAGGAGGCGGGAGGGGGCGCGGTGAGTGGTGCGCTCCGGGGGTGCGGGGCGGGGTGGCGGTGGGGGGCGCGGGGCGGTGAGAGGGGTGGCCGCCGCGTCGGTATGGGGTCACATCAAGTTTGGCGGGTGCGGGAGGCGGGGAGGGGGTGCGGCGGGGGAGGCACTGGGAACCGGAGCCGAGCCGGAGCGGCCGCCGCCTCCGCCTTTTCACTGCGACCGCCGAGTGCGCCCACGGCGGCGGCGGCGGCGGCGGGGGGCGGGCGCCGGGGGAGGGGGCGGGCGCCGGGCGGTGGCGGGGGGCGGGGGCCGGAACCGGCCTCAGCTGGGGCCGGGCCAGCCCCCCGCCCTCCTCGCGGTCTCCGGGGGAACGCGCAGCCAATCCCCGCCGCCCACTGCGGACTCGCCCCGGCCCGGGCCGCGGCGCGCTCGCCCCCGGCTGGGGCATTTCCCCGCTCCCGCTCGTCTCTCTCCCTCTCTCATCTTTCCCCTTTTCCTTTCTCCGCGACAAGTTTTTAAACTTTGATGAACTCGCCCAGCGAACTTTCTTAAAGGGGCCGCGCGCAACGCGCCGTCCCAGCCCGCGGGGTGTGGAGCTGGGTGCCGGGCGCCCGGCGACCCTTCGTCCCTCGGCATCCCCGCCCCGGCGGCCCCAGGAGGGGAGCTCCCACCGCGAGGCTCCGGGGTCGTCGGCTTCAGGAGCTAGGAGGCTCCGCTTGTACCCTGATCTGGGGTTATAGGGTCCGGCGAACTCATTTCACCCCCAAACTCAGCCGCGCAGACCCGGTCCACGCTCTCCTCCCTCCCGAGAGCTCAGGGCTTTGGGGGGCCGGGTTCTGGAAAAGATGGCGGGGCGGGGGGTGGGTGCGGACACCTGGGCTTTGGCCCCGGCTGGGCGCCGTTTTGCTGCGTGACCTTGAGGAAATCACTTCCCCTCTCTGGCCTCAGGCTTCCAGCCCAGAGGGCGGGGCTTAGGTCTCAACTCCCTTCCCGCTCCGAGTTCCCGAGTAGGACGCAGGGCGGAGAGAGACGAGTCTGTGGGACCCAGATGGTCATTAGCCCCAGGAAGGGCTACCCCGAATGACCGAGAAGGTGCCTTTCCCCATCCGCCAGCTTTTGGGTGTCCTCTCTTCCCTCGGCTTAAATGCCCCCGACACGAACACACCTTCCCCCCACTCCTCTTCGGAACCCGGTGGCAGGGGGAGGGGAGCGCAGCCTCGCGGCTTCGGCGGATGGTAGTGACTGCCCTCCGCGGGTCTCAAGGGCGCGGACCCCGGGTCGGGTTTTCCTCGGGCTTTTGAAAACTCGCTCGGACTGCTGCCACCTTGTAAAACGCCGCGCCCACCTCGGGTCGCGCTTGTAGCGCAGCAGCCACGAACTCGACCGAACTGCCTCTGGACGGGACACCTCCCTGGCGCCCCTGCTTCGGAACTCGACCGGCGACCCGGGGAATACCGGCCAGCGCCTCCGCGGGGAGTTGGGAAGGCCGGCGGGACCCTGGCCGCGATGAGGCGTTGCCAGGTGTGATTTGCCTCCCTGCATCTAGTTTGTGCTCACTTTCCCGGCCAAACCTGGTCCGCGCACCTGGGATTTTAGGTTGGAAGCAACGCACAGTGGCAGTGGAGTGGGAACAGTTGGGTTCGCAGTCACAAACCAGCTGGGATCTCAGACCTTGAACGGGTGGCTCAGCCCTTCGGAGCCTCAGTGTGCCGACCTCCTAAAGAAGGCGGGCACTACACACAGGGGTATCGAGTGTGGAGTATACAATGTTCCCTAGCCTCTACAACAAATCATAATCTCCTTCCTAGCCTGCCATTTCAGTTAAATAGATTGAGGCCTAGAAATAGGAATATCTTTCCCAACGACATATTCTTTAAGTAAATAATCATTGAGCACCTACTGTGTGCTGGTGGCTAGGCCAGAAGCACCCTGGTTTCCCACCACCCCCATTGCCAGCACTTGGTTCAGGCTCTAGTATGAAGGAAACTGCCCTTCCGTGAGAGGTGCTTCACTTTACCCAAAGTTTTTAGGCACTTCCAGCCTCTGGCACCTCCAGATGGAGCCACATTTGTGAGCCTATAGATGCCCTGGCCATCCTCCTTAGGCCTCAGTCCATTGGCATGATCTCTCCCACTCCTTCCCTAGATCTTCCCACCAGGCCTGCCACCAACTTTGGCCCAGCAATATTATTCCTCCTCTCCGCCACTCCCTCACCCCCATTCCTGCTTCAGTTCAACTCCATTTTTTTCCAGGAGGAGCTTGGCCAGTTTTCCAAACTCAGGTATCCCCTAGAAGTTTGACTTTTTCAGAGAAAGGGAGTCTCATCTTATAGAGAAGGCAGCTGAGAACCAAAGAGGTGACAAATGACACAGGGTCTACACTGTATTTTTCCATGACATGAAGCTGATGGTTATTTTTAAATAATATGTATTACCTTTCTGATGCTAATAGCAGTCCATGCATATTGTTGAACAGTTGTAAGCTATAAAATAGTTTAGAAAACAATCTGCCATCTAGAGAGCACTATTAGTATTTTCTTCTAGTCTTTTTTTTTTTTTTTTAAGATTTTATTTATTTATTTCCAGACAGAGGAAAAGGGAAGGAGAAAGAGAGGGAGAAAGACATCAGTATGTGGTTGCTTCTCTCACACCCCTCACTGGGGGCCTGGCCTGCAACCCAGGCATGTGCCCCGACTCAGAACCGAACCAGTGACCATTTGGTTTGCAGGCTGGTGCTCAATCCACTGAGCCACACCAGCCAGGGTTCCTTCTAGTCTTTTTGTCTGCATATTTTAGAAAACAACTGTAATCTGTGCTGACCATAGCTTTAATATTCCTTTTTTCTTAAATTTATCACAAACGTTTTACTTTTAAATTATTTAGTCCTAATTTTTAATGATTGCTTAACCCCCATGAGACGAGCCATTATTTATTTTTTGTTGTTAGACATTTGTATTACCTCCAGGCTTCCTGTATGTGTGCCTAGCCCTTCAGCACATTGGAGGCACCAACTGTCTTATAACTCCTTGTAGCCTCCACAGCCCACGAAATGGAAGAATCTGTGACTTCAGAGGGATTTGGAGAGGATATAAGGCAAAACTCCCACCCAACGTGGTGTGAGTACCCAGTAATGCCACCAGCTTGGGGGGCGATGCAAATTGGACTGGAGACAAGAGTTCAGGGTGTGCAACACTGGCAGACTGTCTGGAGGGCGAGAACTTTTAACTCAACCTCCCCCAGCCATGACCTAGTAGCCCATCCTCTAGACCCTCTCCAGTGACTCTTCTTCCCCAGTGCCAGGCTTCCCATCACCTCTGAGCTCCTCACATTTCTGTTCCCTTTGCCTGGAGCCACCCCCAGCTCCTTCCCCAGTTTCCTGATCTCCCTGTCCCCACTCCCCACTGCCCTAAGAGTGCCTTCTTGTGTCTTGAGTCTGGGAATGCCATGTCTTGCAGTCTTACCTACCAGGTGGGAAAATATCTGACTCAGAAGTATCCACAAACCCTGCTAGGAGAATATAGCCTCACCTCTCAATCCCTGCAGCCCCCCAGCCTCAAGCAGAGAGCTCGATGAATGATGGGCATTTGCAGTGGTAGATGTTCAATAAACCTTTGCTGACATGATGCTGGGCCATTCCTGGGCCTCTGGGTTATCTGGGGCATGTGACCATTTCGCTTTGATATACTGTACATACATTGTCCTTTGGCATTTCGTTCTTAGGGTCTGGAAAAGAGTCAGGTGGTCTCACTCCTGAGAAATGCTGCCCTGGGACCCACTCAGCACCCTGAGGGTACGCCTGGCTACTTTCTAACCCCAGCTTTCCCACCATCAAGAAAGCAATAAGAAGGCAGGTAGAGATGTGACCTTGAAGCCCAAAGGCTGGGCTATAGCTGAGGCATATTTTCTCGGCATTTACAGATTTCAGCTCCACTTGGGTGCAGGAGGTCTCAGGGAGGGTAGGGGGCAGGGTGCTGACATTATTATAAAGTACCTACTTCTTCCTGTCCCAGGCAGTTAATGTGTAGTCTCACATCGTCCTCCCACTGTTCCTGCTATTCCTAGTTATAGAATAGAAAACGGAGGCCCAGAAGTAGTAGGGAAACTTGTCTAGCTGCCAGTGGATGACGTGGATGATGGGAGAAGTGTGAAATAGCCCTGTGACAGGATTCTGATTTTGTGACCTTGGGCAACCTACCAGTTGATGTTCATCCATAAAATGGGGATACGAGTGCACAACTTCAGGGGTGTGTTACATAGGTTAAGTCAGAGCTCATGGTAAGCTCTTGTGATTATTATTCCTGATCCTACTACTAGTTTGAAGGTTAAGGTCAGAGTAGTGCAGGTCAAGATCAGAGACTGGGTCATTTCAACCCAAAGTTCCTGAGCTCTCTCCTTCTCTTTCCTCCTTTACTGTGGGCCACACTAGATCCCAGGTTCAAATTCAAAGCAAACAGCATTTCAAAAAAAAGCTGTGCCAGCAGACCTGGGTTTGAGTTCGGATGACCATGGCAACCTGTGTGACCACTGGCAGGTAGTTTAATCTCCCTAAGGCTTTGTTTTCTATGGTAAAACTAGAGAAGCCTTTCAGGCTTTCTTGAGTGTTAGATGAGCTAGCTGTGAAGTTCTATGAAGGCCTCCAAGCCCTAGGGCAACTAGAGGAGTGATTATAAAATCAGCAAAGGAATAGAACCAAGCCTTCCCAAGAGGCAGTGCCACTCCCCTCCCTCCAAATAATGTTATTTCTTCTGTTCCCATTCTGCTGAAAACTAGGGGAGGACCCTAAAGACAGGGATGGTATCTTTTCTTCATCTTGGAATTCTCAGTGCCCAGGTCAGGTCCTCCTGGTAGAGGGGGTTTAGTAATAAATATTGAATGAATGAGGGGCTTGGGTTACCATGGAAAAATCCCTAAGAGAAATATTTTATACTAACATGTCAATGACTGCTTTTTCTTCCCCCTCCCATTGAGGGGGAGAATATGCGATAGATACCAGGCACCTGAAAGGTAAGCAGAAGTTTAAAAAACAACAATCAGAAACCCAAAAGAGGTGTCTGGGCAGGTCAAAGGTTCCTGGCCTGGACTCTGGCCTCCCATCTTACACCTCCCTCCCAGCAGCTGGAGCCCCTGCCCTACTGCCAGTTCTTGTTGAACCACTGGGACAGTGGCCTTTGCAGATGGGGAAACTGAGGTTCAACAGCTGGAATCAACTCACTGGAGGTCATATGGCCAGGCATTGAGTTCATTTTCATTTCAAAGGCAGATGGCTTAGAAATCTTCTTTCTAAGAAAAACAAACTAATCAAAGATCTTTTCCTATGGAGCCTCAAATGATCTTTTTTTCCCCCAGAAAGTATGTGTTTTTCAAAAAATGTTTTAAGTTCTGGCAACGATTAAATGGCACTTGCTAAACTTTTACTGGTTTTGAGTCCTTCCCAGGGAACCAAAGGTCACTGAGCATGCCACTCTGGCCTGCTGCCCTGCCTGAGTTGCTGGTCCTCCAGAGCCTGGGAGATGGCCCCCCAAGCCAGGCATTGCAGAATTGCCTGGCATGGTGGGAAGCTGGCCCCATGAGAGAGTTTCCGAGAAAGACCAATGGACTAAAAGTAGAAATAGTTGTGCTTGACCAGGGTCCAGTGGAGCAAGTGACAGTCTTCTGGGGCTCTGCGTGGAGTGAGGTGGGAGGGGCAAGGAGGGAAGGCAGTTGGCTCTAACTTCACCACCGAAAGTGGCAGGAAGGCTCCTTTCACAGTCTTCTTGCCTTCTAAAAAGTCCCTTCCTCCTAAGGGGAAGGGAACAGCCGCACTGATTCTCTCTTAGACTTTAGGGGTTTAAGGAGGCAGTAGGGGGAGAGGGTAATTCCTAACCCCAAAGGATGCTTCCTCCCAAGGTGGGCGTTGCAGATCACAGACTAGAAGGGGCCCTAGCAGCCATTCAAGCCAATGGGCCTCCATCTGGCTGCAGACCAGAATTGCCTTTCCAAGAAGACAGACTTCTGTGGCCCATCTGAAAACAACTATATCCAAATCTCTAGGGTCACACCTTGGAATCTCCTTGTACCCTAGCAGCTAGAACCCTAGGACCTGAATCCAACTGCCTGCATCAAACACTTGAATCTCCACCAAGTGCTATTCCAGCCTTTGCCCGAACTTGTAGAGAAGCAACTCACATCACCCAACCCAGATGGCTCACTCCACTGCTACACCTCTGGCTCTGCTTACAGCATTATTTTTACCGGATAGTAATTAGTGATAGTTAACATTTGTCAAATATTTGGCCATTGATGTCTTAGCACAGAGTCTAAGCTTCCAAGTTCCAGACTGAGGCAGGCCTAGGCTCAAACATTGTGCACTTTATATTTGTTTTTGTGACTTTGTCCAAAGTGACTAAGGACTCTGAGCCTCAATTTCTTCATCTGTGAAATGGGGACAGTGTGCATGGAATTCTAAAGCAGTGCTTGGCATTCTGTCCTGTTGATTGAAAGTTTAAGTTGTGCCACAGGTTAAACCCAGGTCTGTCTCCCTGTTCCTTTACCTGCCTCCTCCACCCACATGGCCCTCAGCTCTGCAGCTCCACAAGGCAAACCCATGGTCCCTGTCTTAGGGTGGTTCTTGGCGACCAGCCCCAGGTTCCTTGCCCAGCCCCTGACCCTGGTTTCTGTTCCCTCACCGTGCTTGGCCTCTGCTCTGGACTGTTTGGCCCTAGGGGCAGTGACATATTGTGGGAAGGGACTGCTGCTGTGCAGGACCAGGCCTCCAGGATTCCTTTGAGCCTGTGGGGAAACGGAAAACCTGATGTGAAAAGGGCCGAAAGCACAGTGATCTCGGGAAGCAGAGAGCAGCTCCCCAACCCTGCGTAAGGCCGCCGACCTGGGCTGCCAGCTGCGAGCCAGGCTGGGGGCTTGGCAGGACACGTCTCAGAACTCAGCCAGTTCTCACAGCTGGCTAGGTAGATGATTCTTCTGTATTTTACAGGTGAGATGCAGACAGGTTGGGTAACCCATACAGTGACGCACAGCTGAGACCCACAGGACTGGGGTTTAGCCCTAGGTCTTCGCATGCTCCTCCACAGGAACTACAAAGAAAACAAAGGAATTGAATTGGAATTGAGGTCTAAGTCCAAAATGCAGTTTTCTTCCAGGAATCGTCTAGATAAATATTTGCTAATTTCGTATATAGCAATAACTTCTTATATTGAAACAGTAGGCTTTAAAAAAAAATAAATGTACACCTTTAAATTTTTTTCCATCTTTATTGAGATATAATTGACGTAACTGTGTAAATTTAAGGTGTACAACTTAAATGTACACTTCCATTTTCTTGTTTTTGTTTTCAGAAGAGCTGATATTTGCTGGTGGTGCTCATGGTACAGGATTCACAAGGTACAAAGGAATGGCGAAAACAGGCCTCCAAAGAGGTAAACATAGAGCTACCACGTGGCCCAACGGTTCCACTCCCAGATATGCACCCAAAAGAACTGAATGCAGGTATTTAAACAAAAGTCTGTGCGTGAGTGTTCATAGCAGTGGCATAGTCATGTATACAATGGAATATAAAAACCCAGGAGGAGGGTCCACCTGGATGAATCTCAAAAACATGCTAAGTGGAAAAAGCCAGACACAAAAGGTCATATGTCGTATGATGCCATTTACATGAAATATGCAGAATTGGCAGCTCCTTAGAGACAGCAGATTTGTGGTTGCCGGGGGCTAGGGGAGGAGAGGCAGGGAGTGACTGCTAATGGGGGCAAGGGTGTTATTATTATTATTATGTAATGAAAATGTTGGGACCACACTGAGGTGATGGTTGAGCAACACTGAAGGCGCTGAATTGTACACTTTAAAATGGTTAAAGTGATTCATGTAATGTGAATTGTAACTCAGTCTTATAAAAAGAATATTGAACATTAAGTCTACCCCTCAACCCTATCCCCTAGCAACTGGTCCAAGTTCCAGGGATGTTCTGAGCGTCTATGAGCATCTGAGTGTATAGTTTTTCAAATAAATGGCAGCATCCTGTAGACAGTGTTCTGCACCCTGTTTCTCTTACTTAGCAGAGATCTTGGAGATCATTCTACATCAGCACTTCAACAGACTGGCTGTGTTCTTTTTAACATCTCTATAGTGTTCCGATTTGTGGATATGCCCTGGGCTATACAGCTCATCCCCTTCTGACGGACATTTAGATTGTTTCCAGTCTTGCTGCTTCAAACAGGCACCGGGGCATTTCACACAAACCTCTGTCTGTGGGGAAATTCCTACAAGTGGAATTGCTGGGTCAAAGGGCATGTGCATTTTAATTTTCCAGTTGCAAAACTAATGCATATTTATATACAAATTTCAATCTCTGAAGCTCGAAGGCTAAAATATGACAGAAGCCCTCCCCTCAACCCCGGTCCTATGCCTCTGAGGCAGGGTTGCTTCCTCTTCTTGTCTGCCTCCCTTTTCTGGACACTTCCTCCTGGCCCTGGGCCTGCAGCTCTCAGCCTTCCCTGCCTGCCTCATACTGGGTTTCTCCTCCTCCCACTCCCCACCTCCTCCTCCCCCACCTCCTCCTCCCCTTATCCTGCCCTAGAGATTTGACATCTGTCCCCAGGGCCTGGGCTGGGACGGAGACTCAAGTCACTTATAGCCTATTATCACCAAACCTACGATTGCCAGGCCCCTGGCAGTGCTTTCGAGTCACAGAATGTTCAAACCAAAAGTCTAGGAGCTTCTGTTCCAACCCTCACACTCCACCTTACATAGGAGGCCACTGAGGCACAGAGAAGGGAGATGTGGCTCTGGGAGTGGGTTCGCGGAGCCAGAAGAGAAGACACTATATGTTCAGGAATCACTTCATCCCTTTAATAAACAGTTTGAGTGACGTGTGAAAGCCCACTGTGTTAGGCCCTGGGCCCCAGCAGTGAATGAGTAGACACCTCATGTTATGTTCAGGGAGACCAACAAAAAAACAAGTAAACAAAGCACTTACAAGTGCCACGTGAGCGAGCGTAAAGAGTGACTTGGCCCCTGAAGTCTTAATTGGGTGGTGATATCTGAGCTGGGACCCGGAGGACAAAAAGAACCAGCTAAACCAACACATGCAAAGCTCCTGAGGCAGAAAGAAAATTTGTGTACTGGACGGACAAGAAGAAGGCCAAGTGACTGGAGCAAAGGAGGTGGCAGAGGTACACAGGTCTAATCACTCAGGGTTTTGGAGGCTGAGTGGTATCTTTCTGCAAAGCCATCAAGTCAGCTTCTTCCCACCCTCTCCTCTGTCCCCAGTCGCTCAGCCTGGAGAGCACAGCCGGGGATCCCTGAGCCCTGCTGGGGATCCCTGAGCCCTGCTGAATGGATAAATGAACACTGTCAGAGGTGGGTGAGTGAAGGGGGGCCAAAAGCCTCATTACAAAATCCTTGAATGGAGACACAGATTCAAGCTCTAGGTTATCAGCCGTGTAGCTTGGGGCCTAGTGTTTATCGCAGTGGCAACCAGCACTTAGAGGAGTCTGTGAGCCTACAGTGGCAGGTGTGGCAACCACTGTGCTCTGTCCTTGCAGCTTTAGTGGGGAAGCAGCCACAGACAATACAAAAACATGAGCGTGTCTCTGTCCAAATAAAAGTTTATTTGTACAACCTGGCAATGGGACATCCCGTGCCTTAGCGCTTACAACAGGTCAGGTACAGTCTCTGAACCTTACGTATATTAACACCTTTATGACAGGCCAGACAGGTAATTGTCCTGTATCACATTTGGGTCTTGCCCCCCACCTCCCTGAGACTCAGGCGGAATCTCTGGGTGCTGGCTCCAGAAACGTACAGACATACAGAGTTGTGCACACAGCTTGCGAGGTTAAAGACCTTCTGAGGTCTTTCTGGGCCCCCTGGATGGATAATCCCTAAGCCCCTTCTGCCTCAGGCAGTGACCCGTGGTGGTGGTGCTGGGGATTGTGGGGTGCCCTGGCAAGACCGAGAGAGTAGGCATCATGGGTGGTGCGGTCTGGGATGGTAGCCTGAAGGCCAGTTGACAAGAGGCCTCCACTCAGCCTCTCTGCTGGAGTCTGTATGGTGAGCTCTGGACATTTGTCTTCCCAGCAAAATGTGGCCCACGTGGCCCTGGAGGACTCCCTTTCCGAAGTGAATGGCAGGAAAGAACCTGGCTGGTGGAGGAGCCCTCCCGGAGGCACCCCTCAGTCAATTCTGTGCCTGCACTGTAAAATATAGTAGGGTTAGACTCACTGTTTGCAACTACAGGCATTTATGAGCACCTGCTGTATACCAAAGACTACGTCCCCCCCCCCCCCCCCCCCCCCCCCCCCCCCCCCCGCCCCGGGGATGAAGCAGCCTTCAGCCAGGCCAGCTGGGAAGGCCCCGGGAGGCAGCGGCACTGGAGCCTGAGCCTGGAGATGGGTCACGGGGGGCCGATCCAGGCAGAGGGAAGGACATGGGTGTGGGGAAACTCAGTGTGTGCAGGGTCTGCTTTGGCTGGGGAGTCAGGGGAAAGGACTAGGAGGATCGGGCCCATGTAGGGAGGGCCCTGGTGTGAGCTAGATCAGGAGGTGGAGAGAAGGACCAGTGCTGGGCCTCACAGAGCTTTGCGGGAAGGGGTGAGGGAGGGGCAGTGAGTCTCGGGGCCAAGAGGACAGGACAGAGAAGAAAGCTGGATTCAGTAGGTGCTGCAGGAAGTAAGTTGGGGAGGCTCCCTTGCCCCCCCTGTGCCCTGCCCCCAACAGCCCTGGGAGGGCCACAGTGCGCATTAGCATGTGAAAGGCTTAGAGAGAAGTGGGTGTTGGAGACAAGATTGATTTAGATGCTGGGTGGGGGTTGTCTCACTGAGGCTCACAAGACTTCCTGGAAGAACATTCCAGACAGGTAAACTAAAGCAGGCATTAAAAGTAACCATCTGATAAGGTTGAGGGTATTTTTCCAAGGTTTTGAAGTAGACTAGCCTGAGAGGGATGGATGGGATAAGTGTGGTGGGGCAGGTGTAACCGCAACTGAGGCAGCCTGAGCCTTGGCCGCCCCTTGAGGAAGCCATCTCCCCTCACGAGATTTTTAACCCAAAAGGTTGGGGTTGCTAACTCTTTTCCAGAAGCTGCCCCAAGATCACAGAGCAGGCGTATAGGGAAACCAGGACAAGAATGGAAACCAAGTATTTCTGACCTCAAAGTTCTCTTAACCTCCAGGGCATGCAACTTGGCAATTAAATTTAACTCTTAAAAAGTTTGGATGAAAAGTTAGTAGCAACATTAAGCCCTGGCAGACGTGGCTCATTTGGTTGGTGCACGTCCAGTAACCCAAGGGTTGCGGGTTTGCTTCCCAGTCAGGGCACGTGCCTGGGTTGCAGGTTTGATCCCCCATCTAGTGTGTGCTGGCACGAAGCACCCAGCGTCTGGGCGTGTATGGGAGGCAACCAATTGATGTTTCTGTCTCACACTGATGTTTCTCTCTTCCTTTCTCTCTAAAAGCAATGAAAAAAAAAATGTCCTCGGTAAGGGTGAAAAAAAACCCAACCAGCAGCCATTAAATCCATGGCTGGTATGTGAAGTAGTCAGTTCCCCTTCCCCTTCCACCACCTCAGCGGATTGCCCACCTGCCACCCTGCCCAAGCCTCCAGCTCTGTTGCTGCTTGTCCCGGGCCTGGGGGCTTGGTGCTGCTGCTGGTAGAAACCAGCAGGCTGAGAGGAAGAAACAGTTTTGTAGGATGATCAGAGTTCATTTGCCATCAGACAGACTTGGGTCTACCACTTACCAGCTTCGTGACCTAGGACAATAAATATACTATCTGAGCCTCAGTTTCCCCGAATTTGTGAAATGGGGATAGTACCTGCCTCACAGTGCATGTGCGGATGAGATACAGAACCGTGTGTAACACGCTCAGGTCAAGGCCTGTGTATGTATATGGTACAGGCATACACATGGGCTGTTTTTTTCCTCTTTTTCCTAGATTACTAGTTTATTTACATCGTTTTGATTATCAGTCTCATTATCCTCAGGTGGTTGGGGTGGTCTTGAGGTTTCTTTGCCATTCCGCAGGACTCCCTGAGTTCAGATTTTGGGTCTGAGATTCCACATGCCGTTGGAGCTGTGGGACTGGAGGGCAGGAGAGAGGTCTGGAGCAGAAACCGGCTGAGAGGCTGCAGCACAGCTCGAAGGTGGTCTCTGTGTATCCGGAGCCAGAGGACGGGGGTGGGGCATCTCCTGGAGAGGACGTGCAGAGGAAATGGGGGATGCTACCTGAGCTACCCTCCCCTTTCAATCCCTGAAAACACTCACTGATCGCTCCCCCTCCCCCATCCCTGTTCCCATTTAGAATCAACCTCAGCTAGAGAGAACAAGTCAGGGCTCTGGAGTCGAAACATTGGAGGTTGCATCTTACCCTGCCAAGCTGTGTGAATTTGGGCAAATCACTCAATGTCTCCAGTAGCCAGTTTCGCCATCTGTGCAAAGGCTAGCATAATAATGCTAGCCCCAAAGCGAAGTTGAGAGGATGGGTCTGGACTCTAAGAGACTATATGAAAGCACTTAGTAAACTTTACAAGCCACTCAAATGCAGGACATAACTTTTCTCACAGACCTGATACCAATGGCACCTCTTCCATGAAGTCTCCCTGGGCTGCCCAAATGGAATTAATTTCTTCATCCAATGATCTCCTGCTGCTCATCTGAATCTTACATACACATCTGCCCCATCCAGAGGCATGATTCTCAGGCCAAGACAGGTCTCCTGACAGCCCCCTTGTGGTTGTACACCCAGCACTTTCCTAGCATTTGTCTATAGGATGCAAGACCAGCCCCAGGTTCATCCAATTTGGCTCCTCTCCCCGACCACGGTACGCTGGCAAACGGTGGAGTCCTTAACCCAAGTGGGCTAATAAGTCTTTCTCTGAGAATTTACACTTGGGCCTGGGATTAAGAGTGAGTCAAGTCAGCACCCCTCTGAGTAATTAAACCTGGAACATGCAGAGCTGGCAGCTTTCCTTTTCTACCGTGCAAGTGGGGAACCAGAGAAAGCTGTGATCAGAGAAGCAAGGACTAGTGTTAGAGAAGGCTTCCTGGGCTCCATCACTTTCGGAGCTTTACTCCCAGTAAATTCCCTTTGGGGCCTAAAGTGGTACTTGTGGATTCTGATACTTCCTGACTTTTACAGAAAAAGAAACTGAAAGTCTCAGAAAGGTTTACCAGCGTGCCTGAGGTCATAGGGAGTTAGCAGTGGAGACACCACGTCATATATAGCTCCCCATCATGTTTTAAGCAGATTAATTCAGGTGAAATTGGCATACGCATATTATAAGGTGTGCAATTTGATAAGCTCTGACACAGCTATACATCTGTGAAACCATCACATTCAAGATAATGAACATATCCATCACCCACCAAAGTTTGCTTCTGCCTGACCTTAATCCTTCCAGCTCCTACCTGACATTCACCCCAGGCAACCACTGAACCGCTTTTAGTCACTACAGATTAGTTTGCATTTTCTAGAATTTTATGTAAATGGATGTATACACTATGTATTTTTTTTTAACATTTTATTTATTTATTTTTTGAGAGAGGGGAAGGGAAGGAGAAAGAGGGAGAGAACATCAATGTGTGGTTGCCTCTCACCCGCCCCCTGCTGGGGACCTGGCCTGCAACCCAGGCCTGTGCCCTGACTGGGAAGCCAACTGCAAACGCTTTGGTTTTCACTCAGGCACTCAATCCACTGAGCTACACCAGCCAGAGCTGGGGGGGTTTTTTTAGTCTTCTTTCAGTCAGCATGATTATTTCGAGATGCATCCATCTTGTTATATGGGGTCCAGCAGAAGTAAGGTCTGCTTGAGTGTGGTTGGTGGGGTAATAATGTGGGTGTAATCATTTATAGTTTTAATTTGAACATTTCACCCAAAATGTCATATGGTGTGCTTGAGTGGGATATTGTTATGTTACAGAATTACATGCTTATGATTTTGTAATAAAAAAATTGTAATAAAAAGGGGCATTATTTGTGTCAAAACCTGTATATCTTCTTTTTTTTTAAAGATTTTATTTATTTTTAGACAGAGGGAAAGAGAAGGAGAAAGAGGAAAAAAACATCAATGAGTGGTTGCCTCTGGAGCACCCCGTACTGGGGACCTGGCCCACAACCAGGCATGTGCCCTGACTGGAAATCAAACTGGTAACCCTTTGGTTCACAGCCAGCCGTCAACCCACTGAGCTACACCAGTCAGGGCAGAACCTGTATATCCTAATAGATCATTCCATTTTGGCTGCATAATTGAGTGGTAATCAACTACATGGATATACAACAACGCTCACCTGTTCATGGACATTTTTTATTGTTTCCAGCTTTTGGCTGTTACAGATAAAACTATCATGAACATTCCTGTATGCTTTTATTTCTTTTGGAAATACCTAGAGTGGAATGGCCAGATCGTAATGATAGGTATATGCTATGTTTCACTTCTTCAAAAACGGCCAAAACTTTTCCAAAGTGGCTATACTGTTTTACACTCCCACCAGCAGTGTACAAAAATTCTAGTTGCTTCATATCCTCACCAAATCTTTGGTGTCAGTCTTTTTAGTAGAAATCTTAACAAGTATCTATAGTTTTATAGTTTAAAGTCTTACCTTTAGGTCTGTCAACTATTTAGGGTTTTGGATTTTTTTTAAGATTTTATTTATTTTTAGAGAGGGGGAAGGGAGGGAGAAAGGGAGAGAAACTTCCATGTGTGGTTACCTCTCGTGTGCCCTTCCTGGCCTGCAGCCTAGACATGTGCCCTGACTGGGAACTGAACCAGCGACCCTTTGGTTTGCAGGCGGGCGCTTAGTACACTGAGCCACACCAGCCAGGGCTAAATCTTTTACTATTCAGTGTAATATAAGCTGTGGGTTTTATGAGTAAATGCCCTTTATCAGGTTAAGGAAATTCCCTTCTATTCCTAGTTTGTTTTGTTTTGTTTTATTATAAGTGAGTTTTGGGTTTGGCAAAGGCTTTTTTCCCCCTCATCTATTGAGATACCATGTGCTTGCCATTGCTTTTTTATCCTAACACATACATATATATATATATAACATTAATTAATTTTTGGATGTTAAACCAACCTTGCGTTCCTAGTATCAATTCTACTTGTTCATGGTGCAGTTCCGTTTATTCGGTGCTAGATTCTTTTGCTGGTATTTGGAGGATTTTTGTGTCTATATTCATAAGAGAGAATGGTCTATAGTTTTCTTACGATGTATTTGTTTGGTTTGGTATCAGGGTATTTCTGATGTGATAGAATGAGTTGAGAAGTATTCCCTCCTTTTCTAATTTCTAGTAGAATTTGTAATGAATTGATATTAATTCTTTAAATTCTTCTTTAAACATTTGGTAGAATTCATCGGTGAAGCCACCTCAGCTGGTGGGTAATTTTTTTTATTAATCAATCTCTTTCTTATTTTGGTCTATACAATTGTCTCTTTCTTCATGAGTCAGTTTTGATAGTTTGTTTCTTTCTAGGAATTTATCCATTTCATCTAAGTTATCTAATTAATTTATCGGCATACAGTTGTTCCTAGTATTCCTTTCTAATTATTTTTCTTTCTGCCAGTTTAGTAGCAATATTCTGATTCTAGAAATCGGAGTAATTTAGCAGTCATTTCTGATTCTAGTAATCTGAGTTTTCTTGGTCAACGTAACTAAAGGTTTGTCCATGTTGTTGATCTTTTCAAAAACCAGCTTTCCATTTATTGTTTTTTCTCTATTTTTCTGTTCTTTATTAATTTACATTCTAATCTTTATTATTTTATTACCTCTGCTTGCTTTAGAGTGAGTTTGCTCTTCCTTTTCCTGTCTGTGGGGGTGAAAGTTTAGGTTATTGACCTGAGATCTTTCTTCCTTTGTAATATAGGCATTCACAGCTATGAATTTCCCTTTCAGCACTGCGCTGGCTGCCTCTCATAAGTTTTGGTATGTTGTACTTCTATTTTCACCTATTTCAAAGTTTTTTCTAACTCTCCTTGTAATTTCTTCTTTGGACCATTGGTATTTGAGTTGTCACTTAATTTCCATGTGTCTGTGAGTTTTCCCAATTTCTTTTGGTCATTGATTTCTAATTTCATCCCGTGGGGGTTGTTTTTGTTTTTTTTTTGAAAGATGTTTTTCCTGGGTAAAATATTTTAGGTTGATGTTTATTTTTTCTTTCTGTATTTTAAAAATGTGGCTCCACTTCTCACTTGCATTGTTTTTGAAGAAAAAATCTGCTGTCATTATTTTTGTTTGTATGCAATATGTCCTTTTTCGTTGGCTGCTTTTAAATTGTTCTTTTTATTGCTTTTTATTTTTTAAAAGATTTTATTTATTTATTTTAGAGAGAGGGGAAGGGAGGGAGAAAGAGAGGGAGAGAAACATTTATCGGTTGCCTCTCACACACCCCCATCTGGCCCACAACCCAGGCATGTGCTCTGACTGGGAATTGAACCAGCCACCTTGGATCACAGGCCAGCACTTAATCCACTAAGCCACACCAGCCAGGGCTTCTTCTTATCACTTTTTAAAAGCAGTTTATGATATATATTGGTATTGTCTCTTTCCCCCCACTTTTTTTTGGCTGGGTACAGTGTACTTCATTGATGATACATGCTAAGCCCCTCCCCTTCTTCAGGAGGTCTGGGATGGAAATTGTGTCCAGGATGAGAGATTCTCAGTGTATTTGGAGATTGGGTTGGGGCAAGGACTCCCAGCAGCTGAGGGCCTCTCTTTTCCTCCTATGTATTTGGTACAGCTGATGGTCCAGGGGATATGGAGGCCATAGAGAGGTCATAAGATCCATCGCCCTGTTGCTATAGTCAAATCCACTGTCATATCAGGGAATGAGCTTGAGAAAGTGGTTGTTGAAGGCAATATAAACCCCAGCATTGAAGGTGGAGAATGGGGTCTCCGTTATAGTCACAGGAGACAACCTAGTCTGTAGTGTAGCCCAGGATGCCATTTAGGGGTCCTCTGATGCCTGTTCCACCAGCTTCTTGTTGTCATCATATTTTGAATCTTTTTCCAAATGGTAGGTCACATCCACAACTAATACATTAGGAGGAAGGGATACAGAAGGCCATGCCAGTGAGTTCGCATTCTGCTCAGGGATGGCCTTGCCCTCAGCCTTGGCAGCGCCACTAGGAGCAGGGATGATGTTCTGGGCAACTGCTTGGCCATCACGCCACCGCTTCCCAGAGGGGCCACCCATGGTCTTCTGGGTGGCAGTGATGGCATGGATATTGTCATGAGTCCCTCCACCATGCCAGAGTTGTCATGGATGACCTTGACCGGGGGTGCCGAGGAGTTGGTGGTGCAGGAGGCATTGTTGGCAACTTCATGGAGTTGTCATACTTTGCTCATTCACACCCATCACAAACATGGGGACAACCACAGAAGGGGCGGAGATGATGACCCACTTGGCTCCCCGCTTCAAGTGAGCCCCAGCCTTCTCCAAGGTGGTGAAGACACCAGTGGATTCCACAACACATTCAGCACCAGCATCACCCCATTGGATGTTGGGGGGATCTCACTTCTGGAAGACGGAGATGGATTTTCCATTAATGAAAAGCTTCCTGTTCTCAGCCTTGACTGTGCCTTTGAACTTGCTGTGAGTAGAATCATACTAGAGCATGTAGACCATGTAGTTGAGGTCAATGAAGAGGTCATCAATGGCGACAACATCCACTGTGCTAGTGACCCAGTACTCAGTATGGCCAAATCCTTTAATGAAATTAATTAATTAATTAATTAATTTTGGCCTAATCCATTTACTCTGTCCTGCACCATCATGTCTCAGACGTGGCTGTGGCTGTCTGTTGAACAGAGAGGGTTAGAGAGCTTGGTATAGTTTCTTTATGTTTATTGTGCTTGGAGTTTATTAAATGTCTTACATCTGTGGATTTATAGTTTTCATCAATTTTGGAAATTTTTGTTATTTTTTTTCTTCAAAGAACTTCTGTTCTTTTGTCTCCTGAGGAGATTCCAATTACACATATATATTCAGTCGCTTGAAGTTGTCTCGCAGCTCCCTGATGCCATGATATTATTATTTTTAAGTTTTTTTCCCTCTGTGTTTTTTTGGGATAATTTTTTTAAAAGAGTTCATTTATTTATTTTCAGAGAGGGGAAGGGAGGGAGAAAGAGGGAGAGAAACATCAATGTGTGGTTGCCTCTTGCACACCCCCTGCAGCGGACCTGGCCTGCAATCCAAGCATGTGCCCTGACTAGGAATCAAACCTGTGACCCTTTGGTTCTCAGGCCACCGCTCAATCCACCACTCAGGCACCACAGAACCACACCAGCCAGGGCTTAGGAGTCACTGTTTTTCATTGTCTGGCATTCAGTGTCTTGAGAACCATTGTTTTATGTATTTTATTGGGCACTTTGGTTGTCTTAGGTGGGAAGGTAAATCCAGTCCCTGTTACTCCATCGGGGCTGGAAGCAGGAACCCTCGTGACCATTTGTTAATTGGGGCAGCTGGCATTTACTAAGGGAGGGCTTGCTGAGTGCCCACCTCACCCTGGTCCTGGGCTCTCCAGTACTCCACATGTCCCTATCTCAGGGCCTTTCGTGGGCCCTTTCCTCTGTCTGGAACGCTTGTTCTAGCTGCACTTCCCTCTCTCAGCTCCAAGGCCTTCTCTGATTCCTTGTGTAAAGTGAATTGCTCTCTTCTATTTCCCATCACACTTAGCTTTCTTTTATGGCTTGTTTTATTAGAGTGTAGGCGGGACTTTTCGTTTGATTCCCTGGAGCCAGCTCAGGGCCAGGCACACTGTAGGTGTTCAATAAATATTTATGAATAGTGAGGTCTTTGCATATTTTGCAGTGCCTGTCACATAACAGCTCAGTCAAATTGGGGATGTTTGGCTGATGGGAACACAGCTCCCTGCCCTAAGGTTGCTTAGCAGGGACGGGATTCTGGGCCCCTGGACTGAAGCCACAATCTCCTTAGTGATAACCAAAGGCCAAGCGAGCCGGCCATGGAGGGCTGACAGGTGGGGTTGATGAGATCCAGACCCAAACCTCTGGGCCTCAGCAGAGCCTGACTGAACCGGACGCTGGGCAGCAGCCAGAGCCACGCTTCCATGACGTCGTCTGCAAGCGTCATGCCCCTCCCTGGGCCCTTGGGGGAGCTTCAGGCCTCACCCATCCCTTTCAGAGCTGTCTGCCAGCAGGTTCCGGGGCAAGATGGAGACATCGTCCTGGTTCTGGTCCCAGATCTACTCGTGCGTGGATCTGGGACCACGCACTAAACTATTACTAGACTCACAGAATTACAGGTTGATGCTATAAAGTGAAAAATACCTTGTAAATTGAAAACTTCTACAAGTAGTCACTGAATAGGAAAGGCCTTAGGAAGCTTCTGTTCCAAACCCCTATTTTTGACTCAGGAAGAGACTGAGATTTAAATGAGATAATGTGTGTAGACTGCTTAGCACCAGGCCTGGGACTTGATGTTTTCTTCCAGCTACTACCCTGCTGCCTTCCTCTGGCTAAGCAACCTGTGCCTTGGTGCCTCCCTACTTCTCGACAGCCCTCCTCCCCACCCTCAGCCCGGAGCCTTGATCCAAATGTCTTCAATAAGGCTTACAGCTAGCACATTCTGAGGGTTTATGAGCCCATGAGCTAAGCATGCATCCCCTAATTCTCTTGTTATAGGATGAGATAGGTATTATTGTCTCCTCTTTACTGATCAGGAAACTGAGGCTCGGAGACATTAGGTAACTTGCTCAGGGCCCTACAGGTAGTAAGTGTTTGAAACATTGTTCAGACTCCCGGGTGCACAGTCTCTAAACTTCTAGGTCTGGCTTCTCTTCCCTTAGCAGTCTGTTCTAATAAAGTGCATTTTCTACCAGCTATCACTTCCTGGGCCTTTGGGGAAGCTTCCTGAGTGTCGATTTGGTTAGTCATCTGAACTCGCTACACAGGGTCTAAAACCTCCAGCTGGGAGTCTACCCTGAGGCCTAACTATGAGCTTTTTTGAAGTTAGAGCTAAGTAAGGATGTCTCTGAGGGTTAAAGATAATTGTGTCAAAACCACAGCCCTGGGGGAAGGGAGGGAGAGTGGGCTGGAGCCCAGAGACCCAGGATTCCCCTCAGCAAGTACCTGGCTGGCTGGTTCTCTAGGAGACCCCCACTATAGGTTCCCCACAGGGTGGTGGTGCAGACAGGCGAAAGCAGGCAGGCAAGTGGAATCCAGCCTTGTGGGAGCTCCACTGGGCAAGGTCACCTCTGATGGGCCCCAGAGGGTGGCCTCCCTAGGAGGCAGTGGGACTCGAACCAGCCTTGGAGGACCTCACCAACTTGAATGAGGGAGAGTGAGGGTGGAGTGGGTAGCCTTTCTAGCACAGAGATGCCAGGAGTGCCGGGTAGGCTCTCCAGCCTCTCCCATGCCCCTTTAGTGTGCCCCGTTGTGTATCCATACCACAGTCCCCCAAGAGAGGGATGGCTAGTGTGCCTGGCAGGTAAGGAAACTGGGCCCAGGGTCCAAGACTGCAGGTGGGATGTACTGAGTGCCAGGTGATGAGGTGGATTATTCTGAGGGAGGCCATGGGAGGCTCCCAAGCCTCGGGTTACCTGAGCAATAGTGGGGTGGCTCTCCAGACAGGAAAAGAATGGAGGAGGCTGGCAACGTGCGGAGTCTGTTGGAGCTCTCTGCGAGCTAGGAGGCAGGCCTGGGGCAGGTCCAGAGCCTGGACACGGAGGCCTGGGGGAATAGGCTGGGCTGGTGGGAGGGGAAGATCTGATCTGGAAGGGATCTCAGAGATCATCTACCCAACCTACCTGTTTGACACAAAAAGCCTGAGGCCCAAAGAGGAAAAGGGGCTTGCCCAAGGGCACTCAATGGGTTAATGGTAGAGCCAAGCTAGAAAGACCCTGGGAAGCTCAAGGATACCCCCATTAAACAAGGAGCTCAATCTCCCCCATAATAGACCCTCCTCCTCCAGGGATCAAGTCCACACCTGAGGTTATCAGGGGTTCCAATGGGACCCAGCCTGGCTTCCATCTCATAGTAGGACCTCCAGCCTCCCTTCTCCTTCCCTGGACCACAGTTTTCTCATCTGTGAAATGAGGCCTTTGGACCAGCTGACTGATACGGCCCCTTTCTGCTGTAAGTGCTCAGAACAAGATGAGGCTGGGCCTTCCTCACTCTGTTCCCCACCCCCCAGTCCAGCCTGACACCAACGGGGGAGGGAGAGGGAGGGGTTCTGGCTCACATGCCTGAGGAGTGAGTGGTGCCTTCCCGAGGAGGCAACATGATCTGTAAAGGAGCCCCGACCCTCTCCTTGTGACCCCGGAGAGGGCGCCTCAGTCATGTGAGGACCACAGGGGATTAGTCGGGCTGAGATGGGAGGCAGGGGAGGCAGCCACCTGGGGACAGACTGGGAAGAGGGGAGAGAAGCAAGCAGGAGAGGGCCTTGGGCCTCAAGGGGGTAGAACTGAGCTGGGCTCCTGCCGTGGGAAGGTGCCTGGCCTGGGTCCTTTGGAGGGGTGTGGGACAGGCCACCTACCAGCTGTAAGTTTCTGAGTGTGTGAATCAAGGGCTGTTGGGGTGGGCTTGGAACGGAGGAGAAGGGAAGAAGCGTGTGGCGGGCCTGAAGAAAAGATGAGGGAGGCAGAAGGGAAGGGGCCAGGGCCCCACCTGAGAGGTGCAACAGGCAGAGGAAGGGCATGTGCAGGAGGCTTTGAATGATGTCTGGTCCCTGGTGAGAGTCACTGTCGGGCGTCGCATACAACCTCAGGCTCAAGGAGGCCTGGCAGTGAGGGGAGAGCGCATCAATTTGGAATCTGCAGGCCTGGATTTCAGACCCTTCCACTCACTCACTGTGTGGTCTTGGGCAGGTCTCTTGGCCTCTCTGAGCCTTGGATTCTAGAACCAAAGAGCAGTTGCATTTCGTCCTTCACACTGGGCAGGCTGTGAGATCAGATTTCAGTCCTGCCCCAGACCCTCCCTCGACCCTCACTGGCCACCACTTCATCCCCCAAGCATATGCCCCCAGGGACCGGGACTAGCATTACTCCCCATCCTCCAGCCCCACGGTTGCAAGGGGCTGCCCCAGCCCCTCTAAAGAGGTTTGAACCAATCCAGGGCCTGTGCATTGAGGGGACCAAAATGGGACTCTGGGGAATGGGGAGAGCAAAGACTTTCCCCAGCCTCACTGTGGGAGGAGGGGAGCCATGCCTCATTACCCCCACATCTCCCTTTCCCCCTCCGATGTGATCCTTGGGGCTCTCCTCCCCTTTCCCTAAGCCCTGCTTGTCTTCTCCACAACAAGGAGAGAATGTTATTTAAAAAGAGATCAGGAGATTTGCCTTAAATAGGCATGGAGTGCTGTGCCAGGGCCCAGGGTGGGGGAGGGGGAGGAGGCCACCCTGAGTGGTGGAGGGAAAGGAGTGGGGCTGAAGGAGGGAGCAACCTGGCCAGGGCTGTGCACAGTCCTCCAGTTTACCAAGCATGGCCCCAGGACCCACCCTGCGGCAGAGGGTCAAGCAGAGCTTGCTCCTACCCTACCCCCATTCCGAGGTGAGGAAACTGAGGCCCAGGTCAGGGGACTGACATGTACTAGCTCCCAGCGGCATGTGATGCTGGATGCCATGGTCTTTCCACCACAGGCCCCGAGAGCAGGGAGGTGTTCAGAGAGGCAAGGGATCCAGAAGATAGGGCCTCCTATAGCAGGGATGGGGCTTCTGCAGTCGGGTGTGTTGGAGTCTTCTGCCACCTGCCCCCACCATGAGTTCCCAGGCCTTTGGCTACTGCACCCAGGTTGCCCCAGCCCCAGCTTGTAACTGGACACCCTCCTTCCCAGGTGAGCTGGGGTTCTGCTTACCAAACCCAACACCAGCGGGGGAGGGACCTGAGGGGCAGCCCTGGGGGAAGCATCTGCCAGGAAGGAGGCTGTGAGGCTGAGGAGGGAGCTGGAGCCCCGGAGGTAAGAGGCTGAGGAGGGGGAGGTGGACCAGCCAGCAGCGACACCGACCGCCTTCCCCGCAGGGCTGGTCTGACACCTGGGGGTCACTCCTATTCAGGGTCTCCTTCCCAGCAGGTTCTGTCTCAGCAGGTGATGCTCTTGAAATCCTGAAGAAATGGAGTCTTGACAGCGGGATTTCTGGAACAAAGTTAGGGCCAGGAGGCACCCCAGGTGTGCCCCTTTTTGCGAAGGCCCTGAACACCACGGGGAGGCCTCAGACACTCGGGTGCCCGTCCTGGCCTCACTGTTTAGAGCCTTGAGGCCCTGAGCTGCCCACCTGTGAGCTTCCGTCTCCTGCTCCGTGAACAGACCTGACGATGCCCCTCATACAGACTCTGGTGAGAACATGGACGGACAGGGGGAAAAAGAGGGGCAGTTATGACAGATGCACTCACGGACCAGGGCTGAGGCCTCATGTTTGTTGGAAGACGGAGAGGGGAAGAACTTTTCTCTTCTTCCCCTAGTGGGTGGGCACAGCGTGTGTCTTTGGGAAGACTGCAAGAAAGCAATCACCTACTCTGGGTTCCTGTTAATTCTCTTCGTTATTCTCCAGGCCACTCGGGAGGCAGGGAAAGGGTAGGGGGAGGAGGGGGCAGTGCAGGGTGGCCACTTTAGGTAAGAGAATCAAAGGCCAATAGGCGTTAACCAGGAGGGCTTACCTCGAGCCTGGCCCCACCCCAGTTCTTTACCAGTCCTAACTCCACGGACTGGCTGTTAGCCCCATTTCACTAATGATGGAACTAGGGCTGAGGATTTAGGCAGCATGTCCAAGGTCACCCAGGAAGGGGTGAAGCCAGTATCTGACTTCAGGGCCCTCTGCTGACCTTGCAAAAACCCCAGGATCCTGGGACTTGGGTTGTAGCCTTGGCCAAGTCACCTCTCAAGAGGTTAGTTTTCTCTCCCCATATGGGGGGATAGCGCCCCCCTGCCTTCTCAGGGTCACCGTGGAAAACAAGAGGGCCAATGGACACAAACCATGAGGTGCTCGGCAGGTGCCAGGTGCAAGCCCTTCAACAAAGGGGCCTCTCCCTCCTTACTCTTACTGGGCTCCCAGCTCCTGAGGTGTCCCTATGCCCCAACCAGACACAGACTGAAAGACAAGGGACCTGCCAGGTCTCTGGGAAGGGACTGACTGACCACTTGGCACCACCTAGTGGTCCATGGTGTGTGGTGCTTGGGTCGAGAGGGCCTGCCTGCTCTGAGATTGGGGGGTTGGGCATGACCATTGACCCCGTGAGGGTGAGCAACATATGCCAGGACCTCAGAAAGGAGGGGGTCCTGCCTGGCCACGCCCTCGCCTGGCTACCCTCCAGAGGGTGGGGTGAAGGTGGGCACTCCACCAGCCCCTCTCCCTTCGGATAACTCCAGGAAGCCCAAGGGGCAGCCCCGGGGTTCTAGTTCCAGCCCTGCCACTGCCTAGCTCCCCAGAAAAATTGGAGGAAACACCCCTGCCTCTCAGGGGGCCTGGCTCTGTGGTGTGTGCTTTCATTGATCAAACATTTTATGAAGTGTTCTCTTTCTAAAGTCATCACGCTGAGCGCCGTGGGGCACAGACGGCTAGGCCAAGTTTCCTGCCACCAAGGGAACCACCTTATTCTAAGGGGAGACAGACTCGAAAACTGATCAGTACCCTCAAGGCGGACCCCAGCGGGCACTGAGTAGGGGCTGTGAGGCAAGGGAGACCTATGGGTGCCTGTGGGAAGTGGGACCCAGTGCTGAGCCCCCAGAGGTCGGCCTCCCTCCCCCAGCTCCCATGTCCTCCTGCTTTAAAGTCTGTAATACAGAAGGCCCTTGAACTCCATCTTAAACACCTCTGTGCCTTCTTACTACCAGTTTCCTTTTCCTAAATGACTTTCTCCAACTTGTCCTCCTGACAAACTCACCTCCAGCCTTCCTTCCGGAGATCTGGGGAGAGAGGAGGAAATCCCTATGACTAGGCAACTAGGGAGAAAACAGAAGTCAAGGGGACACCCCCATCCTCAGGGCAGCGTACTCAGGCAGGCTCATGGTCCCCCTCAGCCTCTTCGCACTCTTTCATTCCTTTCTGTATTCATTCTCTGCTCTCAGCCTGCCCCATTCCCTGTGCCGGGCTGGGTGGGCACTGAGGCTGCAGGAGGCGGGACTGACTCACTCCTGTTCTCAGGAGCCTTGTGGTACAGAACACGACCCACAGCCAAGGGCAGCACAATGGATGTGCTTATTGGCTGGACCTGGCCATTCTGCCTAGGAAAGGGCAGGGGCAGGGCCAGGTCCTGGGACCCAAAGGAGGCAGCATCTCAGGGGAGTCATGAATGGCTCATCTGGCCATTTCAGATTTGCTGGAATCACACAGGGAGGTGTGAAGGGGGACGGCATCTGCCTCAGAGTCCCTTTCTCCGACTGTTCCTCTCCCACCCAGCAGGGACTCTGTTAGCTGGTTCTTCAGCGCTGATCACAATGTGAGGTTATCTTGTTTGCGTGTTTAGAATGGGTCTCCCGCCCTTCACTACAGGGTCCCGGGGAAGGGCCACATCACTCTGGTTTACCGAGGGGTCTCCAGGGTATAGTCCAGCACCTGGCGTATTGGAGGCACCAGATAAAGGTCTGTGGAAGAAATGAATGAATGAGACAAAGTCGCCTTTGTCTCAGCACAAGACTACTGGGGATGTTCCACCCTTTGTTCTTTTGCTCCTGCCCTGCACTCTCAGGGGGTCACCAGACCTCTGTTTCTTTGCCTCAAAGGAAGCTATCTGAGGACAGCTCTTCTGACGTTTGCTTCCTAGGTCCAATTCCTTGCGGGGGTTATGTTGGGGGAAGGAGAGTCAGAAAGAGGAGGCTCTCCAAGACCGGAGCAGGGCAAAGCACTACAGGGTCCCCTGAGAGCATCACAGGTAGATATGGCAGGGTTCCAGGGTGCAAGGCCCCTGAAGAGACTGGCTCTCAGAAAGACGCCCTGTAACCTCCCCACCCTCGCCCTCAGCCTGGGCGGGGTTGTGGCCTGTGGATGCCTGTCACTGTGGGTGTTAGCAGCCACCAGGAGGCCCTGGAGATGAAAGGCCTGCTCCTGCAAGGCCCCCTCCCTGCCTGTAAGACCCTGGGGGCGGGGAGACCCCAATACTGACTGAGATGGGGTTTCCCTACACCCTCAGGGATATAGGTTAAAAGTCAGATTAAATTAGACGTCAAGAAAATGAAGAGCTGTGTGGTTGCTTGGATGCCCCTCACAAGACGACCCGCTGTGAGGACCTGCCCCGGCAGGCGGGGGTGTCCGGAGCTCCCCGCACAGAGAGCACGTTTACCTTTCTCCAGGGGCCTTCTGGAGAGTCTCCTCACAGTGAGAAGGGATTGCTAAGGGCCGGACTTTATGATGTCCAGGCAGTCCTGTGAGGAAGACATCTTGAAGGAGGGCAGGTCCACATGAGACCAGGGAAAGTGGACGTCGGTGCCTGGGTGAGGGGACAGGGCTGGGCGGGGCAGGCGCCTTGGCAGTGTGTGTGGAGGGTGGAGGCAGAGAGGAGGATCCCAGGAGATGACCTCAGACATGCTCAACAGTCCAGCTCTGGGAGGCGATGTAGGAGTCAGCTGCCTGCAGAAGCCCCGGTGCCCCTTGCACCTTCATTGCATGTCCGGCCTCTCGCCAGTGGCTGCAGGACCCGCGTGGGAGACCAAGCTCACCCAGTCACATACACGCCTTTAGGTCTGAACTGGGCGATGGGAGAGGAGGCAGAAGAGGGCAGGACTCCTTCCCCTGGTGGCTGTGCTTGGTGTCCAGGGGTGGCTACGAAGGTCCTCCTGGCCAGCGGCTCCCAGCTCCACTCTGACCAAGTGGTTCTAGCCTCCCTGGTTCCCACTTATTTCCAAGCCTTGGTTTTCTGGGCTTCATACCACTTCTCTGAGCTAGCCTTCTGTTCCATTACCTTCCTCTCCTGCTTAGGTTATCCTGAGTCAGTTTCTCCTGTTTCCACCCAAGAACCCCAAAGGATGCAGAGCTCCCAGAAAATACAAGACGATGCCATCTGCGCTGAACTGGATGTCCCCAAACTCTGTGCTAAGTGGAAGGAGAGGATGTATGGTGCAACCAGACTGTAAGCTTCCTGAGGGCAGGGTGACGGTGTGACTTACTAACAGCTGGACCTGGGAGGGAGGTGGGCAGATAGGAAGCACCCTGGCCCTCGAGGTACCATGTTTAAAGGCTCTCATGGTTGCCCACTTGTTGAGGGGGTCACTCGGTGAGCATGGCTTCTCCTAAGAGTGTCTGCTACTGGGGGCAGAGAAAAGGGTTGATGCTACGGAAAAACAGTTGACTCCTCAAGGTCAGGAAGGGTGGTAGTAAGAGCCAGACAGTCAGAGGTTGTCCAGGGGCCATGCTGGCACCCCTTTGAGTTTCCAGGTCTTGTCTGCCAAAGGAGCCGGTGTAGGAACCAGATATCGTGGTGATAATCATTGGTAATCACAGCTGTTAATAACAGCTACTTACTGAGTTCCTGCCATGTGGCGGGCCTTTCTTCCAAGGACCCTCTGTGAAAAGAAGTTACCACCTGCACTTACAGGTGAGGAAACCCTCTCAGAGAGGTGGTGTAACTCGCCTAAAGTCACATAGCTGGCAAGTGGCAAAACCAGGATGGAAAGCCAGGTCTATCCTCTGAGTTTTCACCGTCAATCAAACTCTTCATAGGCCATAGCCCTGCCTCCTCCACGAGGCCCACAGTGAGGGTGTGAGGCGCTGTAGCCCCTCTGGGCCACCACAGCACCGAGCCCCCATGTCAAAGGCCTCCACCATTCAACCAGACACTCCCTGAGCACCCACTCTGTGCACTGGGGCCTCAGCTGGCTTTTGGGAGACAAGGGTAAGTGCCTTCAAACACTCATATTTCCTGTTCCCCAGCCACCAGCATGGTTTCGTTACTCCCGACCCCTCCCATCATTGGCGATTCTATTATATTATCAGTCATTGCTTTGTGTAGCTGCCAATCCATGCTTCCACCATGGCTGGGTTTACACCTTTCGCTCATGAGCAGGGAACCTTAACAGTTTCCACCAGTCTGTGAGGGCCCCTGGGCAATTTCCAGCAGCTCTGTGATCAACTGAAGCTAGTTTGTTTGGGACCCCTCCCGCATCAGAATGTCCAAGCTGGATTTTCAGAAAGGCCCAAAGTGAGAACGTCTCAACCACGGCTCCCAGCGTTCTTCAGATGCCGCAACGGCCCGTTTCCCACCAGTTTGTCTTTATCTGACTGCTGGGTGCATCTGGTCATTCCTGGTGAGTCATCGACCTCAGGTAACTCAGCTTTCCAAATACTGGTAACCGGGGATATTAAGAAAACCTCACAGAAAGGTCTGGGAGCTCAGCCATCAGGGCGTTAACACTCGTGTGCACAGGCAGGGCTGGGGGCAGGGCCGCAGGCTTAGCCTCCTGGGACCGGGAGCAGCCAGTGCCCTGGGGAGGAGAGCCTTCTTAAAGGGAGCAGAAGACTCAACTCACAGTCCTTACACAATTCACATGTTTATTTGCCCAAAATAAATACAATCTGAGAACATCCATTTCAATCCCTACACACTATTTCTTTCCCCTAAAAGCAGCTTAAGACACGGGCACACAGTTTGCTGTCGTGTTGTCACGTCGTCAGGCTCAGGAGGTGTCTGTCGTGGCTGTGCTAGGCTGGGCCTGGCTGGGAAATCACCTCAGGTTCCCTTCTCGATTTGGGGGCCTGTTCTCCGCAGGACTCCCGCAGGACTCCCGCAGGACCCACGTGGCCTACTCCTGCCCCTGGAGCGCCTCTCCCCTCTGCAGCCCGAAGGGGGCAGCATTCATGCCTGCAGGCCTGCGGCCAGCCCTCACAAACAGCTCTGTGCTCTTAACACCAGGCACCACCAGAGGCCCATTCCCAACGGGCACAGAAAAGTTACTCCTGGCCCTGGAAGCAGCTCACTCAGGGCAAGGGGAGAAACTGAGGCACAGAGGGCAAATGGGTGGGAAGCACTATCCCCAGACCCCTGCTGGAGGCTGAGAGGCCCAGTGAAGGGAGAAAGGGGCACAGCCTCCCCCTACTATCCCTGGGCCCTGACCCGCTGGGGAGTAGGAGGAGGGGGAGACCATCCTTTGTCTTCTCTCTGAAGCTCAAAGATCTGGGTCCACATTCTCCTTGTCTGAGGCTGCCTCGTCGTCATTTGGGGGCTCCTAGATTGAAGCCAGAGAGCGCGAGTCACGGACTTCTGCTGTCCCTCAGGGCCACAATCTGGGGGGCCAGCATCTCCTTCTTGCCCTTGTCCCCAGCAGAGCCAGAGGGACAAGGTTCTGGCTTGTCTGCCACCCCTACTCAGGGTCTCTTGGCCTTTCCTCTGTTCTAGCTCCTAGGCAGCCCACGGCCATGTGGTCCACCACTGGGTAACTCCCTCTTACCAGTCCAAGGCCAGTGCTCCGCCTCAGGGTGGCATAGAAGCGCAGCACACAGGGGTCACAGCGAACCACCGTGGGGTCAAAGTCCAGCACACGCAGGCCCTGCAGGCTGCGGGCCCGGGAAAGGGCCACGTAGGCCTGGCCGCTGGCAAACACACGACTCAGAGAGATCTCCACACAATCCAGGGACATGCCCTGCGGGATGGAGAGACAGCAATGGAGCCAGATCTGCCTGAAGTCTTTTGTGTCCAAGAGCCTGACCCTATGTCACCAGCCCAGCTATTGCCCCTGGATCTCCTCGCCCAGTCCAGAGATTCTCAAGGCAGAGGGTTAGGTGACCCTGGATTGGGCATCTGAGTAGGAGGGGCTCTAGGAGACAGAGACAGGATGAGAGAGAGGGATAAGGGTGAAAGGAAGAACTCAGGCCTGGTTCAGACAGCCATGGAAAGGAATCAAGGCTCTGCCTCTCACTAGCTGTGTGGCCTTAGACAAGTTACTTAACCACTCTGAGCCTCGGTTTCCACCTCTGTAAAAACAGGAGTGATTATTGCATCTATGCCTCATATAGTTGTTGAAGTATTACACTTAACATATCCGGTAGTGGCTCAGAAAATGGCAGGGCAGGAGATGACAGAGGGGAAAGGGAGGGAGTGGGTTGGGAAATGCACTAAAGAAGGGTTTAGCCCTGGCTGGTGTGGCTCAGTGGGTTGAGCACTGACCTGTGAACTGAGAAGTTACCAGTTCCATTCCCATTCAGAGCACCTGCCTGAGTTACAGGCCAGGTCTCTGGTTGGGGGCACGCTAGAGGCAGCCAATCAATGCTTCTCTCTCACATTAAAGTTTCTCTCCCTTTCTTTCTCTCTCCCTTCCCTTCTCTATAAAAATAAATAAGTAAAGTCTAAAAAAAAACCGGTTTATTCTACCACTGGTCTGGAACTTTCCATCCAGGGCAAGCTCAACCCCCATAAAGCCTTTAAGGCCCCCCTCAACATGCCCCAGACCTATTTTGTACCCCTTCTGCCCTGCCCTATCCCCATCCCCCACACTGGCTGCTCACCTGGCTCTTGTGGATGGATATCGCCCAGGCCAGCTGGAGGGGCAGCTGCCGCCGGCTGAGGAGCTGGCCCCCAGTGGCCTGCACTGTCCAGCGGTCAGCACGGATGACCTCGGTGATTCCACACAGAAACCGCACCTGGGGCAGCCCTGAGGGAGACATGGAGAAGTCCAACTTTTCAACCCTGTTTCAGGGCTCAGAGGTGAGATGCAGGCCTCAGCTTTCCATCCTCACACTTACCTGGGGGACTTGCTGCCCCACAGAGTAGGACTGCATCCCCATCACTCACCTCTCCCCTCTGTCTCGAACCCGACTACCACCCCTCGGGCGCCATTCACCAGGCCCCGGGACACCGCTAAGTTCTTCACCAGCATCACCTGCAGGGGAAAGAGAACAGGAGGCATGGAGAGCTGCTCCACTCCCATGCCTGCTCTCAGGGGCAGCAGTCGCTGCTGCAGTTCTGGGAGGCCGGGACCCGTCATGGAGGGACTGAGTCCTAATCCTTAGCTGACTGTGACCCCTGCAGCAAGATGCTTTATTTCCCCAGGTCTCAGTTTCCCCTTGTGTCAAGGGGAAAGGCCTTTGCTCAGGTGAGGGTAAAGAGCAATAAGATAACAGAGGACACAGGGCTTTGAAAACTCCCACGTCTCTCGTTCGGTATGTGTGTGGCCACAGTCTTGAGGAATAGCCCCCAGATCCTGCCATGCCTCTTCCAACAACACGGTGCCTGCCTTTTTCCCTTAGGTGCCCTTCGGAACCCGAGGAAAGGCTCCTATCTGGCCCAGCCCCAACATGGTAGAAGGAAGGAAGACTCTCACAGTATAGGGTATAGTACAGAGGGCAACTGTGTGGGGTGGATATTTCTCTCCCCGATTTAGAGACGAGAAAACCAAGCTCCAGCAAGGGCAAGGGACTTATCCAAAGCAACACTGCTTGCAGCTCCAGGCAGAGAAACAGGAGGGCAGTGGAAAGTTAAAGAGAGGAAGGTGTGTGGGAGTAGGAGGAAGGGAGTTTGCTGTGGTCGCAGCTGGGCGCTCTGGCTATGGAGCAACCTGGGCAGAGGGGCAAAGGTTGGGGAAGCCCAAGCTTCCAGGTTCTAGGTCCTGCTTTCCACTCACCTGGGCCCCCAGCTTTAGCTGAAGGAGCTTGCTAACAGGACACTGGATATCCAGGGTCCGGGCTTGTTCAGGGTCACTGTCTATGGCCTCAAAGCTGTGTACCTTGCCTGGGAAAAAAGATTACTAGTCACTTATGGCTTAGTTTCCAAAACCACATCAGACCAGGTCATGGGGGGAGGTAGTGGGGGTAGCTCAGGCCTAGCTGGGGCTTTAGACTCAGAGACCTGGATTTAAGACTCATTTCCAGCACTTACTGGCTGCATGATCTTGACCCTTTCAAGGTCACACCACTCAAAATCAGTTCCTCTGCAAATGTAAGGGCCTTATGGCCACAGAGGTTGGGGCCTAGATATCTACATGATCCCAAGGGCCCAGGCTGCCTTGGAGGGGCATTATCTGCCTGAGAGCCCCTCCCACTTGGTCTTGCCCAGCCTTGGCTCGCTGCTCACCTGGCAGTTCCTGCAGCCGCCTCTCATTGGTAAGGGCCACATCATCCTGGTGGGTACAGAGCCTCGTGGCCACAATCCCATCTCGTCCCACCTGGTGGGTGGCCGTAGCCTGAAGCTGGCGGGTCACCTCATCTGAGCACCTGTGGGGGCTGGGCTGTTAGGGCAGAGCCCACCTGAACACTGGGGAAGGTGGGGCATGAATGTGGTGTGGCCCAAGCAGTGGCCCATGGATCAGGCCTGGGGCCAGGAAAGGGGCACCAGAGCAAGAATGGCTGGCCCCAGGCTGGCCAATTTGTCTTTTTCCCACTTGGGCCCTGTACATGGGGGCTGAGCATGGGATATTTGGGGTGCTTGGCTATGATCTTGGGTGTGTACCCTTTCCTGTGCCTGCCCCCAGGAAGGAACTAGATACCTCCCCATCCCCAGTGCTCCCCACAACATGTGACATGCTGAGTGCACACAGTCTGAGGGCTTAGAGGACCTGGACCAGGCACTTAGGTTGATACCTGTAATGCTGGTAGCCTAATCAGATCAGCCTCCAGAGGACAATCTTCTAGCCCCCAGCCTGCTGCCTTAGGGGAAAAAAACTGAGCCTGTGTTTCTATTTCCCCCCATCTCCAGCCTTCCTCCACCGGGGGAAGCCTGGGTGCAACAGCAACTCCCGTGGGAGGACGGGGGCCAACTTGGGCCCATTTCTCCCTGCTCTGCTACTCAGTCTTCCTCTTGTCCCCCATGCATACTGGTGCAAGCTGTGCACCTTCCTACCTGCCTCCTGTCCCCAGGCATAGAGAGCGGCTCACTACCACCACCCCTCCTCAAGCTCGTCCCAATCTGACCTGGCTTTCAAGGCTCAGCTCTGGCCCATGTCATCGGCCCTCCTGGCCTGTCCACTCCCATGTTAGAGTGGTCATAGCATTTCAACCTTTTGTCCTAGCTGGGCTGGGATCATGTCTGCAACCTCCCCCCTCCCACCAAGTGACCCCACGGGCTTTAAGAGTGGAAAGAACCTAGGTTTTAGACTCAGACCCAGGTTTAAATCCCAGCTCAGTCACTTCCTAGCTGTGACATTGGGCAAGTCACTTCACGTCTTTGAGCCCCAGTTTCTGCATCTGTGAAATAAGAGTGTTGACATCTCTAAACTCCTTTTGTGTGTCCACCTGCCCATAGTTCCCTGACACCTACTCTGTGCCAGGCCCTGTTTGGGTAACGAGGACCCAACCCTGGGGGAGGCAGGGGCTCAGTGTTCATGGAGTGACCATCTCCTATAGGCCCAGGAAGCATTTCTTCCCCTTCTCTGGGTCCACATGCTCCTCTGTGACACACACTTGGATGCTCATCTGTGACCCCTTCTCCATTCACAGAGCCCACCTGCCCAGCCTCACGGCCTGCAGCAGAGAGATGAAGGTCTGGTCTGCCTGCCTCCAAACCTTGGTCAGCTCCAGGGTCACTGGGACACACCTCTTCCAGCTCTTGGCCTGGTGGGGGAAGGTGGGGGTGTCAAGAAGCAGAGCAGACCTCTGGGTGGGGAGGCAGGACAGGAGGGTGAGTGGTAGGTACCTGGAAGCAGAACTGTGGGGGCTGGGAGCCCTTGGTTACAGGTGGCAGCTGTAGGAAGTCCCCACAGATGATGAGCTGGATCCCTCCGAATGGCTTATTCTGCTGCCGGACAGCTCTGGAGAGAAGCAAGCAGTGCTTTAGGGGTGGGGGTGGGGGGCAGGTTCCTCGTGGGAAACCAGCAGACCCCAGCCCTCACTGCACATACTGACCTGGCCACGGACTCTAGCTTGTCAAATAAGTCTGCCTCCACCATGGAGATCTCATCGATGACCAGCCGCTGGCAGTTCAGCCAGCCCTGCCGCACACCTGGCCGCTGGGCCAGGGCCACGCATTGGGCCAGGGGAGCCTGACCTGAGCCAATGCCTGTGAGTGACATCAGTCAGCCTGGGCAAAGACCCCAGCCCTGTCTCAACCCTGACTTTCCCTTCCTCCCTTCCCAAGGGCCTGGCTTGCTCCCAGCTCTAGCCCCAGGGGCTCTCACTTACCTGCAAAGGCATGGAGGGTGGTGCCCCCGATGTGGCAGGCTGCCACCCCAGTGCTGGCAGTGGCCACAGTGCCTGTGGGAGGCAGTGAGCCCAGGATACGCTTCAGCAGATAAGACTTCCCCGTCCCTGAGCAGAGGGCAAAGTTAAGACCACCTCTCCTCTGTCTTACCCTACCACCATTCTCTTCCCTCCTCACTCTGCCCCCCACAACCTGCACTTCCAGTGAAGAAAATGCTCTGGCCTTTCAGGACCACCCTCAGCACCGCAGCCTGTTCCTCAGAAAGCTGTAGTTTGGTGGGCGGCAAGCTCAGCCTCTTCACTGGCAGCGGCCACCTTGGGCCTTCCTGGGGAGACAGGACTGTCTCAGAGCCTCCCGCCTCGCTCCAGGCATTGCCGCCACCACCCCTTCTTGGCCCAGGTGCGATGTTAGGCCTGGTAGTCCTTGAGTCTCTGCTGGCTTCATTCTTTGGAGCCCTTGGGAAGCCTTGGCTCACTTGGAGAGCTTGCCAGTAACAACTGCAGTCCAGGTCTCTCCTTGAGGAGGGGACCAAGCCTGGGTCTCCTCTGACTCCTGGTTCCCTGAAGACCCTACTGTGTGGGTCTGGGTCCTCCCTCAGCTCCCTCCCTGGGTTCCCTACCTCTTCTGGTCCTCTCACCCATCCTTCCTTCTCACTTCTCCTCCTGCCACAAACTTATCTCTCACCTTGAAACACCCAAGCAAAAGCTTGCCCAGCCAGGACCCCTTCTGGTCCCACCTCCATCTTCTCACCAGCTTAGTCTCAAACCTCAGTGGTCTGCGATTCGTCTGCCCCAGTTCAGAAACTGTCAAGACCACCAGACTTTGTCCCTACCCCCATCTGATCGGACCTGTTGGCGTCCTGGATACTTCTGACCACTTCGTTTGCCCCCAAAGCTTTTCTTCTTCTTTAGGGGGACTACATTCTTCAGTTTTCTTTTGAAGTCTCCTTTTCAGGCCTTCCTTCTCTGCTTTCTCTTTTAATGTGACCTGGGCCCCCTTTCCCTATTCTGGTTTATCTAGTCCCAGGGATTTCACTATGAGAAGCACCCGCCCAATTCCCGAATCTCTGTCATACTCAGATGTCCAATGGGCATCTCCTCTGAGATAACATCTTCTCCCAAAACTTGGGTATCCTCGGTCTTTTCCAACTTAGTGGCACACCCAGTCTCTAAGGCATTCATTCCCCCTTTCGTGTTCTCACAGTGTTGGGCTCTGCCCCCACCTGGGACTCCGTAGGCCGCTTCACCGGCGTGGTGTCTGGACCCCGGGTGGCCGCTGCGCGTCGCAGCTCCTCGGGCTGCACAGGGCTGATGGTGAAGAAGTCGCGGGACCTCGGGCCAAGCAGCTGCTTGCGGGCGGAGGGCGGCCCGGGACCCGGGGCGGAAGCCAGTTTGAGGCGCAGAGTGCGAAGGAAGCGGCGCAGGCGGTCTGGGGGGCAGTCCGAGAGCAGCAACTGCACCGTGCCTGCCCCGGGAGCGCCGTCGGCCGGGACCCGCAGCGTGCTGCGCCCAGAGGCGGCGAAGCGGGTGAAGAGGCGCGTGGCGCGCAGGGGGAAGCAGCGAGGCTGGTCCGCGGGCCCAGGCGCCTGCAGCCGCAGCATCAGTTCGCGCCGCTCATTGCGACCCAAGCTCAGCTCCGCGATGCGTAAGGCCTTGCGCCTTCGTGGCTGCCCGCCGGGGCTCAGCTCCTCCACAGTCACGCGGCACCGCAACTCCGAGTCCTCACATTCAGCTGCCACAGCCAGAGCGTCCGACAGCATCGTCACCACCTCTGCAAGTCAGCAAAAGGATCGGAGCACGGGGGTAACAGGGACTCAAGGACATAATAGATGTTATAGAGGCCGTGACGCAGAGCCCGGTAACACAAAAAGGTCACAGTGATGGATAAAGGATCCTGGGGCCAACTTAGGAAATTCACTTAGAAATTACTGTCCTACACAATAATTTCCAGAGTGGCGGGTGGGCAGCGTCAAATGCCCCTTGGTTTGGGGGAAGGAGCCTCGGCTGTCCGGCCAGGGCCGCAGAAGAAGGGAGACCCTGAACAGAAAAGAAGTCGGTTTCGAGGAGACCCAGGGAGGGCACGGGATACTCAAGAGTCCTTTCCCCAGGAAGCAGGGGAATCGCATGTGGGGAGATGAGCAAGGGGGCTGACAGGTAGTTATCGCCTTCCAGGTACGTTCACTGGTTTACACGTAGCCGGGCAGGTCTCACTATTCCTCGTTCACAAAAGTGGAAACGGGCTGGGAGAGCCCACACGTCTGGTAGGAGTCCCGGGTGGTGTGATTTCTGAAGCCCTGGCTTCCCATCTCCAAGGTGGGGAAGGGGTAGAGTATTCGGCTGGGGAAATCGCCGAGAGGACCCTGCGGCCCTGGAACGTGTGTTCCCTCCGACTAACCCCCTCGCTTGCACCCTCCCGGCAGAGACCCCTGGAAGAAACAGGCTGTCTTCCTCCCAACTCTGAGATCGGGTGGACACTCACTTGTGCGGGTACTCGGACGAATTAGCTGAACAGAGCTGACTTGCCGGCGTTGCTCAGGCTCTAGAAACTTTTCAAATACTCGCAGTAGAAAATCACCCTATCCGTGGCCGGATCTTTAAATTTTCCAGCCAATCAGAGCCAGGGGCGTGTCCCCCCCCCCCCCTCCGCCTCCCCACCAGCTTTGGCGGTACCAATCGCACGCCAGAGGCCAGAGGAAGGAGACTTACTGGGTGGCGGAGCGTACTACGTGTGTGGACGAGTGGGCGTGGCGGGAAACAGTCGTGGGGGCTGCCGCTGCGCTGCACAAGGTGTGGTGTCCACCAACCCCGCTCCGAAGATTTATGTTCAGAACCATCCGTCCTACTCATTCCCCCTCCCATTTAGCCCTTACACAGTGGCTGAACTTGGTCTTGGGGAAGAGCTTTCACTGATCCCTCCCACCTTTGCTTCCACTCTTGGGATCATTGCCCACTTCTGGGCAGACCACCCCAAGGCCTCAACTCTTCCCACCCCTTCTTTGCCTTTGTAAGGGTCGTTTTACGCATTGTCTATCCCACCCTGCTGAGGGCGTTCAGTGAGGAACTCTGAGGCTTGTGCCAGGGAAGCGTTGAGTTCGTTTACAGAGAATACTTATCCATCCCTCTGTTGCCCCCTGGATGCTTGGGGAACTTATTTTTAATTACTCCCCTCCCTCCCCGCCATTGAAGCTTGGAATTACATAACTGGAAGGGATCTTACAGGTGAGTCCGGTTCCTTCTCCCCTCCTCCCATTTATTTTTATAGTCCTCATTTTGCAAATAAGGAAACCAAGGCTCCAAGACTTTCACCAAAGATCGCATAGCTTGTAGATAGCAGAAATAAAGCCTCGAACCCGAGTCTAACCTGGCCGAAGCACCTGTGTGTTTCACTGCTGCCCCGCGCTGCTCCCGGGTGACTACTGGTCTTCAGGAAGGGAGTCCCAAGCCTGGAGTGGAATCTCAGCTCCTAACGGCCCCTGCAATGCCCCAGTCCTGCCATTAGAGGTTACCCTAAGCAAATTTCCTTAATGCCTCAAGCCTTTGTTTCCACAAATGTGGGGGGGAAAAAAAAAACCGGGAAAAAGGTGAAAATATGATGATCGCACAACTCTGGGACTACTGAAAAATCTATTTGAATTGTTTGCTTTAAATGGGTGAAGTATGGTATGTAGATTATATCTCAATAAAACTGTTAGGAAAAAATCGTGAGAAATATGTTTCCTCTTCAGTGTAGTCTTATAAGTACGAGCAGCATGAAATTTCAAAGTCATTGCAGTAGGCAGAGAAAGGCCACCCCCCGCCCCCATGTCCACATCCCGATCCCCAGAACTTGTGAGTATGTTACCTTACATGGCGAAAGGGACATTGCAGATGTAATAAATTAAGGATCTTGAGATGGGGAGATTATCCTGGATTGTCTGGGTGGGCCCAATGGAATCACAAGGGTTCTTATAAGGGAAAGAAGGAGACAGAAAGAGTCAGAGAAGATGTGATGAAGGAAGCAGAGGGGGGTGGGGAGGATGAAAGAGAGAGATTTGAAGATGTTACTGCTGGCTTTGAAGATGGAGGAAAAGGCCATGAGCCAAGCCAAAGAATACAGGTCTCTAGAAGCTGGAAAAGACAAGGAAGTGGGTTGCCCCCTATGGTCTCCAGAAGGAAGAATGCAGTTCTTGATGTTAACTCAGTAAGACACATTTCAAACTTCCAGAACTACAAGATAATAAATCTGTGTTGTTCTAAGCTACTACATTTGTTGTAATTTGATACAGTAGCAACAGCAATAAGAAACAAATGTTTTTTTTTTTTTTTAATGCAGCACTCAAGTTTTGGCAGCATTTTTTTCTTTTATTTATTTTTAGAGAGAGGGGAAGGGAGGGAGGAAGAGAGGGAGAGAAATATCAACGTGTGGTTGCCACTCATGCTCCTCCCACTGGAGACCTGGCCTGCAACACAGGCATGTGCCCTGACTGGGAATCGAACTGGCAACCCTTTGCTATGCAGTCCAGTGCTCAATCCACTGAGCCACACCAGCCAGGGCTTTTTAATAGTAAACATTTAATTGATTCCATCAGCAACTCCAGCACAACTTTCCCTGAATGGGAGGCAGAATCAGGCTACCCAGAGGTTCATGAGGTGTGGGGGTCACTGAGGAGGCCCCCACTCCACACACCTGGTGGCCCAGTAGAATGAGGGTGGTTGCTGATAGAATGTGAGCAGGGAGAAAAGGGATGCAGGGTGAGGGAAATGCAGGCCCTGGCCTGCTCGTTTGCCTGCAGGGAGGAAAAGGAAGGCAGGAGAATCTCCCTGCACAGAAGGACTGGAACTACACATTCAAGTTTTCTACCTCATGTAGAAACAGATGAGCCTCTCTCCAACTGTCTTGTATTAGGAACCCCTCTTCAAGTGATCTGTCACTTGTTTTATTTTCCTCATTCTGTATTCTAACTGCAGTTCAAACCCAAGTTCTGAATTCTAGGTTCTGCCTTCTGGGTTCCTGGTTCTAGATTCTTGTTCCTGTTCCATTCTGTTTCCCACCCCCAGATCCTTCCCAGCTCCCTTTTCCCAGCCTTTCTGGGTGGAATAGGTGACTTCCTGCTGACTTTGCTAACTTGAGGGTCTCCCCCGTACTTCTTGAGGCAGTTCTAGGCTTTTCCCTAGCAGGAGGGACTTGGTTCAGACTTTCCACCAAGTGGGTGGCCCAGTGGAGATCAGGGAATTCCTGAGAGCTTGGCCTGGTTGGACCTCTTCCCTTCCCACCTTACCTCTAACCACTGAACACACTACCTTTTGTGCAACTAAACTGAGGATTTTCATGCTGATAATGGGGGACTGCCAGCCTTGAGATGAGGAATCTTGTGGAGAAATGTGAGAAGACATTTAAAAATGTTCTTCATTCAGAGAAATTAAAAGCTGCTTCCCACACTGGTGAAGGACTGGAGAGCGAAGGTAGAAAGGGTTTGGGAAGAGCTCAGATTTCCTCAGAACCCTGTCATCCTTATGCTCCCCATTTTCTGAGCTGAGCACTAATCCCTAGAGTCCTCTTAGATCCAAGAGAATGCCAAGACAGTAGGACTGGGAGCTCCCCTGTCTGTGGCTTCCCTGAGGGAGAAGCAGAAGGAGGTGGATCTAGCAGCAGCATCACTGGAGAGGTGAAGTCTTCAAAGGGATCATGATCCAAGACTCCATGTGTTGCAACAAGGGGACTGTGTAGTAGACATTTTTGTCCCAGCCCCTCCTCCTCCAGACAGCATTTCTAGTCTCCTTCCAAGAGTGCAGGTCTCTATGGGCCCAGAGATGGTGCATAATGTAGAGCCCTCCTATCTGTGAGAAGAAGCCACCCACTGCCTCCTGGTTCTCCTGCCAGTACTTGATAGCCCTAGCCCAGTAGTTCCTACACTCCATCATGGTTCCTGGATGAAGCTTGTATGTCCTCAGCTCATAGATGTTGGGGCCTACTCTGGGCTGTGGCTCCCTCCAGAAGCTGAACTGGAGGAACGTCTGGTTTCTCCTGGACGGCAGCATCTGGCTCTGCTCCTTTCAAGATTCCAGGTACTCCTTGATTTTGAGCTTGTTCACGCAGTCCACGAGGGCTGGGTAGCCGCCTGAGAATGCCACAGGTGCACTGCCTGGTCCTACTCCCTATACCATGTGTTCCAGTTGCCCCCCAGCCAGCAGGGGTAGTCCTCATCCAGGTGCAGCTTGGGCAACACAGCCTCTCTCAGGCTGGTGTAGGCATCCAGACACTTGGGCTTCACATTGTGGAACTGGGTCTTCTTGTAGAGGTTGCTGGTCTCCTCCTTGGACAGCAGGGTGGGCAGGGAGTGGAACCAGTTATCTTCCTTGTCTTTGGAATAGAAGCTCGGTCCAGGCTCAGCAGCAACATCCCTGGTGTGGGCTGGGTAAGGGGGGTGGGAAGGGCAGCAGGCTCTGCACCGCTGCGGAGATGCTGCACAGTTGCTGAGCCATGCTGGAGAGAACGAGGCAAATACAGTTATACAAGTAGAAAGTGAAAGATCCGGGATTGTGAACTCAGATCTCTCCAAGCCGGCCTAGCACACTGACTCGCACAGCGTGCCCCGTTCCCCCTTCTCTCTGTCTGCACCCCAGACTGCCTCTAGAGAAGGCACAGAAACTTTCACATGGATTTTCCCCCAACACTTTTCTTTTTCTTTTGGCTCTCAAACTGTTTTTTAGGTTGTAAAAGATATATAACATAAAATCCACCACTTTGACTATTTTAAGTGTACAATGAATTGCCATTAGGTAACCATCACTACTATCTATTTCCAGAAAAATGTCATCATTTCAACAGAAATTTGTACCCAGTTAGACAATAACTTCCCAATCCTTTCTCTCTCAGCTCCTGGTACCCCTAACATTTTATTCTGAAAACATTCCAGCGTTCACAGAAAGGTTGAAAGACTTTTACAGCAAACATCCATATATCTACTGCCAAGATTCTACAATTAATATTTTGCTGTATTTGTTTTATCATATGTTAACAATTTAGCCATCCCTCCATTCATTGATACATTTTTGTTATGCATTTCAAAGTTGTAGGCAAGAGTATATTTCATGTCTAAACACTTCAACATCCAGAGCATTAATTAGAGTTTAGGCTTATTTTTTAAATGTAAACTTTACATAGAGTGAAATGCGTAAATCTTAGGTGTTTTGTGAGAGGAGTTTTGACAGATGAATACATATACCTGTGAGGCCCAAACCTTTATCAGGATATAAAACTGTGCTGTTCAATAGGGCAGCCACTAGCCACATGTTGCTAAATTTAAATTTAAAGTAATTAAAATTAAATGCAGTTTTCTTGAGTGCCGCCCTGCAAACCAAAAGGTCACAGGTTGGATTCCCAGTCAGGGCACCTGCCTGGGCTGTAGGCCAGGCCCCCAGTAGAGGGCGCGTGAGAGGCAACCACACATTGATGTTTTTCTCCCTTTCACCCTCCCTCCCCTCTGTCTAAAAATAAATAAATAAAAATCTTTAAAAAATAATAAAAATAAAAAGCAGTTTTCATGTACGCAGGCCACACTTGAGGTGCTCAGCAGCCACGTATGGCTCATGCTGCCCTGTTGGACAGCACAGATACAGGACACTTCTCCACTGCACAAAGTTCTAAGAAAATTACCTTAATGTAAAAGGTTCCTTTATGCCCCTTTGTAGTCAGTCCCTACCCTCAGCCCTCAGACAACCCACGCTCTGATTTTGTTTTCAGCATAGATGATTTGAGCTTGTTCTAGAACTTCTTTTAAATGGAAGTATACAAAATGTAGTTTTGTGTCTATGGGTTTCTTTCATTCAGCATAATAATTTTGAGATTCATCCATGCTGCTGTGCGTATCATTTGGTGGTTCCTTTTTATTACTGAATCGTATTCCGCTGTGTGGGCATGCTAGTTTATCCATTTTCCTATTAATGGTTATTTGGGCTTTCTGCTTTTTTTTTTTAAACATATGCCTAGGTTAAGAAATTGCTAGGTCATAGAATAGGTGTATATTTAGTTTCATACGAAACTGCCCGAGCTTTTAAAAAAGTGATTATACGCCCACCCAGGTTTTTGTAAGAGCAGCTACAGTGAGACCTTGTAGGGGAAGGAACTGAATACAAACTGGATGCCTACTCGCGGTGAATTAACGGTCCTCAGGCTCCGCCCTCCTCCCCGCCCCAGCGCAGCCATCCGCTCCTCTGAATCCTGATTGGTCGGTAGAGGAAGGAGGCGGAGTCAGAGGAAACCCTCCTGTTTGGGCCGGACTTCCTTCCTTGGCTCTGGGTAGCCTCGGCATCCGCTCGGTACTCTGCTCACTGCTGTCTTCGTGGGGTCAGTTCGGAGTGAACTGCAACACTGCTCCTGGATCTCTTCGCCTAGCCCGAAACCTGGTTTTGACGCAAGCTCTCAGGAGGAACGGGATTTTCTTCATTATGCAATTTCCTTCTCTCGAACTGTTTCTTACGTCTTACCTACTCTCTCACACTGGTAGTCTCAGTCCAATCCCCAGCTCATTAACGAAAACAACAATTATATTAACAGAGAACTGGGAGGTTTACAAAATGCACTTTCCGTGTTATCTCATTTGATATTTAAAAGTGCTCCTCCCCTCCATCGTATGGTCCTTTCTCTCCAAACGTTTGCCCTCCCGCCCTTACACGGATAGTCTTGTAGAGAAGCTGGAAGGTCTACCTTCCAGGGCACGACTTCATCATTGGGCAGCGGACACTTATTTTATTGAACCTCCGATACTGTTGATCCTCCTCCCTGAAAAATCCTCTTTCATAACACACTCACCCTTGTTTCTTTCTACATATTGGTTGCTTCCTTTAGGTCTCCTTTGCTAACCACTTTTTCTCAATCAGACCTTTCAATGTAGGAGGACTTCATCTTTTTTTCCTATCTGTTCCAATCCCGTGGTTTAATTCCCGACTACATGCTGATTCCCAATATTATATCTCCAGCCTGCTCTTCTTTCCTGAACTCCATATTATATTTCCATTTGTCCTCCTGATATCTCCACAAAGATGCCTAACGACATGCCAAATTCATTTTCTCCAGAACAGAGCTTTTAATCTGTTTCTCCAATACCAAATAAACCTGTTTTCTCCTGTCTTCATCTTCGTAAATGGCATCACTGGTTTTGGCTCAAGTTAAAAGCCCATATCATATCTTTGATTTCTTCTTCACCTACCATATCCAACCCATCAGTAAAACCTGGTTCTGCCTCCAACATGTATTTTGGCTCTATTCACTTGCCTCCATCTTCACCCCATTCCCTGGAGCTAGCAGCCTGTCATCTCCCCCCTGGATCACAGCAATAGTCTCCAAATCTCACTGGATTCCTGGCTTCCACTCTAGCCCCTTACAACCCTTTTTCCAAACAGCAGCAGGTGGAATCTTTTCAAACATGTAAATCATATTTTGCTACTGCTCTAGTTAAAAGCCCTCTATGCCTCCCTAGGCTATTCCTCTTAGAATAGAATCCACAATCCTTACAATGGCCTGGGGCCAACTCCCTCCTTTCCTCTCACCTGAGAAAGTTTACCACTTTCTCAGCCTCCTTGATGTTCCTTGAACACCAAAGCCCTTTCTTATGCCAGGGTTTTGCACTTGCTCTCTCCTCTGCATGAAAGACCCACCCCCCTTTCATCCGACCTCTCTCATCTTTAGGTCTCAGCTGAAATATCCACTCTGCAGAAAGGCTTCCCCCCATCACACACACCATAGCTAAAATGGACTCCCCAGTTACTATTTTATTACCCTGTTTATTTCCCTCAGAGAACTTACCACATTCTGTTGTTATGTGTATTTGTTTATTTGCCTATTATCTCTCCCAGCTTCAGGAGGGCTGAGACCATTCCTGTCAGGTTTACGGCTTTGTGCTCTGTGTTGAGAACAGTGCCTGAGACATGGCAGACTCTCAACAGATATTTATTGAGTGGGCAAATCGATGAGTAATGAAACCATTCTCTGTAAGTCCTGATCCCTCTATCGCTTTACTATCTCTTGAATCTGTCCCTCCTATCCTCATAACCGCTGGCCTGGTTCAGGCTCCATCATTTCCAAGCTGGATGTCTGTGACAATCTCCTACCCTATGGGCCTCTCTGTCTTGCCCTGTTACCATTGTTCACACAGAAGTCAGGAAAGTAGTGTCATGCCCTGCTTCCGTGCTTTAGTGGCCCCCTGCTACTTGCAGGAGGAACCTCAAATCCCTCTGGGCAGCACTCAAAGCCCTAAGTGCTCTAGCTCCTGCTGCCTCCTGGATGGCATCTTTCCAAACTCTCCACCATCACCTCATGCATATGACCACACAAATCTGCCTACACTTCCCCTAACAAGTTGAGATGTTTTACAAGTTCTCATTTTTGTGAGATGTTCCCTTTTCCTGAACTCTTTCTGTTCCCCCTCCCTCCCTCCAATAACCCCGCTAGAATACAAGTCACTCTAGCCCCTCCCTCTGGGAACCAGCTCTCACCACACACTGTGAACTCCTTCATCAGAGCCCTTCTCAGGACTCTCCTACTGGCTCATCAGGTCTCCAAGACAGGGCCTGGGTCTTGTTTGGCCTGGTCACATGATACTGCCAAAACAGGTTACTTAGTAGAAAGCACAGACTTTGGAGTCAAGTGAGGTGTCAATCCTTGGGCCACCACTTACCAGTCAAGTGACCTCAAACAGGTCCAGGCCTTGGATTCTAGGTCTGTAAAATGAGGTTAACAGTTTATTTCATGGGTGGGTGCCTACTTGTGTGAGGATTAAATGAGACACATGTGAAGAGTTTAGAATAGTGAGCAGGTAAGAGAGGGTCCCTAAATTTTTTCCAGTGAATAGATAAATGCCAGCAAGAAGGATGGGGAGACACCCCACTTAGAGCCTTCAATAAACTTTGTTGACTGCATGGTGCACATGCAAAACAGACTTCATCACTTTCACAGCCCAAAACTTCCGATGACTTCCCCTTGACCTTGAGCTTTGTCTACTTCTCCAGCCTGGCCTCCCTACACCCACACCCCACACTGTGGCAAACCTCTATGCCATTGCTCACACTGTCCCCTCTGCCTAGAATACCTGTCCTGCCCCTTTGTCCTGATTTTGGCGTCCTTCCTCTCCTCATTTACCCTCACACTTAACCCATACGTTTTCTTATTTGTTTACGTGCTTTTCTCTCCTGGTGGAGGACAGGGACCTGGGTCCTGCCATTATCTCACAGCTATTAGTGTAGGGCCTGACAAGCACTCAAGGCAAATAAAATATTTGTGTTGTATGAATGCGTATGGTCTAGAGGCAACAACCAGAAGGCCAGCCTGGGTTGGATGGGGAAACTGAGGCCAAAGTGGTTATCAGTGGCTCATTCTTCGAGGTGGCAGAGCTGGCTGGATAACAAAACCCATCTCACCTCCACCCCCACCTTGAGCTGCTTTGTGCAACAACACGAACTCTCCAGGGTAACTGCTCTCCAAAGGGGGACTCTGAGTTTCCAGATACAGGGTCTTCTGAGTCCTCAGGTATGGGGCGCAACAGCTGCGCAGCTCTGCAGACTGGGGGAATAAAACCATGTGGCGGCTGCCAGAGCTTGCCACATATACTGCTTTTCTCAGATCTCCAGGCTGGATTTTCACCATCCCTTTATTTTATTTTTAAAGATTTTTTATTTTCAGAGAGAGGGGAAGGGAGGGAGAAAGAGTGAGAGAAACATCGACATGAGGTTGCCTCTCATACGCCCCCAACTGGGACCTGGACCACAACCCAGTTATGTGCGCTGACTGGGAATCGAACCAGCAACCCTTCGGATGGCAGGCCGGTACTCAATCCATTGAGCCACACCAACTAGGATTCATCCCTTTAGATAAAGAAGCCCAGGCCCAGGCATGAGGGACAAGTGTGCTATCTTTTCTCCCTTGGCTCTGGGTCCCCAGCCTGCTCTTTGCCAAGTAGGGTTGGAAATGGTTGGGAGCCTGAGAGTCATCAGACGGTAGTGAAAGGAGAGCTCAATCAACTGGTACAGCTGCTGCTATGACAGCCGGAACCAAGGAGATCATCATTGATCCCACAGGCTCTTAACTCTTCCTGCTGAGATACGGGGTGGGGGGTGGGGATCGGTGGGTGGGTGGGTGGGGGCAGGGCTGACCTGAGAGCTAAGGGGAAAGAGGTGGGGGTGGGGGGAGACGGTGCTGGAGAATGGGATGTAGCCGCCAGTCACTTTCTTTCTCTAAGTGTAAAATGAGGATGCAAGGTATAATTAACGCCATTCCCGGCTCGTCCCTACGTTTCGCTCCCTAGCAAGGGTGTCAAGGATGTAAGATTACCGCTGGATGGGGGTGGCCCTCAGATATTGGATTCAGAGAGGGGTACAGGTCTGAGCAATGACCAACGAAGGTTGGAGAACACTGCGTTTGGGGAACCCTGAGAGCCAGGGAGAAAACCCTTCCCCCAAAGGGACTCTGGAGCCCCGCTCCCCAGAGCCAGGTCTTCCGGTTATATTACTCTTCGGATGGGATTCAAGTTCCAGGCCCAGCCCTGCCAGGAGGTTCCAGGGAGAAGAGAACCAGGTCGTCGCCACTGCCCTGGGGTCTGGGAGGAAATAAGAGGAGCCTTTCGGTGGCCTCATCTCTGGGCGGCTCAGATCGGCTCGGCCCGTCTGGTAACGCCTGCCCACTCCGGTCCGGAGACCTCAAAGGCAGAAACCGCCAGCGCTCAGGGAGTTAGCTGGGTCCTGCCCCACCCGACCCCGCCCTGGGCCCCGCCCGCTACCCTCTCCACCTCCTCTGGCCGGAAACCCCCTCCCCTGCGCCCCTCCGGATCCCCCACACCCTGTCTGCCCTCCCAGTCCCTCTCCCTCCGCGGGTCCGGGACACCTCTCTCCGCGCTGTCCCTCCCTCTTCCTCCAGCTTGGGTTCCCAATCTCCAGACCCCCGCCCGGCCCCGCCCGGCCCCGCCCAGCTCCTCCACCAGCCTCGACCCCGCCCCCGCCCCGCCCTCCGCTTGCAGTCCCAACCCGGCCTCCGGCCCGCTGTTCCCTCCTCAGGCCCCGCCCCTAGGCCCCCGGAAGCCTCTCCCCGCCCCTGGCCCCGCCCCCCCGAAGTTTCTTGGGCCCCCGGCGGCCGGCGGGACAGAACGCTGCGAGCCGCCGCCCGGCGGGCGTGGATGGAGCTGGTGGAGCCCGCGCGGCGCTGGGAGTGAGCGGCGGAGCGGCCGATCGGCTGGACCTCACCGGACTCGCCATGGAGGAGGAGGTGAGGGCCGGCCAGGCGGGGGCCTGGGCGGGGGTCTTCGAGCCGCCTACCGCGGTTGGGGTCCCGGGCTCAGGCCCTTGTTCCAGCCAGCCCCCCTCCCGCGGGTCTCGGGACACCAGCACACATCCCCCAAGCCTCCACTCCCCACCGAGGCAGAGACTAGGCAGGGGTGGGGGTAGGGATCGCGTCCAGCACTCTAACGACCCATCCTCCTTCATTATCTTTTTGGCTTCTCTTACCAACTTGGGCATGTTATTGTTCCCATTGGACTGACGGGGAGACTGAGGCTCTGCTGAAAGTGGCCTCGGGTGCTGGGCTCGAACCCCGGTTACCGCTGACTCTTCTTGCCAGCCAGGTTGGATTCTGAGGGGACAGACCGTATTGTGTTGTGTGTGTGTGTGTGTGTGTGTGTGTGTGTGTGTTGATGGGGGGTCGCGTCCTGTGGGTCCTGGAGTCCCTTTCTGAAGGAATCTTGAGACCCTATCTGGTGGCCAGAGGGCTGGAGAAGTTGCTTTTTTCTCCCCTGTATGAATCCCTGTGAGTCTCCTTTACCCTACCACCTTGTCTACCCTAGAGCTGGCCTAGTAGGGGCTGATCCTAGCCCTTGCCTTCCCGGCACCCCTGGGAGGGCTACCATGGGGAAGGAGCTGGGCAGCTGGGCCAGCCTCTTTGAGCCTCTCTCTTCTCCTTGGCCCCGCAGGACCCTCGTGGTCTGGGGTGGGGTCAGGCACTCTGTGATTCTTGCCTTTTACTTGCAAACTCAGTTTTCCCAGTAGCCCCATCATCCAAGCACAATGCAAGCACTTAATGTTTGCCTGTGGAATGAATAAATTAGAGGAGGGGCCTGTTGAGTCTAGAGGACTTTGCTTCTTGTCCTCTGAGGGGGTGTCAGCTTCTGTCCCTCCCAGACAAGGGGAAGGGTATACATGTCTGTGCCTGTGTGGATGGGGAGGAAAGATGAAGCCTTCACTCTTTGGGCAGCCCTGGCCACCCAGGGCTGCCTGTGTCCCCATTGGTGCCCATTTCCCTACTTCCTGGGGCCACGTCTCAGGGGCAGCTAGGGTGTCAGGGTTCCCTCCAGGCCAGGCCCTGCGTTTCTGTGGGATGGTAGATAAGTCACTTCCCCTCTCAGCTTGTGTTTCCTCTTCTATAACATACAGGGCCTGAGGGCCGAGGTCCTGACAGTGTGCTTGTGGCCCCTTCTCTCAGAGTGGGTGGAAATAAGGGGCAAGTCAGTCCACTGTAATTTGCTTTGGTTTCTTGCTGACAGAGGTGGGGCTACCCTCCCCTGCCCCAGGCCCCTGTTGGGAGGGCTGGGCTGTCTGGCTGTGCCCTCTCCCCTTCTCCCAGAGGATGTGGGACAGGATTACTCCATCTTCTGATCTGCTCTGGCCCCAATTAAGGGAAGTTCTCCTGGGCCCAAGGCACGTCTCTTGGCCTGCCCAGCCCTGCACTCCCTCTGGTTCTGAGTTTCTAACTTTGCCACTTACTGACTGCACCAAAAACTCCCGCACAGCTGGGTTATCTAAGGGCTTGCTCACCCCCTTCCCACTCCGCCAGGGGCTCCCTAATCCCTACACACCCTCCTCTTTGGCACCCCAAACTCTTTTCCTTCCATTTCTTCTCCCTCTCACTCCCCCTTGTTTCTTTTCTTTTCTTTTTTAAGATTTTATTTATTTATTTCCAGAGAGAGGGGGAGGGAGGGAGAAAGAGAGGAAGAGAAACATCAGTGTGTGGTTGCCTCTTGCACGCCCCCCAACTCGGGACCTGGCTTGCAACCCAGGCATGTGCCCTGACGGGGAATCGAACTGGTGACCCTTCGCCTTGCAGGCCGGCACTCAGTCCACTGAGACACACCAGCCAGGGCCCCCTTGTTTCTTTAGGTCTCAGCGTCCCATCTTTGTTTCTCTAAAACCCCCTTAGATCATAGTCACCTGCTTTGCCCAACGGCCCTAGGCTGGCCTCATCATCTCACTCCCATGTGCCTTTCATCCCTCCCCTGAGCTCTGAGCTTCCTCCTCATGCCCCAGCCTCTCCGGTGCCAAGCCCCTCAGCCTCAGTGGCCTCCTCTGCGCAGTGTGTTGGTAGACCCTGTCAGGCTGAGGCTTGGGGAAGAAGTGCAGGTCTGGGCACTGGACATCTGTCTACTTGTGTTCTCAGGGCCTCGTTTCCCCATCTGCAACATGAGCGGGGTGGGCGGTCCAGAAATACCATCGTATGCGCAGAGGCTTTGGGAACAGCAAAGATCAGTGTGAGGTGTTCTTGACCCTGGAGTCCAGTTGAAAAGCCTGGACTCAGGCTTTCCCGTCTCTGCCCTGAGGGTTGACCCCTGTCCTCTTAGTCATGCGTGTTCCTGGTTTGGCCTCCAATGGCTCCAGGCTGCTCAGTTACCCTTTCCCATCTAGAGAGACAGTGGGCAGTGTCCAGGCCCAGGACTGGCTTTGTTATCTTGAGCTAATCTCTGGGCCTTTCTGGGCTGTACTTTCTCATTCCATAGTGAAGGAGTTGAAAGTGTAGGATCTTTGATAGTCTTTGTATCTTTGCTTCTCTTGGGACCAAGGTGTATGTCTTCTTCCCTCTTCATAGTCCTACCAAAACCCTGCTTTCTGCAAGTGCTTCTCACACCAACCCCAGGCCCTTACTTATCCCATTAGAGAACTAGGACCCAGGTATCCCTCCGGGTAGGTGCTCTGTCCCTCCCAACAGGCTCCATGTTGCCCCCATCAGACTGGAAGTTCCCCTAGGGCAGAGCCTGTGCTTCCTCCCTCTGATTGCCCCATTGCAGGGCTCTGACGTGGTGGGTTATTAGAGTTTGGTCAGAGGGCACAGCTCGTCATCATAAGCTCTCTGCGATATGAGGTGCCAACAAGTTTTCTTCCGCTGGTCTCTGTCCCTCTGCCATGGCCTGTGTTGTGGCCTTCCGCCTACTTGCTGCCTTCTTTTCACGGGGCAGGGTGACCTGGCCTCTTTTTCATTTTCTTTTTAATAAATGACCCAGAGACTTTCTCACCTCAGGTGAAGGGGAGCCAGGCTTGTGTCTGGGGTGCCTCAGAAGCTGCCCACAGGGGGCAGGGGAGGGCCTGAGTGGAGATAGATGGGAGAGGAGAGGGCGAAACAGGAAGAACAGTGGTCGGCTGGTCAACAAGAGGAGAGGAGGCGGACAAAGTAAGCCGAACAGGACAAAACCTCCCCTGTGAGCCCTGCCAAGGGGAGGGGCCACTTATTAAAACTCACTGGGGCACAGCCAGGCCCTCTGGTGGGAGAAAGTCTGAGGGGCAGGGAGAGGAGCTGGGTGAAGGGTGTCGCCCAGCAGGACCTCCAGCCAGGTGGCTGTTGCTGTGGCTGACTCCTGATAAGGAGACCCTTCCCTGGACTTTGGTTCCTGCCTCTGGCCCTCATTTGTCACTGCCCCATCCCAAAGTACCTTCTCCCTTCAGTCCCTTCCTGGCCCCACCCATCCTTAAGGCCCTGGGCTCGCTTCTCTAGCTAATCCAGCCATGGTTTTCACTGGGCACAGCTCTGCTACACCTGGAGAGGACAGTGGTCATGGCACAAGTTTCCAGCTTTGTAACCTGGGAGCTTCCAGCTGGCAGGAAGTTTTCGCGTGTTCAGTGGGTGAGCCAGCAGGGGAGGTCACAAGCACAGAGGGTTTAGAAAGGGGTGCGAGATCCATGGGGTAGTGGGTGGGTCCCTCAAAAGCAGGAGGGGAGTTTGGAGCTCAGAGGTGGGACACCCAGGCAGCAGCGTCCCTACTGCCTAGTTTGAGAGAGACCTATAGGCTACAGACATAGGAAGCAGCCACCAGTACAGTAGGGTGTGATGTGTGAAATGTGGGGGCGGGGTTTCCCGTTTCCCGCCTCATCCCTTCCAGCCCTGGGAGGATGAAGCCCCTGTGGGTCACGCAGCCCATGGGGCCGAACACAGGGTCTTTGGTGGCGTGGGAAGGGGAGGTGGGTGGATGACAGGATGTGAGAGCCTCCCTCTTCTTGTAAAGGGCCCTGACGTCCCCTCTTCTCCTGGTCAGGGTGGCTCACGCTGGCCTGCAGGCGAGCCTTCCACTTCCTCATTCCACCATCTGGGAAGACCATTTGGGACCATCTCACTTCCCCATTTTTCTTGTCATCTATAAGTTAAGGAGAGACCTTGAGGGGTACCTCACATTCCAAGGAACTTCTGGGGTGTTAATGCCCCCCAGCTAAGCCCAGAAAGGGCCTTGTTCTCAATTCTGAACCAGGCCCAGGGAGAGCGGGCCCCTGAGAGTCAGAGGGAACGGCCGCGATGACTGTAACAATAACAGCTCCATGCACTAACTTCAGGGTGTCCCAGGCACCGCTTTATATGCCTTATCTTTATTCAGCAACAAACATTTATTGAGCACCTACTGTGTACCAGATATTGTCTAGGCACTGAGGCTATATCAGTAAACAAAACAAAAAGCCCTGCCCGTGTTTCACAGATGAAGAAACTGAGGCTTAGAGAGATCAGGTGACTTGCCTCTGGTCTGTGTTACTTGGGTTTCAAAGCTCAGATTCCCAACTGCCAGGGCGTGTAGTTCAGAGGGGTGGGGAGCACAGTGAGAACCAGGACGGAAGGCAGGGAGGCTGTGCCTTAGCAGCCCCTGACAACTCACCACACTTCCATCTGCCTGGGCTTGTCCTTCCAAAGGCAGCTGTGGCCACAGGGCATCCCCTGGGGAGAGCTGTGTGCTGTTTAACTGGGGCTACTTTTTTGAGCTTTATGTAAATTATAAAGTTGTCAAAATTAGTGCTAATTTCCTTCTTGCGTCCTGTAGATTCTGACATGCTCTTGATCTCCTCTGCTCCACCTTCCCCTTCACACTCACTGCTGTGGCTACCAGTCACTGAAGCAAAGTGGTTAGCAAATTGGGTGTATCTCTATTTTCATTTCAGATATTTCTTGAGCACCCATTATGTGCAATGGAACAGTGCTGGGTGCGAGGGACCAGAGGTGATTCTGACCCCATCCAGTAGGCATACAGCTGTCACCCAGCCACCCAAGCAGGTAGTCAATGGGCACAAGATGTCAGTGGCTGACCTAGAGGCCCCAGGGGGGCTGCCATGTCTTAGAGAAAGACTCTGGTCGAAGGCAGAGTCCTTGGAGCCCTCAGGTGGGGTCGCTGCCCTAGAATCCTAGACTGGGGGTAGGGAGAAGGGCAGAGGAGCCTCCTGTTTGGGGGCAGAAGCAGGGGCTTCACAGGGAGTATGTGTATGTGTTTTAAGATTTTTTTTTTTATGTTTAGAGAGAGGGGAAGGGAGGGAAAAAGAGAGGGAGAGAAACATTGACGTGCAAGAGATACATTGATTGGTTGCCTCTTGCGTGCTACCAGCTGGGGACCTGGCCTGCAACCCAGGCATGTGCCCTGATTGGGAATTGAACCAGCGACCTTTTGGTCTGCAGGCTGGCACTCAAACCACTGAGCAACACCAGCCAGGGCTTTGTTTCTTTTCTTTTCTTTTTTTTTAATCATCACCCAAAGATATATTTTTTTAAATTGATTTTTCAGAGAGATAGAGAGACATTGATATGAGAGAGTACCGTGGACTGAAACATCGATCAGTTGCCTCCTGTCTGTGCCCCAACTGGGGAGTACAGGATGGTGCTCCAACCATTGAGCCACCCAGCCAGGGCCAGAGGGTGTTCTTGAGAAGGGCAGGGATAGAGAGGCAGATTACTACTCTGCCTGCTTCTCTTCTTGTCCTTCTGATTCTGCTTAAACGTCCTCTCCTTTGGGAGGCCTTCCTGGGCCATCTTACCCCTACCAGGTCCCGTACTGTCCTCTCTCACCGCATCCCCAGCCCCTTCACTATTTCCTTTGTGCTTATTAATGTGTGTGTGTCTAGTGTTCATTTGTCCGGCTCCTCCTTCCCCAAACGGCCAGCTCTCTGAGGGCAGAGACCCATTGTTTTTATTCCTTCCCACGTCCTCCAGCACCCTGGACATTGCAGGTGCTCCGTGCGGCATGTGTTGGCCAGTTGAGGGAATCATGGGAGGCAGGACGGTGGGGCGGGAAGAACGTAAGCCAGAGTCACAGTTTGAATTCTGGCTCTGTCCTTCCAGCTGGGTGACTCTGGCAAGTTACCTGTCTCCAAGTTTGCTGTGACATGTAGGTAATGACGCCACTGTCTCGGAGGGGAGGGTCGTTGTATGGGTTAAATGAGGCAGTGTGTGAAAATGTAACATGGTGGCTTGATACAAGGCGGTTGCTGTTAATGTTGTTGCCGCTGCTATTGTTACAATATTTCTACTGCTGGATTAAGAATATTTGCCTTGGAGGCTGTGGGGAAGCTCACATGGGAAGGTATCAGTAGGTACCCATCAGAGGGACATGTCCCTAGTATGGCCCGTGGACTATGTGGCCCCACGGTGGCAACCCTCATGGCATGTTCTCGTGCTGTCTCACAGGGTGTAAAGGCAGGGGGCGAGAAGCCTCGGGGAGCACGGACGGCGGACAAGGCTGGCTGGATCAAGAAGAGCAGCGGGGGCCTCCTGGGGCTCTGGAAAGACCGCTATCTGCTCCTCTGCCAGGCCCAGCTGCTGGTCTACGAGAATGAGGTGAGGACCTGCCTGGCTCTGAGGTTGGATGTGCTGGGGCAGGGGGCAAAGCCAGGGCAGCCCACTCCAGCAGGGGGAATCCCAGAATGGGGATGGGAAGGTGCGTTCCGTATTTGCTATGCTGTGCAACCTTGGGTGAGTACCTGACCTTCTCTGGGTCTCTGTGGCACGGGACGCTACCTATAGCTGCTGGTCTAGGACTCCTGGATGAGGGGCCCTTTGAAGTGTGTGTGCATAAGGGTACATGTCTTCTCAACTGTACCCTGCAACTCCCTGGCCCCGGACTCGGTTCCACATATGTAAATATTCCTGAAAACTGAAGCCTGCTCCATTTATCAAGGATAGTGAAAACAATACTGCTCACGCATATGTATTATTGAGCTCTCGTATGATGCTTACGAGAGCCCCGTGCGGGTGGTCATCATGTCACATAGTCTACGGAGTGGACCCTGAGGCTGGGGATGGCCAGATGGCTGTTCAGCATCTCAGTGAAGGAAGGAGCCAGGTCTAGAAGCAAATGCAGTGCCCTTTCCACCCACTGGTGCCAGCAAATAAACTCTACATCTTATTTTGGTGGACGCCCTCTGAGATGTTTTGAATATTCACTACCTTCAGAAGAAGGTACCGGCCTAAACTGAGTCTTTCCTTGATGGCTCAGAGTCCCTTATAATCAGACTGTACTTTCATCCTTTCCTTCTCCTTTAACATCAAGCTACCAGTTGCCACTTCTGTCCCAGTCCTCTCACAGTCCTCACCTCTTCCCACATCAGGCTCGTGTCCCTTCTCCTTGGAGCAGACTTGGAGCTTGGACCACTAAGGTGCTAAAGTTGTTCGCTAAGAGTTGACAAAGCTCTGGGTGAAGACCGAGGAGGAAAGGTGGCTTTTACTCGTAAATGATGTCCGTGTTCCGGGATTAAGGCTGTCAGAGGGCCTGTCTGCCGAAAATGGGCCCTCACTGTATGCCTTTGACAGATGGGATACACGGGGAAGAGCTGGCCTGGCGGCAGGAAGGGCATCCTGCCCGTTGCTCATCAGCCTCTCTCAGCATGCCTCAGGTTATCTTGGCAAGTCCCTAATTGTCCCGGGCCAAGAGGGATTGAGCATCCAGATCTCTGTGATTAAAGGAGCTACCCTTGAGAAGCACTTTGCCTTTCCTGCCTGAGGCCCAAACTCATGGAGTTGGGGTGTCAGAAGCAGCTGGATGAATTGTGCAGACAGCCCCCTGGGGGTTCTACACCACTGCTCTCACCAAATGGGGGCGTGCTGTGGCACCTGCAGGGGGCGTTTTCATAAATGAAGGGTGTTGTCGAACACCCTCCGGTCCTAACTGCCTAAGAGTTGAGTGACAGGCACCCCAGCTGTCAGCCTGTCGGGCGCTGCCAGACTTGTCCTGAGCTTCCTCCACATCTGGCCACAGCTGGGAAGGAAAAAGGATTTCACATCCCCTAAATGTGAAAACTTTAAATCACGCTTAAAGAAAACAACAACAAAAAAACACTACGAACAACCTCAGTGCAGCTTCAAGAACTTAGCCCTCAGAGATGGAGAGCTTGGCCCAGGAGTAGGAATTGAGAAATGCTTATTAGTTCAATTCCTCTTTCTTGATGTGAGGAACTAGGCTAGTGGGAATGGTTCTTGGCTGTTTCTTTGCTGTCATTGAGGCTGACATTCCAAAAATGCTGCCCCCGCCCAGTGCCTGCTGGGTTATCCAATTCTCTGAGCTGCAGAAGGGCCGGATGATTCAGCGTTTTGGGTGGAGAGGAGACCCAGGTCAGGCAGCCTGTGGGGAGCTGGATGGTGGAGAGGACTGACTTTTTGTTTGGGTGGGTGGTTGTCCAACTGGGGGGAGTATGTGCACCCGGGGCAGGTGAGCTGAGCTCTCTGCAACCGGGGGTCCTTTTCAGGCAGCTCCCTTCCTCTGGATGCCCCTTAGGTGGGGACTTCCTGGGGTCTTACTCTGTGTCAGGCATTCAGTCCTGCAAACTGGTCCTGTACACGCCGCTCTCGAGGGCTGCCCCTTTGCAGGGCGCTATGGGGAACAGGAAGGCAAGAAGACATGCAGCGCAGGGAGGAGAGAGATGGCCCAGCAGGGAGTTAGGGCAGTTCTTCCCCATGGCAGGGTGACCCTAGCACCTCTTCTGGTGCTGGTAGCTGGCAGGTGCACTGTGGATGGGGGACCTCAAAGGAGGGAGGAAGCACCTGGCTCGGGCTCCTGGGGTGAGCAGTGGAGATTCCTGGGCCAGGTGGACTGTACTGTCCCTCGTGTAGAGTGGGGGAACGTGGAAGCTTTGGAGACCAGGAGTTAGAAAGAGATGTGTAGAGGCAAAAATGGGAAAGACACCTGACTGAGTCTGGATGGGAAAATCAGGCTGCCCTGGCCATCCATTCCCCTTTCCCTGAGGGGCTAAAAACCAGTGGTAAACCAGCGGCTACCGACCTCAGCTGTACAGTCCCCTGCTTTGAAAATCCTTTGATGTCTGGGCTCCACCCCCCAGGGCCCCTGATGTAACTGGCCTGGGATGTCGCCTGGGCATTGGGATTTTTAAAGGTCCCAGTGCCACCAAGGCTGAGAACCTCTGGTCGACACCAGAGGTTCTCAAAATTTTGTCTACATCAGAATCAGCGGGAGGGCTGTTAAAACTCAAACTTCCAGGCCCGTTCCCCTAAGATTATGATTCAGTAGGAATGGAGCCTGAGAATTTGCATTTCTAACAAGTTCTCAGGTTATGCTGCTGATGCTGGACCAGATTCCACACTTGGGAGACCCCCGGTGTGGAGCAACCCGTTGCAAAGGCACTGACCCAGCCTCTGTCCCTGGCTGGGAGGAGTGCTCTGTGCCGGGAAGAGCTCTGTCCTGGGATCTGGATGACGTGGGCTTGTTTGGCCCTGCCCCTTATATTTGGGTCTGTGCCCCTAAGGCAAAACAGTTCACCTCCAAGCCTCATTCTCTTCCTGTATGAAATGAAGCAAATACTGGGACTCTAGGCTTTTAGGGTGATTGAGAAGCTCAGGAGAATCAGGGATGCAAAAATGCTAAGTGTCAGGGTTTTGTAGCACAGTTGTCTCTTGGTGTCCACAGCAGGTCGGTTCCAGGATCCCTGTGGACATCCAAATCCTTGGATGCCCAAGGCCCTTATGTAAAATGGCATACTGTTTGTATGTAACCTACACATCCTCTCATATACTTCAAATGATCACTAGCTTGCTTATGATACCTAACACAATATAAATGCTATATAAATAGTTTTTTAGGGAATAATGGCAAGAAAGAAATGTCTGTATGTTCAGTAAAGAAGCAACCACGGTAAACCAAACTACAGAGTACATGTCAGCAACAATGTAACTTTTTTGTAATTTTGGTTGGAGGTTGGTTGAACCCGGATGTGGAACCCTCAGATAGAGAGGGCCAAATGTATGCTCAGATTCCTGGAGGGAAATTGGGGCATTTCTTCTGTGAATATTTGAGTCACTGCACCCCAGATATTCCACCCAAAACTGCAGAGCAAGGAAGGGGGTCCCTGGGTGGGTATTCTTGCTGGCTCTCTGTGTGATGTCCAACAGTAAGAGCTTCCTTCACCTGTTGGCCAGTTTCCAAGGCAGTGCCCCACCCCCCCGCCCCCAGCAACTCAGGGCCTGCTTCTGTTTCCCTGGAGTCTCCTGAGTGAGACAGTGCCACATCCAGGAAGTTGTTCCCACTCTGTGTTCCTGGAAGAGGAACCAACTGATCACCGCTGAGGGAGGAGCTTGTCCCAGGCAGCTCGCTGGAGAGGCATCTGGTGGAGGAAGCACCCAGGTGCCAGGGCTGGCAGGCAGGAAGGAAGTCTAGCCAGTGTCCAGGGGTGACCTAGAAGAGGCTGACCACTGTCCTGGTCACTGGCCCTTCTACTGATGCAGCCTCGGGATGACACCCTGGGAGTGTGTGCTCTTAAAGGAGCCCTGGCGCTCTTGTGGTGCCTGCTGTGGAGAGTGCCTCTCTCCCTAAGCCAGGGGTCGGTGGGGACACATGCCAGCGGAGAGTCAACTCAGGGTTGCTGCGGTGAAGGCAGGGCCAAGTGTGCCTGTTCACACTTCCCTCTGCGGCTCTGCCTGGAAAGCCTTTTCTTTTTTTTTCCTTGTTTTGTGACGACTTGCTCCCTCTTCCAGCTACCATTTCCACACATCTCTGCCTGGTCTCTGGGCCTGCAGGGATCCCAGGCACCCTTTTCTAAGCCTCTCCAGTTTCCTCCTATGGCCTTGGGCACATTTGAGTCAGGCCTGCTCCCCACCTCTGGGCTGTGAGCCCCACATCTCACGTGCACATGAGTCTTGAGGGTGTCCCTTGAGGGTGTCCCTCCAGCCATCACAGGCTGCTGGGGTCTGAGTACCTGGTCTTGGTGATTGATTGGTAGCCTGGGGTCCAGTGATGCCCTCACTGAGTACGACCAGGGTCTGGGGTGGGGCCTGGGTGTTTGAGGGGCCGGTGTCCAGCTTTCATATTTCATGTCCCTCCCCAGGACGAGCAGAAGTGTGTGGAGACAGTGGAGCTGGGCAGCTATGAGAAGTGCCAGGACCTTCGGGCCCTCCTCAAGCGGAAACACCGCTTCATCCTGCTGCGCTCCCCAGGGAACAAGGTAGGGCTGTGCCTGCTGTGGCCCGACCTTCCTCCAGGCTGGGGTCCCCATGGGCAGATCATCCCTGGAGGCTCTCCAAGAGAGGCTGGGCCCCTGGGTGCAGCCCACACATTCTCGGGAACGTGCCTGAGGCTCAAATCTGGGACCCTCACAAGTTGGATCTTATGCTCATTTAGTTTTGGAGTCTTCCCAGCCCCTGGTTGGTAGGAGATGCATTCAGGGCTCTGCTCTGTTTGCCTCTCTCCTTCTAGGAGGTGAGGCCCTTGGCCCTTTTCCACACCCTGGACACAGGAGGCCCAGGGCTGAGGCAGGAAGGCTGGGGATGAGGTCTTCATCCCACCAGGCCTCTGACTCCACGATGCAGCCTGGGCCGGAGGGGAGGGTGTGGCCTCCTGTTACCCCAAGCTTTCCTGGGTGGGCCCTCTATCCTGGACTCTGCCCAGAGACATGCAGCCTCGAGGCTTTCCTCCCCTTGCACTTTCCTTTCTTGGCTAATGCCAGAGAAAGCCTCTTGCCTGAGCGGTTCTTCCCTGGGACACGCTGTGTGCGCAGATGAAGTTTGCTGTTTGTGCCACATGTCTCTGGCAGGGAGTCCGGGTGAGTGTAGACACATGGTGTAGTTTCACAGATGTCAGGAGGGAGTCAGATTTGAGGCACGTCTCGCCAGCTCTCACCCATCTGCAGCTAGGTCACGCCTCTCCCGACCTCTGCATGTCATGTGGAGCCTCCCAGAGTAGGGCTGAGTCACAGAGGCTGGGGGTTGGGGACCTGGCCTGGTCTGGGCCTGCTGAGGGCCATTCTGTTTCTTCCCCAGCGCTCAGGGCCAGAGGCCCAGTCCAGAGCACGCTGTTTTATTCACTGAGCCTTTGTCCTGCTCTGCCCTGGGTAGGGGCAAAGAAGCAGCTGCAGGTCTCTGACCCAGGGCCTGGGGGTGAGCCCCAGGTGGGGGCAGGTTTATAGTGTCATGAGGATTCATGGGGCTGGGCCCAGGTTGTACTTGACGTCTGCTGCTTAGGGCTCTTCGAAGAAGAGGAGAGCCCCATTTTAGTCTTTCATGCCTGGAGCCCCTGCCCTGTGCTGGAGCCTGCTTTCTCTCTCGTGGGCGCTGTATTTGTGTATGTGTGTTTGAGAGACATGCGGAGTTCGTTATGGGTGAAGGCATGCACCTGTGTGTCTGGCGGATGTGTGTTCACCTGGCCACGTTCCGTGTGGGTCTTTGTGTGTCTCTTAGTGAGCTTGTGTGGATGTGGAGTGGAGGGGGCCTTGTTCTGTCCTCTGCCAGTGCTGTCCTGTGGCACACCTGCTTTCTCCTGCTCTGAAAATCAGCTTGTGGTGGGATGGGCGGGTCAGGCCCACTGCAGGGTGCGCATCACCTTGGAGAGGCCTGTTTGTGCAGCTGCGTTCTTACTTGCTTCAGCCAGCACCCTCCCTTACATTCCCCAATTCTCAGGGCTCAGGTTGGCTCTGGGTGACTCTGGGGACAGCGTGATCAGTCCAGCAGTGGGCTATGGAGCAATTGGTGAGGGCTGCAAAATAGCGGGAGGACAGTGTACCCTGATTCCAGCTCAAGGGCTCCCTGGCCCTCGCCACCCCAGGATCCCACAGAGAGCATGGGAGTTCTCCAGAGGGCCCACGGGGGACCGCTCAGAGTACCACATCCCCTGCGTCCTCTCACCCTCCTTTTCTGTCACCCTGGGTGTTCCCAGTCCTCAGTGAGGCTTCCCGCTGGCTGGGAGGTCACGTGACCCCGGCTGTCTGGTCCTGAGGCGGCCTGTTTTTTCCTTCTAATCAAATAAACAAAGACTCCAGTGTCTTGCATGCTCCTCTTCCCCCTGCCTCCCCATCCCCACGCCCCTGCCATGAGGTCACAGGCAGACGCTGCCAGGAAGCAGGGTGGCCTCTGCTGGGCCTTGCTGCCCTGCTGGTCTCAGCCAGCTTGGCCCTTTCCTTTCCTCTGCCTCCTCTCCCCCTCCCACTTTTTCCCCTTCTGCCATTTTACACTCCCCCCTTTCCCAGGCCCTGTTGGCCTATTCTGTGGCCAAACCTTTTTTTTTTTTTGCCCCTGGGCATTCTTGGAAGGACTAGGGCAGGGACCTGTGTAGCCTGTGGCTCTTCAGGACCTGAGGGTGGGGGTTGGGCAGGAGGAGTGACTTCCTGGTGTCCTGCTTACCCCACTGCTGATCACTCTTGTGGGAGGCCTGGCTCATTCGGCCACGATCATGAGGCCCAAGGGTGGGGCTGGGTCCCATTTAACCTTGTATTCCCTCCCCTAGGGGAGCCCGTTGGCCAACATCCCCCCACTCCCCCAACCCCCGCCCCACCTTCAGGTGGGCCAGCCAGTGGGGAAGGCTGCAGTCTGGGCTGGGCCCAGTGGTGCTGTACTTGTCCCATTGAGACCCTGAGTGTGCAGGGTGCCTGCCATTGCAGGTAGATGGGACTGGAACTCAGTGATCTTGACTCTGAGGCCAGTGCCCTTTTTCTGCCCCATTGTTGCTGCATCTATTGTTGAGTTCAAGAACAGGCCTCTCAAGCTCTCTGGGAGGCTAAGTTCTGCACCAGATAGGGGCCCCACCAACTCAGGGCCTGTGAGCAGGAGCAGCAGCTGGGCTCAGAGGAGCTGGCCCTGGTCCACCTTCTCACAGCCCTGTCATGGGGTTGGGTGGGCCCTCGCAGAGCCCGAATGCAATGCTGTCCCTCCCTGAGCTCCCAACAGCCCTGATGGCTGGGCTAAGGGGCAGTTGCCAAGGTGCCCTGGGGTTTCTGACTTAACTGCAGATCTGCTGCCAGGATCGAATTTACCCTGGTCATGCAAATGAGCGCTTGGCTGTGCCTGCCCTAGGGAGGTGGGTGGGACCTGGGCCCGTATGAGGAGAAGCAGGAGGCAGCCAGGAGGAAATTATATAACTAGGATGCTGAGGGGCCCGGAGGACTTTGGTGTTGCATAACTGGGAGAGTGGCGGGAGGGAAGGCGCTAACACCGGGGCGGGGGATGGGCAGGCCAGTGACACCAGACCAAGAACTAGGGCATCTTGAGGTCAGAGTGGGCAGCAGCCCAAAAACAGGGCACAGAAAGGAACCGTGGGCTAGTTCATTCATTCGTTGGCACATTCATTCAGTAACTATTTACTGAGTACCTACTATGCACCGAGCCCTGGCTTTCCTCAGGTTAAATTCCCTCGCGTTTTTTCAGATGAGGAAACTGGGGCTGTTCTGTCCAGAAGGGAGGCCATGGTGATGATTTCTACTGCTGAGCACTGTGCTCAACTCCAGATTTAACACTTTATTTTTATTTTTATTTGTTGATTTATTGATTTTAGAGAGAGAAATGAAAGGGGGTGGGGAGAGGCAGAGAGAGAGTGACTTGTTCTCCCTATTTATGCATTCATTGGTTGATTCATATATGTGCCCTGACCAGGGATTGAACCCACACCCTTGGCCTATTGGGACAATGCTCCAACCAACTGAGCTACCCGGCCAGGATCCAGATTTGACACTTTAAATATGTCAGTGACCTTCACAAGCTCCACGAGGCAGGTCATGGTGGTGGTCTCCTTTTACAGGTGAGGAAACTGAGGCTGAAAGTCAGCCAGCTGTAAGCAATGGTCTGTCTAGCTTAGAGGCCCTGCTGCCATGTCCACCGTGCAAAGTCGCCTATCATTTGCATGGCCTCACTCCTTCCGTCATTTGCTGTCTCACCTTGGGGTCTGGTAGGGAGGGGGCTCTCTGAGCTGCCCTCTGATTCTAGCATAAGAGCTCAGCGCTCCTGCCCAAGATGGAAGGGGACCTGGGGGTGGGGTGGCATGGGGTGTGGGGTCAGGAGCCGTGGGATTACTTTAGGCCACCTTGGCCAAATCTCATCCCATCTTGTGAGCCTCTGTTTCTTCATCTGTGTAATAAGGGAGTTGGAATTGACCTTCAATACCCTTCCTTTCTTATAGTCTATGATTCAAGGCCAGAAAGGAGACCCTGGGACTTTTTCACTTGGGGCCAGGGCTGGGTATGGGGCCCACTGGGGAGCCGATGGTGGTCCTGGTTTCAGTGGGCCTTCACCAATGGATACACCTCATGCCTGTCACCTCTGTCACCTCAGTCCCAGCAGACTAGGACTACTCCTTCAGAGAAAATTGTAGCCCAGGGGTCGGGCAGCTGGTCTGGGTCAGGCAGTCACATGGAACAAGACCAGGTCTGAGCTCTTTCCACAGAGTAAGGCTGATTCTAATCTCAATATCTGACAGCTGCACACAGGGAGAGAGCCCCTTCCCTGCTGGATCTGTCGTCCCTGTCCCCTGACGTCCCCTGACATCCCAGTGTCGGACCTGTTGTGGGGGTCCTTTTGGTTTGCTCCTTAGCCAGCTGTTCCATGACCAACTTTGGGATCTGGGGTGGGAAGCTTCCTTAAAACCCCAAATGTGAGCCCAGTTAAATACCTGACATCTACCCCACCCGTACCCCCTGCAGGTCAGCGACATCAAATTCCAAGCACCCAGTGGGGAGGAGAAGGAGTCCTGGATCAAGGCCCTCAATGAAGGGATCAACCGAGGCAAGAACAAGGCTTTCGATGAGGTGCGATGCAGTTCTGTGGACAGCTCCGTGTCCCCTTTCCCCTGCGTGGGAGCTCAGAGAGGACCCTGCCCCACCTCGGCCCAGACAGCCCCCGATTATGTCACTGAAACCAACACGGGGGCACCTGCTGTTGTTGCTTCATTTAATCCTCATAACACCCCTCAGAGTAGGTGGTAGCATTCCCTCTTTACAGATGAAGAAACTGAGGTGTAAGGGGGTCAGTGGCATGTTTGAAATGAAGATGTGGGTAAGTGGGGGTAGAGCTGAGCTGGCTGCAGCCCTGTGTGCTCTCTCGAGTTAGCTGGCGACGGCAGGTGGGCCTGGGCCAGGGAGGTCTGCAGGGTGAGCTGAGAGCCAGAAAGCCCCCCTCAGTGTGGCCATGACATCTAAACCAGGCTGTCGCTGGCCCTTGACCTGCCTGTCTGTCTTCAGTGGCCACCCATCCCCCTCTGCTGTAGTGGTGATGGTGGCAAAGTGACCACAGTCAGGCAGGTGTCCCCTGGGGCCAGATCTCCCAGGGAGGATTATCTTTGACATCATGGACTTACAGCTATTTGGGCGACGACAGACCTGGAGGCCCCTGAGCTGACCCTTGGACTGCAGAACTCTGAGACCCAGGGGGAGCGAATCTTCCCAAGGCCCCTGACTCGGAGCCCTGGCTCCTGAGTCACGTCTTGTGTGACTGTGTCGTGCTCAGTGCTTCCCTCGCTGGGGAGAAATTCCCCTTTTTGTGAGACAGGGGTGATGGGACATATTTTGGGTGTTGGAGGCCACAGGAACGTGGGCTGAGCGTCAGCCCACAGTCTTGCTGGAGCAGGTCAGCCCCTCCTCTGAGGAGCAGCGACAGTTGAACCCCCAGGTGGCCTGAGCTCCGAGCCTGACCTGGGGGCTGCACAGTCTGAGCCCACCCCCATCACAGGGTCAGGCTGTTCCTGGGTCCGAGTCTGGGTTTCCTATGGGTATCTTACTCTGTGGCTTCCTGGGCTGTGCCTCACCCCTGTTCCTTACCTGCAGAGAGGAGGTGTTGCCCTCTCGGTGCTCTGACCCAAAGGGCAGAGGCCCTGCTCTTCCGGGCCTCTCCCCATGCCTGGGAGAGTGGCTGGGGCCAGGGCAAGGCCAGTTCTGGAAGCGGCACCAGGGGATCATGGGCTATCTTCTCTCCCACCCCTCAGCCCCCCGCCCCCGCCAGCTAAGCCCAAAAGCAGCCTCAGGGCTGCTTGTGTATTTGCAGTAGACTGAAGGGGCAAGGGCTGACAGCCCATATTCAGGCAGGAAGATGGAGGCAAAGAGGGCAGCTACAAAGAAAGGGAGAGCCTTAAGCTGCAGAGCTGACAAAGGCAGTGCAGAAACAGGGAGGAGAGCGGAGGTCGGGACGTGAGGAGATGCTTCAGAGACAGAGGCAGCAATGGGGCTCTTTACCCTGTGAGGTGAGGGTACGGGTACAGACTCTGACTTTGAGTTAACACCTGGGCATTTCCTTCTCTCCCCAAGGCCTGGTGGGGACTGACCTGCTTCCTTCTCCTTCCCAGGTAAAGGTGGACAAGAGCTGTGCCCTGGAGCATGTGACTCGGGACCGAGTGCGTGGGGGGCAGCGGCGCCGGCCACCTACAAGAATCCACCTGAAGGAGGTAAGACTTTGCCCCCAGCTTGGACAGGTGGGAGGTCAGCTGAGCCTCGGACTCCAGCTCCTTCGGATGGCTGCCGGGCTCGGGACACCCCCTTTTCCTGAGGACTCCTGGAGCTGGGGCTTCCTGAGTGGCGTGCGGGAGCCTGCGGGGAGGCACAGGTGCCAGATGTGCTCAGGGTGTAGAGGGGCCTGCTGGTTGGGTGCACACACTGGCCTTAGCCAGAGCCAGTGCCCGAAACCGAGACCCCCGAGGCTAGCCCGTGCCTCTCAGAGCTCAACTTCCACCTGGAGCAAAGACATGCTCCAGCTGGAGCTGTGTCTAATTTTTGTGCAGAGGGGAGGCCGAGGCAGGAGGGACCACAGAGGACCCACTGCCACTGGAGCTGACCCTTGAAGGATGGGAAGGGTTTCAGGTGGCAGGTGTGGTGTGAGGGAGGGGCTGGGGGAGGCTTGGTATGAGCTGAGGCTTAGGGCAGGAGAGGTCATGGAACACCAGTCCCTTTGACTGGGGGTCTGTAGGTGGGTGGGGTTAGGGGTAGGGAATTGTGGAGACTTTGAAAGCGGGAACTGAGGACCGGATGGATAGGAGGGTGTATCGTAGAGGTCAGTTTGAAGCCCAGCATAAGGGCAGGTTGAGTTGAGGGAGGGAAAGGCAGGGGACCAGGAAGAAGGGGAGCAGTGGGACCTCCAAGCTTCCAAAGGGGTTGAAAAGGGAGGTGCCCGTGGGAAAGAGACTGGAAAACAAGAGTCCCCTGGGCTGGCGATTGACTTTAGGACTGGGGGAGGCAAACTGTACAGAGGAGGATTGTTAGAGTTGCCCCCAAGTCTGGAGGCTGAGCAATCAGAGGCCCTGGGCACAGGGAATTTGGGAGAAGGTACGGCAAGGGGAGAGCTAAGTACAGAGCCCCTTTCAGACCAGGGTTGCTGAGGATGGGGTTAGAGATCTCGGAGGCCAGGAAAGAACCCGGCCAGTGCTACATTTGGGCGATAGGGGCAGTAGGAAGCCAAGGAAGAGGAGGTCAGAGAGGTGAGTGGTCCGTCTAGGGAGAGAAGAGCATATGACCTCAGGGTCATCAGCCAAACAGGCAGCCACAAATCACATGGGGAGGTGGTAATGCAGGGTTGTCCAACCTTTTGGCGTCTCTGGGCCACACTGGAAGAAGAAGAGTTGTCTCGGGCCACACATTAAATACATGAACACTAACGGAAAACTGACGAGCAAAAAAAGGTTTTAAGTAAATTTACGATTTTGTGTTGGGCTTTCATAGCCATCCTGGGCTGCATGCGGCCCGTGGGCCACGTGTTGGACCCCCTGGTTTACAGCTTGTGTTCTCAGAGGAGTTAGCTTAGAGCTGTCCTGGGGTTCAGAGCTAGGGGTGCTAGAGGGGGTGGACATAGGAGGGAAGAGGGAGAAGGGAAGGGGCCAAGGTCATCGGAGAGTTTGTTTTGAGGTAAGGCAGCCTGTTCGTGTCTGTCAGCTCGGGGAAATGCCTGCAGAGGGAACAAATAAAATCATCAGCAAGGAAAGGAATGCAGGAGGGGGAGGTCTGGGAGGTGTTGGAGGGCCTGCCTCGGAGGGGAGACCCTTTGAATTCAGGGAGGAACTCTCACCCCAGTGCTGAGCATGTATGCCAGCCAGATCACCTGTGTGCCTGTAAAAGGGGGTGCGGGTCCCAGCCAGGACCCCCACCTTCTGAGGAACCTTGGTAGAGGCCTACTTCTCAGCCCTGCTCCAGGACCTGAGGCTCCCCATGACCGTGTGCTGCTGTTGGGTGTCCTTGTGGATCCCTGGGGCCAGGTTGGTGGCAGCTGTCTGCTTGGTGCAGCTGTTCCCCTCTGGCAGTCAGCTGCAGTCTGGGGCCGCCTGTGTCGAGGGCCACATCTGACTGTGTGAGGAAAGTGGGCACAGGCTGCTGAGCAGCTGGGGAGGCAAGGGCTGGAGAGATCTGGGTTGGCGGACCGGACAGAGGGCTCCAGGGAGGGGAAGCAGAGGTGACTGAGTGCCGGACGGCTCTGGAGACCTACCCTGAGCCCTGGTTCCGTGCCTACTGGCGATGGGAACCCAGATGGGTGGTTGCAGCAAAGGGACACTCCCGGGGCCATATAGCCAGGAAGGGTCAGAAACAGAGCTAGAACCATGTCCCCTGCTGCCCAGGCCAGGACATTAGCCACTAAAATAATGACCTCTTTCCCTGGCTGGAAGGAGCCAGGCTGAGGCACCGAGACAGCACTCTGGGTCTGACTTCCTGGCCTGTGACTCTGAAACGGGGGTTCTGTGGGAGAGAGGAGAGAATTCATTAGAGGCCCTGGAGAGTGGGGGCTGGGGACCTGGGCGGCCAGGATGAGAGGGCTTTAGTACCCCTATAGGTGGGCACATCAGATCCAAAGGCCAGTCACTCAAGATGATGCTGTATGCTGCCCCCCACCAGGTAGCCAACGCAGCCTCTGATGGACTTACACGCCTGGACCTTGAGGTTCCGGACAGCGGGCCACCGGTGTTCACCCCCAGCAACGATGTGAGTCCGGCCCAGCCCCGGGAGATACTCCGGCCCCCCATGCCTCCTACCAAGCCTTCCCCAGCGCCCGAGATGGCCATCCTTGGTGACAGATTGGAAACCCCTGTTGGGGAGAGAGCCCCAACCCCTGTCTCAGCAAGCTCTGAGGCTTACCCTGAGAGCCTAGAGGACTCAGAGACCCCAGTGGGGAAGGACAGTTTCCCTGAGCAGCTCCCCACTAAGGTTCTGCCTGACAAACTGAAGGTGAGCTGGGAGAACCCCAGCCCCGAGGAGCCCCCTGACCCCGAGAGTGCAGAACCACCCCCTGTGCCCCATTCTGAGACTTCTGAAGCTTCGACCAAGGAGGGTGGGAAGCCCCCTACGCCCCCACCCAAGATCTTATCGAAGAAACTGAGAGCCTCCATGGGTGGGGTGGAGGCTTCAGGGCCAGCGCAGAGTGCAGAGGCCTCTGAGACTTCGGCCCCAGGCCCGGCACAGGTCTCAGTGAATGGCGTGGATGACAGTCCTGAGCCTGACAAGCCATCCCAGGCCTCGGACACCCCAGGAACTCCCCCAGAGAATGCAACAACGTCTATAGCACTGTTCCCCAGGGACCTGTCTCCTCAGTTCCATGCCCGCTGCTCCTCCATGGGGGACTTGCTTGGGGAAGGCCCCCAGCGTCCACGGCAACCTAGGGAACGGCTGTACCGGGCCCAGCTGGAGGTGCAGGTGGCCTCCGAACAGACGGAGAAACTGTTGAACAAGGTGCTGGCCAGTGAGCCGGCCCCAGTGAACGCTGAGACATTGCTCAGCCAGGCTGTGGAGCAGCTGAGGCAGGCCACCCAGGTCCTACAGGACATCCGAGATCTGGGAGAGCTGAGCCATGCCCAGGAAGCACCTGGGCTACAGGAGAAACGGAAGGAGCTGGTGACCCTCTACAGGAGAAGTGCACCCTAGGGCCTCCCAGGCCAGGGCACGGTCCCTCCTGGCTGGCCCAGTCCACCAAAGCCCAGCCCTGCCGAGAAATGGGCTTCTGCTCAGGCTGTTGAAGGGCTGTTGGACATGTCAGGGTTTGGCCAGGACCTACAGAGGCTCCTGGTATCCTTCCTGCCCTGCCTTGGCCAGTGGTGCCAGGTGCCACCCAGGCCGCTGTCTGGCTGTCTGGCCTGGCCTCTGGGCTCTGGCTTGGGCTGGGAGCACACTCAGGACTTCTGTGCTTGCGTGGTTGTTCTGAACAACTGACCCACGGCCGTGGCACAGCACTGGGGGTTCTGGGGGTGGCATCATCTCTGCTTCTCTTCCCCAGTAGTTTACATTCCTGACTCCAGAGTAGAGCACGGCTGAGCCCCCACAGCCTCTGTGTCCAAATGTCCTTCAGTAGAGAGCCTCCTGGCAAAGGCAGCTCCAGTTCATAACCGACCCTCCCACCCACCTGTCCCCAGTAGCTGCTGGGGCCTTGGGTCTAGATGGTAGGTTCCTCCCTCAGCTGAGACCTGGAACCCAGCGGTGGCCTCTGGGGGCAGGTCGGAGGCATCTGTGTGAGAAAGCCATGTGCCATGTGGCCCCTCTCTGGTCCTTTCTATTCTGTGGGCTTTGCCCTCTGGTGAGCTGTGCCTGGAGGACTCCAGGGCAGAGGAGGAACTTGAAAGTTCTCCTAGTCTAGCCCCTGCCTCTGGACCAACTTGTGTCCAGCTTTGCACATTCCTATAGAGGTGGACTCCAGAATGGCCCACTGTCATCCTCTGAAAATCCTGTATGTAATCATTATAAATCAGCCTTCAGAAGAGAAGCCACCCCAACTTCTGTGCCTCCCCAGATGGAATTTGTGTCTACGTCTCTGCTTCCTCCACAGCCCAAACAGGCCCAATAGACCAGTCCTTTCTTTTAATGCTAAGGGGGTATGTTGGCGCCTGAAACCACATCCGTCTCCCCATTTCCCCTCACCCCTCTGGCTCAGGCCCTAGACAGACTGCTCCTCCTGAACTTCCTAGTGGAAGGAGGGTGATCTCCTGGCCTGTGCCTGCACCCTGGGCCTCCTGCTAGCCCTTCACCCCACCCTTCCCTATCACCCCTGGCTCCCAGAGCTCACCCTGTCTTCGTCCTGTTTCAGCAGCCGGACTGAGGGCAGAGCCTGCAGGTGCAGAGGCCCCAAGGGCCGCAGCTGCTCTCCCTGGGGTCGGCGGGAGTGGGAGTGGCTCCTGACAGGCTGGCTCAGGGGGTTTCTGCATGTGCACTTTCTGAGAGAGGAGGAGGAGGATCTGGCCTTTTTGCCCACTGCCCCACCCCCAGTTGTGCCCGCTGAGGCCTGCCAGTGCAGGTTGATGCCTCTCTCCTCCTACTGTGTTCTTGAGGGTGGTAGCCAAGGATCAGGAGGGGCAGGTGGGTGTCCCTGCCGCAGCCTGTACTGGGCAGGCATGAGTGTGAGCAGCAGTGTCATGGCCCGTGAGCCCCCATGGATCTCCCTAAACCACTCCTTGGATGCACTAGGCTCCCATGCCACAGTCTGCCTGGCCCTCCATCTGTCTCCAGGATGAGAGCAAGAATGTCATCAACTACCCACCGCCTTGTGGCCCCTGTGCTCTTGCTTTGGGGAACAGCCCTCTGAGGGCCACTGGGGCTTTAGCCAGTTGCCTGCTTTCAGGGACTAGAGCCTCCATTTCCTCCTCTGACAAGTGACCAGGCTGAGGGAGTAGCTCTGGGGCAACCCCGGTGGCCTAATGCCACTGGTTCTTATGGGGTCTCCATGCCGGGGCAGCCTGGACCCCAAGGGGGAAGCCAGCTTCCAGGGGGCGGAGGGGAGGAGGATGGGAAATATGCAGGGGCTGCCTTGCCTGCCTCCTGGAGGATGGCATTCCATGTCTTCTGCTTATGAAGCGCCTTTCTTGATGTTTGGCAATAAATCTCTTTTTATGGAACTTTTCTGTTGCAAGCGCGTTTGTTGGTCTGGGGCCAGCTCCAGGGCTGACATCAAGGAAGCAGGGGGTAGACGGTTGATCAGTGTCCTCACCGGTCCTCCAAACCCCATTCTAGGGCATCCTTCCTGTAGGCAGGCTGGGCTGGGGCCTTGCCCTCCCATAGTGCTCCATGTTTCTAAGCAGCCAGACCCCCAACTGCATCCCCACACACGTTTATACAGGCTGGGGTTTGTCACAATGAACAGTGCTCTTCACCTTTTTAAAAGTTTCATTTGGAAATAATTTTAAACAGAAAAGTTGCAAGAATAAGAATAGCACAAAGAACACCCTTCTACTCTTTACCCAGATTGACCCATCAGTTTATCTTTTGAGTGCTTTCTGTCTTTAACACACGCAGTTTTCTTCCGAGTCATCGGAGAGTTAGTTAGCAGGGTCCCCTACCCCTGGGTTCTTCAGCGTGTATTTCCAGAAATAAGTGTATTCTCTTATGTAACCGTAGTGCATTTATCAGCTTCAGGAGACTTAACACTGATATTCGTATTCCATTTTGTCATTTGACTCAATGATATCCTTCGCATAGGTTTCCTCTAGCGGAGGGCTGGATAGTGTATATCTGTCTCTTTCGTCTCTAACCTGAGATGGTTCTGCAGTCTTCATGTTCCATGATGCAGACGTTTTTTAAGAATACAGTCCTCCCCCCGCAGCCAACTCCCTTTTTAATAGAGCATCCCTCACTTTGGGCTTGTCTGAGGGCTCCTCATAATTAGGTTGAGGTTATGGAGTCTCAGCCAGAAAACTGCCCAGGTGCTACTATGTCCTCCAGGCTTCACATCTGGAGACGTGCATCCATCCATCTTCCCCGCAGTGATGATGTTAATTTTGATCACCTGGTCAAGGTGTCTGGTTTCTCTACTGGAGAGTTTTCTCTTGCAACTAATAAGCAGTCTGGAAGACATTTTAAGACCATGCACAAATATGTGGCATCTCATCAGATATCCCCCTAGATTTAGCCTCCACCGAGGATCCTTGCCTGCACAGGTGTTTCCTGTGATGGTGCAAAGTGATTCCAGCTGTTATTTTAACTTCAGGGCCTGGTCCGAGTTAGGGGTGAGCTTGGGCCCCGCCGTATGCCCTTGGCACTCATAAAACATCCTAGCAGGACCCCAGGGCTTCACTGAGTGTTCTTTGGCCAGTGGACAGAGCTCCAAGTTCAAGCCCCACCCAGGGACGTTGGTGAGTCTCAGCCTTAGGGGACCTCAGTTTCCTTACTCACAAAAGGGGAATTGCAATGCTCCCCACTCTCCTATGTGGGAAAGCACCACTGTGCTCCCCAAAGGCTGCCTCCCTTCCTCCTCAGGGCTGCTGGACGGTCCCTGTGGCCAACATAACAGGAAGCACCTGATCGAGGGCCTATCAACTGTGGCTATGACCCTCGTGTCTCTCCCGAATTCCCCTGCCACTGGCCTGACACATGACAGCCAGTATGAGTGAGGGGCTGGCAGAAGCTGGGGGACCCCAGGCAAATCACTTCACCTTCATGGGCCCCTTACCTATGAGGAGGAACCAAGGTAAGAGAGAGGAGTGCCTTTATTGATGGGGTGTGCTCCCCAGCCCTTGACCAGAAACAAAGTCTTCTCTGGAGGACTTCCTTGAAGGGGACAGCGGCTGGGAAGGTGTCAGTGGCAGGCCACAGGGCAGAGAAAGGATGTGGTGAGAAGTGACTTTCCCTCTGGTCCTGGGGGCTGGAGGTCCGTGCAGAGGTCATCCTTAGGAACACAGGCTGTGATATCTCCATGCCCTGAAGTCCTGTGGGTAGTTACAATGCAAATCACAAGGCTGCGCTTCAGACAGGACCCAGGATGGAGCAGGGCCTGGGGGGAGGGGCATCCAGATTGCCCCTGCCTTTGCCCCTACTTGAGCAGGGGACTTAAAAGCTCCCCGTGTCTTTCTTGAGCCACCAAGTTTTGTGCTGCTTCCAAGTTTTTCCAGCTTCTCTCCTCACTCCGTGAGACGTGTCATGAGACATGAGACAGGACTGTCCGGAAAGGCCACGTAAACTCACTCAAGGGGAGGCTTCTCTGTGTGATGAGAGGCTCTGTGGGGGAACATAGAGGACAGAGAGGTGATGGCGGGACTTCCTCCCTGCCCTCATTTTATTAAAGGGACCACATTCCTGGGGAAAGTAGCCAGACAGAAAAACCATGACTATCAGAACTGGAGGCAGACACCTCTGGATTCTAAGCCCAGACATAAATGAGTTCTCTTAGGCACACTGTGCCTCAGTTTTTCCTGCCTGTAAAACTGGCTTGTTCCCCTTCCGTCACAGGGTTGCTCTTAGCCGATGGTCTGCCTCATAGAAAACGTTTACTAAACCCCGGCAGCCTGGCTTCCCAGAGCACCTACTATTTGGCAGGCCTCTGTTGGTCTCTCGGTGACACCACAGGGCCTCATGAGGAAGATGTATTTATGTTCACTCTGCTTACAGATTAGGAAACTGAGACTTAAAACAGTTTGCCTGGGAGACCACAAGTTAGTTTTAGGACCTGGGAACAGACCCCTAAGGTCCTGGCCTGGGGCCACAATCAACTGCTTCCTGATTTTTCTCTGGAGAGTTTGTGACTACAGATGGACCGACCTCAGCCCAGGGGACTTCTGGTGGCCTTGGGGTATCTCCACCTGTCCTGGCACCTGGAGGATACCCTGAGGTGGCAGACTCTCTATCAGCTGTGGCCCAAGGGAGAGTCTCTGGAGGCTCTTCCCTTATAAGGACAACAACTCAGCAGTGATGAAACTTCTCAGCAGCCCAGCAGGGTGGGCGGGGGAAGGGAAATGACAGGCTCCAACAGCTACAGCTGAGAGCTTGGGCCGCAGGAACTTGCCCAGGAGCCTCCCCTCTCCCCTTCCTGTGTCTGTGCTGGGCTGAGCGGGGCTTTCCAGAGGGTCCCACTAATAGGAAGAGGAGGAGGAGCCAGAGCCTGGGAGGCCAGAGTGGGTGGTCTAAAGGGGGAGATGCATAAGCTGAGGCCCAGAGTGGGGGCAGGACCCTTGAAGGTCCAGCAGGAAACACACAGTCTGGACTCCAAGCTGTGGGCCTGTGGAGCCCCAGCTCTGCCCTCAGACTGGCCAAGGCCGTCTGAGGGCCAAGGAAGGAGACAGGAGGAGGCTCTCAGAAGTCCCCTCTCTCTCTTTGGACCTCTAAGGTCAAGTCATAGAGGGATGGAGGAGTGGGTGGGGCTGTTGAGTTGCCATATCCTCCTTCTCCCATTGCTGTGCCCTTACCAACAAAATTCACCAGCCCACCATCCATCTGAGAAACTAATCATGGAAACACAGGATATCAGCACTGATAAGAATCTTCAAGCTCATGTAGTGCCTCCAGGTTTTAGAGAGAAGGAAGTAACAACTCAGAGGGGGGGCCCGAATTTGCCTATCGGTATAGCAAAATTAAAAACATCACACATATATAAATAAGTTAAGTATATGAGTTATATATAAATAAACTTGGGTGGCTTTCCATTGGTTTACTATTAAAAGGTCCTTTTTAAGAAATCCCAACTTGTTTGCTGAATAAAAGGATAAAGGGCTGTTCCTTTAACCTGACCTTAAAGGACAAAGGTCAGGTTAGCGCTGGGGATAGGTGGTCCCCTGGAGACCATGTCTGGGGCGTGAGGTGAGGCCAGCTCCCAAGGGAGAACCAAGTGTGGCAGGTGGACAGTCTCCGACACTGCTGTGCACAGCTGTGTGAGCTGACGCAGCTGCTCAGCCTCTGAATCTCTACCCCATGTGTCCTAGCAGGGTGGTTTTAAGGATAAAATGAGATAATTTTGATAAAGCATCTCGCTCAGGGCCTGGCACATAGTAGAGACTTAGTAAATGGGTAACAATATTGTGGGCTGGGCACCTACTCTGTGCCAATTTTATCTTAGGTACTGCGGGTGTCAAGTACAATAAAAGTGGCTCCCTTCCCTGTTGGCAGTTGCCCCTGCCAGTCAGGGAGACAGACCCCTGAACTTGGTGAATGCAGTGAGATGAACCCAGAGTTAGACGGGCAAGTTCCACAGCAGCACGCAGCCGGGGTCGACAGGCTGCTGTCACTGGGAATCAGTCAGGGCCTCATGGAGAAGGTGACCTTTGCCTGGGCCTTGAAGGGGGAGTAAGAGTTTGCCAAGCCCAGGAGTTGGGGAGAACATTTGAGACGGAGGGAACAGTACGTGCAAAAATCAGAATCACAGCATGTCACTAGAGCTGTGACAAATTCTTTGTGTCATATGCTGTAGGAGGAGGTGCTGAGGGAGGGATGGGGGACTGGGAGATGAGGTGACAGAGGCAGGGGGTTGTGATGTCCACCCAGAAAGCTTGGATTTTGTCCTGGAGACCAAGGGAGATTCAGGAGAGGGTTAAAGAGGGCAGGGCAGGCTGCAGGGTGGAGGTCAGAGGCAGGGAGACCAGACCAGTTAGGGGGTGGTTGCCATGGACCAGCTGTGGAATGCTGAGGACCTGAGCTGCGACAGCGACTTCAGAGGTGGAGTGGAGGAGGAGATTTTGTTTTTTAAGGAAGCAGAATGGAGAAGTTGGGGTCTTGTGGATGTGAGAGAGATGGAGTGGGAAGAAGGGAAGTTGGAAACAACTCACAGGATGCTGGGGGTGTGGAGATGCCCTTTACCGAGATAGAGAGCATCAGGGGAGGGGAGAGGACAGCAACAGTGTGGAACATTCTGGTGAATTGCCAGAACTTGGCTTGGGCAGATCTGAAGGTCCCGAATATCTAGATGGTGGGTGACTAGAAACCACAAGCTTGGCAGAGTTATATTTTATATGCTACTTAGGATTAGATTTACTGTGACTGACAAGAGGCCGTGGTGTAGGAGAGTTCATCAGAAGCTAAAATCTGGGCTCTGGGGGAGAAAGGCCAGTGACACGAGTTCATTCTCTCTCATGTGAGTGAAGTCCAGCCACAGAGTCCATCTCTGCCATGGCTGCTCACGGTCCCCCGGGGTACAAGTGATTTTAGCTTCTTTCTCTCCTACTGTTCTGCCATCTTAGCACTTGACACCCACTTCATGACCCACGAGTGACTTGGCTTCAGTCACCACACGTGTATTCCAACCAGTGGGAATACAAGTGTGGGGGTACAAGTGTGGGGATACAAGCGAGAAGGGGGTCCTAAGGACACACAGGTGGCCACACCTCACTGCAAGGGTGCTCTTGTAGCTCCTCCGTGTTTTAACCTGGTGACTACGCGCCAGCTGAAAATCAAACGTCTCATTACCGAGAAAGAAGAATGAATCTAGAGCAGAGGTTCTCAACAGGGGCCATGTTGCCCTCAGGGGACATTGGTAACGTCTGGGGATATTTTTGTCGGTCACAACTGGGAGGGGCGTTGCTGGCACCCAGTGGGTGGGGCCAGGGATGCTGCTGAACATCCTGCAGTGCACAGGACAGCTTCCCACACACCGGCCCAAAATATCAGTGGTGTTGAGATTGAGAAATCCTGGCCTAGAAGGACAATTTATTGTCCCACTATTGCAACCAGGAGGGTGTGCAGGGTGAGCGGACATGCCACCTGTGGGCATGTAAGACATCTGTCCCTAGCAGGCCACAATGGCAGGGGAGTTCAGCAGCTTACATCAAGACACTGAGGTTTTATCAAATTTGCCCCGACTTGGAGGGGCTCCTGACCTCATACAAAAGCAAAGAGGTTCTGTTTGTTTCTCTTTGTTTTATTGGTTTTTTGATGTTGGTCTCAGAAATGCAGATTCCCAGGACAGACACACAGGGAAGGGGCTTGTTTAAGATGTGGGCATTTCTTTGCCCACCAGCCCCCCCCCCCCCCCCCCCCTGCCCTTGGCTGCTGGTGCGGGAAGAAGCCCCATAGTCTGGGAAGCCGGGGCTGGGCTCTGATTCAGTCCCTCACTCACAGTGTGACCCAGTCAGAGTCCTACCTCCAGCCTCTTGGCCTTAAGCTGGCGCTGGGTGGCCAAGGCGAAGCCCTATGGCCCTGAATCCACAGAGACACCAGGGTGGCTTTGCCGGCTTTGCCCACAGCCTTGGACCAGGCCTTTCTGTGCTTCCTTCCTCCCAGGCAGCCTTCCAGCCAAGTCAGCATTTCTGGGCCCCTCCCACCTTCATTTCCTTTTAGACTTGTGGCCTTGAGTCTGAAGGGAAGCTGGCTTGCCCCGGCTGTGGCTAGTGCCAGGCCATGCTGAAGCTAAGGCCTGCGGGTCCCCCAAGTCTCCAGGAAGTGATGTGGCCAAGAGCGTGCCTGTCAGTGGGATGGGGAATGTGTAAACGTCTCTGCCTCTGGGGAGAGCCAGGGAGATAAATAGCCCCCAAACCCTTCCGAACTGTCTGGGGTCCCTGCTGTGGGGGACCTCAGGCCAAGGAGCCCCCTGCTCTTCCCTGGCTATGAAAAGGCCCCCTGAAAGGTACTGGTTTCAGAATCGCCTATTGGGCCTGGGCCAGAGTCAGTCCCTGCTGTGGCCCTGGGAAGCAGGGTCTCCATGAGCTCAGCAAGGATGAACTCCTCCCTTCTGACCAGTTTCCGGAGACTCAGAGGGCCCCAGGAGTTTTTCAGCATCCTCAAATACCCAAGTTCTTCGAGAGGATTGGGCACAGACCAGAGTGAGGGTACAGACCATCTGGCTCCGCGACCTCTTACAAGTTGCCTAACCTCTCAGACGCTCAGTTTCTTTCTCTTTTAAATGAGGAGCATCGCACCCACCTGGGGGTTGTGAGCGATATGCAGGGCCACGCCTGGGAGAGGCCTGGACGGTGCCTGGCCACAGGTGGCCATCAGGAAGCGGCAGCTATTCCGTCATCGTGTTCACGTTTGGTTTCTCTGGGGAGCCTTTCTACTCGGACCAGAAAGTCCTCTCCAGAGCTGCCACTCTAAATCTTATCACCAAAAGATCTTATCTGTAGTGGGAGGAGCCTCCCACTATATTGACCCAATATAGTGACCCAATATTTCAGATGAAGGTAGAGGCCAGGGAGAGAACTGGCCGAATGTCACCCAGGAACCTGTGGCAGGGCATCAGCCAGGTAGAAGCCCCAAGCAGCACTCTCCTCCACCCTCTCCCAGCGCTCTCCAACCCCCTCGGAGAACAGTCCCAGTCCTTTTGTTTCCCAGCCCTCATGTTGGGAAGAGCCCCAGATAACCAAAAGCTATTTTTCTTCTGCTCGACTCAGCGTTGGTGCCTGGAATCAGGAAACGAGGTGATGGGAAGTGTCCTGATGTCCTCGCAGGGCTGGGCTTCCTGAAACACTGCCGCGGCAGCAGCTGCATGAGTTGGTGTAACATTTAGCGTTCATTTAAGAAAAAAAAAAAAAAAATCAGCCCCAACTGGTGTGGCTCAGTGGACTGAGCACTGGCCTGTGAACCAAGGGGTTGCTGGTCCTATCCCCAGTCGGGGCACATGCCTGGGTTGCGGGCCAGGTTCCCCAGTGTGGGGCATAGAAGAGGCAACCAAACATTGATGTTTCTCTCCATCTCTTTCTCCCTCCCCTCCCCTCTGTCTAAAAACAAATAAAATATTTAAAAAAAATCAAATATTGGAAATGGGTGGGAAGGGAGGAGAGATGGGGCAGATGTGAGGAAATAAACTTTGCCAGCAGAGAAGAGTTATTCCAGAGTTGATACATCAAGAAAGAGAGGCCTTAAGCATATTATTTGCAGTTAGGGAGAGATCTCATAAGAGCTACGTACAAATCATTCACTACTAAAGTGATTACCTCTGGGAGGAGGTTCTGGAGGTAGGAGAATTTAATTTTTCATGTGATATTTTTTAGTACTATTTGAATTATTATGGTTATTTGCCATACATGTATGTTAGATCTGTTAATAAAGTGGTTAATGCTGAGCTCAGATGCAGGCAGAGGCTGCTTGGGCAAAGCTGCAGTGTGGCTCCTTAGATGCGACCCCTCAGGATGTCACTGGCCAGGAGCAGAGGGCAGTCTGTGTCAGTCAGGCTTCAGCTGGGCCCTCCCCCTGCTCCTCCAGGTCAGCTAAGATGGACTCCAGGAGAAAAAAAGAGAAAAGAGTGGCCCCAGGACTGTTTAACAAATGTAGAACATTTAGTTAGTGAGCCCTGACTGGAGCATCATCCCACAAACCAAAAGGTCGTGGGTTCGATTCCCTGTCAGGGCACATGCCTGGGTTGCAGGCCAGGTCCCTAACTGGTGGCATGCAAGAAGCAACCAATCAATGTTTCTCTCACACATCAATGTTTCTCTCCCTGTCTTTCCCCTGCCCCCTCTCTCTAAAAGCAAATAAATAAAATCTTAAAAAAAAAAAAGATGTATTTATATATTTATTTTTAAGGAGATGGGAAGGGAAGGAGAAAAAGAGGGAGAGAAACATCAGTGTGTGGTTGCCTTTTGCACACCCGCAACTGGAGACCTGGCCCGCAACCCAGGCATGTGTCCTGACTGGGAATCGAACCAGTGACCCCTTGCTTCAGAGGCTGGCACTCAATCCACTGAGCCACACCAGCCAGGGTATCTTTTTTTTTTAAAGAAAGTTTAGTTATCCATATGGAAACAACAAAAATAGCTACCTCAAACCATACACACACACAAAAATCAACTCTAGATTGATCGAGAACTTAAAAGTTAAATATTAAAACCTTTAGAAACAATATTTGATGAATATCTTTTTGCTGTCTTACTTCCTTAAAATTAATGAGTTGCTCGCCAAAAGACATCTCGAATAATGTCAAAAGACGAAGCTACCAACTGGGAGAAAATAATTATTTTATATAACCAACAAAGGATTAGAATTAAGAATATATAGGAAAAAACAGAGAACCCCTATAAATTGATTATCAAAAAGACAGACAATGCAATAGGAAAATGAGCAAAAGATATAAATGGCGTTTCCCTGAAGAGAAAATGTGTACGGCTGATAAACATATGAAGACATACTCAACCTCATTAGCATCCAGGGAGATACGAACAAGCATGGTAAAGGAGTATCGCCTTGACATCCGTCTGGCTGGCAAAGGTTCGACAATACAAAGGCAGGAGAGGATGTGGACCGTGAGAACTCTTACATATAGCTTATTGGAAATATAAAGTGATATATTCCCACAACTACTTTAAAAAACAATTTTACATTTTCTGGTTAAACTGAACATACATTTACCTATCAGTTGGCTGAATTATTATTCTCATTTCACAAATGAGGAAACTGAGGCCCAGAGTGATACTGACTTGCCCAAGGTTAACAGCTCTTAAGTTAAGAGTACTCCTAAGTACCAGAGCTGGGATTTGAACCAGACAGTCTAGCTCCAAAGAGGAAGAGAAAGCCCCAATGAAAACACTGTTGCCCAGACATTGGGGCAACTGCTGGCTGGGGGTGGGGTTTTCTGTGACCCCGGAGGAGAAAGAAATATCCCCAAACAACACGCGTGTACACATGTGAGCATAGCCTCGCAGTGAGGGAGGGCCCCTTCCCGGGCTTCTGGCCCTGCTGCAGTGTGAGTCCTGGGATAATAATTGCAGGTGCACGGTCCTTCTCCCTCCATTCCGCCCGTGTGCATTGTGAATGCCCACACGGGCCTCGCGTCGGTTGTTTGTGAGTAAGATGAGAAGGCACTGCTCTCTCGTGCCGCAACCAGTCCAGTGAGGAGATGGACACACAGGAGGCCTAGACAAGCGCTGTGCTGGGTGGCAGCCCGGGGGTTGTGGGACAGGCTAGTAGGCCACGACCAGCGGAATAGGGAAACTGAGACAGATCGTTAAACAAGCAGTTGGCAGCCCTCTAGTAAATCCTATCTTCCCTAAACCAAGGGCATTTGACAGTAAACGGTTGGTACTTCTCCCCAGCCAGAGAGTAAATAGTTAAGTCACCCTACTCAGGGAGATAAATAGCAAAAATTCAACTAGTGCCGTTTACCAGCCACACCCAAGGACAGATGAAGTTAAGGGAATAAATCTGATTTGGGGTGGGGATGGGAATATGCGTCGGGGCCTTCTGGTCATACAGATCTCCCCACAGCCTGAAACACCACTGCTAAAGCCAGTCCTTTGCGTCACTTCTCCAGAAAGACCCTGCTAATACAGAGCATAAAACTGATGAATATTCTATTGAGATCCATCCTCCCCTAAGGCCTCCTCTAAACCCCCAACCTTTAAAACTCCTCAAAATGAAGGTCCCTGCATGCTCTTCCTCCCAGGAGCATGGCTGCTTCTTTCCCTTCCCCTGCTCCTTCCCCACAGACCTGCATCTCCTAAGCCCTAAAAACCCTAAGGGTCCCCACGAGGCTTGCAACCAGGGAGCAACGGGCAGCGGCAGCTTGTCTGGGGCTAACCCCCTGACCCTGTCCCCAAGGCCCCCTCTTCTCTGACTTCTTAGTGAGCCAAAGCAGCCAGCCTAGGCTCATTGCCCCACCCAGTCCCTCTCCTGTTGCTTCTTCTATGTAAGCCCTTCCTGGTTTCACTGTCCCCAGCTTTGATAAACATCCTCTAAAAATCACCTGGACTGGTGTTGTGAAATCTTTCCTACGTGAGGTCAAGAACACACAGACTACTGGCCGGCCCTAGGCAAGCCTGCTCAGGGCCAGGTCCGGTAACAGTTGGGCACACTGGGAGGTGGGGTGGGTAGACACCTCACCCCGTGACCTAGCTGCAAGCCTTTCTGTATCTTGTGGACACATGAATCATCAGGAGACCCTGCTGAGTTGGGGATTGTCCCAGGTCTTTCACCAGTAGAAAATGTAGGCCCAGAGATAACCAATGACCCACCCACAGGCACACAGTTTGGGTGTGACAGAGCAGGGTCTGGGATCCAGGTCTTCTGGCGCTAAACCCTGCGCCATTCCCAGCAAGTCATATTCCAGGCCCCTAAGCTAACAAATGGTTTGAGCGCACCCTCCTGAGCCCCAGCCTCTTTCCTGGAGAACAGGGTGCCGTTCTCCTGGCTTTCCTTCTCAGAAACAGACTTTCCTCCTTCCATCACCCTTTTGATCAACAGTGACTGAGATAAACAGGGTGAATCACACCTAAAGCAGAAGCAAATCTGTATCAAACTCAACACCTCTTTGTCAATTTCCTGTGTCGGGTTCAGGAGGGTCATTCCTCCGGAGTTTTCCAACTCCTACTCAGATTCAAGACCACACTGCCCACACAGGTGCGTCTTCCTTGGGATGTGATTTGGGGTGGGGATGGGAATATGCGTCGGGGCCTTCTGGTCATACAGATCTCCCCACAGCCTGAAACACCACTGCTAAAGCCAGTCCTTTGCGTCACTTCTCCAGAAAGACCCTGCTAAATTGAAACACATCAACTTGCCATCCATGAGTCCCATATTATAGCTATGAAAGCGCTTTACAGTTTATGGAGTGACCGCAAACCTAAAAATGTTTCTGCTCCTCAGCACAGCTATGAAAGGTAGGGCAGCCGCTTAAACATGTCTGTGAAAAAGAGGATGTTGAGCGGGGCTCAGAGGGGCAGAGGACATCAGCCTCTGAATACAGGTCTTGAACCCCAAATCCTGTGTCCCTGAGGTAACAGGCAGTTGCCTTAGAGAGCAGATACTGATGGGACACAGAACAGGTGGGTTTTGATAGGAAAGCAGAAGCGATGAGGGGGAAAGCTTCTGGGTCGGGTGGCAGACCTTGGCTAGAGGAGAGATCATGAATTCCAAGGGCGCTGATGGTTGGAGCAGAAGGAAGGGTAACTTGGCAGTGGGGAGAGGCCACACAGGAGGAGTGAGGGGAGCTCTGGGGAGCTCTGGCTGGGCCTGTCCCAAAGCCTGAGTTGCTGGGGTGGACCTCTCCCCTAGGCTTGCATCTGCTGCCTAGGCTCTGAGGCCTCCCAGCTGGCTGCTGATGTCTGCTGCTTGACTCCTGGCCAAGTGTCCTGTGAGCCTGTCAACACTGACCTAGTCATGCTGGCCTGTGACTGTGCCCCTCGTGTGACCACGAATGAGTCAAGAGGGGAAGCAGGCGTCCAAGGGCTTCCGGGGGATTCCCGGAATGCAGGCTTCTCTGGGCCTGGGTGAAGAAGGCCGTGGGGTATCTTGGAGGCTGGGGCTCCCTAGAGCTGAGCTGTGAAGTGGCCCTCCTCCCAGGATGGAGGGCCAGTCAAAATATCCCCAGACCTAATTCGATTGCTCTCTTGCTGAATGGCATCGGGTCAGGAGGGGCCCAGAGACCACGCTGGTGGAGGAAGACCTGGCTCCGTGCTTCCCACAGCCCCGGAGCTCCACTTCCTGGGTGAGCAAACCGAAGCTCCGTTTTTCCCAGAAGAACACCTAGCAGAGAAACCACAATAGCAGCCTCAGGAGTCCCCCATTTACTGAGACCTACTACCTGCCAGGCACTTTGTGTTTGTAAATTTGATCAGATTTTCAAAACAACATGTGATACAATTACATATAGGTGCTATACAATGAAAGATAGAACTAGTCCAGGAATTCTCAATCTGGGGTCTGTGGAACCCTCAAAGACCTAAGGACAGAATTCAAGGGTCTAAACACTTGGAAGAGGAAAAAACACGTATTTTCACTGGCCTCTACCTGAATGTCTTCCCTTCAGTGATGTGGCCACAAATCATAGCAATATCAGCAGGACCTTGTGATGGTATCACTGACAGAATCATAGATATTTTCAAACCACATGACAATTTTCTCAAATGTTTCAAAATATGGTTTACATTTATCCCTATTTAAAAATTGCAGTTGCTACTAGGCCTCTCGCCAGATCTTAATATTTCATGCGTTAATTAGTCACTATTGCTTCATCAAAAATTTGTTTTTTGTTTTTTTTTTAAGATTTTATTTATTTTTAGAGAGAGGGGAAGGGAGGGAGAGAAACCCTCAACGTGTGGTTGCCTCTCTCAGCTCCCAGCTGGAGACCTGGCCCTCAACCCAGGCATGTGCCCTGACATGGAACCGAACCAATGACCCTTTGGTTTGCAGGCTGGCGCCCAATCCAGAGCCACACCAGCCAAGGCAAAAAATTTGTTCTTTAAAAACGTTTGATAACTCCATTTTGATAGAGTGGGTTTCCTTTATAAGCCTGTGTTATTTTATTTTGTGGATTTAAGAACATGATTCTGAGAAGGGGCCCACAGGGCGCACCAGGCCCCACCGGGGTGCCGGTGTGTGCACGGAACAAAAGCCCCCGATGGAGGCCCGCCCTGCTGTATTCTGCGACATACCCATATTTTAAAAATGGATCCTGCTTTTTTAAGGACTACTTTCCAGTTACATAAGAAAGCTGAGCCCAGGCTGGTGTGGCTCAGTGGACTGAGTGCTGGCTGGTGAAGTGAAATGTCACTGGTTTGATTCCCAGTTGGGACACATGCCTGGGTTGTGGGACAGGTCTCCCTCTCTTTCTCCCTCCCTTCCTGTCTCTCTAAAAATAAATAAAATCTTTAAAAAAAAATACGGAACGCTTTGTGAATTTGCGTGTCATCCTTGCGCGGGGGCCATGCTAATCTTCTCTGTATCGTTCCAATTTTAGTGGATGTGCTGCCGAAGTGAGCACAAATAAATAAAATATTTAAAAAGAAGAAAGTAAAATACTGATCTTGTTATTTTATTTAAGCAAGTGAAATTCAACTCCCCACCATCACTGGACAGCAAGCAATCTACCACTCTCCTGCTCAAACAGTTCGTTAGTGGGAGAATCTTTCCCCAGCAGGCCCTTGCATTGTTTAACTGAAAAACAACCGGGAGCCCTCCGCATGCGTTTCCTCATACCCTGTGTGCTTTCTGTAATTACGCTGGGCCCTGTGTCCTAAGAGCGCCGGCTAAGCAACAGAGTTTTTTGGCTAGAAAAGAGGCTGGTGGTGGAGGGCTGTAGGGAGAGCATGCGGGCCAGCTGTATTGCTTTGATGATGGGCGGTCCTTATGTTCCTGCATGCAGCTCTGGAGGTCCAACAAGGACACAAAGAGGTTTGAAATCAGGATGACCGGGAATGACCAGCTCTGTTCTCTCCTCGCAGCCCACTTCTTCCGCTCAGCACTTCCCCTCTCTGGGGTCCTGGATCCTCACACTGGCCCCCCTCTCTCCTGTCAAAATGTGTCTCTGAGAGAGAGGGGATGGTGGTGTGAATGGAGGGGCGGTCCCAACACAGGGGCTGGGGCTGGGGCTGGGGCTGCTCAGGGCATTGGGGGATGCACTCCTGCACTTCCCTGAGTCTTGGTTCTTCTGCTGCAAACAGGCGTGATTCTGTCTGCTCTTCCTGGCGTGGACTAAGTGAGGTGGTAGAGAGAAAACACTTATAGTTCAAAGTCACAGCAGTCATCCACTCACTCACACTAAGGTTTAAGCAACTGACAAAGCTTCATGGTGGCTTTTTCCAGGGGGCTTTGTATTTAAACTGGGAATCAAGTCTTGCTTCCTTTCCAGGGGTGAGCTCTCCCTTCGCGGGAAGGGGGGAAACACGGGGTTAGACGGAATCCCGGCTCTGCCCTGCCCTATGTTTGGCCTTGGGCAAGGCGGTTCACTTCTCTCAGATTCAGTTTATCACCTGTTAGGTGGGTATAATAACAGGATCCAGACCCAGTGTTGTAAGGATTCAGTAAAATCCTGTGTGAAGAGCATCCAGACCAGAGCTTTGAGGAGAACTATCCTAAAAGTATTTATTGATGAATATGATTATGATCACTTGGGATTCAAGTCCCAAGTGAGCGAAAAGGCCATGCGTAGTGAAGGCTGGCTGGGCGGACCCAAGGGCTAGTAGGATAAAGGGACCGAAGGAAGGCAGAGCCCTGTCTACCACCCTCCACCCACCTCCCCAGACCCACAACCCCCCCCCCCCCCCACACACACACACCACCACAGGGCTTCCTACTGACCCAGAGGAGCTTCCTCTGGGTCTGGTGCTGGAGTGACTGCACCCAGCCTCCTGATGGCCTGCCCCTGGGGGGCTGACCTCCAGACTGCAGGGTCAGCTGGCCAGGCCCTGGCTGGGCTCTGCGTCCTCCCTCAGTCCCTTGGGTTCAGGAGGCCGGCCCGCTGCCAGGCCTGATGCTCAGCTGCACGGGCTCCCTAGGCCAGGCCTGGAGGCTGGGGAGGGAGAGTCCAGGAGTGGAGTTGCCTCCTCCGTGGGGTCCAGAGTTTCCCCACTGCCAAGATGGCTACTCACAAAATGAGCAAATCTGAAACTGATAGGGACGGAGGAGAGTAGGAACCAGGACCCAAAATGAGGAGCTAAAACCGAGAGGGGAAGGGGCGCCCCAGCAGGGAAGGCCAAGTGAAGAGCTCCAGCTCTCCTCAGAGCTGACTCCAGGTGCCTAGGTGCTTGGTCTCACGTTTGTGAGCCCCTGTAGGGCTGCCCTTCCTGTTGCCCTCCACCCTGCCCTGCCCCCACAAAGCCAGCAGCTCTCCTCCATCTCCTATCTCCCCAGGGCTGGCGTTACCCAGGATGACCTTCCCCTCCACGTGCACCAGAGCACCAAAGCTGGCTCCGCACCGTGAAGGACAGGTCTGGTGTGTGTGTGGGGTGGGTGACGCAGGACTCAGCTCTGGGTTTGCCGACAGGGGCACATACTCACTGCTTCTGAACAAGAGGTTCTAAGCATTGTTTCTGAAGCTTCAGCCGTTCGTGGATCACTTTCCAGACTTCTGCTACCTAAGCTATTATCCATTTAATATTTTTTCCTTAAATCAATCCCTTTCAAAGCTTAGCCTAGTTCCAAGCAATAATACCTGTGAAATCACAAGTTTTGAGGAGCGAATTAATTTTTTCCTGATTTACATTTGGATTGATATATTGTTTAAAAAAACAGAAACAGTTCACCCCTGTATCATCTAAACTCACCTTATGGACCATGTTTTTAAATTCATCTTGTAGTCCATGTTTTGGGAAACTAGTCAGTGGGAAGACCAAGATTTGTGGGTCCTGTCCTACTACTTCCTAGCTGTGTGACTTTGGGGAAGTCACTTAACCTCTCTGGGTCTCAGTTTCTCCATCTGTAAAATCCTGCTTCCCACAGCTGTCATGGGCATGGGTGTGAGTATAGAGCACAGGGGCCTGGCCAAGGTAGCTTCCTTCCTCCTCCTGGAATCCAACCTGCATCCCTGCAGGATAACTTAGGCAGGAAGCCTGGTCCCTCCACTGTCTTCCTAACCACAAGGAGCTACTGCATTCCAGGGTATCCTCCACTAAAGGCTTGTCTGGGAAGAGATGTGTTCCTTTGACACCTGTCCTGGAGTCTGGAGTCTACCAATCCCAGGGAAGTGCTTCCTGGCATCTGCCCCAGGTCCCCATGCTGCAGCGTCAGCTCCTATACTTGTGTTCCACACTCAGTGGAAATGAGAACTAGTTACAGAGCCTCCTTCATGGAGTGGAGAGCACCTGAGGACGTGGCAAGGCTTGTGGGAAGCTGGGTTCAACGCTGGCATTGCCACTGTCTCACTGTGCCTTGGACAAGTCAGTGGCTCCCTTTGCACATGGGTTTTCTCACTTGTAAAATGAGGGGCCTGCGTTGACTGTGAACCCAGCATCTCCCTCACTTCCTCTCCCCCACTGCAGCTGGGGTGGGTGAACGTGCCCGGGACTCCTGCCTTGTCCTATTGAGAAACTAATTTGTTTCTCTTCTGGTTGAGGATGTGGGAACCGGGAGGCAGCAGGGCAGGGTGGGGTTGGGGTTGGGGTTGGAGAGGAAGTTGTTGATGAGGGTGGGAGACTGGCTGCCACTGAACCCTTCTCCACTGGAAACTTCCTCCTGGCTCCCGCCCCCACCCCACCACCAGGAAGAGTCTATGGCTTTCTAAGGATGGTCTGGGAAGGGTTGGATTAACGTGGGGGTTGGGGTCCTGCCTGGTGGGATATCTGGACTGTGCCTGGTGCCTCCCTCTGAAGACTGAACTCCGGATACTAATTTGAGTCTCCAAATGCGAGGCGGGTGGGAGGGCTCAGAGATCACCCAATCTCTTTTCTCACCCTGTTTTCACAGAAAGGTAAACTGAGACCCTAGCTTGTTTAGGGTTATGCAATGATTTGGAAGCAGAGTGGAACAAGAGTCTAAGAGTCCTGCCCTCTGCCCCTTTCCTTCCTGCCCTGCCTTTCCACCTTCCTCCCCCAGCTCTGAGGATGCTCCCAGAGAGGCTTGGGGCTTCTATAAAATACGCTCTCGTTGACTCTTAACAGGAAGTGTGGGCATCTTTGCTCTGAGCTGACAACCACAGCAGCTATGCACATACACACAGACAAGCACATGTACCCCAACATACGTATGCTCACACCCTCGCCCAACCACTTGTACACAGCTGTGTGCACACGCGCAGAGTCACCTGCTTGTACTAGTCAGCACTTAGGTACACAGATAGGACACACCTGGGTACTTCTCCTTATGCCAGGAGATGCTCAATCAGAGGCTCCCACCTTGTGCCCTCTGACCTGCCTGCTATTCAGAGGCTGGGGAGGGAAAGCTTCCTTTCCAGGGGTGGGTTTGAAGGGGAGGAGCTGAGACAAGGGTACCAGGCAGGGCTTCAGTGGTGGTAAAGCCCCACATCCCAGCCTGGGCCCCTTGGCGGATGCCCATCTGTCCTGTCTTAGAGGGACTGCTCATAGTTCACAGGGCCTACTGACAGGGAAACCACCAATTTGTCACAGGGCCCAGTGAGGCTGAAGAAAGGGGGCCTTGGAGAAGTTAACTCCCTGGACCACAACGGCCCAGCATGTAAATGGCAGAGTCTAGGTTTGCACTTGGGTCTGTTGGACCGAGAGCCCAGGTTCATAATCCCACAGGCATGCCTTTCTCCACGCCAAAGGAACTGATCTGGGCAGCAGCACCTCACACACTCATAAAATGCCACCGAACTTCTCATGGACAAAATAAAGGAAACAGTAATATTACCGGAAGCCTAGACTTGAGGAAAGCTTCATGGACAAGGTGGCAATTGAAGCTGTGTTAAGAATGAATGAGAGTTTATTAGAGAGAAGAGAGGAGAAGACCAAGAAGGGCTTTCCTAGCAGAGGAACAGCATGAACTAAGGTAGTGCAAGAAGATGCAAGGGCCAGGGAAGGGCATGGTGGCCACGGAGCAGGGGGTGACTAACCAGAGAGGAGTGTGGATGGGCTGAAGGACTGACATGCAGGTCAGAGAGGCTGGAAGGGCCTTGAGTGCCAGGAAAAGGTATTTGGGTGCCTGGATGTCCTGGAAGATGATTTAGGGAGGGGTGTGAACCCACTGTTGTGTGTTCCGGAGGCTCGCTGTGATTCCAGGATAAAGGATGCTAATGACTGGGTGCAAGGAGAGAGGTAGAGGCAGGGGACCAAGGAAGAGCTGTTACAGGTGTCCAGGCAGGGGTCATCGTGCTAGCACCAGGCCTGGAGCAGTGGGAGGGAGAGGAGGGAGGGCAGGAGAAGGGAGACAGCCTGAGAATAGATAGGGGCGAAGATGATTATGTGGCCACAAAGTGCAGACTTCTGAGACCGCCCAGGCTCCACCCCCACCCCAGCCCAGGCCTCCGGGTTCAGGCTGAAAGGCCTCAGAGAAAGCCTAACCCCTGCCCCAGACTCCCTGTCATGTCCAAGTGCTGCCCACCCCACCCACTTTCTCTCAGGGGAAGCAGCAGGGACCCCCCACTTTTTAAACTAGCTATGGAGAAATAATCTCTGCAGAGCTAGAAGGACAACACTAGCTGCCCACACTGGGCACAGACACTGGGTCCACCCAGTGTCTGAGGGAATGAGGGACCCTGACCCTACGAATGGCTGCTGGTGCCCCTGGAAGCCAGATGATGCTCCTGTTGTTACTGCCTCAACTGACTGCCATGACAGACCTGCACAGTCCCTGCTTCAACACCAGGTCTGGGCTGGTCAGGCTGATTGGCCAAGTCTGGCCACGTGCCCGTCCTTAGCTTCCAGGGAAGCTGGGAAAGGGAGTTTCTGGCGTACTTAGCCTCAGTAAAGGAAGCTGGGCTCTCCCTCACGGGTGGAGAATACTCCACACACAGTGTCAGATGCTGGGTGGCCAACAGAAATGATAAATGTCCAATATGCTACTTATGGGGATGTTGGTGAGAAATAAGTAAGTTCCATGTAAAAGTGCTTAGCAAAGCATCTGGTACAAAGAACATGCTCAGTAAATGTTAGCTCTCGTTCCACTAAACTGTAAGCTCTATGGGGGCAGGAAGTGATCCTCTTTTTCGCTCCCTGTTGTATCCCTAGTGCCTAGCATGGTGCCGGGCACGTAGTAGGACCCTGGCAAATGTTTTTTTGCATGAATGTCTTGCTCCTCGAATCCGAGCTCTGTCTAGCCTTTCTCTCCTGCCCTTTCTGTCTTTGCCCTGGCTGTGGCCACAGTGTTTTCCAAGGAGGAAGCTTATGCTGTACCAGAAAGAGCTCTGTGGGAAGCGTCAGGTTCCATCACCAGCTTTCTGTGTGATCTTGGGCAAGTCACCTCTCCTCCCTTGGTCTGGGTTTCTGCACCTGCAAAATGGGTACAGTAACCTCAGCTGCTCAGCTCCACATCCCTGGTGTGAGGGACACACGAGAAAATGTGAGAAGCTGGTTGCAAGGCGGCCAAGAGTCTCTGTACCAAAGCGGGGAGGAAGCAGCGGCTGAAGCCATTCACTGAGAAGTGTTAGGACCCCACCCCAGAGGATCCGTTTTAAAGCGGGGGCCGGGGGAAACGCGTGGGGAAATGACCTTCCTCTTCCCTCAGCGAGAAGCCCTGGTGTTCATGTATCTGTGAACTGAAGCTATTTTTATGTATCTCAACTGCGATTATGACACGGCCGCTTCCTGAAGGGGAAGGGTGGGGAGTAGACCTGAGTCATCAGTGGGACGTCGGGCCGCCCAGCCTAACACAAGGCTGCCCGTGGAGATCAGACCTATCCCTAAAAACGACTCCAGGTCTCGGCATTTCTCAGGTAGAGGACCCAAAGAGGGGCCGTGGGGCTGACGACCAGCTCCAGGAAGGACTAAGTCAGTCATTGGGCTTGGAGACTGTCAATCATCATTGATGTTCCAATAAGCTGTGTGTTGGCAGCGTCCTTGGGCGGGAACCCCACTGAAAAGAGCTGAAATGAATGGAAAGGGTTTCTGACACACCCTTCTTGCTCCCTGCAGGGTTGGCGGTCTGGAATTGAAGTTTCAACCGGGGATTATGGGGCACGAACTGTGTGTCCACACCGTGTTTAGGGGCTTTACATGCCCCCTTGTACTGAATGCTTCCGACACCCTCCCCTTAGGTAGAGGTGATTTGCCTCCATTTTATAGATAAGGTCACTGAGGCTCCGTGGGGATTTGACTGACTCAGCTCCATAGGACTCCCAGCTGGCAGTCCTGGGCTGAACGAGCCAACAGGAAGGGTGATTATTTTTTTTACTGGAAGGACAAGAGAAGCCTTCCCAGAGAAGGTGACATTTGAGCTGGGTCCTAAACAATGAGCAGGATTTAGCTATCTGGGGGCAGGGAGAGGGGAGAAGGAAGGGCATGTGATCAGAAAGGATATAGCATGGGCAAAGGCACGGAGGTGTGGCCAGGCCTGGTTTGTTTGGGGGTGTCAGGTAACTCAAAGTAACCGGGGAGCAGCAGCAGTGGTGGGTGCACTAGGGGAGGGCCTTATTATATGCCAGGCTAAGGGATTTGGGCTCTTTGAGGTGCCCAGAGAGCTGTGCAGGCCCTAGGCATCCTCCCGGAAGTGTGGTCACACAAAGAGAGGGGAGGGGAGCCCACAGTGGGAGGAAGGACAGGGTGGCTCGTCAGACCCAGAGGAAACAAAGTAGGTTTCCTGCCCTGGAACATGAGCTCAGGCAGTGATCACCTCACAGGCCCAGCCTCCATTAGAGGTTTAGGGTCTGGCTCCCCTGAGTCCCGCGGGGCCCCTTTGCTCTGCCTTTCTCTGAGCACCTCCTCTGCGGCAGTTTGCATGCAGTGTTCCCTGTGATCCTCGCAGCCACTTGCAATCGGAGTATTGTCGCCCCACTCCGTGGGGGAGGAAACTGAAGGTAAGGGACCTGCCCAGGTCACAGCAGTCACTCTGGGTGACCTCATGGGGTCCCCACCATCATCTTGCAACAGAAGAATCCTCTCTGAGCTCTGCTTTTAGTTAGGGGACCAAATAACCTCCTTCCTTCAGAGTAAAAAGGAGCCTGAGGCTGAACCCAGCTGCAAGTTGTCTGCCTCCCAGGCACCCTCAGCACAGATTCAGATGTAAATCTGGAGAGCCCCTTAGAGATCATTTTGTCCACATATCACACACAGGGAAACTGAGGCCCAGAAAGGAGACTTGCTTGGGCCCCACAAATGGCCCTAGAGGTGATCGGCCAGCCTGTTTTGAACCAGAGTCTCTCACTGGGTCTCTAGCCCAGCTGAGAAGTTAAGCAATGAGGGACAAGTTGGTTAGAGGGCCAGGCCTGGGGGGAAGTGGCTTGTGGGACACCGGCTGGCTTGGGGCTTTGGGGGTTCAGAAACAGAGTGCACTCAGCGCCTTCGTCCTACTCAGAGCACTTCAGACAATTAGGAAAAGAGGCCCCCTCAGGACACTTGCCTGCCACCTGCCTGAAAATGAACCAAAAACTATGCAAATTTTGGTGACATCATTGTGCCGCCTCCCCTAGAGTTGTGCAATATATAATTTGCACAACTGTGAGTAGCCACTGAGCCCTGAAAATGAAACGAGGTCTTGAGCAACTCTCCCCACTTCTTTCCCTTACCCTCTCTTCTTTCCCTTATCCCCTTTCCACAGAGCCAGAAACCAGGGTGCTATTTCCCACCAGGGCAGGAGAGGAAAGGAAGGACAAAGACAAGGGAAGAGGAAGGAGAGTGGGGAGGGCAGCAGAGGGAAAGGGTAGAACTCATTGCTGCTCTCAGAAACTGAAACCGAAAGTCCTGGTCACCGTGGAAGGCAGGCTGCAGCCAAAGGCTACGGCTGCATGGCTGTGCTGAGGGGCCTAGCTGACACACTCAAGTTGCAGCCTTGGTGAAGCCTAGGCCAGGACTTGCCTTTCATGCTGACAAGAAGTGCGCAAGGCACCCTGGCTGGTGTGGCTTAGTGGATTGAGTGCTGCCCTGCAAACCAAAGGGTCACCAGTTCGATTCCCAGTCAGGGCACAGGCCTGGGTTGCTGCAATGTCCCCAGTAGGGGGGCATGTGAGAGGCAACCACACATTGATGCTTCTCTCCCTCTTTCTCCCTCCCTTCCCTTCTCTCTAAAAATAAATAAATAACATCTTTAAAAAAAAAGAGAGAGAAGTGTCCAAGGCGAGAGACTCTTTTCTGATCTCTGAGGATTCGAAAGGCCTCTCCAGACATTGCCGCGCCTAGTGCTGGGGTTAGGGTCCTGGCTGGAAGGGGCGAGGGTGCTCACTCAAGCCACATCCCCGAATGGCCCAAGAAAGGGTGACCTGAGCCTGGGCGGGTGTTAGTGTGTGTGAGCACGCACCCAACTGCAAAATGGGGCAGCCCGCATCCCTATGCCTGGCACATTGGGGACCCCTGCTTCCCCAAGTTGAGCTCAGGACAGGGAAATAAAGTGGGTTTTTGTGGTCCATCTGGCTGTGAGAAGTAATTTAGGTGCCACAATATTGGATTCTTTGAGGGCTATTGATTCTTTATTCCAACAACGGGACAGAACGTTTGAAACTTTGTCTTTAAAAATTCAGATTGAACCCTGACAGGTGTGTCTTGGTGGGTTGGGCGTTGTCCCGCAAACCCAAAGGGTTGGTGGTTCTATTTCCGTCAGGACACATGCCTGGGTTGTGGGTCAGGTCCCCCTGCTTGAGAGGCAACCAATCTGTTTCTCTCTCACACTGATGTTTCTCTCCCTCTCTTTCTTCTTCCTTTCCCTTCCCTCTAAAAATAAATAAATGAAATCTTTAAAATAATAAAAATTCAGATCGTGACATCACCATTTCCTGTGTGATGCAAAGAGCCCATCAGGTAGCAGGATCCAAGGCAGCAGCCCTCCACGGAGGTTCCCTGGACCCTCTATGCAGGGAAGCAGGGCTCCTGAGAGAGCTGAGACTGCGTTCAATTCATCTTTTCATCTCGCATGATGACAAGGCCTTCTTCCCCTCAGGGGTTCTGAGAGTGTAAGTCTCTGGCTTCTTCATTTGGGGCTGACACCTATCCTGTGCTGGCCTCACAGAGGGAGGGGAGAACGGTCAGGGCATGGGGGGACTGGCCTCATCGTTTTCCAGCTCTGCGATCTTGGACAGGTTCCATTCCTCCCTGAACCTCTGCTTCTCCATCTGGAAATGGGAGTGATTTAAATAGCTGACTTTTATTGAGCATGTACTGTGTGGCCAGGCACTGTGTTAAGTGTATTGCATGCAGTAAGTTATTCAGATGGTACTTACAAGGGTCTCCAGTGTGCCAGGGCCACCATGAGATCAGCTGAGGAAGTGGAAGCTTGGAGAAGTTAGGTGACTGCCCAAGGTCACATACAGGTGAGTGGCAGAGTTTGTACCCCAGAACCCACTCTTACAGCCAGCCCTCTGCACTCGACGGACCTCAGCAGGCCTGTGGAAAGCTCAGCACGCAGCTGGCTTGGGGAAAGTGCTCTATGATGGTGTGGTTACCAATGGAGGCCAGGCGGGGCTGGCCCAGAAGGCACTCGCAGCCTGAATTCAGGGACTGGGGCAGTGAGAGTCCGGCCAAGTGGCCGCACAGGATGCTGTAGGAGGAGGCCCCCCAAACTGGGATTCTAAAAGACAATACCCAGTGTAGGTGTGTGTGTGTGTCGGGGGGCAAATACTGCTGAGGGCCACGAGGAAGGGGGTTGGGCCACCCCTGAGCAGGCCCACAGAGGGCAGGAACCTGAGAGGAAGCCAGCTGAGTGAAGGGTGGAAGAGGAAGCAGGTCACACGCGGGTCTGGCTTACCCCCAGAACCCAGGCTGAAGAAAGCGTGGGTCTGGGAGTGCTCCAGACAGTGGGTCACTGGTAAGGTAACAGTTGTCTCACTGGGGCTGCCTCTGAGGATCTGGCTTAGCTTCCCTGCTCAGCGCCCCAGGGCTGAGTCTGCTCCTGACTCTGACCCAGGGAAGAGCAGATAGATGGTTTAAAGCAGAGGGGCTGCAACTTGCTTGAGGACCCTCCTGGCAGAGGCTGGCAGACCTCTAGGCCTGCCAGAGAAGAGAGTGTCTGCAGTGTGCAGCCCAGGGACTGGGGGCACACACACACACACCACTCAAAGTGACAGGATACAAGGGCCGGGATGGGAAGATGCAGACAAGCCCCTACAAACCTAGTAGCCCTGCCAAACCTTTACCGCCATTCTCTCACAGCCCACGTCCAACCCTAGCAAATCCTACCAATTCATTTGCTCCCCATTGCCGCCGGGCCACCACTGTCTCTCACCGAGGGTATGATAGTGGCCCCTCACTGGCCTCCCTGTTTCTTTCTTTCTTTTTTTTTTTTTTTAAGATTTTATTTATTTATTTTTAGAGAACAGGGAGAGAGAAAGGGAGGGAGAGAAACATTAATGTGTGAGAGAGAAACACCAACCAGTTACCTCTTGTACACACCCGGAATGGGGGACTGAACCTGCAACCCAGACAATTGCCTGACCAGGAATCGAACCAGCAACCTTTCACTTTGTGGGAACCTTTCGCCCAACCAACTGAGCCACACTGGTCAGGGCAGGGCCTCCCTGTTTCTGCGGCCTCCATGTTTCCGCTGTTGGCCCCCATAGTCTGCTCTCCACACAGCAGCCAGAGTGATCGTGTTAAAGATTATGTCAGTCCTCAGAGGCAAGCCCTTCAGGGCTCCTACTCCACTCTGAGCAAAAGCTGTGCCCACACCTCTCAGCACACCCATCTTTGATAACGGTTCCTGCTCCTCTCTCTGCTCCCTCCCTCTGCTCCAGCCTCTAGGCTTTCTTGCTTCAAATAGGTCAGACCTAACCTCCCATCTCCAGGCCTTTGCACTGGTGGTTCCCTCTGCCCGGAACACTATTCTTTGGATATCTGCAGGGCCTATAGCCTGCTCAGCTGTCACTGTGTGTCTCGGCATTTCAGCAGAATAGAGCACTCAGGATTATTTGAGGACTCTTTGCAAAGGTGTGGATGGGATGTAAGGAAACCTCAAAGGACATTGCAGTGCCTGCCCAGGAGCAAGGGCGCCTTTGCTACTGCCAGGCCTGAGGGGGAGGAAAAGAAGTGACTGCTGGCCTTGGCTGGTGTGGCTCAGTGGACTGAGCACTGGCCTGTGAACCAAAGGGTCGACGGTTTGATTCCTAGTCAGGGCACATGCCTGGGTTGCAGGCCAGGTCCCCAGTGGGGGGTGCGTGAGAGGCAACCACACATTGATGTTTCTCTCTCTCTCTTCCTTTCTCCTGTCCCCTTTGTCTAAAAAGAAATGTAAGAAAAAAGCTGGAATCAGGATGGAGAATGTGGGAAAGGCCACCCAACAGGAGCAGGGACCACCAGGAATGGATCCAGGGACATGAACACCTCCCTCTCCTTTCTGGCTCTCCTGAATGGGTTCTGACTTGGTGGACCAGGCTGGAGGGCCAATGGAAGTCCTCTGACCATTAGCCACTCCAATTCCCAATTCCTGACTCCTCTTTCCTTGCCCATCCCCATGGGACTTATCCCCTAACCTATTTACCTATTCACTGTGGTTATTTTTATTGTCTGCAAGGCCCAGAAGTCAGGCATTTTAGTTCCTTTCATTCTATACTGTACCCCAAGAACACTGACTGGAGCATAGCAGACACTCAGTAAGCAATACCTGAATAAATGAGCTCTCACGCAGTCTCCCTGGGCACCTCTGGGCCCCCCCTGGGGAAGGAGTGGGAGGGTGCTGCGATCCGGTGCTCCAGGACTGGACAGAAGCCAGCAGGGCCTGGCTCGGAAGGGAAGGAAAGCCTGTGCCCAGAACAGCCCCCCAAACCTGTGGCTTCTGGAACAGATGCCTGCCTTTCCCCAAGGCTGTGATGTTGAGACCAGTAGGATTACCCTTGGCAAAGGCCTTCCTGTGTTCGGTCTTGTGAACAAGGCGCTGCTCTGTGAAATCTCCTACTTCATGAATCAGCTCTTTGAGGGCACATCTGGCCTCTCTCCTGGGCCTCCAAGGAATGTTTCCTTCCAGGAGGCCCGAACTCACCCTGCAGTGGAGGTCCTGGAGGCCTGGAGACGCAGGCCCGGGGCTGCGTTCTCAGCCTCCCCTAGCCAGGCCTTGAGCTCCCAGGGCCAGGGCTGTGCGGGGCCTGCCTGGTCAGAGGCTGCTCTTGCTGGGCTCTTGGGCCCCCTCCCCCACAGGTGCCCCGGGGGCTGGGGCCTTCCTGAGATGGTACTGCTACCCCTCCATAAGCTTCAATATCCTACAGAAGAGAAGATTCAAAGCTAGGTGGTGACCAGCCTGGCGCCCCCATTGTAAAGCTCTGCCTTTTCTCTATGGGGTCTAGAACTGAAAGCTATTTCGGTCCCAAGACCAACAGGATTGGGGAGGAGCCTCAGAAAATGATTTTAAGCTTCCTCTGGAAAAAGAAACATTTGAAACCAGCAGGGAAATTCTGAAAAAGGAAAGGAACATACCACACAAAACCTAGGGGTCTGAAAGTAAAAGACGGAGAATGTGAACACAGAAAAACTAAAAATCGGAATGAAGACAACTATCAACAAACAAAGTCAAAGTCACACACCAGGAAAAACTATTTGTAATACACTGTCACTAAAGGGCTAATCTCCTTAATATGAACATTTTAGAAATTAATATTTAGAAAGCAACACAATTTTAAAAGGAGCAAAGACAATCACAAGGAAAGAAAATTTAAAAAAGAACAGTAGCCCTGGCTGGTGTTGGCTCAGTTGGTTGGAGCGTCAGCCCGTAAACAAATGTCACAGATTCAATTTCCGGTCAAGGCACATACTTAGGTTGCCGATGGGGATGCATACAAGAGGCAACCCATTGATATTTCTCTCTCACATGGATGTTTTTCTCCCTCTCTCTCTTCCTCCCTTCCCCCTCTCTAGAATCAGTAAGCATGTCCTCAGGTGAGTATAAAAAGTAAAAATAAAATGAACAGTACACATATGAAAAGATGCTCAACTTCACTCATAATTAAAGAAATGCATAATAAAGTAACAATAAAATACTAGTTTCAGATGCCACACTGGTACCAATGAAAATGTTTTACAATGTACCACGCCGGTGAGGACCTGGGGAAAGGCTCTTACGTTGTTGGTGGGGATGTAAATTGACCAATATTTTGGAAGGCCATTTGGAAATAGCTATTGTTGCAGAGTAAAGGTGACCAAACTTTCTTTGACACCTCTCAAAGGGTGAGGGGTGTCTATGTTTCTTTTCCTTGAATCTGGGCTGGTCTGTGAGTTCTCTGACCAATAAAACACAGCAAAAGTGATAATGCCTAGTTCCAAGTGTGTATCCCTTAACTTGCCCAGTGGATTCCACTTCTTAACTCTTGCAAGCCAACTGCCCATTTACTTGAATTACTATTACCTGACATCGCCACGCCGTGAGAAGTCCAAACCACATGGGGAAGCCCCGGAGGATATGCGGCCACTTGGAGAGAGAGGGGTCCCACAGCACTGAGGTCCAATCATGTGTGTGATGAAGCCAGCCTGGAAGAGAATCAAAAATAAACCATTCAGCTGAGCCCTTCCTGAATTCCTGACCCACAAAATCAGGAGAAAAATAAAATTATGGTTTTAGGCACTGAGTTTTGGAGTAGCTTCTTATACAGCCATAGGTACATGAAACAGCTATCCAAATTTAAGTTTACCCTTTAAGCCAGCAATTGCCCAGATTCTATGAATCTAGCCTACTTAAATGTCTGCATAAGTGTAAAAAGACACCCAAACAAAGACTTTCATTGCAGCATTGTTTGTGAGAGCACAAGGCTGGAAACAGTGTATCTGTCCATCATTAGGAGAATGGCTAAATTAATTCTAATCTATCTGGTTAATGTTATACGGGTATACTATGCCTGCTGCAAGCCTGAGACAAGAACAAGTCCTATCCGTGATTCTGTGAGCCTAGAGTGACGAAACAGAGTAGTTACAAGCCATAGATTCTGGATCCATAGACTCTGGCTCTGCCATTTATGATCTGTGTGACTTGAGAAAAATTGTTTAACTTCTCTCTGCACCATAATTTCCTCATCTGCAAAATGGGGATGACAATCATAGTACCTACTTCAGGTGGCTGTGGTGAGAAATATATGAGTTAAAACGACAAGCCTGGTATGTATTTGTGCTACACACAAAGAGCTTGCAATTTAATTTGGGTTAGACCAGACTTAGTATCCTAAATGGATTGCATAGCAAAGGATCTGCCAGACTGACATCCTGGGTGGGACAGGGAAGGGAGCTTCGACAAATAAAGAGCTGAGGCAGTTGTGCAGAATGTTTTTCAAGAAATGGACTCATACCGTACTTCCTGTTCTGCATCCTGCTGTATTTCAGAGATTCTTCCTACCTCAGCACTTACAGACCCGCTCAGTTCTTTTTAACCACTGCTCAGCATTGCGTTGTATGGCTGCACCTCAGTTTATTTCACCACCCTCTCTGGATGGACTTGGGTTGGTTCCAGTTCTTTGCTATAGTTGCAAACACTACGGCAGCAAATACCCTGACTGGTATGGCTCAGGGGGTTGGGTGTTGTCCCACAAGGTGAAAGGTCACCAGTTTGATTCCCAGTCAGGGCACATGTCCAGGTTGCAGGTTTGGTCCTACACCTTCATCTTAGCCAAAAGGTCAAGAAGCAATGCAGGTTTGGCCCTGGCTGGAGTGTGTACTAAGAGGCAACTGATCGATGTTTATCTCCCTCTATTTCTCCCTCTTTCCAAAAAATATTAAAAAAAATCCTGCAGCAAACATCCTTGCATATTTATCTTTGTCTTATCACTACTATTATTTCTGTGGTATAGATTCTTAGGAATGGCGTTGTTGAGCATAAAGTATATATACATTTTTAAAAAGTCTGATGTTTCCATATCCAGTCCCATTTTTCCTTCCACAGCTCTTTTTTCCCCCCATAACTTTGCTGTTGGTTTGCACATATTTATTTTTTTTAAAGGTGAACTCAGTATCGTTTGGCCAAGTATTATCAGGCCTTGTTTTGAATGAATACAAGGCTGAATTAGCTGCTGTACCTGTCCTGAAACGTTCACAGTCTGGCAGGGAGTGTAGTGGGGGTAACAGTGTAATGGGGGTGTTAGATGCAACACAAATAGTTATCTCACTGAGGCCAGGGCTGGAACCACAGGCGGGACCACGGGCTCTGGGACCCCAGGGAAGAGCCGCATTTTGGGGCTGGGGCAATCAGGGGGGCGCCCACAGAGCAGGTTTCCTGCCTAGCCTCTGCACTGGCTGCAGAGCTTTTGTTAGAGCACCTGCTCGTTGAATTCTCACAACAGCGCTTCGCACTAGGTAGTAGCGTTATCTCCACCTCCTTCCAGATGAAGAAACGGAGACCTGGAGGATGAAAGTCTTGCCTAGCTCCTGGGCTTCCCCCATCTTCTGTCCCCCGACCACTCCCATCCCCTGCCACTCCTCACCTGAACCCTGGGTGGTGGGCACTTCCTATGGACACTGCCTATGGCGGGGCAACCTTCTTACGGAGGTTGGAACCCCAACCCTACATGGACTGGCCCCTGCCCCTGCCCCTGCCCCGGGGCTCAGACCACACAGAGCTGCTTCACTTCCCAACCCAGGAACGCCAGGTCTTCCCATCCCTTCTCCAGGCAAAACCTCTCGCAGAAATTAGGCCTTCAGAAGTTCTTTTGGGTTAAGCATTTGCCCTGTTCTGCAGTTAAAAAAAAATGTATATTACATGAACAGGAACCCATAGTCAAGCGGTCCCCAACAACCCTGGCACCAGGATCGGTTTTGTGGAAGGGGGCTGAAAGAGGCAGAGCTCAGGTCAGCTTCACTCCCGCGCTGTGGATGGGCTGGGGGTAGAGGGGCAGGGGGGCGGAGGGCGGGGAGACAGGAGGCAGAGCTCAGGCAAGCTTTGCTTGCAGCCCGGGGGTTGGGGACCCCTGCCAAAGTCAATTCCCAAACTTTCTCTGTGAATAGGTATTCTCTTTTCCTTCTGGTTTAGAAAGTCCCGAGGCAGTTAAACCCATATTTACTTATATTTCCCCTGCAACTCTTCCTCCTTCACTCCGCCCTAACGCGCCAAGTCCTTACTCTGGCATTCGAGGACCTCCACCGGCAATTTGGGGAAACTCTCAGAAAGCAGAGCAGCAGGAAGCCCGATGCAGGGGCTTAGCTGAGACAGAGCTACAGCACGCAGGAAACCGGCTTCTCCGCGTTGTGCTTCTTTCCTCACCCGCGAACCTAGCCAACTTAAGGTCAGACTACAGCCCGTTCCTCCCCTCCCCCAGCCTCTCCCTCCTCGCGCCCCTGGGGCTACGTCACGGTCCTGACTGTGATGGGGACAGATTACTTGTGCGCACACCAGTGGAAATTACGGTAATTTTAGGGCAGCTCTTCCCCGGCTCTGGCTCCCCCGCGTGTCTATAACAGGAACTGCAAGCAGGCCAAACCGGCTCCGCCCACTTCGGGCGGAGTTCTGGGAGGAGGCTCAGCTTGGAGGAAGTGGGGGCCCACCCTCTCATCTGGCTCCTCCGCACCGGGGAACCTGCTTGCCCTGGTTTTGAGGCTTTTCCACAAATTGCTTTCCTTCCCGGCGAGAGAGTCGCCCTCTATAGTCGGGGTGCCCCAGCCGACGGCTCCACCCGGGTCGCAGCGGGGTGCACACCTTGGGGACCACTGAGTTCACTTTGGAGTTGGAGAGAGGCACCTCTGGATTCCACTGCCAGCTCTCACCTGCTTGCAGGGTGTCCCTGGTCGAGTCATTTACCTCTCTGAACTTCATTTGCCTCCTCTGTAAAACGGAGCATAGATTTACTGGCACTTGCCCCACAGGGTTGTCAAGATGAGTCAGTGGGATAGTGCAGGTGCCAGGTGGACAGCAGAAGGATCACCATCGTAATGGGGCATTCATTATGCCGGGGACTGCCCGAAACACTTTGAAATAACCCTGTAAAAAAGAATCATCCACAGATGAAGAAATTGAGATTTAGTGATTGGCCCAAAGTCCCATAGCTAGAGAGTGGCAGAGCTGGGACTAGACCCAGGAATACACTGGCAAAAGTGCTAGGAATTGTAGGTGGGCGTCTAAGGTTTGTGAGTTTAGGGGGTGTCCAGAGGCCTGAAAATAATCCAGCCTTGCCTTTCTTTGGGTCATTAACCAATGCTTTCTTCCTCTGATGGATTATTCAGTCCGTCTGAATATAATACTTGCATGGGAAGGGACCTAAAAGACCACCCAGGCCTATCTCCTTAAGAAAGAGGGAGAGACTTGTTCAGCATCACAGAGCTGGGCAGCTCAGAACTGGACTGGAACCTCAGTTTTAGTACTGCTCTTCCCCCACCCCTAGCCCTCCTTTTGGGTGAGCAATTCTGACAAATGATGCTCCTTCCCACTAACAATTGAACTGGTACAGGCACCTCTCCAGGGGCTGCCCACTGGCCACTCCTAACCCCACTTGATCAGAACCTTCTGCTGCCCCACCCCTGCTTTTCCTCCTCCAGGCACACCAGGCCTCTCTCCCCTCACAGAGCTGATGCTCTAAGCAGAGAGCCAAGTACAGCCTCTGAATCCCAAGTGCTGGCAGGGGATCAGCAATATTTTACCACCGTGCATGTGTGTGCATGTGTGTGTGAGTGTTTTTTGGGGGGCGGCAAAAGTGATGCTAAGGGACTAAGTTGTCTTTGCCAGCAATTTATTTAGCACAAGTTCACTGTGGGAATTATAATAATTTCTTAAGTCAATAGCATACAGGATGATATCTCTTAACAAGCCAAATACAGAAATAACATACTACAAACAAATGACAAATTGATCACACTGTTGTACCAGGCAAGGGGGGATGAAGGGATAAAGTCCACATTTAATATGAGGTGTAACTTTTTATACCGGTAGGTAGACCAGCCAGAGCTGATTTCCAGCTGTCAGCATTCAAGTCCTCTGTCGCTAGTGCACGTTGCTAGGGAACGAAGATGCCAGTTTTGGTAGGTGAGCCGATCTCTTTCAGTGGGCAGCCCTAGGGTTTATCACCACTGTCTCTTTAAGGGGCTTCTGGCCAATAGGACCAAATGCCCCAAGGGTCTTTGGGAAGTTTTTAGGTTCATGGAGGGTCACCTTACCCAAGCCAAAACTCAAATAGTCCTCACAAACTGTCAGTATTTATAGCGGAAATATTCCCTTGTCATAGTTGCTTCCACACACTTTCTTACGGAAAATCCCACAGGCGTCACTCAGCTGCTGGGCTGGTGACTGCTTGCTTATCAGTGACAACAGAGGTAGAATGATGACATCCTGGCATGACTTCGGACTTCTATAAAAACAGCTTTTTCTCTTTGTCATAAACAAGTGGATTAAAACAACTTCACATATGTCATAAACAAATGGGCTTGAAATCATTTTAAACCTACATACAAAAAAAAAGCCCTATATACAGCAGTGTGTGTATCTTTTTTCTTTTGTTAGAAAGGAGCTTCCATAATATACAAGTGACTCCCAGTGGCATCTTTGAATGGAAGAATTATGACTATTTTTTTTGCCTGTGTTTAAAATTGTTTTGGTAACCAACAAACATTACCTTACTAATAAGACAAGAAACAAATGTTGTTTAAAAATTCTCTTAAGAAAAAGGCCAACAATCGTAAAGGAAAATGAGATAAAAAACAGATTGTTCTCAAGAAAAAATAAAAATGGTTCTTAAACATAGAAAAAGATAACCAACTTTGCTTGTAATAATAGATATGCAGGTTAAAATTACAGAGTTACCATTTCTTACCTCTCAGATTGGCAAAAATCCAAGTGTGAGAGCGTATTCTGCGGGGAAGCCTGGGAGAAACAGGAACTCTCGTACTCTGCTTGCTGATGGGGGTCCAAAGCAGTACAGAGCACGTGGAGGGGATTTGGCAATAGCTGGAAAGATCGTGTGTGCATTTACTCTTTGACCCAGAAATTCGCCTCTATGAATAGACCCTATAGCTTTGCATTGGTTAAAAAAAATACTGAATGATACATGAACCAGGCAACTCATTGTAAATGTATTGTAATGGCAAGAGACTGGAGACAGGGCAAAAGTCCAGGGGCAGGAAGTGGGTGTATAAGCCACATGATGAATGGCTCTGAGGCCACAAAAGGAATGAGGGAGAGCACAACATACTACTGTGGGGAGGTGGCGGGTGCGGGTTGTTTGGTCCAGAACAGGCGGATCTGTAGAGACAGAAAGTAGCAGTGGTTGCCTGGGGCGGGTGGTGGCGGCGGTGAGGGAGTGAAAGCTAAAGGGTATGGGGCTTCTTTTTTGGGTGATGAAAATGTTCTAAAATTTAGTGGTGGTGACTACACAACCCTTACCAATACTAAAAACCATTGAATGGTACCCCTAATGAGTGAATTGTGTGGAATGTGACGTATCTCAACAAAGCTGTTACCAAAAAGGCGAGGTGAGAAAAGTTGTGTATATTATGCTACTATAGGAAAGGGAGGGAAAAATACATGTTATCTTACACGTGATATGTAAAACATGCAAACATTCACACATGTTACATATGAATGCATATATACATATACATTCATATTGAATAATATAAGAGTAAGCAGCAACAACAAAAATGTCATTTTGTCAGTCAGGATTCAGTCAGGCAGCAGAATTGCTTTGAATGGTGGGATAGGGGCTTTATTGTAGTAATTAGCTCTGCACAGTTGTAGAAGGAGCAGGGGAGACAGCGATGAGAAGCGGAGTTAGCAGATCGGAGGAGTCACTAGCCAGGCAGCCTGAGAAGCCAGGTATGTCCAGCTGCTGAAATGGAACCACAGAAGCTATGGGAGGTCTACGGGAAGCCGTTTCCTCAGGGCAGAGAATGCCTCTGCGGTGGCCTGGGGCCGCTGTTGGTCAGCTGCATCGTCCCTGGGGAATAAAAGCTGCATACGGAGTGAAGGAGGAAGCTGCTGGTCTATGACAACTGACTATCACAACTTTCAGAGACTTGACTTTGAATTATGTAAATATTTTACATACTTACTGTGTTGCAACCATTCAAGGCCAGGCAAGTTCATGGTATTCGTGCAGACGGAAGAACATTCACAGAGCCGTTGGGATGCCTGGCACGCCTTTATTCACAGGTGGGTGAGCCAGGCACGCTGCAAACTGCATGTCTCCCTGCATGTCACACATGTGGCCTTTGCTCCCCAGCGTGGCACCCATCGTGGCGACTGTCCCCTTGTGTGTCACTAGTAGGAAGCCTCTGCTGCTTTAAGTACTAGAGGTGAATAAAGCTGGCAAAATGCCAGAAAAGTACATAACATAACATAATTCTGCACACGCGAGCCCACTTCTTGTTATGGGAACAGTTTATCAGGCCCAGTCTCGAGACTATGAGAACACAACCTATCAGGCCCCTTCAAGGCTATGGGGACGCTGCTCCCATTAGCTACCTAGACACCTGGGTAAGGAAGCCAGACTGCCTCCACTTACCCTACACTTATAAAACAAAATGAACGTTAAAAATATCTAAAAAACAAAATGAAACAAAAATGAAGAAACCCCCCCAAACCCAGCAAGGTCAGAGCTGAAAACACAGTCCAGGGGTTTCTGGACTCCTTATGTCGCCTGGGGCATCTGTAACTTCAAACCTACATGGTCAGGGCTCCCATCATCTTGGAGAATCGTGTGTCGTTGAGACTTGCCACCCACTGTCGTTCCTCCTTCCTTCTGTCCCTGTGATTTAATGGTGAATGAAAGTGCTTAAAGGGAAGTGGGGGAGGTGAATAACAAGCAGGTAAATAAACAAATAAATATTGTCGATGGGAGAGATGTCCAAACCTGTAGAATTTTTAAAATTAGAGTTTAGTAGTTTATTTGAGCTGAACAGAGGGTATGCCTGGAAGCATATAGCTCAGCAGACTGAGAAAAATGCTTCTCAGATGACAGTTTGCACTTTTTTTTTTTTTTTAATATTTGGGCCCTAGCTGGGTCCTGGCTGGGCCCTGGCTGGTGTAGCTCATTGGAATGTGCTTGGGCTGCAAACCAAAGGGTAGAGGGTTCAATTCTCAGTCAGGGCACATGCCTGGATTGCAGGCCAGGTCCCCAGAGGGGGCCACATGAGAGGCAACCACACATTGATGTTTCTCTCCCTCTCTCTCTAAAAATAAATAAATAAAACCTTAAAAAAAGAAAATGCATTTGGAATTAAGGAGGGAGGTAAGGAAGATTACAGGAAGATTATAGGAAGGTGGGGAGAAAACAAGGCTGGTTTTGGATTATAGGATAGTTAAGATTTTGTGTTCTCTTAAAGGTGGTTAAACTTCCAAGGGGTCTGAAAAGAAGACATTTCAAAGATGTCTTAACCTAGACCAGAGATTTTCAACCTTTTTCATCTCAAGGCCCATGTAAACTAATTACTAAAATTCTGCAGCACACCCCCAAAATGTATAATTTTTGCTGATCTGACAAAAATAGGTATAATTTTGGTTCATTCACTCAAGATGGCTCTTGTTTTGTTGGCTGTTGTCATTTTTTAATTTGACAATCTAAGGGAAAAGAAGTCAGTGCCCTGACGAAATGGTCAGGTTTTGAATGTTTTTAAACTTCTTGCGGCACACCAGTTGAAAATCGCTGGTCTAGAGGATGGACAGGGCTTGCTTGAGGCAAAGATACCCTTTGACTAGGGAAGTTATAGGCCTGAGGTGTGACTACCTGCCACGACCTGCCCAGACAGGAATTTTTAACCCTGAGAGGTCACTTTCAGTTAGATTTATTGCAGTGCCTCCTCCAGCCGCAGCACTCACGTGGTACGCTCAAAAGCACGAAACTGCCAGTCTTTACTGCCTCCAAAGGAGAGGACTTACTGTTCATGGGTGCCCCACAGGGCTGTTAGGATGATGGAGGAGATTCCAATGGCAGAAGGAGTGGGCAGACAAAATTATTCTGTACAAAAAAGCAAAGCCGGGCAGAGGACTTTTAGGTGTAACACACACTGAGAGAAAGAGTTTGGTTAGAGGGAGAAGAGAGGCAGAGGAGACTTGGGAGGAGAGATGTATGCTCTATTGGGATGACTGGACCTGTGGGGAAAGACATGTTGAAGTATGGTTTTGAGGACATTTTGCTGTGTCTGTATTTTCTTTTCTTTTTCTTTTTTAAATATTTCATTTATTTATTTTAGATAGAAGGGAAGGGAGGGAGAAAGAGAGGGCAAGAAACATCAATGTGTGGTTGCCTCTCGTGCACCCCCTACTGGGGACCTGGACTACAACCCATGCATGTGCCCTTGATTGGGAATTGAACTGGCGACCCTTTGGTTCTCAGGCTGGCACTCAATCCACAGAGCTACACCAGCCAGGGCTGTGTCTGTATTTTCTTGAATTCCTTGCTACTTTAAAAACAACGACCTGCATTTATTTTCAAGGCTTTGGAATGAGACTAGTGTTTCTTATGACTGTGAAAGGCCAGGACAACGGGTTCTGAGTGGGACCGGGGAACCCAGTGTTATTTGTATGTCACAGAATTACACACGGTGACTCTGCTGTGGCGGGAAAGCTGTGGTGAGAGGGACAGTGAAGACAGCAGTGGCACAATTACACTGGCAGATTCGCACTTAGGCCAGGCTTGAAAAATGACAAGTAGCCAATCATGGAAAAAGGGTTGATAAGAGCTGTTCCAAGCAAAAGGGAGTAGCAAGTGCAAAGTCTCTGCGAAGGGACAGAGGAACTATCATTCTGCCGGAGGAACTTTTTACGAGTTTAACTTTATTGTCTTTTTCCTTCCCTGAGGATTAAAATAAAAAACATTTGAAATGATACGCATTACTAAGCTGCCAAGTTAACAGGCTAAACTGATGTGCAGAGCTCATAAATGACAATAATTGGCATTATTTTTCCACAGACAAAACAAGTTTTTCTTTTTTTAAATATATTTTATTGATTATTCTATTACAGGTGTCCCAATTTCCACCCTTTGCCACCCTCTCCCCAACACCCTCCACTCCCTCAGGCAATTCCCACACGCTTGTTCATGTCCATGGGTCATGTGTATAGTTCTTTGGCTACTCCATTTCCTGTATTGTACTTTACATCCCCATGGATATTCTGTAACTACCTGTTTATACGTCTTAGTCCCTTCACCTCTTCACCCATTCCCTCCCACCCCCCCACCATCTGACAACCATCAAAATGCTCTCTGTATCCATGATTCTGTCTCTGTTTTTATTTGCTTAGTTTGTTTTTTAGATTCAGTTGTTGATAGATTTGTATTTTTTTTGCCATTTTATTGTTCATAGTTTTATCTTCTTTTTCTTAAATAAGTCCTTTTAACATTTCATATAATAATGGTTTGGTGATGATGAACTCCTTTAGTTTTTTCTTGTCTGGGAAGCTCTCTATCTGCCCTTTAATTCTAAATGATATATCTGCTGGGTGGAGCAGTCTTGGCTATAGGTCCCCGCTCTTCATGACTTTGAATATTTCTTGCCAGTCCCTTCTAGCCTGCAAAGTTTCTTTTGAGGAATCAGCTGACAGTCTTATGGGAACTCCCCTGTAGGTAACTAACTTTTCTTTTGCTGCTTTTAAGATTCTCTCTTTATCTTTAACTTTGGTATTTTAATTACGATGTGTCTTAGAGTGGGCTTCTTTGCTTCTATCTTGTTTGGAATTCTCTGTGCTTCTTGGACTTGCATGTCTATTTCCTTCACCAAATTAGGTAAGTTTTCTTTCATTATTTTTTTCAAATGGATTTTCAGTTTCTTGCTCTTTCTCTTCTCCTCCTGGCAACCCTATGATGCGAATGTTGGATCTCAGAGGCTGCTTGTGCTGTCCTCATTTTTTGGATTCTTTTTTCTTCTTGTTGTTCTGATTGATTGTTTTTTTTTTTTTGCTTCCTTATGTTCCTAATCATTGATTTGATTCTTTACTTCATCCACTTTGTTGTTGTTTCCCTATAAATTGTTCTTTATTTCAATTAGTGTATCCTTTGTTTCTGACTGGATCATTTTTATGCTGCTGAGGTCCTCACTAAGTTCCTTGAACACCCTTATAACCAGTGTTTTGAACTCTGCATCTGATAGATTGCTTATCTCCACTTCGTTTAGTTCTTTTTCTGGAGTTTTGACCTGTTATTTCATTTGGGCCATGTTTTTTTGTGTCCTTATTTTTGCAGCCTCCCTGTGTTTGTTTCTATGTATTAGGTAAAGCTGCTTTGACTCTGTGTCTTGGTAGTATTGCCTAATGTAGAAGGTGTCATATAGGGTCCAGTGGCACAGTGTCCCCTTGAGTACCCAGAGGTACACCCTTAGTACACCCTCTTCTTGTAGCTGAGCCTTGGTTGCTGTTGGCAGATCAATGGGAGGGATTTACCCAGGCCAGGCAGCTGCAAGGATTGGCTCTGACCACCTAGCATCAACCTCCACCTTCCGTGGAGGATCAGCTGTGCAGGGGCAGGGTGGCGGTACTCTGACGTAGTTTGCAGTTGTCCACTGGGTGTGCAGGCTCTCTGGGGTTTCCCAGGTGGTGCTGGCCAAGATCAGCCCCCAGCTGTGTTTGCTCTGGACCACCCTTCCCGAGCTATAAAGCAATCTGAGATGGCTGCTATTTATGCTGGGCTTGGAGATTCCCAGGCAAAAAGAAGCTGTGAATCTAGTGTCTGTGAATCTAGAAGCTGAGAATCTGCTGCTAGTGCCAGGCCTGGGACTCACTGAAGCCAGCTTTTGCTAGTTTGGTAGGATTTAGGAAGTTGTGAAGCATGAACCTAGACCAGTCATTCAAATGGAAAAGAAGTTTGGCTGGGACCATAAGTTGGGTGTGGCAGAGTCTCTGGGGATCTCCAAGGTGGGTCGAACAATGTTAGCCAGGTTGATGGAGTCTCAGATGTGGCATCAGCTTGCTGGCTCTGTGGCTCTATGGGGGGAGGGTTTAGAAAAGGGACAATGGCATCTGTTTGCCTTGATGCCAGACACTTCAATTTCTCCCTGTGTGCCACTGGTGCCTTTCGAGCTGCTATCCAGGTGCTGGAGCTCAGAGGGAGTGAGTCTGAGTAGGTGAGTCCATGTGTGGGTCCTTTAAGAGGAACTGCTTGGGTATCTAGAAGTTTATTCCACTTACCCAATCCCTGCTGGTTTTTGCAGCCAGAAGTTGTGGGGACTTATCTTCCTGGCACTGGAACCCTGGGCTGGGGGGCCTCGTGTCAGGCTGGGACTCCTTGCTCCTGAGATATCCCTCCTTAATTTTTACCCACCACATGTGGGTGAGGGACCAGCCCATTCCGTGTCTGCGGCCCTCCTGCCAATCTGCATGGAGGTGGTTTCTTTAACTCTGTAGTTGTCAAACTCCCATTCAACATGATTTCTGGTGGCTCTGAGTGGTGGTTGTTCTATATTTTAGTTGTAATTTTGATGTGTTATGTGAAGAGGCCAGCTGTGTTTACCTATGCTGCCATCTTGACCGGAAGTCTAAACCAAGTTTTTCATCTATTTTTCCTCACTTTCATATTTCCCCCTTATTTCTAACCAGTGTTATGGTCAATCACTTCCCTCTGTCACAAGACTCACACAGGTCCTGAAGCCACCCCTTATCCTCTACCCCAAGGCCCAGCACTGTGCTCTCAGGCCCTCTGTCCATCCATGTCAACCCTGGTGGTCTCTGAATTACATGTCCTTCTTGTCCCTTGTCCCCACAGTCTCTGATGCCAAAGGGATGGAGGCAGCACATACGTGAAGCTGGGTACTACCTACCTTAAGAATGACATGGAGATGGGTAGTGTGTGTGCACATGTGTGTGTGTGTGTGTGTGTGTGTGTGGTGAGTGCTGGGGATGCATGGTGAAATGGGCTCTGCATCCTGGCAGGAACAGATAAAGGGCCAGGCCAGTGTCTGGCTCCCCCAAATATTTCCTGCAAATACCCCCAGAGATAGAGCAGCGGGAACACTCAAAGCTCTGTGGCCTTGTCCACAGTGACCCACTGGATTTTGCATCCGTGCCTGTACTTGTAAAACCATGGTTTTTTTAAAAAAATGCAACTTTAAAAAAAATGCAACTTTTCCACTGCCTCCCAGGCATCATGTAAAATCGAGGTTTTGATTGGGCTTTCCTGTGCCCCTTGTCCACCACTGTGTACCCCAGAGTATGGGACACTCCAGTTTGAGAGGCCCAGAACCAAGGTATCTCAGAATGGGGAGCAGGCGGAATGCACTGCACACCTGGGCTTCTCTGAGGACTGCAATACATTGGACCCCAGCAGAGACCCCCAGACTCCCAGCGAGTGGCCCTGGGACTCTGAGAGGAAGGTGCCTACCACTGTAAGGTGACAAGGGCCATCATGGACTGTGTCCTGACACTATGTTCCTGTCTTCCTGTGGGGAATGCGCAGAAGCAGGCACCACAGCCTTGCCCTCAGTGCTGGCAGCTCTGTAGCTTACCTGCTGCTTTTGAATTGGCCACCTATTGACTGTGGGAGCCTCAGGCCTGTGGTCCCTCAGGTCTTGAGACTGTCTGTGCACGATAGTTTTCTCCTTGAAAAAGAATTCGATGACAGCATTACCTCACAGGGCAGGTGGGCAGAGTACCTGAGATAATGCTGACCCGGGGCTGACACAGGGGCCGCTTCACAGCTGGTGCTCGGTAAATGGAGACAGGGCAAGAGATTAGGACTGCTTGTGGCACGTATCACAATAAAGGGCTGTAAAAGGTGGATTGGATCGAAATGGTATGGACAGCCTAGAGTGGTGCTTCTCCTAGTTCAGCATGAATAGGAATCACCCCGGACCTTGCTGTAACACAGGTTCCGATTCAGCAGGGCTGGGCTGGGGCCTGGGATGCCGCCCTTCTAACAGAACGCCACTCAAATAGTAAATCAACTAGGCAGACTGCAGAACACCACTCATGGTTCTCTTTTGTTTAAAAAAAAACCCAAAAACCAAAACCTTCTAATTTCTTAAGACATAAAGTAAGAACAAGGAAAAGCCAGGAGGGACCATCTTGTGGAGGAACCTGCCACTAGTGCTGGGTGGCCTCCATCTCCTCTTGAGTGACCTGGAGAAAGGTCACTGCCACGCCCAGCCAGGGACCAGCCACTCACAGACCCTGCCTCCAACCCATGGGTTTTACAGATGAAGAGGAGGAGCTGGATTTCAGGGTCACAGTTTGCTGTCTGTAATGTCCCTCATTGTTGCCAGAATGGCTGACCCAGGCTACTCCCACCAGCAGTGACTTGGCTGTGACGGCTCCTCAGTCCCCACCAACATGTGGCATTATTTGGCTTTCTAATGTCTGCCAGCCTAATCGGTGTACGTGGTATCTCATTATCATTTTAAGTTGTATTTTTTTGATCACGAATAAATCTGACCATCTTTTCATATGCTTGCAGGCTCGCTGGGGTTTCTGTTCCTTAAAAGCCTCCCCAAGTCCCCAAGGATGGGGCCTGCGGAAGGCCTTGTATGTACCGTAGGATGCGAGAGGCTGGGCAGCTCCGGGGGGGGGGGGGGGCGGGGCGGGGGGGGGGACAAGTCCAGGGGGACCTGCGGAGCCCAGAGCGGCCCCTACCCGCCAGACACGGGTGTGAAAGGCGCTGAGTGGTGGACAGGACCGGGGAACCCGAGGAGGGACCAGCAGCCTGGACCGGGATGGAGGCGGGCGGGGAAAGGCTGCAGAGCTGCGCTGACTTGGTCCCCAGGGGCCGAGGTCGGATGAGGGCTCTGGAGGTGTGGCTGCCGCCCGCCCGCTTCTCACTGCTCCCCGCTCCAGCTCTGAGCCCACTCCCCTCCATTGCCACCCCGCCCTGGCTGGCGCGCGGCTGGCGGGCTGGCTCCGGGCCGGGAGCGCGCAAAGGCTGAGGAGCAGCGGCATGGGGGAGCACCTGTCATGGGAGACTGACGGCTGTGAGTCAGCGGCGCTGGGAGGCCGGGGTGGGGGGCGCGAGTGGGCAGAGGCCGAGAGCATCCCCCGAACCCCGTAGGGGCGACCCAGGCTGGGATTGGCACGGTCCGCGTGTCCACCTCCGTTATGGGCTCCTTTGTGGTGCTGAGAGGAACGCGCACCGGGCCGAGGGCACACTGGCCCCGCGCCGGAGACATTAGCTAGAAATAAGATGGTAATGCGATCCTTTAATGAGTACTTACTTTGTGTGCCAGGCCAAGCTAGGACAGGCACGCTACGTGATCTTCACAGAAGCCTGATGGGTAGGACCTACTGCTGTCTCCATTTTTGCATTAGAGAAAGCTGAAGCACAGGGTGGTTAAGTAAATGGCCCAAGGGCACACAGTCATTAAGTGGTAGACACGCTGAAGGCCTCAGTCTCCCCAGCATGTCAGGGCTGGTTGGAGAGTGGAGACCATACCAGATGGGGAAACTGAAACCCAGAGGAGAGGAGCGATGGTGGGCTGCAGGTGGGATAAGGGCACCCCAGAGCCTCGCTCAAGGAGTGTGCCCAATGCCAGGGCCCTGAGGTCAGGCAGCAGGGTCCATGTGGGTGCCAGCTGGCCTTAGGGGGCTTTAGCTGTGAGAGGGGTGAGAAGGCTGGTGCCAGTGTCCTCACTAGGATGGAGGTTGGGTGAGGGGCTCTATCAAGGGGCTATTTCAAAGTGCACAGATTCTTCCCGGGGCAGAGGATCACGTGATCAGGACCTTAACTATGCACAGCAAGGTGCATTGGGGTGTGTGGGGTGGAAGTTGGGCAGAGGGCCCAGCCCTCTCCAAGGCTCAGAGGCCGGGGCAGTGCGTATTTGATGTGGCCACAGAGAGGGTGCATGGGTCGGGGTGGAGGGAACAGATGAGGCTTGATCTTACTGGTGTTCTGGGGGGTCTGCTTGCTCCCATTCAGATTCTTGGCTGTCTGCCCGCACGAACCCCGACACTCCCTCTAGGCTTCCGCTGAGAGAAAGGGAGTCTAGGCTGGAAGAGATCTCTTCAGATCACTTCCTTCAGCGTCCCCCAGTTATACAACTGAAGAAATTGAGACCCGCCCCAGGGGGTCGTGACTAGCCCAAGATCCCGCTTCTAGAAAGTGTCAATGTGGGTGCTAGAACTCCAGCTTCGTTAAGCTCACACCTGAAGTGCCATCTCTTTTCCCAAACCTAGATCATGGTGGTTTTCAGCCAAGAGGTTAAGGAAAGAAAAGCTGGGGACCCAGTGCCTCCAGGAAAGATTTGAGATCTGAGAGGGACTCTTCCAGAAGGGCCTTCTCACCTGCAGGGGAGGCAGACTGCTTTGGAATAGGGGAAGGCTGGAGCTATCAGTGAGGACCCCACGTGGAAGGTGACGTTTTCTCCATCCCCTGAAGTATCGACAATGAGCTGCTTTCCCCTGGGGATATTTTCCCCCTGTCATTTACCTGAGCTTAAGGCTTGGTTTTCCACGGGGCTAATGAGTCTTCACTGGGGCAGCATTTTATAGTTCAAAGGCCCCTGCAGAAATTTAATGATTTGTGTCACTCATTCATTCAACAAACAAATGCCAGGGCCCGAATTTGAGGATACAATAGTTAACACATCAGATACAAATCTTTCCCCTCACGGGCTTATGTTACAATGGGGGAAGCAGACAATGAACTTAAATTTGTAAACATAGCATACGCCAATGACGAGATATGTTACAGAGGACAATAACGCTGTAAGGGAGGTTTGGTAGGGAGGGCAGTTTCTTTGGTTGGGGCTTCACTGGTTCAGACAGCCCTGATGAAGGAGGCCTGGCCACTTTCAGGTCTTTGGCTACCAGGTCTTTGAATCTCTGACCCTTGCCTTGGAGAAATATTAGTGACAATGATTAGGGCATTGTTTGCCAGACACCATGCTAGAGGCTTTTCGTGTCTCATATCTAATCGTTAGCAACGATCCTGCAGAGCAACTTGTGTCCCCATTTGAAACAGGAGAGAGCTGAGGTGCAGGATAACTAACTAAGTCGTACAGCCAGAAAGGGACTCAGCCAGAGCCGACTGCCCCGGGGCTAGCAGCCCTGAGGTCCACAGGTTGTATCTATGAAGCATCAGGAAGGCCAAGACCCCCTCCCACATCTGGAAAGCCACGCAGAATTATCAGGCGAAACAAACTGAGGGTTAGCCTATCTGTCACTTCAGTGCGTCGTTAGCCTTCCCTGCCGGACGCTGGCCACCTGCCCCTAGATAGACAGTGGCTGGGTTTGGACATTCACACTGGACCACGCACGCAGGATGTAGGTTTGGCAGCAAGAAAACCACAAGATTACCTCCCTGTAATGACTGTGCAAAGGGCCGGGGCATATTTGGCCCCTATGTTAGTGTGTCTAAGCTTTTTTGGAGGAGGGATGGGCATCTGTTAGTCTGGAGATTATTAGTGTCATTCATAGAAGCAGATTTTGTGGATTCCTCCCTGTACCCAGCTTTGGGCCTGCTGTGAGCGGTGGGTGGATTGTCCTGTGTGGCCAGGGCCCCCAAGGAGCTTGAGGCCCAGCCAAGGAGATCTGACATCTTTACAAGCTAAGAACAGTCAGGATGACAGCAGCATGGGGGGCGGTCACCAGGCCTGATTCCTCCTGACTTGGCCACCAACCCTCCAAGCCCACCGCTGCCCATGGCAGGGGCCTGGCAGGGAAGCTCTGAGGTTCTCTCTAGTCTGAGACTGTCTTAGGTGAAGGTGCAATGATGAGGGTGTGAAGCGTGCAGAGAGATCGCTGAGAAGGCAGATCAGACTGGGCCCCTAGCTGGGAGGGGGAGAAAAGGTGGAGAGAGGAGGACAAAGAAGCCCGGTGAACATGCCTCTGGCCTCCGCAGGGCCTGACGCAATAGATGGCTCAGTAGATCCTGGCTGTTTTCTACACAACACAGTGAAAAAGGCAGCTATCGACTCCAGGGGGAATGAATCCCACTCCCTCCCTAAGAGCAGCTCTGGGGAGAAGACATGAGGCCTGGATGATGGGACACCTCTGAGGGGTGAGGGGCACACACTTAGCTCTGGGGATGGTCTTGTCCATACTCTCCCATCCTCAAGATTTGCAGAGTCCCGGCCACGTGGACATGTGGTGAGTAGGAAGGAAAAACAACCGTCCCTGGCTGGGTACGTAAGTTGGTTAGAGTCTCGTCCCAATACACCAAGGTTGTAGGTTCGATCCTCAGTCAGGGCACATACAAGAAGCATCAATGAATGCATCAATAAGTGGAACAACAAATTGATGTTCCTCTTTCACTCTTTCTGACCCTCTCTCTCTCTAAAATCAATAAATAAAAATTTTAAAAAAAGAAGGAAAGGAAAACAACTGGTGGGGGAAGTCCCGACACAGAGATAGAGAAGAGGTGTCTCCTCCCCGCCTCCGCCCTCCATTCCTCTGGAAGGCCTGGGCCCAGGAAACCTTCAAGGCCAGGGAGGGTCTGTTCACTGCTCCTCGACGTGCAGTGTGGGGACCCCCCTCATTCCACATCCCTTTTATCCCCTCAGTGCATCCTCTGGAGAGGCAGCTCCACGAGGCTGCCCGCCGGAACAACATCCAGAGAATGAAGGAGCTGATTGGGAGAAGAGTCAACGTCAGGGCCAGAAACCAGGTACGTAAGCAGGCTCCTCCATCTCAGGCAGGCTGGGGACAGGGTGGTGGGGATACCTCCACCTAGGAGGGACAGCTCCTGGAGCCCGCATTTGCATGGGTTAACTTGAGGGAGGCTCAGGCTGTCCATGTTGTCTTAAGGTTAAGGTCTCTGAGGCCTCGCCCAAGGTCAGGGTCAGGATTCTGAGCCAGGCTTCAGCAATTCCAGAGTTTATAATCTTAACCCCTGTGACCCACCTGAAAGGGATGCCCAAGGAACAAAAGTTAGAGTCAGGACACCAGGGGGTCAAAGGTCAGGAGTAAGAGGCTGGCAGAGAGGTTGACAGAGGCATACATGGAGGGACCGAAGGTAGAGTGGTGGCTCTGGTCAGAAATCCAGAGGTTAGAGACCAAGCGCGACCAGACCAGAAGAGGCTGAGCATGTGTGAGGCAGAAACTTAGCTCAATTCTCTGAGGGCCCTCGGTGCCCACTGAGTGTGTAAAGCTGCTGTGGGCCCCTGCTTGCCTTCGGGGACTCAAAGACCAGCCTGGGAGGCAGACTAGCCCCGCTGACCAGGCCTCAGGTAAGGTTGTGGGTAAGAGGGGGGTTGACAACCCTGCTGGGGAAAGGGACAGAGGGAAAAGCCATTCCTTCTGGTGGGGGACGCTGAGGATAGGCCTGAGTACCATTGGGGGTAGCATCATCTCCCCGCCTTGGGGCCCTGGCTGTCAGGAGCACCTTAGAGGAGAGGTCAGATTGGTCATCTGGTCAATGGAGGCTGAGAAGGTTGGATGCATGATTTCTGACTGCAGCCGAGCTTCTCTGCCTGGGGCGACACAGCAGGGGTATGACTTGGGTCTTCAGTGCCTGTCTGGGACTCAGTACTTAGTAACAGGCATTCTGGGGTTTTCAGGACACTTGTCTGCCTGTTTTCTGGCGGTCCTCACTCACCCCTGGAGAGGTGAGGAGGGCGGAAAGTATTAGTCCTGCCTATATGTTGAGACAGGCACGGGGGGGGGGCAGCAAGTCATCTTAGGTCATCTTAGGTCATCTGGTCTCAGTTCCTGGATAAGCACTAGTGAGGAAGCATGGACTTGTTGGGTGATAGGCTGCTAATGCCAGACTCGTTCATTCATTCCTTCACTTACTCACTCACTCACTCATTGGTTCATTCCATCTATATGTATTTGTGATGGGCTTGCTAGACTGTGCCAGCACTGTGCTAGGAGCTAGGGGCGGAGCAGAACCCCTGGCAGACGTGATGCCTGCCCTTTTGGAGCTGGTGGTCCGGTGGGGCAGGACTGACAGAGCATCACAAACTCTTCCTCCCCACTGTGATGAAGTTGAGAGCATGTAGGGGTTGGAGGGGGCCCACCCACCTGAGGGGTCAGGGTAGGCTTCTGGAGGAAGAGGTGTTTCTGTAGGAGCCAGTGGAGAAGGACAGTGCTCTAGGCAGAGAGGGCAGCATGGGCAGACGCCTTGAGGAAGGAACAACTGGTCCCCAGAGACACCACACAGAGAATTAGTTGTTTCCTTTCGTTGTCCCCTTGCAAGCACAAAACTGTGGGGGGACACTGGCTTCCCCTAGGCCTGCTCAGATGTGACCAAGGCCGGAGACCATGATGAGCTGCCAGGGTGGTCTGAGAATGAGGTGAGGGGTCAGGTCCTTCAGCCCCATTCTGAGGGGAGGAAGGGACAGAACCCCTGCCCTCCGGGGCCCTCAGGGACTTGGAGAATAATCATAGGCCACAGGAACAGGCTTAGAGGGGGAGGCTGGCATTTCTGAGAAGCAGTGGTAGGCAAGGCCTGGCCATGTGGTTTGTCTCAAGAGCAGTGGGAGCCATGAAGTTTTAGGTGGAGGAAGATGGATCTAGTCCTTGTGTTTTACTACATTCATTTCAGCTGCCATCATGTGGAGGAGGAGGGGGCCAGGGTGGGGCTGGTCACCAGAGCCAGCAAAGGCCCTTCCCTTGAAGACCAGCTTCCTGGCTGGGGAGGGGGGAGAGTGTGGGCGTCGGGCCAGGCAGTCAGCCAGCGCCTCACAGGGTTGCTCTCACTCCTGGCAGGTGGGCAGGGTGGCTCTGCACTGGGCCGCAGGTGCAGGGCACGAACAAGCTGTGCGGCTGCTTCTGGAGCACGAGGCTGCTGTGGACGATGTGGATGCGGTACGGGGCCCCTCTGGAGGCGTGTCTATGTGTGCATGTCTGTCTGTCTCGGGGTAGGGGAGGGGCATCAGAGCTCACTCTGGGACTACGAGCCAGCTGTTGTTGCCAGGTGGCCAACGACACTCAGATGTGCAGGGTGGGCAGGGAGTCCACCCCCTTTAGGGGCTTTGAAACTGCACTGGTCCCACTGATTCCTCGCAGTTATAAAGATCTCTCCATTTTCAAGGGCCTTTCAGTTCTCAGAGAGCCTTTTCAGTTCCTCCTGATATCATGTGAGCAAGGAGAGATGCGGACTGCAGGACAGATTATTGGGTGGATTATTAAAAGCCTTATTAGTAAAGGCATCAGGAGGAAATTCTCTCACGATATGCCACAATGCTCTGTCCTGCCTAAAGAGAGGGGAAGGAGGGAGGAAGAGAGGGAAACATCGACGTGTGGTTTCCTCTTGTGCACCCCTACTGGGGACCTGGCCCGCAACCCAGGCGTGTGCCCTGACTGGGAATTGAACGAGTGACCCTTTGGTTTACCTGCTGGCACACAATCCACTGAGCCACACCAGCCAGGGCCTGTCCTGGCTAATTATTTAACCAACACTTTGCATAAAGACTAACAGTCTTACTTAACAAATTGGCAGGCCGCACATTGCTGAGATCGAACACTGAAGAGTAACGGGATCTACAGGTTTGGGGAAAGGGCCGAATCTGACAATGACATTTGACAGGGATACATTTAAGAGTCTATATTTAGCCCTGGCCAGGTGGCTCGGTTGGCTAGAGTGTCATCCCATACACCACAAGTTTTTGGGTTTGAGGGCACGTACCTAGATTTCGGGTTCAATCCCTGGTCAGGGTGCGTAAGGGAGGCAACCAATCGATGTTCCTCCCCCACATTGATGTTTCTCTCTCTCCCCCTTCCTCTCTCTCTAAAAAAATCAATAAAACATATCCTCAGGTGAGGATTAAAAAAAAGAACCTAAATTTAAATTAAAAAAATTATATATTGGGATAAACCCATTGGTACCACACTATAATTTAAATAATTATCATAATTTAAACAATTATCATAGTTGTTTTTCTTTATAATCTAAAATCCCTTTAAATACATCTATAATTAAAACTGTTAACTATATCAGTAAAATTATTTGAGATCAAATCCAAAAATAAAAAAACCCAAACCAAACAAAAATATTATAAACTTCCTGGCAGATACTTAGCATTCATGGAAATTCTTTTCTTTGTCCTGGCTTCTTTCTGCTTCTAGGCCCTTCCAGGGGGAGGGCTTGATTACAACCTACCTCCCCACTCCTCCCTGCACCTGCTTAGGCCTCGTTCAGAGGTGACTCTGGAAGGAGAATGTCTGGGACCCTTACTCTGAGTTTCCCAATAAAACTCCGGACCTCCCTTTGGTCAGCCCTTTGCCCACAAAGATCCCCACCGTGACCGCTGCTCTCTGTGATTCCTTCCTTGAGGGGCTGAGTGAGAAAAGAAGACATGAGGGAGAAGAGTAAGAGAGTGCTTCCATAAATCCGTTTCCTTTGCAAATAGCAATGAGTATGTCTTGAAAAATAAGAAGGCCGGTGGGCACGCCTACTTTAGTAACAGGAGGGTGGAGGAGACACCGGAGAGGGGGAATCTGCTGTTGGTCTTTAGTGATATGCCCGAGGGCTCTGCTCTCGGAAGTGCCTGGAACTAGGACTTGGGGCTCCCAATGGCGCTGTGACTTGCGTGACTCTCCTCCCCCAGCCAGAAGCCTTAACCCTTTCAATTCCCAAGCTCCAGGACTCTGCCCTAGGCGTATCCATTCCCTCCCTCGCCCAGCCAGCCCACATTGCTGATGTTCTCCCAGGGGCTGAGCTCTGAGTCCGTCTGGGTCTCTGAGACTCTTTGCTCTAGCTAAGGCCAGCTCCAGCGCCCATGTGAGGTGCTGTGGCAGGTCCCGCACCTTCCGTAAGATTTCAGGAGGAAGGTCTTAAATTCTTGTGGTCACTGCTGGCTCTTTCTTTCAGCTTCTGCTCAATTTTTTTCTGTCCTCTTGAAATTTTGCACAAAACCCCTTTGTCTCTCATAGATAAAGAGAACATTTGGAAGGTTGCCAGATGGGAGGGAGGTTGGGAGGATGGGTGAAAAAGGTGAAGTGGTTAAGCAGTACAAATTGGTAGTTACAGAATAGCCACGGGGATGTAAAGTACAGCATAGGGAGTATAGTCAATTATATTGTAATAACTCTCCTGGCTGGTGTGGCTCAGTGGGCTGAGTGCTGGCTGGCCTGGGAACCGAAAGGTGGCTGGTTTGATTCCCAGTCAGAGCGTCGTGCCTGGCCCAGGACCCCAGCTGGGGGCATGCAAGAGGCAACCAATCGATGTCTCTCTCCCTCTCTCCCTCCCTTCTCATCTCTCTAAAATAAATAAATAAATAAAATCTTTAAAATCATAATGTTATAATAACTACAGGGTGGGGCAGAAGTGGGTTTACAGTTGCATGGAAAATAATACAATAATTAATAAATGATAATGCAAGAACACACTCTGTGTTTCGTGTACTGACAACTGTAAACCGACTTTTGCCCCACTGTGTACGCATGATGTCAGTGGTACCGCATTTATCAGAGTGGTCGCTTCATAAGTTATATAATGTCTAATCACTGGGTTGAGCATCTAAAGTTAATACAATATTGTACATCAACTGTAATTGAAAATTACAAAATTATTTTAAAAATTAACCCTTTTTCTCTACCCTGGCATCACCCCTAACATGGATCTCAGCTCCTCTCCCTGACTTCCATGGAGACCCCACACCCAAGGCTTTTGGTGTGGGGCAGGCTGTTCAAAATAAGAGATGGGGGGGATTTACATGAAAACAATGTAAAAATCTTAAAATCCTCTTTTACATTCCTGTTCTTTAAAGTCCTTTGGTGCTGCCCCTGTCGTGGGCTCAGCCTCTGCTTCCTCCCACTTGCCCTCCCCCCAACCCTCCTTCAGTTCTGTCCTTGTCTTCTGCCACCCTTCCCCCCCAATTCTTGCCATTTCTAAAGCAGGGCTGTGAAGCTGGCTTTGGGTGTTCCGGTGCCTGCTGGGTTTCACCTTTCACCCCAACCACATGTCAAAGCCTTTACCTAAACAGGAGGAATCCTGAGTGCCAGCCACAAAGACCCCCTTTCCTGTCACCCCTTCTTGTGGAGCCAGTGGGGAGGCAGCTGTGACCAGGGTGTTTCATATAGGTGCTGCGATGCCCCCCACCCCTGTCCAGGTCCAGACTGAAACTGAGGCTGATTCAGGACTTGGAGCCGGCCAGCCCTGTCCTCTGGCCGCTGCCCTAGGACCTGGGAGCTTGGAGCATGCTGGCGTGGGAGCAGATTAGGGGGACACTGACTGACACCTTGGTTCTCCATGAGGTGGGCTTCGCATCTTTGCTCCCAGCTGGACGGGGGAGCCTTGGCTCCTTATGCTGGCAGGGAGATTCCTTGGCCCATCAGAATGAGGCCCCACCGTGGGCTCATTCTGTGTATGACAGGCCTTGGGGCTTGCTGGGGGGGCTAGAGCCATATTTCTGGCCTATGAACAACACCTGACTTACAGACACACCTCGGGGTGCCCAACACTGAGGGAAAACAGCACAGCCTCTAGGCCAAAAGGGGTGATGGTCCGCCAGGCCTCTGTTCTGCTCACACCTGGCTTGATGCCACCACAGCCAAGGAGAGAGAGTGAAAACTCATCTCGGAGGGCAGCTAGCTGTCGATGCGTCCTGGGAGGGGAGTCTGGAGGCTTAGGGGTACTCTTCACTGAGTGAGGAAGACTCAGAGGAAGTGGGGCAAGGGCTGCCCTCAGAGGCAGGACCCCATGAGGACCGAGGTCAGTGAAGGGGCTCTGATGAGCCTGGAGCACCCCACAGGGGTTGAGGAAGAGCACCCTGCAAACGCGCCGGACTGCCATCAGAGGAAGGCCCAAGCATATCCTCAGTCTCTGCAAAGGGCCAGTGGGGCGGGAAGCACAGGGATACAGAGCAGAGGGAGGGACTTTCTCACGGTGAGCGGCATCGGACACCACGGTGGCTGTCTTGTGCGGTGGTGAGGTGCTGTCCCGGCACATGGGCACACTTAACTCCTTCAGCCTGAAGGATGTTCTGTCGGAGATTTAAATAGCTGATTCTCAAACGCCAGCCCAGGAGGAGGTCTTCACCAGTCACAGCAAATCAGAGAATAAGAACAATGTAAGGTAGTTTTTGTGAAAACTGTATTTACAAAGAGTATATTCTGAGATTGGCTCCTTCCAATTTTTTTTTGTGTTAAAACAGTCCCTCTTTATGAAGTGATGGTGACAGCAGCTAGTATCTGCTTCGCTGAATTTTATTTAGCACCCTCCCCACCCGGCAGAAGTTTACAATAGTACATCAGCCTCTGTTTCTAAAACATTTCCTGGACTTTCAATTCTTAAAGCTAGGAGCTCCTTGGCCTGGGTGGCACTTATGGTCCCTTATGTGGTATGATTTCGTACTGCAGCCACGTCTCCTCACACCCTCCTCCCCGCCTCCCCTCTGTCCTCTCCCCTAGTTTGGGATGAACGCGATTCTCCTGTCTGCCTGGTTCGGCCACTTACAGATTCTTCAGATCCTGGTTAACTCGGGAGCCAAGATCCACTGTGAGAACAAGGTAAGGCCCCAGCCGGCAGCCCACTTGACCCCACTGCCCCCACTGCCTCTTTCCCCTGCCCTCCAACTGCACAAATCTGCCCCCACCTCTGCCATCTATCTGCCCATCGCTGCCCCCTTCAGTCCCCCACATGCCTTGGCCTGCCCCAGTTTGCCTCCTGAAAACCCAGCTGAGTTCAGCTTGGTGAAGCTGGGGTCCTCTCTGCTCCCACTGGCGCTGGGAGGAGGGCCTGAGGTGCCTCTTCCATCAACACTGAACACCTCTTTCTTCTGATACCCGCCCCGTCCTCCACCACTCTAGACGTCAGGACAGTTGCCAGCGGTCTGACCAGCCTGCTGATTCGCAGAAGACAACACAAGTAACATCCTCAGAGGGTGGTAGGAAGATTAAATGACAGGGAGGTGGAGGTGCCCCTCCCAACTCCCCAAGGGCCCTGCCTCCTTTGTGCTCAGGGTGGAGGGATAGGAAGAAAGCAGCAGTTACCAAACCCTGGGACCTTGGGTTAGTTATTTTACCCCCTGAGTCTCAGTTTCCCCTTTGGAAACGGGGGTGCTAGGACCACCTCCGAGCTGTGGGAGGAGCAAGTGCAGTGCTGTGTGTAAAGTCCCTGGCACAGCGGCATCGGGCATAGGAGGGGCCCGGCAGTCCTGTCCCTCGCTGCTCACTGGTGTGGGCGGGGGTTGGAGCAAGGAGGGCCCAGCCAGTCAGAGTGCCCGGGACCCCTGCACTGTGGTTCTAAAGGAAATGCAAACGTCTTGGCCCAGTGCTGTTAGGCAGGGGTTCTCAACCTGGGTCCTTAGGATTCAGGGATCCAGGGATTTGGACCAGGGAAAGAACGTTTTTTTTACTAGCTTCTGCCTTAAAATTTAGCATTTCTTTCAATGATGAATGAATGCAAGGGTGGAAGTGGCATGGTCTCTTGAGGCCATGGCTGGGAAGTCACATGATAATGTGCCCACCCCATTCTATTGCTCAAAATCTATCACACGGCCAGCCTAGATTTGGGGGGTGGAGAACATTGGGTTCCCCCTCTTGACAGGAGCAGTACGGTCCCAGCACTTAGGTGTTTCCAAGGGTGGAAGGAATAGCAGTGACCATCTTTGCTGACAGTGTGCCCAGCTCTACTTTCTATCCCTTGTCCGGGTCCTCCCCGAGGTATTCATCCCACCTTTAGAAGAGCCGAGCCGAGTGTTGGGCCACAAGACTGTTCGTTATTCCTGTCTGCTCAGCCTGAAGCGTTCTCTTTCCCTGGCTTACCTTGCCAGTCATCAGTGATATTTAAAGTTTTACTAAATTAGAGTCTGCATTAAAATGTCATCAGTTTTCTCATTAATATTCTACAGTGCATTTAGTCATCTTTGCTCCCTAGTCTCCTCTAATCTTGTGACAATTTTTCAGTCTTTCCTTGTTTTTTACGACTTTGGCACTTTTGAAGAGTACTGGTCAAGTATTTTATAGAACGTCCTTCATTTTGGTTTGTCTGATTATTAGATTGGGCCATGAGAATTTTGGAAGAAAACCACAGCGGTCGAGTGCCTTTCTCGCTTCGTGCTGTTAGGGGGCACATGACGCCATAGGCGGCGAGAAAACCACACCGGGTGTTAGACTGTGGGGTCAGCCAGATCTTGGTTCAGCGACCTCAGTGCTTGAGTTCTCATTAGGGAAGAACTCAGAGCCAAGACTTAAAGTGTAAGATAAGGTTTATTTAGAACAGAGGCAGAAGAAGGGGGCCCTAGGAGATTAGGAGAGAAGAGAGTGAAGGTCCTGGGCCTGGGGAGGGGACAAGTTTCGGGCATGCTCCCCGAGGGAGAGCACTCCGGGTCCTCCTCCTAAAGGCTTTTAAGGGTGGATATTTTAGGGGGGGTTCCAGGGGAGGATCTCAGTAGAATAGTCATGAGCTTTCCAGGTGTGTCCTTTCAGGGTAGTGGTTCCCAATGATTGGTCAGTGCAGGGCGGGGCCTCATTAGTCAGTGCAGCTAGCTGGTCCTGAGGTCGGCCCACTTGTCTGGTTTTGCTGTTTCTCTGGGCCTGGAGCTGGAACACAACTGAGATATTATCCCAAGGGGTCAGTGCTTCGGGGAGTGGTCACGTAAGGGCTTGCGTGGGGGTTCAGTGAGGCTATTCTCCTGCCCCTCCTTCCTCTACAGGGGTCTACCACATGACTAGTGACATGCCAGGGGAGGAAAGCTCGGGTGAGGGTCCAAACCGCACAACCAGTGATATAAAAGATCATGCAGTATGCTGGGGGGCAAGATGGGGGGAAGGTGACCCTCGGGATGAGGCCTTGTTTCCCAGGTTTGTCTATTGCCAGGCACCTGGGGCTGTTTGCCCTGGTGACCTTCTGTGCCTGGCCCATTGTCCTTGTTTTGCTCACATCTGTCTACCACAGCATCAACATGATTTGACACTGATGATGTTGCTTTGATCCAATTCTGACACCAATTCCTATGTGAGTGCTTTTCCATGCCACCAGGTAATTAACTCAATTCTCCACAGACAATGACCTGCTGTCCCGCAAATTTATCTCAGTTCTGATGCCATCTACCTGGAGACAGCGTCAGATTCCACAGGTTAAGGGCTCCACTTCAGATGCCAATCCCAAGTCTAGGTTGTTATCTGGGCTTCCCACAAACCCCTCCCCAGGTCCAGATTATTTGTTAGGGCGGCTCTCAGAACTCAGGACGCTCATTTACTACTCGATTACTGGTTTATTACCAGTAATAAAGGATATAAATCATCCTTTATCCTTATTAAAGGATATAAATCATCACTAGCCAGATGAAGAGATTCATAGGATCAGATCCTGAGCAAAGGAGCTTCTTGTTGTCGTAGAGTTTGGGGCCCATGGATGCATTCTGGTTCACCAACCCAGAAACTCTCCAAACTCCGCCCCCCTCTTTTTTTTTTTGGTGGAGGCTTCATTACATAGACATGATTGATGCAGTCCTTGGCCACTGGTGCTTGATTCAATTGCTTCTGTTTTCTCCCTTCCTACATGTCAGGGGGTGGGACTGAAAGTTTCAACCTTCTAATCAAGGTTGGTTCCCCAGGCAACCAGCCCCCATCCTTAGGAGACTAGGGGGCTTGCCCAGTCTCCTCATTAACATAACAAAAGACACCTTTTCCAAAGGTTTTAGGAGCCCTGTTCCAGGAACATGGTCAAAGACTAAATATATATTTCTTATTATAAATCACAATATCACTCTTGGTCACTTAATTAAAGGAGTGTCTGCCAGGTTTCTCCATTGTAACGTTAGCATTTCCCCTTTCCATGATCTATTGTTAGAAACTCTCTGTGGTTTTAATTTGCCTTTCGGTAATGACTAATGATGTCAGATATCTTTTCATGTGCTTATTTTTCTCCCATATTCTTTGATGTCCAAATTATTTTTAATTGTGTCGTTTAATTTCTCATTGATGAGTTTTTAGAGTTCTTTATAAATTTTCAACGCATTTAAGAATAAATTACAGACACCGGTGTACTTATCTTTACTTCAGCATACCTGTCCGTAGCTAGGGTTGAATTTCTTTACCTACAATGAAATACACGAATCTTAAATTTATATTCTCTGAGATTCGACAAATGCTGCCCCTGTATGCTCCAAACCACTGTCAGGATGTAAAACATTGTTCATTGGTTTTTATGACCTGCCGACTGTTGCAATCTGTTCGAAAAGCAATGCTTTAAACAATCTAGCTGTAGTGCAAGGCCAGGGTAGAGGCTCTGGGCTGTAAGCATAGGATTTGCAAACCTCCCTCATTTCAGTTGCTTCTGGGGCAAGAGACCGTGTCCTCACAGTGTGTGAGAAGGGCCTCCCCTGCAGACTGCAGGGACCACCCTGGGCTTGTTTCCAGGACGGCCTGACTTTACTGCACTGCGCAGCCCAAAAAGGCCACGTGCAGGTGCTGGCATTCATAATGGAAGACCTGGAGGACGTGGCCCTGGACCATGCTGACAAGGTGAGAATGGCATCAAGGCTGTCCTTTCCATTGGGCCTGGGGCTCCTGGGGCCACTTGTGCCCATTCCTTGGGTGCGTCCTTTGAGCTATGGCTAGTGCAGGCTGGACCCCACCTCAAGGAGCTGCTGGTCTAGAAAGGGCATTCGGGCGCAGATGAGCAGGGCAGAGGCAGAAACATGGTCAGCTCCTTCCGAGAGGCTCTTACAATGACTGGACAGGCTCGAGAAGGGAGCCACTACTTTCTGCTTCCGGGAAGCAGTGGCATGCGGTAAATGAACTGAATTGGAGCGGTAAGGTTAGAAAAAGCAGAAGGGAGATTTCAGTGGGGAGGGACCCACTAGTGGCCTTGTTGGGAAGTTGGGTCTGGGCTTTCCAGGCAGGGTGTGTGGAGTGAGGGGAAGGGGAAGTATCTGGGGTGGGAGAGGCCACTACAAGCCCAGAGTGGTTGGGGAAATAGAGGCCAGGTGCGCAGGGCACAAAGCTTCACTGTCTTATCTTCCTGGTCAGCTGGGAAGGACAGCATTTCACCGGGCTGCTGAGCACGGGCAGCTGGATGCTCTGGACTTCCTTGTGGGCTCTGGCTGTGACCACAGTGTCAAAGACAAGGTACTGTGACCATGGGACCCAGGGGAGGGCCAGGCTCTGGGCTCCTGACTGAGGTGGGTGCTGGCAGCTCACCTGTGCCTACTGCTAACTCCAACTTGCTGGAGGGGCGGGTGGCCCAAAGACCAGAGCGGGTCCGATGTTCGTCTGGCAGGTGCTTTTTGAGCACATGCTATGGGCCAACCCTGAGCTACAGGTGAGGAACACAAAGATGCCCAGGACACAGTTTCTTACTCAAAGAATTCAATGGCACAATCCTCATAAAGAGCTGTGGTCCAGTGTGGGGAGTCAGGATTGACTCAGATTGGCTGGCAGTGCTGGATTCTGTTGGGAGCATCTGTTTTGGAGATGTGGGAAGAGTTAGGGGGATGGTAGCCACACACCTGTGGTTATTTGCTTTCTTTGTTGTTTCGTAAATACGATTATGGACAAAGTAGGAGAGCACTGAAGAGGGAGCATTTTGTTCGGGTGGATTTAACTAATCTGATAAGGGGTAGGCGGGAGGGCCTACCCTGCAAATGACTCCTAGCAATGGTCCATTGTGAATGGTTAGGCAAATGTGTTGCAGCAGATTCTAAACAATGCTTCCAACAAAGGGATGGAATCCATTTTTAATCCTCTGATTCCTGTGCGTGGACAGAGAGCTCACAGACAAATATACGGCAGGGTCTTTGAGTTGGAAGGCATCTCCAGCGGGGCCAGTTCAACCTCTCATTTTACAGATGTGGAAATGGAGGGCCAGGAAGGAGAATACTCTAGCCAAGGTCACACAGCAAGACAAAGGTCAACGTGTATTTAGAACCAGCATCCTGATGCCTTGTGCTTCTCCCTCTCACCAGGCTGTCTCCTGGGGCACAGCCCACAGGCCCGCACTGCATCCATCTGTCCTCATTCACCCTTCAGGGATGAAAAGGCTGAGTCGGGTCCTGAGAATCCAGGCCGATTTCCTTCCTTTTGGAAATGTGGCTGGAAATGGGCATGCTCAAAGCTGGGCACAGGGCATGGAGGTGGGATTACAAAGAGGCAAAAGGACAGGCCCTGCCAGGACACAGCTACCCAGGAGGCAAAAAATGATTGTGCTCGGGGCCCAAGGAGAGCAAGAGCAGCCAAAGCAGAAAACAAGAAAAGTCCAGCTTGAGTGAACTTGCTCAGAATCTTGCAATCAGAAATTCCAGAAAGACACATTTAAAATTGCACGCCCCTGTAAAGTTTGATGTATTCAGATGAGGAATATTTTCATTCGGAACTTCCTCTGGGGTGGTGGCACAGGAAGCTTCTCAAGGCTCTGACTCTTGCTAGGACCCCACCTGTCAGAACACCACAGTGACAGGACGATGACCACATGCAGTGTGACACAGGTGCTGTAATGGAAGGGAGGCTTTGGGGGTCCAGAGGGAGTGATTAATTCCACTGGGAATGTGGAGGGGATGCTGAGAGGCCGGGCACCTCCACCGCGGAGGGCCCTGGGCCCAAGGCCGAGCCCTCCTTCAAGCTGGCTCTCCTGTCTCTGAGCGCCCACCCCCCTGCCCAGGCCAGGCAGAATTCAAGGGCAATGTTGGGGGTCCCTGCCACATGCAGCTTCAAAGGGCAGGATGTGGGTGTTTATAACCCGGAAGGAAGAAGCCAGCACTGCCCTGTGTGGATAGCCCTGCTAGCTGGGAGCACACGTCAGGCCCCGCTCAGTCCCTTTGCGTTTCTTTGGACACAGAGGCTTCACCCTGTGGTCACAGTCCCACAGCCTGCTGCCCGCTTGCTGCGGAGCGCTGACTAGTGCACTACCTGTTCATCTGCAGACAGGTGGGAGAGAAGCAGAGCAGAGCTGGGAGGATTTTTGACACTTGGTTTTTATTTATTAATATAATATGGCTGTCATCATGAAGGAAACTTAAATGTTTCACCTCTGACCCCAATAAGGTAGTTAGTTGTAGCTGTTCTGTGCATGTGTGAATCTATCGTGGGGGAGGGGGATATGTTTTTAACTCTTAAGTACTGCTTGGGCTTGGTGTATGTTCACATCCTCAACAGCCCTTTAAAGATATGTGCCCAGCTGTGAATGGCCCCTCTCCTGAAGGGACAGAGACAGGCCAGAGCGGGGAGGAGCTTGAGCTAGGAGGTCCCCATGACTGGCTCAGCTAGATGCGTCCCAGGGGCCTCTGGGGTGTGAGGAATGGCCAAAGCTGCATCTTCCCTTCTGGATGCTGCTGTGGGTTCCTCATGGGTCCTCTTTAGGGACATACTTTATCTCTGGCCACTGCCAGCTGTCCTCCTTTGCTGGGGCCCCTTCCACAGTAAGATGCCCTAAGCAGGCTCCCCTTGTGGGGGGCACCTCCAATACAGAGAACATTGTGCCTTCCCCCCACCACACGGAGCCACCTCTCTAGGCTCTGTCACTGTCACCTTTGGACTTCTCAAGTGTGAGGCAACTACCAGTCCTTTGGCTCTCAAGTTCCAGGAGACACATGTCAAGCTCTCGTCACATTATTTACTCATTGAACAAATACCTGTTGAGTGTCTGCCATGTGCCCCAGGTCCTATTCTAGGCACTGGGGGGACTTCAGAGAACAAACTAGAAATCCCCCCGTGTGGCGCTTGTGTTCTAACAACAGAGTCAGACAAACAATGAGCACAGCACACGCATGAGTGGTGAAGGCATTAGAAGGCTGTGGAGAAAAGGAAAAGTTGAGCAGGACGGGGGATCAGGAGGAGAGGCGAGTTCCCGCTGTAAACTGTGTGGTCAGGGTGGGCCCACTATTCCATACGAAGCTAAGGATGTCTTGAGCAAGACCAGGAGGTGAGTGACTGGGCCCGGGAGAGTCTGGAGTCGTGGCCTTGAGCAGAGGGAGGGGATGGTGATCTGGGTCCCTGGTGAGGGATCAGCTTTGGACAGAAGCATAGAAAGTAGGGATTTTTTTTAAAGTAATGTGTCTGCCTTGAAGTGTAAGGGAAGAGAGATCGGGGCTTGGCCCTTGAAAGTGCCCCTGGGGCATAGTTTTTGGCCCAGCCCTCAGGGCTGCAGCTTGTCATGGCCTTGCTCGGAGACCTGGAGGTGTCGCTTCCCCTCTCTGGATCTCAGTTTTCATGCCTATAAAATAAGGGGTGGCCCGGCAGCCCCAGAGCCTGGGAAGCTCTGCGATGCTACCAGCCCCTTCTTGCAGGAGGGGAACACGGCCCTTCACCTGGCCGCTGGCAGGGGCCACCTGGCTGTGCTGCAGCGACTCGTGGACATCGGGCTGGACTTGGAGGAGAGGAATGTGGTGAGTTGCCCCCTGGAGGGTGCGGAGATGGGTGACATTCCCTCCCCACCTTCGAGGACCCCACAGCCCGTGGTTCAGCCTGGTTTTCCCTGGTAGAGGTCCCGAAGCCAGGAGCTGAGGACAGACACAGGGTATGACACGAATAACGCCCGCCCTTTTTATTACAAAATCTTTCATTGAAAATCATAAGTGTGTAATTCTGTAACATAACAGTATCACACTCAAGCACACCATATGGCATTGTAGGTGAAATGCTCAAATTGCTGTCCCTCTGGTGTGGGATGTTCACGTACCCTCCCAACCACACTCAAGCAAGCCTTACTTCTGCCGGACCCTGTATGTTCTTGAACTAACAGCCCACCAGGAAAAGCTAAGCGGTGGTGTGAAGGCTTAGTGGGGCACTGGGCAGCATGGGGGATGACCAAGCAGTCACACACAGCGTGTGCGCTCAAAGGGGGAAGTCTCCGTGGCCAGGATGGTCAGGGATGGCTTCCTGGAGTAGGAGGGAATGGACAGAGAGCAGCTCGAGGCTGCTTAGAGGGCGAGCAGAATGGGAGCAGGGGGTGGAGGAGGGGGTGAATGTACCACGTGAACCTCAAAGGTGCGGGGCTCAGGGAACTGCCGGTAACCAGGTCACTGTGTTCGGTAGCTGGACAGCGCAGAGCTCCAAGGGCCCTGCAGCCTGGCACGAGGGCGTCCTCTGGCCTCAGGGTCTGGCTGCAGCCTCCTGCCATCCTCATACTGCTCCCGTGTCTTCCAGGAAGGTCTGACTGCCCTGCACGCGGCTGTTGAAGGGATCCACCCTGACTGTGTGCAGCTGCTCCTGGGGGCTGGGAGCAGCGCGAACACTCTCACCCAGGTAGCCGGGCCTCCCCACGACTGACATCTGCCCTGGGCTGCTGAGCTGTAACCGTGTCAACGGTAACAGCTGCAGTGATTTCTGAACATTGTGCGCACAGAGGCTATGAGGCAGCAGGCCCAGCGTCTGGTCTGGGCCTCGCCACTGCTGAGCTGTCGTGATCCGGGCAAGCGACTTAGCCTCTCTGAGCCTCTTTTCCCAACTACAAAATGGGGATGATACACACTTGTTTACATTGCCGTGAGGATTACACCCTTAGCGCAGGCCGGGGCACAAACGAGCTCAACACCTGTGTGTGTCTCCCTATTGCTGGGCACTCGGTAGTTCACAGAGTGCCTTGGAAAAGCGCCTCCTATTTTACAGGTGAGGAAGCGGAAGCTCACAGAGGGTCAGTGACTCTCCCAGGTCACAAGCTGGTAGGAAGCGGAGCTGAGTCTGAGAAGCCTGTTGTCCTTACTCCAGAGCTCAGCGAGGCTTTGCCCCACCCAGGTCCTCAACAGGAGGCCCACCTACACGGGGCCCCTCCCAGCCTTCAGAGCTGGGGCCAGGGTGTGACTCAGGGACAGGCCCCTTCTCTCCCTCATCACTGAGCTCCTGTCAGCAACTCAGAAACGCTCCCTTGGGTCCTGGAAAGGAGGGCTGTGGCCCTTCTGTTGGGAGTCGGTGTTTTTGTTTTGTTTTGTTTTTTAGATCAATGACAAGTAGTTTTTTGGCTGGTTAAATTGCATCAGGGTCTGGAATTCCTGGGTCTTTATTCCAGGGTCTTTATTTGTTCCAAATTTTAATAATAAGGCAAAAATAAATAATAGCAAAAAAGTTAAAAAACAGAGGAATTAAAATGGTATGCTACAAATATTTATTTGACACAAAGGAAAACGGTCAAGTAGAAATAGAAGAAAAAAATGGGAGACATGCAGAAAATAAATAACAAAATGGAAATTGTAAATTTAATAATATCAGTGTTAAACCACCCTAAGTGTGAATAGTGCTTTACAAGCTACAAAACACTTAATTTACAGAACTCCCTTAGAAGGCGTGGGAGCCACTAGCCGAGGGGTGTGGGGGTTGGGGGACCCCAAGGCCCAGAGGGGGAAAGTAGCTGCCTCAGGTCGCCAGCTCTGTCCCTCTGGGGTTGCTCTTTGGGCAGCGAGGCCCTTTCTCTGTGCCCAGCACAGTCTCTGTACTGGGCGGTCTGTATAGAAGGAAGCACAGGAACTTAGAGACGGGGAGGCCATGTCCAGCCGATGGTGGTCGCTGGTGGGATGGGGGCTGCCAACTTCACTGGGCCTTGTGCTTTAGCCTTGGCTTGAGGGTTCTGGCAGGAGCCACATTCCGTCACGAAATCCCCTCCCCTCGAAGTGTCGTACAGCAGGGTTCCGAGGAGGGCACACCTAGAGTGACTGTACTTCCCATGGGGAGGTGGACTAGCTCCCACCCACCCTGTGCTCCCGGACAGGACTTTGTGAGGGCGACCAACTCATCCCGGTTTGCCCCCATGTTGGCAAGCTGGGACAGTCGGTCCCTTGGTGGGGCCTGCCTGGCACCGAGCAGATGTGTCTTATGTGAGATCCTGTTGGGCCAGGAGTGGGCTCTGAGTGGAGGTGAGCACGTAGAAGGCCTGTCCAGGAAGAAGCCCTCGCCCTGGCCCTGCCAGGGACAAGCTGGGACAGGCTGACCAGTGCCAGCCAGGCAGCATGTGCCGCGTGGGCTTTGCCCTGTGCTGGCAAATCTTTGAATACCAGCTCCTCAGAGGCTATGCTCTGCGTGTCTTCACCAGCTGAGGAACTGTGCAGGCTTTGGCCCGTGCTCTGGATCTGTGACAGGAGGCGGGGAAGGGCTGAGCTCACAGCGAGCCCCTGTCACCAGTCACCAGGCCTGGGCGAGTCACTGATTTATTTCGCTTCGGAGTTTAAGGGGGATAATAGTCCCGGGGTGGGGAGGTGGGAGTGTAAGAGAAAATGGCATGATGAATTCCAGTAAGCCCCTCTGCGAGGGGTCCTTAGGAAGGTGCACTGATTCCTGTTTTCCTCTAGAAAGAGCAGAGCTGCCTGCACTACGCAGCCCTCAGTGGCTCTGAAGACGTGGCCCGGGCGCTCATCCACTCAGGGGCCTGCACCAACGTGTCGGATCGTGTAAGTGTGGGGGCCTGGACTGAAGGGTGTCCCCCCTGCAAAGTCTTCCGCGACCTCATCGATTGGGGTTGGGGCCAGGGCAGCTGGCAGCCCGTAGGAGAGTCACACAAGGTGCTAGTGGAACGGGATGAGAAGGCAGCTTGCGTTTCCTTCCCAGCGAAATGTCTGCTCACGCTCTCCTCTCATGCACCCGCTGGATCTTAGTAATGATCTTATTGCAGATGTAGCCTCTGGGTTGTTCACTTTTTCCCGTTATGTTGCAGAACACGCAGTGTAGCACAGGCAACGGTATAACCTTGCGGTTAAGACGTGGGCTTCGGTGTCAGACAACCTGGCTTTGAGGCCTGGCTCTGCCACTCACAAACTGAATGACCTTGGGCAAGCAGCTTTGACCTTCCTGAGCCTCTGTTTCCTATCTATAGGTACTGTTCTTATTCCCATTACTTAAATGAGGAACTCTCCGTTGCTTAGATTAGAAAGAGGTCATTTCATATAGCTGAAATAAATACTCTATTTAAAATGATTGTAAAACCACAATTCATTGGAATATAGAGAAAACAGGCATCCTTAATCCTGACACCCTGGTAAAGCAATAACTTTTCTTTATTCCCTCTCTGTTTCTCCTCGTATGCACAGTAGCTCCTCCAGCTACAGTAAATCCCGGCTACGGCCGCATTCTGGAAGGAGGATGCCTTTTTATGTCTCCCCATCAAGACTCTAGTCCAGTCCGGTGGAGTCCGCCCAGCCCTGGTGCCCAGCGTGGCTGCATAGTTTTCCTGGTGGACACTCTGTGGGCACTGACCACGCCTGACGCGGCCCAGTGTCCACACCACATGTAACAGGTCCTCCACGGTGGGATATTTAAGTTAGTTCTGACTGAGCCACTATAAACAATGATTTCATGAACACTTTTATGGCATAACTTTTTATTTCTTTTGCATTATACATGACTTCTCCAAACAGAAGTGGGAATTTGAGGGCAAATATTATGAACATCTCTCTAGCGTCTGCTATATACGCCCAACCACATTCTACAAGTCTTGTGCCAACATGCAGAGCCACGGCAGCGTGGGGGCTGCCTTTCCGGATCCGTGCGCCGACATCGTGTATCAGGTTTTACCTTTTCTCCGAATTAAAGAAGAAGTCCGTAGTTTACATGGGGCTCACTCTCAGTGTTGTACGTTCTGTGGAGTTAGATAAATACATGATGTCATTCACCCACCATTATGCTACCACGCAGAATGCCTCCACTGCTCCAAATTCTGTGCTCTGACTACTCATCCCCCACTTCCACTGCCCGACCTCCGGCAACCCCTGATTTTCTCGCTGTCTCCATTGTTTTGCCTTTTCCAGAAGGTCACTTAGGTGGATTCATGCAATATGCCGTCTTTTCAGATTGTCCTCTTTACATAGTAATAAGCATTTATAGTTCCTTCATGTCTTTCCATGGCTTGGCACCTCGTTTCTTTTTAGTGCAGAGTTATGTTTTATTGTCTGGATATATCACACTTTATTTATTCATTCACTTGCTGAAGGACATCTTAGTCACTTCCAAGTTTTGGTAATTATGAATAAGGCTGCTATAAACTTCCATGTGTGGGTGTTTATGTGGCATATATTTTGAACTCCTTGGGATAAATACCAAGGAACATGACTGCTTAAGAGTATGTTTAGTTCGATAAGAAACTACCAAACTGTCTTTCGAAGTGGCTGTACGATTTCACGTTCCCGGCAGCAACGGATGAGAGGGCCTGGTGTTCCACATCCTGGCCAGCAGTCGGCGCTGCCACTGTCCCGGCTCTTAGCCGTTGCCGTAGGGGTGTACGTCACTGCGGTTTCATGGTGCGCTTGGTAACTTTCTGTCACTACAAGGTGCTCCAGACTTAGCCTATATTATTTCCTACCCAGTCATTTCTCATGAAATCAGCCATTTCTCCAGGAAGACCTGGTACCTTTTATTGGAGAATGTAAATCTTGCTGTTTTCACATAGCTACATCTTTAAGATCTTTCCATATGAGTACATATTTTAAAACACCTCCTCATCCTTTCTTATAGCTGCATAGTATTCCATCGCATGAACAGACACAATTTATTAAATTGTTTCCTCTATAAAAGTGGATTCTAGTCTTTTGCTATTACAAATGATACTACAGCAAAAACCTGTGCATATAACCTCCCATATATGTGGGCGCATATCTGCAGAATAAGTGTCTAGAGGTAGATGTGTTGGGTCGAGTGGCACGTACACTTCCTGTGCGTGTTGCTGACTGTGTGACCTGTATCAGTTTACACTCACGCCAGTAACATAAGGTGGTGCCTGTTTCCCCACAGCTTTGTCAACACATTGGGCAAAACCTCTGAATTTGTGCCAATCTGTTGAGTGAAGAATGTTGTCTCTCTGTAGTATTAATTTTCATTCCTCGTAAGAGCCATCTGCATTCCCTTTTCCATCCAATGCCTGTTCATATCCTTTGACTATTTTTCTCTTGGGTTATTTTTTATTTTGTAATGATTTGTAGGAGCCTGCTGAAGGACTTCCACATTGTTTTCAGTTTTGGACTATTATGGATAAACCCGCTCTGAACTTCATTACGGGTTTTTGTATGAATGTGAGTTTTCATTTCTCTGGGATAAAGGCCAAGAAAGTGATTGCTGGGTCCTATGGTAACACAGACTCAGTTTTACAGACAACTCCGTAACTGTCTGTGCAGAGAGGCCGCACCACTTCACATTCCCACCCGCAATGTCTGCGTGACCCAGTTGCTCCACGTCCCTGTAACGTGTTCTCGCTGATTTTTTTTTAATTGTAACGATTCTGATAGGTGTGTGGTGACATCTCATTGTGGTTTTAACCGGCACTCCCCTAGTGGCTAACAATGTTGAACGTTTTTTCAGGTGCTTATTTGACACGTGTGTATCTTCAGTGAAATGTCCAGTCACGTCTTTGCCCATTTTCTAATTTTTCTTCACAGTAGAGTTTTAAGGAGTTCATTATATGTTCTAGAACTAGCCCTTGAAAGCCATGTGATTTGCAAATATTTTCTCTTGATCTGTAGCTTGTCTCTTCATCCTCTTAACAAGATCTTTAGCAGAGGAAACAATGTTAAATTTGATGAGGTCCATGTATCAATATTTTCCTTCTATGGGTTCTATTTTTGGTATCAACTCTAAGAACCCTGCCTAGTCCTAGATCCTGAAGTTTTCCTCCTATGTTTTTGTCTAAAAGTTTTAGAGTTTTACATTTAAGTCAGTAGTCTATTTTGAGTTAATTTTGTATACGGTGTGAGGTTTCGGTCAAAGGAAGCTCTTATTTATTTACTGATTTTGCCTGCAGAAACCCGACTGCTCTGGCACTGCTGGTTGAAATGGCTGTCTGACCTTCCTCCGCCACGCTGCTTTTGCACCTTTGTCAAAATCAATTGGCCATATTTGCGTGGGTCTCCCCGCCTTTTCTTAGCATACTGTTCTCACTGTTTTTCAGTTTTTAAAAAATATTTAATTAATTTATTTATTTTTAGAGAGAGAGGAAGGGAGGGATAGAGAGAGGGGGAGAAACACTGATGTGCGAGAGAAACACCAATTGGCTGCCTCTCGTATGCCCCTCCCTCACCCGGGGACCAAACCCGAAATCCAGGCTTGTGCCCTGACTGGGAATCAAACCAGCAACCTTTCACCTTGTGGGACAACTCCCACCCCGCGGAGCCAGAGCAGTCAGGTCACAGTTCTGCAGTTTTAAGTAAACTTTTTATACTAGAATATATTTAGTTTTACCTGAAACTTGCAGAGGTAGTGCAGAGAGTTCTCACATAGCCCACATCCAGCTCCCCTATTGGTGCACCTTACATTAGTGTGTTCGTTACAGTTAATGAGCCAATGCCAACACTTTATTATGAATGCAAATCCATACTTTTTTCAGATTCCTTAGTTTCTGCTTACTGTCACTTTTCTACTCCAGGATCTTAGGCAGAACAGCACATCCCATTTAAGCGTCCTGTCTTCTCGGGCTCCCCTTGGCTGTGCTAGTTTCTCCGACTTTCATTGTTTTTGATGGCCGTGACCGTTTGGAGTAGTACTTAGGTATTTTGTAGACTGCCTCCCAGCGGGGACCTGTCTGATGTTTTCGTCCCTCATGATTAGACTGGGTGACGAGTTTTTAAGAGGAAGACCACAGAGGTGAGGAGTCATTTTCAGCACACCACGTGAAGACACCTGCTGTCAACACGGTGGGATACTGCTGATGCCCACCCTGATCAGCCGGCCGAGGGAGTGTTTGTCGGGCTTCTCTGTTACAAGGTGGCTCTTGTTCCCCTTCCCATACTGTACTTTTTGAAAGGAAGTCACCATGCAAAGTCCACATGTAAGGAATGGGGAGTTTTATGTTCCACCTCCTTGAGGGCAAAATAGCTATGTAAATTATTTGGGATTCTTCTGAGTGGAGATTTGTTTATTCACCTCCATTTGCTTATTTATTCAATTGATCATTTATTTATATCAGTATAGACTCATATTTATTTCATACTTTGCACTATAATCCAATACTAGTTAATTTTGTTGCTCAAATTGTTTCAGCTCTGACCCTCTCAGTTGGCTCCTGTGTCCCCTGACCGAGCCACATCATTGTGGGTTTGTTTGTTTTTTAATAGACTTTACTTTTAGAGCAGTTTTAGGTCCACAGCCAAACTGAGCAGAAGGTAGAGATTTCACACATGCTCCCTGTCCCCACATATTCAGAGCCTCCCTTCTTGTCCACACACCCACCAGAGGGCTACGTTTATTACAATTACTTAGGTGTTTTTATCTTCTATATGATTTTTAAAATTAATTCTACTAGGGCATTTTTAGGGAAGTGGTTATTAACTATTTTAACCGGTCTAGTTAAAACAATCACATTGCCTACAGATAATGGTATCATTAAAATCTTCTTTTCCAATATTTATAAACCTTTCTTCCCTGTCTTAAGCTTGTCGTTGTGTGTGTTCCGTTTTGTAACCTCTGTGTAGTCGCCATGTGACGGTGTTTTTCCCCAACAGTATAGATCTACGCTATCGATTTCACTGGCTTTGTACTATTGCACAGTAAGTGTCTCGTGGTATCGCCTAGAGAAGGGGATGCTGTGGCAGTATCTCCCCTTTGTCACACAGTCAGCGGTCAGAGGGGACCGTAGCGGAGGGAGTCTCCCAGCCTTGGAGGGAGCTCACAGCTGGCTCTCTCCTTCACTGATTTCATATATAAATAGGTATCAGGTGTCTACCTAGGTGCTGTGGGTAAGAAGTTCAATAACACAAGGTCTCTATGAGCTGTGTCCTTTGGCAAGTTGCGTAAGTTTTCTGAACCTCGGTGTTTCCGTGTGAAAGGTGAAAATACTAATAAGAATACCATCCCTATATGCTTTCTAGGTTCATGTGTGGGTTAAATGAGATATTAGAAAACATTAAGGTGTTGTTGCTAGAAGGGACCTTAGCACTTGCCAGGTGGAGAGTAGCAGAGAAGGGAAATGACTTGCCCAAAGTCACACAGTGAGTTCCTGGCATAGAAAAGTCTCAAACTTGGGTCTTCAGGTCCCCATCCACCTTGAGGTTCAGTGTTGGGACCCCAGGGATTCAGGGCTGTAAATGCCTCAGGACACCCACCAAACCTAGAAGCACTGTTATTGCCCCTCCTTCCTCCCATCCCCCAGCACCCACCTGCAGCTGGGCAGTCCTGGGAGGGACCCAGCCACTGATTCCTGCCTCCCCCACACCACAGCAGGGATCCTCACCAATGCACCTTGCCGTGAGGCACAACTTCCCCACCCTGGTTCAGCTCCTCATCGATGCTGGCAGTGACCTGGACGCCACCGACAATGTAAGTGGCTGCAGAAACCACCTGGTTCCCGTGGAGCCTCTGGGCACCCGCCCAGGCTGGCAGTGCCTGGCTGCAGTCTACCAGCATGACCCAGAGCCGAGGAACTGCTTTTGCAGGTTGTAAAAAGCTGTTTGCATATTTGTTGAAGGTAGAGTCATTTTTATTCATCATTCCCCTATTTTGAACATTCTGATTATTTCCTAGTTTTTGCCATGTAATATATAACACTGCAGTTAACACCTTCCTCTATTCAACCTTTTCCTTGGGGGGAACTCCAGGGCAGGGGTGCCTGGGGCAGTCTTGTGCAGTAACAAGAGGAATCCCTGTCCCCACAACCCACCTCCTACCCACATGGTCCTCAGTGCCAGCACACACAGCCTCCTGCAGTGGGAAGCAGTTGGGCAGGAGATACCGTATTCTGTTAAAATGGTCTGTCTTTTCACGTCTGGGAACTGAGCTTCAAGAAATATATTAAGAGCTCATGCCCCAAGATAGTCGTTGTGGCATTGGTTATCAGTCTTCAGTCTGAAAGTGACCCAACTACTTAATAATGGAGAAATGGTTAGGTAAATTACAGTACTGACATAGATGATTATGGGGCTATTAAAATGGTGATTATCAACATCTATAACATGTGAAAAGTGTTATGTTAGGTAGAAAAATAGGTGCAAAATGTATATACACAGGATGATCTCAAATGTGTAAAACCAAAACCAACAAACTAAGAACATTCTGCATTTAAAAAAAAAAGACTAGAAGAAATATTAGAGTTTGACTCAGGTGGGCTAGTGAGTAGTATTTTTTTTTTTTTCACCAACTTTCCTCTGGTATCATGTTTATGATTAAACCCAGTTTACCCTCCCTCGTAACTTCTCGGAGAAGCTTTGTTAGGGCCCTGCTGGGACTATACCCACTTTGCTCCTATCCTGGCATGAAGCCGCAGGCTGCTCCTGCATGCTCTTCTGTTTCCCTGTCCCCTTGGCTTCTTTTCCAGAGGCAGCAGACGCCCCTCCACCTTGCCGCGGAGCATGCATGGCAGGACATAGCAGAGATGCTCCTGGTTGCAGGGGTCAACTTAAACCTGAGAGACAAGGTACCTCTGCTCACAACCAGCCACCCTTTTAAGCTTTCGAGGCTCCCTCCTTGCCAGAGACCCCACTGTAAATGCTGCCTGATCTCAGAGTGTTCAAGGCCTCCACTACTTTGTATAGCACCTCATATGCAGCCTCCTCCAGGAAGCCTTCCTACTCCTCTACCACTTTCCCTGCCTCCTCTGCGGGCCCTCAGCACTTGGCCCTCCCCTTTCCTGGTCTAGGGCTCTGATGTGGATGTCTTCTGTTTTATGGCCCCATCAGGCTCAGAGCACCCAAGTCCCTTGGTGGGGAGGGGGAAGCTTCTCAGCACATTGTGCCTCTGGGGTGACGACCTCCTCAGTGGCTGGAGGTCTGAGAAGGGTGAAGGTTTAGTATGAGGCTTTGTGAGGGGGAGGGTGTTTACACACGTGGCCCAGCATGGCTGGCCCTTGGGATGGTGTGGGGAGGGTTACCAGCAGTACCAGGCTCTGAGGCTGGAGCTGGGAGGGGCTCCCTGCTTTGACCTGGGCCCCAGGGCAGCTGGCCCAACCCAACCCACAGAGGAACTTATCATCTTTGCACAGGTCCCTGGGGTTGGTTGAGTCAGGTCTGTGTGGGAGGTCTTGATCAAAGGGCTGGGAGCCTGGGGAGAAGTGGGCAGACATGTCACCATGAGCCCAAGCCTCTTCTCTGAGCTCTGGTTTCATCTGAGAAATGGGGCTGGGAACACCTATTTCACAGGTGATGTTGAAGAGTTATGCAGGCTGTTTCATAAACAGTAAGGCTTCATAATTCTAAAGAACACTTCTAAAGAACACAGGAGGTGGTGGCTGGAATTATTACTATTATTTTTTTAAGCTTTTATTTATTTTTAGACAGAGGGGGAAGGAGAAAGAGAGAGGGAAACATCAATGTGTGGCTGCCTCTCGCTCACCCCCTACTGGGGACCTGGCCTGCAAGCCAGGCATGTGCCCTAATCTGGGATTCGAACCTGTGACCCTTTGGTTCACAGGCCAGCACTGAATCCACTGAGCCACACCAGCCAGGGCTGGAATTACTGTTATTGCCTTATTTTACCTGTGACTTTTCCACCTCTCTCGTCAGGACCAGAAAGCCTTTTTATTCTCTGGTGTAGATGTCTGGAAACTGCTTTCTCTGGGCAGCCGGGTTGGTAGTCGCTGCTAGAGGCTCCTTTACACCCCTCTGGTGGAAACTCCGGCTTCCCTTCTTGCTTCTCACTTGCAGCAAGGGAAAACCGCTCTGGCGGTGGCCGCCCGCAGCAACCACGTCATCCTGGTGGACATGATCATAAAAGCCGACCGCCTCTACAAGTGGGAGAAGGTACTGAGACCCTCCCTGTGCTTGGTCTCTCCTTGTAGGAAAGGCATCGACCTTGGCTCCCAGTGGAGCTGGCTTTGACCGACTCAGGGGCCCCTCAGGTTCCATGGGAGTTGTTAGGCAGGGTCTAAAGATGGGGGGGTGGGCATCCAAACTACACCAAAACAAGCCTGACTGAGGTCCACGCCCGTATGGAGAGGTACGTGGACACTGCTATTGCCCCTGGCTGATGGATGAATGCAGGCATGCATGTGTGTGGGGAAAAAGAGATGGCCAGCTGGTGCCAGCTCACTGCCCTCTCCAGGGGATTGGAATTACTGCTTGGGCTATTGTTTCAGGGAACATCCAGAGCCCAGAAGGGAAGTGTGCTGGGAGTGATTAGTGGCGTCTGCTGGGAACTGGGAGGGAAGAGGGGCTGGTGTAAGGCCCTGTGTTTGCTGTTCTAGTGGTCAGCAAATGGGGGTGGGGTAGGGAGATTTTGGGGTCTCTGAGAGTTGTTTTTATACACAGAAAATAATTTTTTACATTTACTTCAGTTTTAAAAATTAATACTAATTAAAAAAATTTAAATTACAAATTTAAAAACTAATTTTCCTTAAGCTTTTAAATTAATTTTATAAGTCTTATTATTCTATTCACACAACCTAGTAAATTTTAACAGTCACGTTAAAAGAAGGCTTTCGATTATTGTTTGGTCCCATGTATAAATTTAGTTAATTAAACTACCATAAACATTTTAAACCGAATGAATAAATTCAATAGATTTTCTGTTTAAGTAATTCACATGAATCCTAAATTTTAAAATTATTCTAGTAAATCCGGTTAATTAAACCTCTAAATAAAGTGAATTTCAAACTTCTTAAACATTCCAATATTGTTTATAAATTTAGTAAACTTCTCTACACCTCTAAAATAAAAAAAATCTCTTCTAAAATCAGTTGTTGGATAACCAATTTCAATGGGAATCATGGGATATTCTCTTTCACTGACATGCAAGATTCTCATACACATTACAACCTCTTTACAATAGATGACGCCTTAATGTAACACCAAGATATTCATACCAAAGGTTTGATGAAATGATGCATTCCTGTGCTCAATTCTAAACCGCCTCGCTCTTTAAAAGTTCTCAACACTAGGGCAGAGGTGCAGTTAGAATCACAAATTCCCCCTCCCTACTCTCAGGCCAATTCAAGAATCTCTGGCCCAGGGACCAAGCACCAGTGGTTCTTAAAGCTCCTGGATGAGCCCAATGCACAGACACAGCCGAGCACACAGCTCTAAGGAACTGGTCTTTACCGTCCTGGGTGAGAGGCAAGCTCACGAGTCATCACCTCGCAGGTGATTGGCCAGACACTTGACCAGGATGTAACATGCAGACACCAGGTCATTTTTCTCACCGTGAGCTTTTGAACAACCAGAACTCTGCATCCACTTTCTTTAGAGGAGCTTCCGGGGCTTTTGTGGGCACAGTTTATGCCATTACATAATTCTTTTGTAACCTCTCATTTTATCACCTGCTTTGCATAAAAAATTCCATAATCCTACCCTTTAGTACTTGTTGGGATTTGGCAAGTCCAGTGCCTGGTTCTTGGCTTGCTTGGTTTTGGCTGCAACTGCTGAGTCATTGTACCGACACCCGTGCTATATAAAAACAGAGAAAAGAGAAGAATTGGGAAGCCTTCCTGGAAGAGGTGGCCTTTGGGGGGTCTTTTGACTGTGGCAATGGAGTTGGGGGACAGAGAGGCGAGGAAAGGAATTCTGGATGGAGGAACAGTGTGAGCAGCTTGGAGTCCAGAGGTCAAGGCAAGGCATCGAGGCAGAAACCAGAGTAGTGGACAGTAAGTCCTGGGCTGGTAATGACTCCAGATCCCAGTCCAGGATCATCGGGGAGAGCCTGGCAGGGATTTTCCCCAGATTGCTACTTTTGGGATCTGCCCCACAGGACCACCTCTCACTCAGGGACCCCAGTGATCCCTCTGGGAAGAGTCTGACCTTTAAGCAGGACCATCGGCAGGAAACGCAGCAGCTTCGCTCTGTGCTGTGGCGACTGGCCTCCAGGTACCTGCGGCCGCAGGAGTGGAAGAAGCTCGCATATTGTTGGGAATTCACTGAGGCCCACGTCCACGCCATCGAGCAACAGTGGACAGGTACCGCCTTGCCTCGGCAGCTCAGAGCAGCCAGCAGGCGGAGGGGTAGGGGCACTTGGGATGTGTTCAGTTTTCTGTGCTTCTGGGGGAAAAGCCTGTGCAACCCACAGTCCAGCCACACGAAGTCACATGCCATTTCCAGCCCACCATGTGATTTTCACTCCTCCAGAACTTTGCATAGGCTGTGCCTTCTGCCTTTCCCTCCCCATTGACCTGTGAACTTCACCTTCTTCGTGAATCAGCCGGAGCCAGTTACTGTTATTCATATAGGAAACTAAAGGCACTCCCCGTAAAAAGTGGAGCTGCCGTTGCTACTATTACGTAACATCTATTTGGAAATTTTGGCCTTGGTACTAAGGCATGAAACAGAATTAGAAATGAGAGCAAATATTGGAAAGGAAGAGAGAGATTTGTTAATTTCAGATGCTATAATTATATACACAGGAAGTCCAGAAGAATCAGCTGAAAAACTCTTAGAATAAAATAAGTCAATGAGATGGCTAAATATATGATAAAATACACAAACACTATAGTATTGCTATGTACCATTAATAAGTGGGCAAAATATATAGAGGTGTTTTTTTAAAAGAGATTACATTTTCATTAGCATGTGTTTATAGAAAGAGATATGACTGACATATGAGTAAAACAATAAAAATTAGTTAAACCATGAAAGAAGACTTGGGTAAGTAGAAGGACATTTTGTATTTCCTGGCTAGAAAGTGTCATGTAGAGAGATCGATTTTTCTCAAATTAGATTAAGCCCTGGCTGGTGTAGCTCAGTGGATTGAGCGCTGGCCTGCAAACCAAAGGGTTGCCGGTTCAATTCCCAGTTAGGGCACTAGTTGCGGGCCAGGTTCCCCGCCGGTGCAGGGCTCATGAGAGACAACCACACATGGATGTCTCTCTCCCTCTCTTTCTCCCTCCCTTCCCCTCTGTCTAAAAATAAATAATATTTAAAAAAAAAACCAAACCCAAATTAGATTAAAACCTTGATCCACTTTTAATCAAATGAATATAAGAGGTTTTTGAAACTTGACTAAAGGATTCTGCAGTTGACATGAAAGAATAAACAGGGAATATATTACTGAATATTTTTGGGGAAAAAGTGAAGAGAGTATAACCCAACCAGACTCAAGCGTTTATAAAGCTAAAATATTGGGTTGGCCAAAAGTCCATTTTTTTTTTCTGTAAAATAAAAGACACATTTTTCATTTTCACCAATAACTTTATTGATATTCTGAGTAAGTCGGCTGTCTCCTGCTATTGGCTTCTAGTGGTCGAGGCCAGGGTGCTGCTAAACCTGTTTCAGTGCATAAGACACCCCCACAGTGAAGAATTGTTTGGCCAAAATATCAACAGTACCAAGAAACTTCACAAACCACTTTCGACACATTTGATCAGTCATAGCACCTCCTCTGTATGCTGCACAATTATTTTTTTGCGTTTCAGTTGCATTTTTACCTTTCTTGAAATATTAAAGCATAACATGCTAAAAGTGTTGTATATTTTCATCCATCTTCAATATTAAAATGGCTGCCCCCAAACTCACCGATTTTGATAAGCTTTTTTTAAATGCACACTGAGATGATGGCTATCACAACGCAATCTAACAAAATTGTGTCAAATGAAGTTAAGACAACTAAGCACTGCTAGAGCCGTCAAACGGAAAAAGACTTTTTGGCCAACCCAATAATTAATGTAGAGGAACCTGATACAAAAATATGCAAACCAATTAGTGGAATAGAGCCAGGTGTCCAAAAGTAGACTCTATTACAGATAAGAACTTTCACAGATGATAAAGGAACACCAGGGGCAAAGGCTGGTGAATAAATAGGTCAAATGAGACTGCCACGCCAAGGGCAGCACCCTGAGGAAGTGCACGCTGAGGGCCCCCAAGGGCCAGAAGGTCAGAGGACACAGTGGAAGGACTGACCTGGACCCCATGGCTGTGTCTGCCATTGGTGTGCCCCAGTGTGTGTGTCCCCAGCTGGGAATCCCCAGCTGGGAGAGCAGACCTAGTTACAGAGTTTAATAACAAGTTAACACCACCAGCAGCACTGAAGAGTGTGAATACTTATTTTCCAAGCACGGTTGTGCGCTGGAATCACCGGGGAAGCATTAACACCCGCTCAGTGCCCAGGCTGCGCCCAGACTCAAGCTTTCCGGAATCTCTGGGGGTCGGGGGGAAAGACCCAGGTGTCAGTATTTTTTAAAGCTTCCCAGGTGTTCCCAGTGGGCACTTTTGGTCGGGAACCCCTGGTGCAGGGGAAAGAACATGGCCAGCTCTGCCCCTGACTAGGCAGTCCTCTTGTCTGCAGAACGGGGCCACTAGCACTCGAGGCACACATTGTCCTGAGCAGCCAGAGATGAAGTGTGCAGTCAAGAGCATCACGGCATCACAACGAGAGCCAGTCATTTGTCTCTTCAAAGCGACACCAACAGCATGCATGGCAAATGCTCAGGAGAAAGCCTGGCTGTGGGGAGGTTCAAGGGTCCCCAACACAAAACCTCCCCCCCCACCCCATGTGAGGCGGCTCTGCCCCTCCCGTGCCCAGCTCTGGGCTGAACTCTGCTAGAGCTCATAGGGCCTGGTGTTCAGGAGGCAGTACAGGGCAGTGTAGATATGTGCTGAGACCCGGCTCATGTGAAGCGGGCCAGGTTGGCTCTTTCTCCCTTTCTCTCTCTCCCTCATGGTCCTCAGGCACCAAGAGCTACCAGGAGCATGGCCATCGGATGCTGCTCATCTGGCTGCATGGTGTGGCCATGGCGGGTGAGAACCCCAGCAAAGCGCTCTTCGAGGGCCTTGTGGCCATTGGCAGGAGGGACATGGCTGGTAAGAGCACCCTCTGCGCAGGTCCTGCTCAGGGCAGAGCTGGGCCCCAGGGTTCAGGCTGCATTGGCCCCCACCGGAATGCAGCAGGTCCTTCCGAGGGTTGTGCAAACCACAGTGCCGGGGCACTGGCTCTGAACCTCCCAGATTCCTGGTCCCAGCCCTCGTTCTTTCTGGAACTCAGGCAGAGCCTTGGGCAAATCACAGTGCCTCCTGGCCCTGGCTTCCCCATCTAGGCAAAGAGGGTCTTGGCTCAGGTGACCCCAGGCCATTCACAGCCCCCCAAACCAATGACACTACAATCTCTTCCTCTCCAGGCCTCTATACTTTGATTTTTTTTTTTTTCCAGTTTGGAATAAAGCTTAAAGAGCCTGCAAAGTTCTTTTTCACAAACATTAAGATGCACAGACCAGAACTTGCTCAGTATGAGTTGAACCAGTCAGATCTCAAAATTTCCAAGACCATCACAACTTTTGAATTCTAGCTATTAAACAAGAAGAATGGCATAAATGAATTTTGTAAGTGAAAAAACAAAGAAAGGAAATAATTGTTAATCCCCAAAGCCTGGTTTGTATGCAAGGCATCCCACGAAACCATCAGGCAAGAGGGATGAAAGGTTCTAGTCCTAATCCCTCTTGAAAAACAGGGTCAGCTCAGGATGACAAAGCTTTACCCACCCTGATGCTCGTGGGCACACTGTTCGTGGGACAGCCACAGGATGGGTGTTAGGCAGTCACCAACAGTGACGAAGGCTACATTAGTCATGTGGCAACGAGGGAAAACACTGACAGCATGTTTTGGAGGGAAAGGAAAGCCCTGGCACGCTGGCTACTTCACAGCTGCCACAGGCAAGACAGAAAACCAGTCACGCAGAGCGGAGGAAGTGGGTATAACTTTTCTCCTTCCAAGGTGTTAAATAATATTGTTGCTGCTTCTTTTAACACAAATTCTGACAGCCAATTAAGCCCTCAAACCAGCCCTGGGAGGCAGAGATCAAGCAACGTGAGGCAATAGGAGTCTTGTCTGTTGCAGAAAACATCAGGAAGGAAGCAAACGCTGACCCGAGCACCCCCAGGAAGTGCGCAGCCATGTGACCCAAGGGGCTGGACCTTCAGGACTGGGACCTCAGAGTAGGGGCCACCGAACAGAAGACAACCACCATTTAAGGGCTTAAAAACAAAAACCACTGATAACAAGTTAACAAACGTCCAGCTGCTTTCCCTGAACCACACAGGCAGGCAGGGCCTGTCTCAGGTTTTGCTGGTAATCCCTTCTCATAGGTATGGTCCTTTGCATCTCTCAGCTCACTCTCACTCCATCATCTCAGAGCCTCGCAGGGTGCAAGGGGCATCTTTTCAGAGAGGACATGGGCTCAGGCCAGACAACCAGCTAATCAGGTGGTGAGGTCAGGCGCCAAACCCAGCATTGCCGGCTCCCCGGCCTGCTGAGGGGTCTCGGCCATCACTTACAAAATGGACCTCCCTTCCCTCGTTCCCTAGCATTTAGGAATGCTGTGCTTCCTCCACAGCTGTGTCCGTCCCCAGGTTTGTCCGTACACTTGGACAGTTCCGGGAGGCACACATTCATTTTTTCCCTCTTGTTTTAAAAGATTTTTTAAGTTTTACAACTTTTTCTTGAAATCATTTCAGACTTACAAAAATGTTGCAGAAATAATTTGAAGAATGTCCAAACACCCTTCACAACACAGCTTCCCCAAGTATTAACCTCTTACATAACCCGATTGTAATTTCCCAAACCGGGAAGTGAGCACACACGATACTGTTAGCTTATCTTAGACCTCTTTCAAGCGTAGTCAGCTGAGCCACTCATGTCCTTTTCCTGGACCAGGACCCCATCCAGGATCACACCTACCGTGTAGCTGTCATTCTCCCTTTCACAGCCCCACATGAAGCCCACTCTCCGGAGCAGCTCTATCCAACCCAACTTTCTGCAGGGATGGGAGTGCTCGGGGTCAATGCCTCACACTCGTGGGGGGTTGGGGGGGTCCGACCTTTGGGTGTCTTTGCGCTACACGAGCTGTCTTGGGCCACATGTTAAATACATTGTGACACGTAATCACAGAAGAAAATCTCATAATGTTTTAAGTAAATTTACAATTTTGTGTGGGGCCGCATTCACAGCCATCCTGGGCTGCATGCAGCCCACGAGCTGCAGGTTGGGCACCCCTGGAGCTTGCCACCAACTAGCTACCTGTGGTTATTGAGCACTTGAAATGTGACAAAGTGGGACTGAGGAACTGAGTTTTAAATTTTATTTAATTTTAATTATTTGAAATTTAAATAGGCCCCTGTGGCAAGGGTCAGCCATATTGGATGGCACAGGCTGGTCTGGCGGTTCACTTTTAGGTGACAGGCAAGCACGGGTCACGTGCAGGTCAGCCACACCCATCTGAGCGCGTGGTTCCAGGGAAATGTGACTTTGGAAGCTTTGCGGTCTCACAGCACGTAGAGAGTGTGCTGGAAACCTGGAAGTCCTGCCTGCAAGCTCTTTCTGTCTAATTTGAGCTCTCTTGCATGTGGCACAGCTGGCTGCGGCTGGCAGAGGAGCCCACTTCTTAGAAAAACTCCCCACAAATTTACGCATTGGGCCTGAGTCCTGGGAAGCAGGGAGAACAAAAGCTTTTAGAGCTCAAAGGGGTTTCAGCTCTCACTCGGGGCTGGTGGGGTTCACAATGGTGCAGTCCTCTGAAAGGCAATGTGGCGTTCATTACTCACCAAATTACAGATACACTTACCCCTTGAACCAGCAATCGCACGGCTAGGAATTTATCCTGCAGGGAGACCTGCAAACATGTACTAACACTAATGCAAGTTAACACAGGGGAACCTGCCACGGAAAGGGGTATATGGGAACTCTGTATTATCTGCTATGTTTTTTAGCTCTTTAAAAAAGTAAAGTCTATTAATAAGACACACACACAAACTAAAACTTTTGAAAAGAAAGAGAGGCTTTCAAACAAGCCCATTTTACAGGCAGCAACCTGATGGTCTGAGAGATGCGTCTTGCCTGAGGCCTACAGTCCACAGTTGGCCTCCTAACTGCCCCCCAACCCCCACATAACACGCGGCCGCGGGGTCCTGTGGAACCCACTCTTCTGCATGTGCTGTGTTGAGGTAGAAAACCCTCCTCTTCCATCTTCCATTTGGGAAAGGTATTTTGTACCATATGAGACTTAAAACATTTATCTGGATGAATTTTGCACGACAAATTTTGTATTTTTTTGAGACAAAAATAGCAAGTTCTTAAATAAAATAAAATTGAAATGTTGAAATAGCTCTCAAATTCAATATTCGTTTCTTTTGTTTGGGGGATCGAGGGCCAAATTTCAAACCCGACAAGCTGTTGTGAACTGGTTCTATGTACCCACAACTGTTACAACTTGAGATCAGCAGTCGATACTGACAGTCTCCGTGTCTCCGTGCCAGGTAGTCTGCTGGGAGCCGGGGGGCACAGCTGAGTAGCCCACAGCTCCTGCCCACTGGGAGCTGGTGGTCTGGGTGGCATAGGGGCTCGGACACCAATAATGGAATATAATGCGTTGGTGCTATGATGGGTGTATGCAGAGAACTATGGGATTTATTCTTCCTTGGAGAAGGTAAGGGGAGGAAGGTGAGAGGCTCACAGAGAAGATAGAAATGGGCAAACGAAGCACATTCCAAGCAAAAAGTAATCTATGTAATGTCACGGAGGTGTGGAGCTGTATGTGTTTGGGGAATGGTGTGGCTGGAACACAGGAAGCAATGGCAGAGGAGGAGAGATGAGCTGGAGGGGCCAGGTGTGCAGGGGGCAGGCCTTCTCAGCCCTCTGTGAGGCTATTCCAGTGGGCACTCCTAGCCCGGAGCTTCCTGCTCTCTGTTAGCCCGTGCCTGGTTGGGCCTGTGTCACAGATGCCCAATTCACTTTCCTTTCACAACTTTCCTTCCTTTGATCCTCAATAAATGTCTTGCATCCTAAGTTTTATCTCAGCATCTGCTTCAGTCTGATACATGGCCGGGGGGAGGTCCAAGGTGGCTGAGTTTCTAGCTGGGAAATCTGAGGGACAGTGATGCTGGGAACTGAGATGATGGGGTTTGAGAGAGAATGGGCAGGTTTGACCAGTGAGGATGATTGTGGCTTTTGCCAGTAGAGTCTGGGGTGCCCATTAAAGGCTGACCTAATAGGTAGACCTAAATATGTACTTAAGGCCGGCACTCAAAGTCCGCCAGGGCTGGAAATGGCAGTCGTCAGGCTGTAGAGCCAGGGAGCAGTTAAAGCTGGTAGGGGGCATGACTCACAAAGGGAGAACAGGAAAAGAAAGTAGAGGGCGGTCCTGGTTCATTGCACTACCAGGTGAGGGGAGGGGCTGCTGATCTCTCGCACAGCGGCCTTGCACGCAGGAGTTCCCGGTTTGTTGGGAAGTTAAGACACAGTGAAACTTCGCCAGCCTCAAGGAAGACCCGGTGCTAACAGATAAAAACGGCAAGCCCTGCCGTCATGGTTTACCAGCTGCTTCCATAATTCCCACAGTTGTCAAGTCACAAGGCAGGCAGAGAAGACACTGTGGCCTTTGTGGAACGGTCATTGGCTTTAAGACCAACTTGGCGTGCCAGCTCCACTCCTTACTGAGGGTCGCCGAGCTGTCTCTTGACCTGTCTCCTCACCTGTAAAATCAGTTTACTCTGGGTTGTGGTGGGGACGAAACCTCAAAAAGTACTCAATATTCTGAAAACTTAAAAGGAAAGAAGCATAGATACTGATTTTTTTGGTCTAAATTGTACCTCGGAGAGACCAAATAGTTAATGAGGGAAAGCTGTATTTTTTTGCTTAATCAGCGAACTCCAGTTAATAAATGCAGGTGTGATAAAGAGGAGAGTGTCTCACTGTCCTGTAGCCCTACGGAAGGGATGCTCTGTGCAGTGATCAGCAGTGGCAGCTACACCATCAGGGGACTCTTCCAATGACTGGATCAGGCTGACGCCTGAAGCCACAGAGAAATCTCAAGAACTTAGACACAAACAGACATGATGTGCCTCCTGAAGTTCCTGACAGGAAGCACCCAGCTCCACCTACGGAACATTCCTGCCCAAAACAGTGAACTGAGAGCTGGATCGAGGAGTTTATGGGAAACACCAGGGACAGAGAAAAAGTTAAAGAACATCGTGAGGCTGCCATCAGCCAAACCCGGACTGCCGTGAATTCGATAGGGCAAATAAGCCTAGGCTGTTTCAACAAATAAATGGCAAGAAAAAAATAGAGGGCAGGGGAGTTTATAATTTAAAAGAGATTTAAGAGACATTCCAATCAAATAAAGTGTGAACTTTGTATGGAAACTGATGAGGACAAGTCAATCATAAAAGGACATTTATGAGATAGTTGTGAATGAGGACATTGACTAATGACATAAGGAATTGCTGGGGAATTTTTAAGCATGGTAATGGCATTATTTTATTTCTTGAAGGGGTGTATAAAAATACTTATAAGTGAAATCACATGGTATCAGAAACTGCTTTAAGTAGCCCAGTAATGGGGGTAGGTGTGGAGGTGACGGTGGGGGAGAGATGACACAGCACTGCCCATGAGTTGATAATTTTTGGAGCTGGTGACTGGGACACGGCTCATGATATTTTTTCTACTTTATGCATGTTTAAAATTTCCCATTAAACAGAAAAAATGTATGAAAATTATTGGGCACACAGTAGCAGCTCAATACATGAGCAAACCGCATTTAAAGCAGCGGTCCGGTCCCCAAACTCTTTGGCACGAGGGACCGGTTTTTCCACGTAAGGGAAGGGGAGTGGGGCAGGGAGACAGGAGGCAGAGCTGCGGGGAGGAAGGAGGAGGAACTCAGGTGAACTTCACTTGCTGCTGCTAACCTACTGCTGTGGAGTGGGGGAAGGGGAAGGGGCGGGGACAGGAGGCGGAGCTCTGGTGAGCTTGGCTTGTGGCCCAGTTCCTAACAGGCCACAAACTGGTCTGGCGGTCCCAGGGTTGGGGTCCTGCTTTAGAGAAATTAAGTAACTTTCCTAAAGTCACACGGAGTTGGCAAACAGCATGGTCTGCTTCTCAGCAAGTCCTATGTCTGTGTAGCCTGGTTGGCTAGCTGCAGTAATTAGAAAAGCCACTCACTGAAATTGAATTTTTATTCCAAATGACTGTAATGGCTAGAAAGACAAGAGCTAAAACTCAAAACAATTTGCATAACTGGAAATCAGAAGTAGTTGATCAGCAGGAGAGCAAACGGTGCGACGGCAGCTTGGCACTCTGGTAATGGTTGTAACCAAGACAGCGTCAAAGTAGCCAATATCCTTCTGATACACAATCTGGATGTATGGTATTTACAGCAAATAACATAATAAAAAAAAGGAAAGGAAAGGAAAAAAGACAAAGAAACCCTGCCCCCCCAAATCCCAAACCTCAGAAATTAACATTCACATAAGAACACGATGGTGAAGACTTTTGGTAGCAAAATTTTCACAATTATTAAAACGGGAGTCTTCAAAAGTACCTCTTCAAATTCAAAAGCTAAAAAAATCAAAGAGGGAACAGTTACACTGGCTTAGAAGAGCTGCCACCTGTCACGAAGGTGACCATCAGTCCTACTTCCAAACAGTGATAACGGGTGAGCCTGACAAACTGAACAGAGGGGCCAACTGGCGCGCACGATGTCACTGACTGTGTGAGAGCATGCGGGCCACTCGCCAGCCCCAGCTATTGCTCCTCCTGACTGATGCCGAGGTTGCCTTTCTGCACCTCGAGTTCCTCAGCACTGATCATCGACGGGTCGATGGCCGCGTATTTGGTTCCATGGAATTGCAGCAAATGTATCTGTAGAAATGCAGAATCATTACTTTAAATGTTGCCATAGTGTATAAATGCCTTGTACTTCTAAACTTACAGTAATCCATACTAATTAGAGAAAAATTGGAGAACACAGAAAAGTCGAAGTATTTTTTTTTAAAAACCACAATTTGGGATTTTTATTTCTTATTTAATATGTAGTCAGTCTCTCCAAGTTCTGACAAACTTCATAAACATCCTAAGTGGTGTGTGCTGCTCCAGCAGGGGTCCGCCCTCTCCCCACCCTTCAGCCGCAAGGCAGGGCCTTCCCATCCTCTGCTGTTCTGCCTGACACTGTGCAGACTGTCCGGCCGTCGCGTTTTCCCATATTTAGGATCCTCTCTTTAGGACCCACTTCAAGTGGTGACGGGCTTGAAGGATCTGAGTATTTTTTAAGATTTGGTATTTTTTGCCAAAGTAATCATTTCTCACTGATTTATTTTTTTTTAATTTTTTATTGACTTTATACAGGTCTCAAGTGTCTGACTCAACAAAACATCATCTGCACCCTGCGTGGTGCACCCATTGCCCCAAGCAAAGTCTCTTTCCATCCCCATTTCACCCCACCCCCTGCTTTTGCCCACCCCTACCTACCCCCAAGCCCCCTTTTTCTCTGGCTATCACCACACTGTTGTCTGCATCTATGTATGATATATATGTTTTTGAAAAATTATTTTATTGTTGTTCAATTACAGTTGTCTGCATTTACCCCCCTCCCAAGCTAAACCCACCTCCCTCCCTTGCTTCCATCCCTCCCCCACCTTGGTCTCACTGACATTCTAACATCCATTTAGGTAGGGGATGAAGAGGTGGTGTTTTTTATTTTCTGTGGGTTTTCTGAGTGCATTAAAAATAGATCAAGAAGTCGCTTCATGGAACTCAGATTGACCCCTTTTCTGTCTGGCGTCCTGCTCTGAATTCATTGTGTCTAGGGGGCAAGGTCACATCCTACCAAATAGCTGTTTCAGTGTGTAGAGGCGGGCGGGCCTGCAGTTCTTAGAAAAGGGATGGTGAGCAGAGGGACCCGGGTATCTCTAATATACCTGCTCCTATAAATGCTTCTATAAATTGTTAACGTAAGCCAACTTTATAGAATCGATGCCTCATTCCTACAGGGAATTCTGTAGTTCTCCTACTCTACTATAAAAAAAGGTTTTATGTTTCAAATCATAGACTTTGGGGTTCAAAGCGCTCTGGGTCCCGAGCTGGGACTCACCTGTACGTAAAGATTCACTTCCGCACTTCTGCACAAGTACGGGAAATTGCCTCCTGTTTTAAGGTGAGCCCTCCGGGCGTTGGGATATAATTTGTACATTTCTTCTTTAGCCTCAGTGGAAAGTGCACTCTGGTCAAATACCTTTTCAAGAAAGACAAGGTTGAAACGTATTGGTATTTTAGTATGTTCTTTCCACGTTATGGAAAGGGCGATCCTAAGCATTTCTTTCTCATGAGGAGCCACTTACAGAATCCCAGTGCAGTTTTGGGCACCTCTTCCTACGGACCTCTGGTGACTCCAATTCCAACGTCAGACACTAGCTACAGATTTTGCTGCCAAATGTTTCTTGCATTTATGGGGGGAAAATTCTCCCATGAATTTCCTTTTTCCTCAAACATAGCTAATTAAATTAATACAATATTAATAGTGAACAAACATTATTGAAAATGCCAATAAGCCCTGGCTGGTGTGGCTCAGTGGACTGAGTGACGGCCTGAGAGCAAAGGGTTGCCAATTCAATTCCCAGTCAGGGCACGTGCCTGGGTTGTGGGCCAGGTTCCCAGTAGGAGGCGTGCAAGAGGCAACCACACATTGATGTTTCTCTCCCTCTCTTTCTCCTTCCCTTCCCCTCTCTCTAAAAATAAATAAAATCTTTGAAAGAGAAAAAAGAAAATGCCAATTAACTTCAAAAAAGATCATAAAACCCCAAAAGAACATTTTAATTTTATTATTAAACACAGCTACATAAGTAGTATATGCTCAGTAAAAAAAAAAAAAAAATCTCAGAAAATTTAAAGAGTATAAGAAATAGTCTGGAGCCACAACTAGCAGTTTGGGGCATATGATTTCAGACACTTTTCAATGGCCATACAAATTGATGTTTATACACATATGCAAAAAAGTTTTCAAAAAGTAATTTCAAAGACGCAATAAAAAAGTGCATCTCAACTTGCTAATGCTTATATATGACCACACATCCAAGCAGTGGGCATACATCCAAAGCGGTTTCAAAGATGAGCAAGCAGATCAAAGGCGCTGTGAGGAGCAAATACTTCACTGAGACGCCTGCTCCATGCTATGGTGAATGTCAGAATGCAGAGATTATAGTGTAAAATGATAAGAAGTTATTGTTTACATGCTGATAATGAATAACTTCCTGACAAAAATGAACTTTTTAAAATACCCTGTTATTTGAGTTTAGTAATAAATCTATGAAGCAAAATAGTTCTATAATAGTAAAAAAAATACAAGCCGAAACCACAATGAAACACCGCTTCCCATCCACTAGGACAGCCATCATCGAAACGACAGAAAAGAACCAGTGTCGGCGAGGACGGGCACAACTGGACCCGCGTCTGCTGCTGGTGCGAGTGTGAAATGCTAGTTGCTGTGGAAGATGACAGCGTGGCTTCTCAAAAAGCTGAACAGAATCACTGTGTGATTCCAGCAATCCCGCTTCTAGGTGTAGACCCAGGAGATAAAAGTACGGACTCAAACGGATGTTCGCACACCCATGTTCAGAGCAGCATCATTCACAATAGCCGAAAGGTGGAAACAACCCATCGACAGATGAACGGATATGTAAAATGCGGTCTATACACACCATGGAGTATGACCCAGCCTTAAAGAGAGATGACATTCTAACACGCGCTCCACACGGCCACAGGGGCTGGGGGAGGGGCCACGGGGGGTGCTGTTCAATGGGCACAGAGTTTCCGTTTGGGATGGTGGAAAGTTCTGGCAATAGGTAACGGTGACGGTTGCTCAACGTTGTGAATGTACTTAATGCCACTGATCGGTACACTCAAAGATGGTAAACATTGTGAATTTCTGTACACATATTTTACCACAACTCAAAGATGGAAGAAGTTTTTATACTAATTAGACTTATGGAATTCTTGATCCTCCGCCCCCAAGGCACCTTCTCTTTGCTGCCCAGATGTGTGATAGCTGAGCTGCGGCTAAGAATAACAAAAGTGCACCATAATGGGTAAGAACTACCATGTTTGTTTAAATTGATTCTGATTTCAATGGTGTTACTCCTGCCGGGAAAAACACAGAATAAGCAATAAACAGATTGTTTTGGAATTAAGAAAGCTGGGGAGTTAAAAAAAAAAAATCAAGGCTGCATTTGAAGAAGAACATTAAAAATTATATAATAATCATGGGGAGGATCTCGATATGTACATTGAAAAAGGTGAGGCATCTATGTGACTTAAAAGGAAGCTTACGTCCATAATGGTCACAGGGATGTCCCGAATTTTATGAGGTTCCACATATGAATTTTGACAATTCAGGGTAAGTCTCGAAGCCAGTTCACTCTGACCCAAACTTTCCAGCTACAGAAAGAAACACAGGTAAAGTTTTTGAATTAATTTTGTTTTTCACATTTACATTAAATCCACAGACAATATCTGCTTATAAAAGTGGTATCATGTGTGGTGGGGCCAGAACGGTCACCGATAAGGAAACACAATGTACTTGAGAGACGTCAAGGAGGCCTCTCAGGTGGTGGTACTTTCCTCTTCGGGGAACCCGGTCTTTCATAGTCTTCAGCTGGAACTGCTTCTCAGCTACATGCCCATGGCCAATTCCCGCAGTTCCAAGACGACAGATAAACATTCAGGAGACCTTAGAGCTGGCTAAGACCCCAGAAAAATTGTCTAGCCCAGTAGTTTTTAAATGCGAGTCTAGAGACCTGCTACATCAGATTCACCTGGGGAAGGTGGGGGTGGGTGGGTGGGAGGAGTGGAATAAAAGCACAGGAATCCCATGCCCGGGAGTTGCAGTCCAATGGTCTGGTGTGAGGCCTTGGACTCTGTACTTTGGAAAGCTCCCCACAGTGATTCTGATGAATTACCAGCAGCAATATCTTTTGGATTTACTAAAGTTAATAGGCAAGTCTGCTTAACAAGCACCTCTAATACGTACGACATGAGACAGATTACCTTCAGGAACCAAGCAAACACAACAGCTCTCAAGACAAGGTGTGCCCGTCCCCCTGCCCCCAGTGCTGTGATCCTTACCCTGTCCACCATGAAATCAATGGCATCAGCCATCACAGGGTCCACTGGGCCAGATGAAAAGTTTCCAAGAACTATTTTTTTGAGCATAAATGATGGCATCAGCCAAAAGCTGTAAAACAAAGACCTGATCATTTAAACTGCCAAGACTACACATAAGTAGCAAATATTCATTCAACCCTGCAGCATTGTATCAGCTAGGTACTTGGGATCTAAAGATAAAAAGACCTAGTCCCTTCTTTCAAAGAGCTCAGCATCTTGTTTTTATATAAACTTTCCCGAGCTCCCAAAGAGTTATGGCTTAATATGATTAAACTTTTGAGGATTTGAATAATTGTAAGTGATATTTCAAAATACCTTTGCCAAGGTAGACATTCTGATGACTCCAAGACTTCCTCCCCCTCCAACTGGCCTTGTTTCCAGTGCTAAACTATTTCCTTTAGATGACTAAAAACTTAAGATATCAACCTTCGTGTTTATATCACCTTTGGATTGACTGATATTTCAAAATAGCAAAATGAAAGAGTTATTACACCTCCCAAAGTTTGCTATTAGATTCAACTGGGCTAACTCAAGACAATTCCATCTTTATGGATTTCTATTATGTGAGTTTTGGTTGGTATTTATTCCATTAATTACAAATGCTAGGAGCCATTATGTCGGGCAAACACTAATTTCTCTAAGCCTGCGGTGAAAATGACCTATAAAAGGTGCAGACCACCTCCTGATGCATACGCTCCGGAGAATGGCCTTGTGGGTGGTGGGGCTTCCCTCACGAGAACAGTCGCTGTCTTTCACTTTCCTGAGTTCCCCACCTGCCCCCACAGCTCTCCTATCTTCTAAAAAGGCCAATGTGTAGGTTTGCTCTGTGAGGGGTGCCCTTTTGTCTATGTTCACCCCTTTGGCCTCAGTGTATGGCACGTAGTACGTGCTCAGGTATTTGATAAAAAGTAGCTAATCTGCAAGAGCATGAAATGGGATCAGTCTTGGCTTCTAACCATTGAAACATTACAAATCATCAGAAATAGCTGTGGCTGGTGTGGCTCAGTGCCAGCCTGAGAACTGAGGGATCAGCAGTTGGATTCCCAGTCTAGGGCACAAGTCTAGGTTGCGGGCCAGGTACCCAGTAGGGGGCGTGCGAGAGGCAACCACACATTGATATTTCTTTCCTTCTCTTTCTCCTTCCCTTCCCTTCTCTAAAAATAAATAAATAAAGTCTCTAAAAAAATCATGAAAAATAATCAAAGAGCTTTAGTACATCGCCTGGATATGATGTACATATAGCTGACATATACAAGAAGTCACTGCATGAATGCTGAGTAAACTACTGAGATGACATCGAGAGAAGTGTTAAAAAATAACAGTACAATCTTAAGTAGGTGTGAAAATCACGAAAATATCATTTACCTATGACATTACGGGAAAGCCAACCTGATCAGACAGGCATGTTGGCCAGGGTGCTTTTTCCTAGGGGAGAGCCTAGCCTCGTCAGCAATGACAGCAACGCACGTAAGTCAGCTTTAAGGTACCATTACATAAGTGTACCAATTTAATTACCCAAATGACTAATTAAAACGACGAAATCAATGAAGGGTGACTCAGAGGAAGCGGACACGCCCCACTGCCCCACAAGGCCGTCCACGTCCCCACCTTTCTGAAAAGCAGACTAACAGTAAATATCGGGACGGGCAGAACTCCTGCTGACAGACTAAACGCTCTAGTCTCTCCATTTTGGAGGGCGTATCTCAAGGAAACAAGCCAGAGAGGGAAGGAAAGAGATAATCTGTACAAAGACTTACAGTAGACCATGACAAAAAATCGGGAGAAGCCAAATGCCTAAGGAAACCGCGTCGGTCAATACACAGGCTGTGTGCAGAAAACGAGTGGAACAAGCAGGACCCAAGAAAGCTGCACGTGCTCCGAAGGGAGACAGCGGGAGCATGCGGGCACATAGTACACGGAGCTACACAATGATTCAGAGTGAACGAAATCGCTGAATTCGGAGTCCATTCAATTCTTTTCTCTCGCTAAGGTGACTATTTCTAACTTTAAAAGCCAGGGCAGGACAGAACCAACATGGCGGCGTAGGTAGACACACTGCGCCTCCTCGCACAACCAGAACTGACAGAAAATCGAATGGCAAGGAAGTCTGACACCAAGGAAATAAAAAATAAACATTCATCCAGACCAGTAGGAGGGGCGGAGATGGGCAGCCGGGGCAGAGAGGACTCGTGTGGCCGTGGCGGGACCGAGACTGGCGGAGTGTGGGACGAAAGGGGCAGGTAGTCCGACCACTAGCAGACCCTGCGGCCCCACATTCACGCAGATAAACCGAGAGGGCCGGACTCAGAGTGGCGGAGAACAGGGCAGGCAGAGCAGTGGGTAGCAGACCCCGCGGCCCTACACTTGCGCACAGATAAACCAGACAAACGGCGGGGAGCAAAGCAGACCTTGTAACCCAGGGCTCCAGCACCGGGAAATAAAGCCTCAAATCTCTGATTGAAAATGTCCGTGGGGGTTGGGGCGGCAGCAGGAGCGATTCCCAGCCTCACAGGAGAGGTCGTTGGAGAGACCCACAGGGGCCTGGAGTGTGCACAAGCCCACCCACTCGGGAACCAGCACCAGAGGGGCCCAAGTTGATTGTGGGCAGCGGAGGGAGTGACTGAAATCCTGCGGAGAGTGGAGCAGGCGCCATTGCTCCCTCTCAGCCCCTCCCCCAGGTACAGCATCACAGCACAGCGACCAGCGTTACCAGGCCGGGGGAACACCTAAGGCTCCGCCCCTTAAAGTAACAGACGTGCCAAGACAAAAAAAAAAAAAAAAAAAAAAAAAAAAAAAGGCCCAAATGACAGAACACTTCAAACCTCCAGAAAAAATACAACTAAGCGAGGAAGAGATAGCCAACCTATCAGATGCACAGTTCAAAACACTGGTTATTAAGACGCTCACAGAATTGGTTGAATTTGGTCGAAAACTAGATGAAAAAACGAAGGCTATGCGAAGAGAAACAAAGGAAAATGTACAGGGAACCAATAGTGATGGGAAGGAAACTGGGACTCAAATCAACGGTGTGGACCAGAAGGAAGAAAGAAACATCCAACCAGAGAAGAATGAAGAAACAAGAACTCAGAAAAATGAGGAGAGGCTTAGGAACCTCCAGGACATCTTGAAACGTTCCAACATCCGAATTATAGGGGTGCCAGAAGGAGAAGAGGAAGAACAAAAAATTGAAAACTTATTTGAACAAATAATGAAGGAGAACTTCCCCAGTCTGGCAAAGGAAATAGACTTCCAGGAAGTCCAGGAAGCTCAGAGAGTCCCAAAGAAGCTGGACCCAAGGAGGAACACACCAAGGCACATCATAATTACATTCCCCAAGATTAAAAATAAGGAGAGAATCTTAGAAGCAGCAAGAGAAAAGGACAGTTACCTACAAAGGGGTTCGCATAAGACTGTCAGCTGATTTCTCCAAAGAGACCTTACAGGCAAGAAGGGACTGGAAAGAAGTATTCCAAGTCATGAAAGGCAAGGGCCTACATCCAAGATTACTGTATCCAGCAAAGCTATCATTTAGAATGAAAGGGCAGATAAAGTGCTCCTCAGATAAGGTCAAGTTAAAGGAGTTCATCATCACCAAGCCATTATTATATGAAATGTTAAAGGGACTTATCTAAGAAAAAGAAGATAAAAAATATGAACAGTAAAAATGACAGCAAACTCACAGTTATTAACAACCACACCTAAAACCAAAACAAAAGAAAACTAAGCAAACAACTAGAACAGAAACAGAACCACAGAAATGGAGATCACATGGAGGGTTATCAATAGGGGATTGGGAGGGGGAGAGAGGGGAGAAAGGTACAGAGAATAAATAGCATAAATGATAGGTGGAAAATAGACAGGGGGAGGGTAAGAATAGTGTAGGAAATGTAGAAGCCAAAGAACTTATAAGTATGACCCATGGACATGAACTATAGGGGGGGAATGTGGGAGGGAGGGGGTGGGCAGGATGGAGTTGAGTGAAGGGAGGGAAATGGGACAACTGTAATAGCATAATCAATAAATATATCAAAAAATAAATAAATAAAAGCCAGGGCAGTTTCAGAAGACAGAAGTAGATATGACCGCCCTCCCTCCTGCCCTGGTACACCAAACAGACAGAGAGACAGACAGACAAACATAAAAGCTACCCTTTTCAAACTTCCACTGAACACAGAGAGTAAGCCTTTTGGCCAAATGTTCATGCTTACCTGTTTGCAGTCCACGTCTGATTGAAGATGGAGGTGTCACTGAAGGAATTGCAGAGGATGAGGGAATGGACTCTGGGAGACTTGTGAGTATATTCAGCAAATTTCTGGGCCAAAAAGCCTCCCAGAGAAGCCCCAAAAAGATGAACCTAATTATAAACAAACACAAGGAGGATCCCATAACAATGACCAATCCTGAACATAAATGTATTTTTTAAAAAAGTTGTTTTAACTGTCACCAACCACAGAATAGAATGTCACTACTAGCCAACAGACTAAAATACCTACAGCACTTAGAATTTTAGGAAGTACTGCATGTATTTAGATACAGTTTATACATCTCTCAGGAAAACAATACAACTGGCATTTTCTGTGTAAGACAGCTGTGATTCGGTAACCCCACCCCATGGCCGAGAAGATGGGAAACGTACGTCCACACCACAACTGCACACGGACGGTCGCAGCGGCGTCATTTGTAACAGCCAGATATTCTGGAAATGCACCAAACGTGCGCCAGCTGACGGCTGGATAAACAAAACGTGCCACATCCGTGCCATGGGGCATTACTGGACGATGAAGAGGCATGAAGTACTGATACGTGGATGAAGCTCAGGAACTTTATGCTAGCTAAAGAAGCCAGTCGGAAAAGACCACAGACAGTATGATTCCATTTATACAAAAAGATACCCAGCATAGGAAAACACACAGACAGAAAGTAGAGTGGGTTGGAGGGAGGGAGGGTGAGGAGTGACTGCTGAGCGTGGGGTTTCTTTCTGGAGTGAAAAAAAAGTTCTGAAATTGACTCTGGTGCTGACTGTGCATCTCTGTAAATGTACTAACCGCTGAATTGCACACTTGAAAAAGGGTAAATTGGATGGCATGTGACTTTCATCTTAAATGAGCTGTTATTAAAAAATAAGAGAAAGGCAACTGCAGGCTGTGCAATGTACACACTGCATTCGGGTCACATGTAAGTAGTGCCGCGGTACTCACTTTATCCAGTTGTAAGTGGTCTAGAAGTTTCCTGAATCCGTCGCAGAATTCAAGATGGTCCCAATAAACTGGATATTGCAACTGGAATAATAACAAATTTTAAAATTTATTGTAAAGGCTCTAAAGGTAACTGTAACTCATATACATCTGAAAACTGTAGGCCTCTCCTAATAGCATTTCTCAGTGGCTCTGCACATGGCATCTGATTTCAGGAAAGGTACGGTCATGTGTGAGGCTGAGGGCACTGGGCCGAGGTGGTCCCCACCCTACTGTCACGGAGTGCTGCCCACCAGGAGGGACTGCTAAAAGCCTAAAACAAGAGAGGTTACACTGCGGAGATGCGAACAGCCATATGAGGGATGGTTCAAGACTCTGGAAAAATTTAAGCACAGAAGACAAGACCTGGGAGGAAGGCAGCAGGCGGCACCTGCCGATAGTAACTAGTTTTCTTGAGAAAGAAAAGCATTGTTAGGGGGAAGAGGAATTGGATTTGCTTTGTGTGGCCCCAGCTGGTGGTGCCCTTAGTAGATTTTTTGGTTACCTTCCCAGAGAAGAAATCTGGCCCACATTTTCTTTCTGTTAAATAGGAAATACAATGTATAATAACAGCAGTAGTCCCACAGGAAGTACCACTTACATGTTAATATCCCGGGTCCCAGAGACAACTGCCAGATCCACAGCAAAGGAGCCTCTCCTTTGGAAGTTGGGAGACCAGACCGACCTCCACTGTCGTTCCACAGTGGAAGCAGGACAAAAAAAAACAGCCACCAGCTACAGGGCCTTCCCCGCCCACACCGTTCTCCCAAAGAAGACGACTCAAGAATGACCAAACTAAATCTAGATTTAGACCAGACTCAGTGGTAAAATAACAACTAGAAACCAAAAAGTTCTTAATCAAATGCTAAGGACACGAACTCATTAGTGAACCTCACTTCAACGGTCAAAGATTGAAAGGAAGCTCTCTGTCACCTGGATGGTAGCCGATGTCCTTGCTGTCTCGCATTCCACGCTCCCCTCCCTGGCGTGACAAAGGAGGAGTGGAAGTGGAGTCAGAGGGCTGAGCTGGGCTCTCCCTCCGCCACCCACTGGCTGTGCCACCTGCGGCAACCACTAAAATGGCCCGGACCTCAGTGTCCTCCTCTCTGAAAAAGGACAGTGCTTCCTACTGACCAGAGTTACGGGACAGAATGCACAGAAGAGCTGGGAGTAGGAAAGGTTTCCAACACAGGCTTGTCCCCTCGGCATCTGTGTGTGTCTCTGTACCATACCACCTTCCCTCAGAGGGCTTCACTTCCCATTTTTAAAAAGGAAAACAATATCTTACCTCAATAAAAAAATGTGCCCTTCCCTACAGTCGATCAGAAACAGAAGCACAAAAAAGCACAAAGACCCAAACTAGAATACTGAATCAATTATACTTACCGCGATCACCCGGTAACCCCATCCAGTCAAAGCCAAAATCTGCCGGAAGAACACATCTGCAGTCCCGCTGACGGGGGGCAGAAATATGAGAGGACACCTGATATTCCGGGGACCCGCGTCATAGAGCGACCATATCTTGCTGTCGTCATCATCCACGATAATCTGGAGGGGGAGGTATAAAAACAACGGAAAGTCTTACGGATTTGGTTTTTGTACTGTTAACTTCACACTGCGATTTCGCTGACAATTTTAATACCACTGCCTTGTTTGTTAAAAGGTAACCTGGGGGTCACAGCAGACTAGTATGTAAAATAAACTGCTTTGGTCTCTTTTTCCTTCTTTGGTGCTAAGGAAACATTCCACAGAACTGCTTGATACTCTTCCAAAGAGCTGCTTTTTCCTCCAGTTGTTAATCTTCCTTTCCACCCATGATTACACGAAATCTCCCCGGTTTACCATTAGACAGCACACTCAGTACAGGGCATCTCATTTCTTCCCCGCCCGTGCGCGTGCACGCGTGTGAGGGGAAGGGCAGTTTGCAGGGTCGTTCTCCAGGGCTGGCGCAGCAAACTGAGTGGGATCAACAGGGTCAGCGTGGGCACAGGGGAGGCAAGACTTAGGGAGAAACTGGGTGGAGATAGTACCACTCACGAGGTGCTGCAGGAACCTGATGTAGATGGAGCTTCCAAAGGGGAGACTTCTGCTAGAGAGGAGGGACAGGCAGGTGTGGGCATCACTGTCCTCCTAGGAGAATGTTTCACACCATTCAGTAGGGGGGAGAGGGGAGGGAATGGGCACAGGAAAAACTGGCTTTTTTTTGGAGCGGGGGAAGTGGGTGGGAAGGAGGAGGGTCATCAGAAACCTTCCTGATTTAAAGGTTCTGGACCCAACAGGGGAGACAATGAGCAATAGTGAGCTGAAACTACTCAAGTGCTCTGCACAGAGCTTGGCAGATGCTCAGTGTTCAGTAAGTGCAGCTATTGGTATTATCCATTGCGTGATGGTTTAAGTTTTGTTTTCTTTGACTTCTGGTGGTATTTGGAAAAGTACATTAATGGCTTGAACTTTTGCCAATGCAATCAATATTTATCCAAAAGTTCAAGGCCTCCACGTTCCATTTTCTGAGAGCTCCTAGCTGGCAGTGCCCTGACCCCCACGGTGTCACTCTGGGTGGCAGCGCACTAGCCCCGGCCACTGATGTTACCAGGAGCAGAAAACTGGGCAAGGCCAAGTCCGGAGGGCCCGGCCCATCCCCTTTTGGACTTCCCGTGGTCACAGGTGGTCACAGGAGTATCTCACGCTCACATTTTTACCCTTTGTATCTTGCCACTCACATTTTTGCTTTTCATGTCTTTTTGCTGTAATTGTGGTGAAATCTCTCAGTGGCCTTTGACAGCACACACAGTAAATCTCAGCCTTGTAGTAACAAAGTTCATATGAGAAAAGATCTCTAAAATTTTCCAGAAAAGCACTTTAATCATCCAGTTTGGAAGAAAACTAACAAAAACAGCATGTTCTCTTTTTCTCCCCTCACCTCCCTAGTTTTATTGAAATATCATTAACATAGTATAACCTAAATATAAGCCATAAATACTTAAAGGTTATTAATCATTGTAACTTTGTCAGAATTCTGTGAGTGGCCATTTTGTCAGAAATCCTTTGGAAGACACAGTATCTGTTTGATCATTTAAAATCTAGCACCATGAAATTTATCAATTAATTTATCATGACTTTTGTGGACCAAACTGATGTGACAACTGCAGAAAATCACATCAATAAAACAACCTCCTGTTTTAAGACTACTTCTTCTTAACTGCTTCTAAGACTACTTAGGTAAGTTTGGGTTGTTTTGGTTCTGGTGATCAGCTTGATAGGCGAGCCCATCAAGAGGAGCTCACATGGGTTAACTGGAGGGGATGGGACAAAGCAGAGGGGCTCCAGAGGCCAAGTCTTCTCTTAGCTGGGCAGTGAGTAGTTTCCCGGGTAGCAAGAAGAAAGGGCTCCCTTAAGCAAGCAGCAAAGTATTTCTGGCTTTGAAGCCAGATTAATTTGAGTTTAATCCAGACCCTACCAGGCTGTGTTACCTTTATAACAAGCTAACCCACCATAAACCTTGGTTTTCTCATCTGTAAAATGGGCACACCACTACCCACTATGTTGAAAGAATTAAATAAGATACTAGGGGCTTCCTACAATAATGCTAAATATATAGCAGGTATTCTGTCTATACTTGGAGAATTGTACCTCAAATTTCTATATGGAGTAATTTTGTTATTAATTCAAATGTGAATAACACTCCACAGCTGTCTACCCTGGCAAAATTACAGAGATGATCTTCAGATCCTTGTACTTGGATACTTTTGCAAGGGGATCAGCCAAGATTTTCCTCTGTGACTGCAACAGCCTTTGTCTAGTATGAACCCCAATCATTTAGGATTAATTTGGGATTCAGAGTCAATAGTGAAATTTCAAAATAAGTGTTTGGTGTTTTTGGACATCCCAGGGAAATAAACTTTCTAGAAGATGACCATGGCGGAGCGAGTATATTATTGCTAACCGAGGATCTCTAATGCAACCCATTACAAATCTTAAATCCGAGGTACAGAAAAATGCTTTACAACAGAATCTTACTGCCCTTTTTGTATAGTTGCCATTGCTGGGAGCTTTCTACTAAGCTATACTGAGCAATACACGCATTTTGCTTGCTTGAATATGTAAAAGTAATTATAAAATAATGAGTATAGTTATATTCACTTTTACTTTTGAATGAGTCTCAAAAGTTGACTGGACTTGACAGATGGGGTGACCTTTTTGCTCCGCAACTCACAGTCATGACACTTGGCAATGACCTTTCCTCCCCAACACGACTAAGACATAACATCTAAATCACACACAAAAACAATGTAAGATTTTGCAAAAAAAAAAAAAAGGTGTAGTAAGAGCATACCTACCTTTTTAAGGGGAACTGTACTTCTAAACCAGTTGTAATCAGGAGAGACTTTAATCTCTCCCATGATTAGCTGAAGTGGAGGTGAGCCCTGAAACAAAAAGCATGTGACGTTTCGCGTCAAGAACTCATGTTTACATCAGAGCTGAATGTAGAGTCTGGTCTAGAGACACCAACAATAAATACTTTAAAGGGTAAAACCAAGAAAATGAGCTCTTTTTACGTTGCTAGTACACACTTAAACTACAGAAAACAATTGGGTGGAATAGATATAATTGTAGAGTGGGAGGGAGCCCTGAGAGATAGTTATTCAAACCTCCTCAGTTCCTTCAAAAGAATCTGATCTAGAAAATGTAAATGACTTACCAGGGATCCCATGGCTACTGCAGAGCTAGGACTGGACGCAAAACACTCTTTTCTGACACCAGATTGCCTGTCCTAATTGAATGATTCCAAAAGCAGTCCCATCGCCTATCTTTGACAATACCTTATTAATCCATTTTAGTCAAGGTGTTCCTGTCCGACAGAATTATAGGAACAGCCCACACTGGAGAAAGGAGTTAATGTAAGCCTGCTTCCTGGTCAATTCACCAAGTGCCATAAATCTAACTCTAGTGGAACGTAACATCAGGAATTCCCATGTAGTTCTTAATGCAAAATCTAGGAAAATTGCTGTTCATATTGGTGTGATTAAAAATGATATAATATCTGCCCTGGCTGGTGTGGCTCAGTGGATTGAGTGCCCGCCTGCAAACCATAGGGTTGCCAGTTGCATTCCCAGTCAGGGCCCCTGCCAGGATGGTGGGCCAGGTCCCTAGTAGGGGGCGCGCGAGAGGCAACCACACGTAGATGTTTCTCTCCCTCCCTTCCCCTCTCTCTGAAAATAAATTTAAAAAATCTTTTAAAGATGATATAATGTCCTTTGAAAGATCTATGATGATATACCAGGGTAGGTTTGAAGGCACTAGAACTAGCAACCAAAGAAAACGTGCCTTTGGGGAAAATGTGTGACCTTGGAACAGTCACTGACCCTCTTTGGGCTTCTTTCTCATCTATGACTGTTTTGCTATGTTAAGTCCAAAGCCTAGAACAGTGCTTGGCACACAGCAGGCATTATCTGTTGACTAAATGAGTGACTATGTCTTAGGGACACTGAACAAGGCAATCCTAGAGTCCCTTCTAACCTGGGCAACTATGGGTGTTGAACTGGCTGAGCATCTTCAAATCAAAGGCTGTTCTCATTGCTCGGGTATCTGTGTTATGCCATAATAGGAACCTGAAATTATAGTTCCCTGTTGCAGGTTCTTATTGCCAAATGAGGAACTTCTACCCATTGGTTTCAAAGGATTCAAATACTTGCAATGTACCCTGTCCTCTACCCTAGGGCAAGTCTGGATTTCCTAGCAGAGCTGGGATGAGTTTGAAGCCCTAGGACTTAACTTCTGGGCTGATGCTTTAGAGAAGCTTCTCTGGACCGACCAAAGGCAGGATGGGGGGATTCTAAAACCAATGGGGCTCTTCCTTCTCGGCCCTCCACATCGGCTCCCTCAGGCACACAGGGCACTCAGCAATCCCAACTGTTACCTCTAACACTGGGGGGAAGGTTACTGAATTGAACCCCAAGGAAATGGTAAATGTAGACATCCAATATTAAACTTGATTTACAACCTCAACATTGTAATAATGGCCTCTTTTCTCAAGGCTGGGATGGAACTTTTAGAAAAATTTGTTACATTCATAAGTTGCTCTGAAGTACCAAGAAAATTATTAGCCAGTCTTATCCTGCAAATCACTGTGCACAGATACAGTTATTATTCACATTGAAATAAAGAAAACCATTCTTTGCATATTCCTTTTCTCTTAAATATTAACATGTTAAAAAATCTTAGCCATTTGAACTACAGCCTTTCTCTGAGCTGGTTATTACTTTTAATTAAAAGCAATTAGCACATATAGTTAATTCTGTAATATTTTCAACCTGGGCAGATTTGAAATATTTCTATATTATCTAAATACTTCCTAGTGGAAACATTTCTTTTTAGTATTGCATTACTCTACACAATTGCTATTTTACAGAAGAAAATACCAAAGACATGTTTAGCAAAAAGAAAATCTCAATAGGTTTATAAAACACCACAGGTAATTAAAACCAGAAAGCTTCCCTCTAGAGTTACCAAACTTGGCATAAAACAAATTACTCATAGTCTGGAATCAAGCGCAATGTACTAACCAAACTACCACACACATTCACTGCCATCCACTTCTCCCCAAAGCAATAAATGGTAAGACGTTCCTTACCACAGTCTTCGATGTTATTCACAACCACCCCAGTATCGTAACACTTTATAACGAATCTTGCTGGAGAGATTCCACTCAACTGTGACTAAATTGTTGTAGTGGCAAGTGATTTTTAACACTTGTGCTAGTTTGGCAGCACATGAAAGGTGAGACAGATACCAAATGCTGCAAATGACCAACTGACGTCTAAGGCGGGGGACGAGGAGGGGGACAAGCTCACTGCTGCAAAGGGAAAGCAGCTGTGAGCAGTATGAAAAGGAAGTTTGTTCTCCCAGCTCTTTCACTAACGTAAGGGGTATACTTTTCCAAGTCACAGGAGTAACATTCTGTGTATGGCAAAAAAGGTTAACTGAGATTGTGACCAAACTGGTCGGTATTAAAAAGGAAAGAATGTGGACCATGAGCTCAACACTGATTTGATCTCTCACGATTCAATTCTTCACAAAAACAAAAGCACCTGTTCATGCTGGTAGGGAAAGGGCTGCAGAGATCAGCCTTCATCTCGCCCAAGGAAGCCCCTCCTCCGAGTGCTTTGGACACTTGGCCCTCCCTGGCCCTAGAGCTGCCCGAAACTGCCAGTTTTGAGTGTTCACTAAGAATCACCAGCACTTACGTCTCAGAGTTTCAACAGAACCTGACAGTCTACAGTGAATGAAATCACCTTTAGAAATTTGTCACATAACTAGCTTAACTATTCAGAGGTTTTCGGATCCTTTATCTCAATCCGTAGTTGATCTACATATGGGCAATCTATGATTATTAACTCCACAATAACAAAATATTGACCCTGACAGTCTCCAGGCGATGCAGTTGGCTTTTTAAAGTAAGTCTCCATACCTTAGCACACTAGCAAACAGCTATCTTTTTTTAGATCTCTTCAGTGGAAGATTTAGCCCTCTTTTTTTCATGAACCTTTTTTTTCCCATTATCTTCTAAACCTCATGGGAGGAAAAACTGCCTATTTGACATTTCTTCTGTGACACCTCATCCTGTGTTCTGTCTTGGAATAAAAGCTTTTGGAAATTTGCACACAGCTATTAAGTTACTCCTCAGTCTCTGGAATTTTTGTGCTAACAGGAGCTGCAGTATTGTAGGTGGAGAAGCAGCATAAATGCAGAACTCCTAACTCCTGGGGGAACTGAGAAGAGGAAAAGTGAGACACTCTAGCCCTGCTACTTTCCTCAACTCCCACTCACAAGTCTCACACCTGGCTCTACTCAGCGGTGACAAAGTCATGTGTCACTTTCAGGCTGAGGCACAAACTCCAAAACAACTGGCCTCTGCTCAGAGTTCTTAAAAGTTTACTGGAAGACATGTTCCTGGGCTGCAGCAGTGTAGCCCCAGGATGGGATTACAGGAGCTTGCCCTGGTCAAGCGCCCCCTTCCCTCACCCAAGACGATCCCCACAGGGACCCCGATCCTCTCCCAGTCACACTGGTGACAGCCACACAAAGGCAGGGTCACAGGCACACCAACCACCCCCAAGAACTCAGACTTGAGCTTAGTCTCTCTCATACACACACATACACACGCGCACACAGACGGACAAGTGATCACGTGAATGGTCACATGGATCGGACCACTCACAAAGTCAAAACGACTGAGGCAGTCGCAACCCCCTACGTGTCACACACCACACCCCGTTTCCCGGGGCCTCGCCCACCCCTCACCTGCCGTGGCCTCCCCCACGTCCCTTACCCTCCTTCCCAAGGCGGCTCTTCCCTCCAGTACGGGGGCGAGCCGGGGAGGTGGCTGGGACCGCGTGGGGGGCCGGAGGCCAGAGCGCTCGGAACCCGATGGCGCAGCAGGCTGTGGGGGCGCACCGGGCAGCCGGCCTCCGAGGGGCGGGGCGCGCGGCCGAGCGAACCTGGGCCGCCCAGCTCCCTCCTCCCGAAACCTCCGTGCATCAGGCGCGACTCTCCCGCTTCCGGGTTTGAAGGGGGTGGGGCCACGTCGTGAGGAAGGGGCGGGGCTGCGGGGCTCCCGTGGTCACCATGGCGACGGGCCTTAAATCCTAGCGCTCCCGCTTCTTACTGCAGGGGGTGAAGCCGACGTTGGCCTGAGCTCCGCGGGGCGGGCTCCGGGGCCGGAGGAGGTCTGAGTTGCCCCTGGGTTAGGTCTGGGTCACCTATCTAACGTAGGCGCCGAGGGAGGGGTTGTGGGAATGGAAGGAGGGGTCGCCTAGTCCCTGTGGGACCTGCCCGTCCTCTGGAGGAAGCAGGTTCCCTCTCCGCCGTGTAAAGCTGTGTGGGGACCCCCTTGAGTTCCAGGCTTGGGTGAGCAGAGCTTTGCATCCTCTCTTTTCTTGGCAAGTTTTAAGACCACGCCCTCCGTGGTCCTCCACGGTAACGCACCCACGCCCCTTTCCAGACTTGTGCTGACGATCTGGGGACTTTCCGGGAGCTTTCTGGGAAGAGCTCCCAAGGAGCCTCCAGCTCCTGCATCACTTACCTTAAAGGAAAAGAGAATATTGACATATCTATGATAATTTTTCTTAAGCAAGATGTTGCAGATGTCAGGACTTCTTGGGTAAAATATTTGCTGAAACTATATGATAAGATTGAGTAACATTCGAGTCATCCTGTTTGAAGTTTTTAGTGATTCTACCTCAAGGCCCTGTTGAAAGGGCTTCCCCCTCACCTGCTTTAGGGAAAGCTTGTACCCCGTTTAAATGCCCTTCGATTTTGCTCTTACCCCAGGCAACTGTTTATGGGATTAAGGTCAGGGGAGAATCCTAGTAAATTGCATCCTTAGTTCTGACCTCCGCCCTCCTGCTCAGGAGCATTGGGTGCCAGTGTAGAACTTGGACAAATTCCAAAAACATTTCCCAAGAGCACAGTAACAACATTCCCCCCTCCCTCGCCCCTCCCCCACCATCACCTTTTTTGGAATTTCAAATCAGTCACAGGAAGCAGTCTTTTATTATAAACACCACATAGGTGATGGGGCCTGTTTCCACGGAAGATTTTTAACCTTGGAGCTTTTCCTCAAAACTTTGGAATAGTTTAGTGAATGGAATAACTGGCAAATCACTGGCTGTATGTGAAACCCATTATGAGCACTCACTACCTTACTTATCTGTCCAACTGGGCTGGGGACTTTAATTCAGGGAAAAGGGAAAAAAGAGAACAGAGTGATTCGAACAGTGCTTAGCAATTGATCAGGCTCATAATAGGTACTAGATTTGATATGTGACACTAAACATTGAATGGATTAATGAGAGAATAAATAAATCTATCCATATGTATTCCTAAAACTGTATTCCTTAGATCCCACACCCCAGACCTCACTTTAGTAACAGCCCTCATATATATGTGCCCAAATATATTATAAGTCCTTATTCTGTTAGTTTGGTAATAATAATTTTTGACTGTTGGTAATGAAAAACCCCTTCATTATGTAGATATGTTTTGTTACATAGATGCTTTTATTAAAATGTAAGAGATCAAGCTAAAAATGATGTTTTGTTTCCATAAGCAAAGGACCCGATAGTCATGTTTGGATCCTCTGTTGTTCTGCAGCACATGGCAAGCACATTGTCCGTTCCCGGATCCCAACCAGGGACGTTTAATGTCTGGGAATTCCAGCTGTCCTGTGATTGCACAACTGCGGGGAGCAAACTTTTGATCTCGGGCAGGCCACAGTACAGACGGACCTGGTGTTTGAGGCTGTGCCTGTTTGCAACTGTCGAGGTTGGAGTCTGCCAGGTGGTTCCCACGGCACCCTGTGTGAGAATTTCACTTAAAAATTGGAATATTCACAGAATACTCTGTGAACACCAACCGAAATAAACAGATGGCCAGTTGGCTCTCAGAATTGCCTAAACCCACGCTCTGTCCCTCAAATTGATCTCTTGATGGATACTTGTTTCAAAACATGCATAACAACAATCCTAGATATATCTCTAATACACGTTATACACCCCAAACAGAACAGTCCTCTGAGGAGAAAATGGGGGTGTAAGGAGTGGCAGAGGGGAACTTTGGCTTTTAGATTTAGTATTTGAATTTATATAAGAATGTGTTCATATGTTATTGTGTGATAGAAATATTGAAAAGCAACTATATTCATGCTTTAAATTCTGTCCTAAACCCTGTTTTAAGTCCTTTCAACAGCTCCCCACTTGAAGCCAAAGTCCAAGGCGCACAGTCTAGGGCAGGTCTGGCTCGCTCCAAAGGCCCTGGGCACTCACTCTGTAAGGTCTCAGACCTCTAGGCATTTACGTACGGGTGTGCCAGGTGCCTCCCTCCCTTGACCCACCGGTGATTTACCCCTATTTTACCCCCAAGAACTGTAGATACGTGAAAAAGGGAAAGAAGAACAAAACACATAGTTTTCACACTGATACCAATTCTTGGAATACCATCCCCTTAAAGCTTCTCAGGGTACAATTGACTACAGTGTCACATATCAAATTAAGCTGACATCTGAGACTGAAAGTGAATGTCGTGTCCTCATTGCCAGAGAGAGTCTGTGTCAAACACGCCACTCTGGAGTATAGGGATCAGACACAGAGTGGGGGTTCTAGAACTGCCCAAGGAAGATGCTGATGTGATTCTTCTACAGCTTGCTATCTAGGTGTCCTATCAAATAAGCTATATGCAGTTATTTGTGATTAATAATTTATTATCATTTGCGAGTTAAATCTGAGTTCTTTCCTTAGACAAGACATTTCCTCTCTCTGGGGGTGGTTTCCTTCACTATAAAATGAGTCCAAGGTTAGACTAAATGATCTAAGTTCTTTCCCATTTTAAGATTTTAGATTTTAGATATTTATGAGAGATATATTACAGACTCTTTGCAATAGCCTTTCCTCAAGGTTGCTTCTCTCTGATAATCATACCTCACCCTCTCTCTTTCCTATCAAACTTTTAAAAAGTGTCACAAAAATGCCTCTTTAGTGAAGACAGTATTTTAACTTCATGGATAAATAAATGTTTGTCCATTATTAACTTTTTAAAAAAAGATTTTTATTTATTTATTTTTAGGGGGGAAGGGAGGGAGAAAGGGAGAGAAACATCAATGTGTGGTTGCCTCTCACACACTCCCTACTGGGGACCTGCCCTGCAACCCAGGCATGTGCCCTGACTGAGAATTGAACTGGTGACCCTTGGGTTTGCAGGCCGGTGCTCAACCCACTAAGCCACACCAACCCCGGGCCATTATTAACTTTTTAAAGTAAAAATTCCTAAGCAGAGGTACCACCTGTCAACCTTGCATCTCATTTTTTCCATAAACAACAATGTGATAATCTACCTTTGAAGAAGAGCAATAAGTAACCCTATGAAATAAGCTGCACGAATACACTACAAATAATACAAACTAAATCTGTAGAGTTCTAGAAAACTTTATGAATTTTCAGCGGTAATAAAGACAGTGGCTAAATGGTAACTGAAATGAGAAAACTGTTTTTGAAATAGTCTAGCACTGTGCTTACATAATGGGTGCTCAAAATGTGCTCCATTTTTTCATTTCGGAGCACAAAAGCCTAATACATTAAATTCCCTGATCAAGGATAAAAACATTTGCAAATAGAGGCAGGGTAGTCCAGGGGTAGGACCACAGACTGGTGTCAGACTACTGGGGTGTGAAGTCCAGCTCCACCACTTGCCAGTTATTTAACATTCTGGAAAAACAAGGATCATTAACAATACCTGGCTCAGAGGGTTGTTGAAAGGATTAAATGAGATAGGTCAGGTTAAGCCCTTAGAAACCCAGCCAGAACTCATAAACTGTTAGCTAATAATAATAGTGTTGAGCCCTGGCTGGTGTGGCTCAGTGGACTGAGCACCTGCCTGTGAATTAAAGGGTCACTGGTTCGATTCCCAGTCTAGGGCACGTGCCTGGGTTGCGGGCCAGGTACCCAGTAGGGGGCATGTGAGAGGCAACCACACATTGATGTTTCTCTCCCTCTGTTTCTCCCTTCCCCTCTCTCTAAACATAAATAAATAAAATCTTTTAAAAAAATAGTATTGAGAACTTACTGTGTTCTGGTCACTGTGCTAAGTGCATTACATATATTATTTCTATTCCCTATGACAAAGTTGGTACAATTTTCATTTCATAGATAAGGAAACAGACTTCAGAGAAAATGGGTAACTAACCTGGGCTTATTTAGTGGCCGGGCCAGGGCTCACACGTTTGTTGAATCTAAGATTCTCTTGAAATAGTATATTTTTACCTTGAAATTGTTTGATTAACAGAAAGGAAAATGGTGATAGGTTTTGCTGCCTTATACACGAAGTATAAAAACAATAAACATCCTTTTTGGCAACCACTCTCAAGAGCTCCTTTTTGTATTCAGAACATTTCTTTTGTCCCCTAAACCCAATCAAACCCCAATTAGAAACCCCAGGTTTCTAATCTTAGTATTATCGGTAGTGAGCTGTTGCTGGACTCCTGCTTCATCATCTTGAAAATGAAATTGTGAGTTAACTAAGTCATCGATCCTTTCCCACTCTGAAATTCTTTCCCTTCTGTTGGTCTAAAAGCACCTCGGCAAGCCATTGCTGCCGCCCAGAGGAGGCTGGTTGCAGGCCCACAGAAGGAATCACGGCGGTTTTAGACTGTGGTGGCAAAACTAGCTACCGTTTACTGAGTGTCTACTACAAGCCAGGCACTTCCCTGGGCATATTCCATATGTGTTTCTACTCTTCAAGGTAGGTATTACACATGTTCTTAAACTGAGAAATCACAGTTTAAATTTTTAAATAACTTATCCTGGGCCACCCAGCTAATAATGAGTACCTGAATTCTGTCTTGAGTCTGGAGTTTTCTCAGCAATGACAAGAACCAAAATAGAAGCATTTTGCAAAGGAGGAAATGTGCTTGAAAATCCATCCTTTTAGCCAGAGCACAGAACAGACTGTGTTCCACCTTCCCTGAGAGGACTGTGGACGTTGGGGCCAGCGTTCATGCCTACCTCCTACGCTCAGATCCATGCCTACCTCATAGGCTAGTTAAAGCTGTTACTACTCCAGCATAAAAATTATTTGTTGAGGGTGATAAAATGTAGAGCTCATATTCAGAGATTTGACTCATAGTTTGGAGTAGGGCCCAGGAATCTACATTTTAACCAAGTACCCCAGGTGATTTTCATTCAGATGAGAAACCCTGCTCAGTCACACTGGACTGTGGTTTCTGTGGGAGTTTGAACAGAGTGAGTCCTATAGTTTCCTAAGGCCTATCTGGGAGGTGCACATGCTACTTTTTCAAAGAATGGGCTGCCCACTGGAAGATGGTATTTCTAAACCTGGTGTTTATCCTCCAGTCCCAGGGCGGGCTCAAGGCTCTTTAGATGGGCAACTGTCCTCTACAGGATGGCTTCGCACTCTTGCCTCAAGATTTCATGTGAATGAAAGGTATTTCATATGTATGAAAGGTATTTCACACAGTCCTAAGTATGCCCACCATGATGACCAACTTCCCTTTCCAGCTCACTCTGCGTCACTCACAGCCCCCTACTCAGCATTAGGCTGTTTTCTGTGCAGGTAAAATCACTGGACTGGGGTGGGCTTTGACTCTGGCCAAGGAGTAGATAGAGGTGGTCTGACAAACGAGTTCTATTCTGCCTGGTAAGGGCAATGGTAATTGGCTAAAGCACCAGATAGGATCCACCCAGAATGTGGGGTGGCAGACCCGAAACCATTAACCACTAGTAAGAGATCAGAACTGATAGAGAGCTGCACCCTCTATAAGGTTACCCCACTCCCTGTGGCAGTGCCTGAGTGGGCGCTTCCTTAGGTCTTCTGCAGAAACCCCCACTACCGCGCACCTCTAAGCTCCCAGAGGGCACTGATTCTCATTCTCGGATTTGATTCTCATTTTTGATTTGTTCTTTTTACCTTCAGCCCCATTTCACACATGAGGGAACTAAAGTTCAGTTAAGTGACTTGTCAGAGATCAAAGAGCAGTTAGTGTCTGGGTCAAAACTCTCCATAAGAATAAAATACCCAAGTGATAACCGCATTCTTTCACTTCCACAGCAAAAACCTTTTAAACCCTTTGCCCCACGGCCATAACAAGCTGTAGTCCAGATCTTCACATTTCCAACTTCCCAGCAGATCTTCCTACCCCAGGTATTAGCTCCAATCTACCTTTTACCCCACAACCAAAGTTACCTAATCCCAAATGCAGATCTGGCCATGTGACTTCCCTGATTAAGTCACTTGCATACAAAACAGTCCTCCATGATGTGACCTTCTAGTCTTGCTCTACCAGTCTCATCTCATATTCCACTCATACCAATTCTTCCAGACACTGTTCTTTTCCCTGTGTTTCTTCCATGATTCACTGTTACCTGTTCCACAGTCAGCTTTTTATGTAAGTATTCAGATAATTAGCCCATACACTGAAGAGAATGTATGGCAAATTTATGGTGTACAGAATAATAAAAGGCAGTCATGGTCCCACCACCCAGTTTAAGAGCACTACCAAAACCCCGTGTGAGTTTGACTCTGTGCCTCTGCACATGCTAGAACGCCCTTCCAGGCCTTAGTCTGCAGAGTGAACTCATCGTCTAGAACCTCAGATTCAGCTTCACCTCCTCCGGGAAGCCTCCCCTGACTCCCCTGAGGGAGACTCAGTGCTTCCATGATACCTCCACTGTGGCACTTACAAAGGTATTATATTTGCTATGTTTGCCTCCCCAATAGATTGAAGATTCCAAATATTATTTGATCGCTTCATCTCCAGCAACCAGCAACCAGCACAAAGGCTAGTTACACAGAAAGCGCTCAATAAATACGGAGTCCACACAACCTGGTGTGCTTGGGAGAGGCCTGGTTTGTGCCTCTGGTCCAAGAGTGATTATTATAGGTACTTCCTTTTACTCAGAAACCTGTCTGATTTAGATGATCAATTATATGACTGCCCTATCAATAAATGTTCTTGAATGAATGATGAGTGGAGATAGATCTTAACTGATAGAATTTAGGCAGGAAAAGCTGATATGTAAATATCCTCAAATAAAAATTCAATAGCTGGCCCTGGCTGGTGTGGCTCAGTGGATTAAGTGCCGGCCTGTGAACCAAAGGGTCTCTGGTTTGATTGCCAATCAGGGCACATGCCTGGGTTGTAGGCCAGGTCCCCAGTAGGGGGCACACTTCCAGGAGAGGGCACCTCCTCCAGAAGTTCCTGACTCTCTTAGAGACAGAGAAGGTGAGTTTGCACAGACCAGATGCTCAATAACTTTCATTGCATAAATAAGTTGAAAAAATATAGGATATTCCTATCTGAAGAAAACTTAGATGTAAAATGTGAATTTATAGTAAAGATCTACGTGACAGATTATTTCTGCCTGTTTACTGCTTGATGGGAACTAGATGGTAGAGGAATTTAAAAAACTGACCTTACTACTTGTTGATAATCAGAAATGCAGATTAAATACTCCTAAAATGAAAACACAGTCAATGGGGACATAAATTTAAAAAATTTAATAGGTGCTTTTTTTTAGAGGCACCTCTCTTTAGTACACATACGCATACCAGTTAGTTATACTTGCTCTTAGGGAAAGCTACACTCTCCTTGCCTTTGACATAAATAAAAGTTTTATTTAAGGCTTCTTTTGTTATTCAGGTAGAAAAGTTGTTTTTAATTACTGTTAAAAAGTGGGAAGTGAGGTAATCAATCTTTTTGACAATAATCTTCTGTTCTCCAATAGTGTCATACTCTTTGAAAGTCAAAGTAATTCCTTGTAAATAAGGCTTTTAATAAATTACAAATATGTAAGGTCTTATCCACCTTCTTCCTAACTACTTAATGCACTGTTGCACAGCAACAATTTTTTTCCCCTGCTTCTTTGTTGGAAGTCTGAGAGTCTGAAACCTGCATTGGCTTGGATGAGCTTGGGGATTTTTCTGGTGCCAGGGGTGCAAATATCCATTGTAGAAATCAGTAGCTGTTAGAGTTTTCTTGAGCATCACTGACCGAATACCAATCCAGCCATCCTAAAAAGCAAAAGACAAATAATGAATATGAAGTGGTAGTAAAACTACATACATTTTGGTTTATACAACTTTATCATGAAAAACCAACCAATCGAAAAACCTTTACTAAATGTCTAGCTGCAAAGAGAGCTGTGACATATACAATTCTTTGACTCCAAAAGTTTATTACCTGCCCTGACCAGCCTGGCTCAGGGGGCTGGGCATCGACCCACAAAATGAATGGTGTCTGGTTCAGTTCTCGGTCAGGGGACAGGCCTGGGTTGCTGGCCAGGCCCCCATCTGGGGGCATGAAAGAGGCAACCCATTGATGTTCCTCTTGCACACTGATGTTTCTCTCCCTCTCTTTCTCCCTCCCTTCTCCTCTCTCAAAAACAAACAAACAAACAAATAAATAAAATCTTTAAAAAAAAAGTTTATTACCAAGGAGTGATAGCAAATATACAGATCTGTGTAAACCTATTTAAACATAGAGGGAGCAGAATAAAAAGGTATTTTTACATGATGCTTTACAGTTTCAGAGTGGGTCCACGTATCTTATTATGACTGGGCATCAAAATATAACCATTCTAAAGGTAGACAGACCCAATACCAGCCACAGAGAAAACTGAATTTAGAAGAGAAAACTGAATTTAGAAGAGAAAACTAATGCCCAAAGAGGGTGAGCGGCTGGCCCAGGGTGATATAACTGGTGGGACTTAAGCTCACATCTTCAAACAACACCAGCTTCTTCTATGAGAGCAAACTGCAGAGCCAGACAAGGACGAGACATACGCACCCAATGTTCTTCCAGAAGAAGCACGAAGGAAGGTTGATGTAGGAGTTCTGTATCTACAGCCCATGTAGGTCAATTCGATCTACCTCACAGTTTAAACACCCCTCCGTGAGCGTGAAACTTCTCACAGAAACACCACAGGAAGGAAAGGGAAGGGATGGGGAACACTTCTTAGGAAAACACCCTTGTCTTATGAAACAATAGTGGTTCTAAAGTCATTAAATGGTTAAAAGATCTCCCGTCCAACCACAGTTGAACGGTAAAGGCACACGGGACACGTGCACTGTGGCTCAGCTCAGCACTCTGACACGACAGTCCCATTAACAAGACGATGTTAATTAAACAAGAGCTCTGTTAATTAAGTTGGGTTAGTTAGAATATAGACGTTTCTTTTAAGGAAGCACTAAAGTTACTGAATATCCTTTCACTGTTTATGCCTTGCAAAACTTCATCACTTTCAAAAAATTATACTAGGGATTCTACTATTTCTTCTTCTTTTTTAATCCTCACCCGAGGACATACGTACTGATTTTAGAGACAGGGGAAGGGAAAGAGAGAGAGGGAGAGAAACCTCAAGGTGAGAGAGAAACATTGATTGGTTGTCTCTCATAGGGGAAGGAACTTGCAGCCTAGGCAGGTACCCTGACAGGGAATCGAACCTGAGACCTTTCAGTTTATGAGAAGATGCTCCAACTAACTGAGCCACACAGCCAGGGCAAGATTCTGCGGTTTCTTAGGAAAAACTGTCCATTCACTCAATCTGATGGACAAGTAGTTCAGTGAAGTCCCAAATAAAAATGATAAATGATACAAACTATAAATTCGGTAAAACAAGTATGATAATTTAAAACTAAAGGAAATGTACCTTGCAACAGACCAGAAGTATCTGTGACTGTTTGTGGTATATTATGGATCCCGGAATAACAGCCTGTCCTGTTAATTTTGGATCTAAAGAATGAGGGGTGGGGACAAAAGGATGTGAGAGAGCAAGAGTAATTATACAACTTCATTGTGCTTCTTACGGGTCAAAAACATCCTGGGAGGCAGTACTAACACTAGAGAGGACACATCTGCTGATGACCTGACTCTGTAACTCAAAACTTATGATGGAGCCACGGTACCCTGTGTGTATCTCACACCCAAAGAGAAGCTTCCCATACAGATAAGAAGCTAATGAGTCCTTTACTCAGCTTCTCAGAGATCAACCTAAAAATGTTGAATCTTAAAGTTTTGACCATTTGGGGAAAATAACTAGCTACCTTAGGCTCTAAGCTGGCCCCTTCATCCATAAGCAAACAAATCCCAATTCCTAGATTTCTGGGGAACTCCAACTCCCTCTGAACCAGCGCCTGCTGTGGCTCACATTCCTTCAGTCCACCGAACTGGGGGGGCACCGATGGGCCACACAACAGGCCTGTGGTGTGAAGTGCTATACCCTGGCCTACGAGCCTCACTGAGCTGCCCAGACATTTTCATTCGGATATTTACCAGACTGAAATTAACCAAGTCGTTTTGCACTCCCTGAACACCTTAGTGCAGGAAACCACAGAGCTAAAAAATGGGATAGTAACATTGCTCTGCCTACTTCCCAGGTTCCGATGATGATTAAATGATAAAATACATTTGAACGAACACTAAATGAATGTAAAGTATTATCATTGTTGAACCGAAACAAACTAAAAGAATCCTTACTTCAAGTAAATGGGACTTATGGTAAAACAGACACATTTTCAAACAGACTATAGTGAAAAATTTTCCATGTCAGCTATTCAAAAGTTAGTACCAGTGAGGACTGAACTATTAACTTCTACCAAATCCAGAAGTTTAATGGTTTTATCCATCCAGAGTGTCTGCAACGGCATCTGCAAATACAATAAAAGAAGGTTTGATTAGAGAAATACCCTCAACCCCCAAACGCTTTTTAACTAAAACTGTTTGGTGTTAATCAGCCTGACTCGTCTCCCAATTACAGAGGAACCGGGAACTCAGGTTCTGAATATTACAGAACAGAATATAAACATGATCCTCTACAGCAGTCTCCAGGATTTTTAATATTTTAACGTTAAACACTGTTTTAAATCAATGTTTATATCTTTATTAATATTACTAATTAAAAACATATGCACATTATAACAATGTAAACATTACAGCAATTATGTTAAGACATTTAGAAAGTGAAAGTATTCTGTGCTCCCATCCCCAGAGGTACCCACTGCTAACAGTTTAACAGGTGTAAGTAAAACAAGGTTTTTTTTAAAACAAATATTATTATTAAAAATCCAGAACTTATAGTTTTATAATTTTGTTTACTTAACCATAAAACAGTGGACAACTTTTCATTAGTGCACACTTATCTATTTCATTCTTTTTACCTGCTGTGTAGTATTTCATTTTCAAAAAAAAAGATTTTATTTATTTATTTATAGAGAGAGAGGGAAAGGGAAGGAGAACAGAGGGAGAGAAACATCAATCTGCAAGAGACACATCGATTGGCTGCCTCTCACATGCCCCCAGTTGGGGACCTGGCCAGCAACCCAGGCAGGTGCCCCGACTGGGAATCGAACCAGCAACCCTGTGGTTCGCAGGCCCACACTCAATCCACTCAGCCACACCAGCCAGGGCCGAACATTAAATTTAAAACATTAGATTTAAAGTAAAGTTCCTAGGTGTCCATAACCCTATATCTGGCACATTTCGATACAATACCCTCTCCGACAACCTGCCGACTCATTTTGCTTTTCTCATATATTGCTCCCAATGGCCGGTTTTTCACGTGTGTAACTTTTCCCTTCCAAAGAACTCAGGGTACTTCGGAAACATGCTTACTGACTAAAAAGAGATGTATGTATGCTGAGAGCTATAAATATGTTGGGAATGTAATCAAATACACAGTTCTTATTCTTGAGACGGTAAAGCTTATCTTCCTCTATCATCAGAGCCTTGCAGAAAGGAAAGGGATGGTGAAAACAGTCATTTCAGTGTTCACCATCAAAATCATATGTTTGCAAGGAGTTAAATTCAGTTTATCTCCTTTGACCTTGACAGTTGTGGAGAGTTGTTGACCCCATTCTGGAGGTGAGAAAGCAGAAGTTCGGAGAAGATAAGGGTTTTGCTCTTGGTTAGTAACTGGAAGCTCTGGGAATCAAATCTCACTTCTGGCTCCAAGAAAAGTACTTCTGTTATAGCACAAGCTTTTCTCAGTGGAAAAAAAAAAGGTGAATTGCAGAAATAAGGATCATTATGTAATAATATATCTCTGTGCTTAACTTTTTAAAAAGCGTCAAATTGTTTTCCACAGCAGCTGCACCATTTTACATTCCCACCAACAGTGTATAAGGGTTCCAAATTTCTCCACATCTGTGTCAGTCTCTTAGCTCCCACATTTAGGTCTCGAATCCATTTTGAGTTCATTTTTTATAAACGGTGTGAGGTAGGATTCATCCAAATTCATTCTTTTGATTGTGGATATCCAGTTGTCCAAACTCCATGTGGTGAAGACTATTCTTTTTCATCAAATTGTCTCGGCGCCTTTATAAAAAGTTAATCGACCATAAATGTGTGGGTTTATTCCTGTTCTCTCAATTCCCCCCACTGAGCTACCTATCTGCCTTTACATCAGTACAACACTTCTTGATTACTGTGGCTTTGTAGCACATTTTGAAATCAGGCAGTGTGAATCCTCCAAGTTTGTTCTTCTTTTTCAAGAATTTATTGCTTTTTTGGGCCTCTTGGGATTCCATATGACTTTTAGACTCAGCTTGTCAATTTCTGCAAAGAAGTTAACTAGGCTTTTTATAAGAATTGTGTTGAATCTGTAAATCAGTTTGGAAACTGGTGCCATCTTAACAACAGTAAGTCTTCCAATCCATGAACACAGAGGTCTATTTACTTAGGTCTTCTCGACTGTTTATTACCTCTAACAGTTTTTTGGGGGATTCTTTATGATTTTCTCTATATAAGACCATGTCATCTGCAAATAGAAATAGTTTTACTTCTTTCTTTCCAATCTGGTTACCATCCCTCCCCCGCACCCCCCCACCCCCCGGCCTAACTGCTCCGGCTATTACCTCCAGGACAGTGTTGAACAGAAGTGGTGACAGCAGATACTCTCCTTTTGCTCCTGGTCTCAGGGGGAAAGCTTTCAGTCTTTCACCATTAAATACGGTAACCATGGGTTTTTGGTAGATGTTCGTTATCAGGTTGGGGAAATTCCCGTCTATGCTTAGTTTATTGAAAATTTTGTCATGAAAGGACATTGGATTTTGTCAAATACTTTTCCTGCATCCGTTGAGACAATTCTGTGGCTCTTCTTCTTTATTCTATTAATATGGTTTTTGTATGTTGAACCAACCTTTATTCCTTGGATAAATCTCACTCAGTAATAGTGTATAATTTTTTTCTATATGTTGTTTGATTCAGTTTGCTAATATGTTGAGGGGTTTTATTGACTTTTAGTTTTCTTTTCCTGTAATGTCTTTATCTGCTTTTGCCTACCTTGGGTTTTGTACTAGTTGCTCCTCTGCTTGGAATGCTCTTTTCCTGATCTTGGTATGGCTGGCTTCTTATTGTCTTTCAATTCTCAGCTTAAATGTTAGTTCAGAGAGGCCTTTGCCATCTAATCTAAAGTAACCTCCAGCCCTGGCTGGTGTGGCTCAGTGGATTGAGTGCCAGCCTGCGAACGGGATGGTTGCCAGTTCGATTCCTCATCAGGGCACATGCCTAGGTTGCATGCTGGGTCCCTGGTTGGGGGTGTGCGAGAGGCAACTGATTGACATTTGTCTCCCTTTCTTTCTCCCTCCCTTGCCCTCTCTCTAAAAATAAATAAAACCTAAAATAAAATAAAATAAACTCTAGTTAGTCTATCACATTATCCATTTTAAATTTTCATCAAAGAACTTACCACAGTGTATTTTTGTATGATAAAAAATATCAGCACACTATAAAAATATGCTGATATTTTTTATTTATTTGCTTATTTGTTGTCTTTCTTCCCATATCATCTTTATCTCTAGTACCTAGAGTAATACCTGACATAATATAGGCCCTTAATATTTTGTTTAATGAATGAATAAATAATAGAAGATACTTACCAAGTACCCACCCTGTGCCATACACTGTACTAGATGCTTTATATATATCGTATCAGCCCTAATTTCCTGATGAACAAACTAATGATCGGAGGTTACTTAATGCCACTCACCTAAAGGAGTTAAAATGCTAAATTTTGTGTTTTTACATTTTACCACAACAAAACATTATTTAAAAAAAAATGAATTTCAAGAGTTTTAGGTTTAGTTTATGAGACTCATTACCAAAAATATTTTGAAGGTGAATTACATACTTACACACACACTCACAATTACTTAAAACTGCAATCTGACTTTCAACTTACTATATTTCCAATGGCACGATAAAGCCTGAGTATTTCCTCGGAAGTCTGTCCCTCCCATCTTATACAGCTGGTACCAGCAGAAATCTTAGGGGCTACAAGACAAAGCCAATGCCAAGAATGAATATCAGGTTCAATGTCCATGAATTGATAACTATTGATGCTGAATGACTGACACGAGATAATTCATTATATTATTTTCTAAATTTTGAATATGTTTGAAATGTTCCATAATATAAAGTAAAAATAAATCAATCATACAGGTACTAGAAGAAAACATGGGTGAATTTCTTTATAACCTGGGTATAGAAATAAACCCTCTAACTATGATTCAAAATCCAAAAACAGGTGAAGAAAAGGATGATAGTTGTGCTACATAATAATAAACCTTTGCAAGACAAAAAGCAATGCTGTAAGTCAAATCAAAAAAAACCAAATGACAAACCAAAAGTATTTGTAATTTATATCACAGTACTTTATATCTATTTATATAGATATACAAGACATATAGCTATAAAACAAATATAATATTTATATATAATTATCATATTTTGGGATACTTTATATCTATTATAAAAAAGATACTTTATATCTGTAAAATAATAGATTTATTTATATCAATAATGTAAAGTACCCCTAAAAACTAAGAAGAAAAAGACCAAAAACCACATAGAAAATTTGGCAAAAGATATAATAAACCTTCCCAGAAAAAAGAAATACAAATAAATCCTTAAACATATGAAAAGATCCTTAACCTCACTCAAGGAGTAATATAATTCAAAGCTACTCCAAGATACAAATTCTTATCGATTAGAGTAGAAAATAACATACACGTAAAGTTATTCAAAGCGGCAGTATTTGAAATGGCAAAGGACTGGAAACAACCCGGATGTCCACCAACAGGAGGTCACAAGTGAGACCTACACAACTATAAAAAGGAATGAGGGAAATCTCTTCTTAGTGATAGGAAATGACCTCTAGAATATGCTGTTAGGTAAAAAACCAAAGGTGCAGAAGAGTGTATAGTTCATGCCTCCTTTTGGGGGGGTGAGGAGGAAAAATCCATTTCAAAACATGTATTCTTGCTTATTTTGACAAAAGGAAACAACTGGGAGCCTAAATAAGAAACTAACAAAAACAGTTACCTTACAGAAGGAGGTACACAGGATTGGGGGAGCTAGGGATTGAAGTAAGACTTCTCTGAGTATACTTGTTCAAATAGTTTTACCTGTTGAATCATGTAAATGTTGGTATATTAAAAAATAGGATTTTAATCATAAAGAAGAAAAAGCAACCCTGAAAATTAAAAACAAAATGGAACAAATAAACCTACCTATATATCAAACTAGAAAACAAAATCATATGGAAAAAATAATTACCTCCAGTAACTTTTGAACACAGCACTGTCTATATGCCCTTAGTAACATATATTCTAAGGACAGAAAACAACAGCAACAAAAACTGTAGATAAATCTTGAATCCTATTTAGTAGGTTTACTATTTGTAGTAATACAGGTGTTATAATTTTGAAACTATTTTATGCATGGAAAATAAACAAACAGGTTAGTAGTATTAACTTAAAAAAAGATGTTCAGTGTAAGAAAAAAATATGTGAAAATCCCTGTAATTTAAAATTTGAATTAGATAAAATTTGAATCAAAAAACAATATGAACTCAAACATTTTTAAAGCTATAGTGCCTCCCTTGTCCCCGACACCTCTTCTTGGAGCACACTATTGTACCAGGTGGTTTCTAAATGCCGTCCCGCACTAAACTGAACAACATGTGACAGAGAATTTACAAGGTGATTCTGGGACATCTTGTGACAGAAAGCCAGGAAGCACTCAAAAATTCATTCCGGGGGTGGGGTGGGGTGGGGAGGCGTCAAAAGAATGTGGGAGCCGATGTTAAGAGGCTCCCACTGGCCAATTTGTAACAACCTGAGCAGCACAAAGAATTATGAATGTAGTTAATTTTAAAACCCAATAAATGAAGATCCATGAGCCAAATATAACTTTTAAAAACCCCATTTGCCACCATAACTGAAGGTAATTATGGCACCATCTCCTGACTCTACAAATTGACAATGAGAGAAAAAAATTGAGCATTTATCCTGCTATTTTAGGATGAACTAAAATTCACCCCCAATTAATAAGGAAAAGCTCTTCTTTACAGAACAATGCCAACTACCGAATGTAAAAGGAGTTGCCCCCAGCTGGTGTGGCTCAGTGGACTGAGTGCCGGCCTGCGAACCAAAGGGTCATTGGTTTAATTCCCAGTCAGGGCACATGCCTGGGTTATGGGCCAGACCCCCAATGGGGCACGTGAGAGGCAACCACACGTTATGTTTTTCTCCCTCTCTTTCTCCCTCCTTCCCCATCTCTCTAAAAATAAATAAATGCAATGTTTAAAACACATAAATGTAAAAGGAGTTGGAAACCCCCTTTTGCAGTCCCTAGGGAAATAATCGATTCAGGGAAGGAGCATCAATCCATGCTAAAATTGTTATGTGAAAAATTGTTAGGAAACAGGATTTTTGCATGGTGCCAAAGTATCACCCCACAGCTTACCTGCTAATTGCAAGTGGAGAAACACATTTTTACACTGAAAAAAATCTGGTGGTCACCACCTCAACCAAGTGATCAAACTTAGCTTCACTAGCCTTGATGCAACCTGGTATTATGGCTTATTGATGTGACCATCCTAAGACTTAGAAGGGACAGAGGCAAGGCTATTCTGAGTATATCCTTTTAAATAGTTTTAACTTTCAAATCATGTAAATGTTTTGCACACTAAAGAAATAAAATTACGCCATAAATTTTAAAAAGCAATCCTTGAAATTAAAAATGAACTGAAACAAATATCACTGAAACACAGTATCATCTATGAAATACTCTTTCCAAAAACTTTACACCTGAATCTAATCAACATAAAGAGCAGGGAAAAAATCTTCAGTCTTTCATGAGGCTGCATGTTAAGAGGGAGAGGGAGAGCCTACCAACCATTCTTTAGAAAAGAACATACAAGTGGGCATTCAACCTTTAGTGAAAATGAAGGGACAGGTGCAAATGAAGAAGTCGGACTGTTTGGATGCCACTGAGACAGACAAACCTCTGGGAGAGGCAAGAGTCTCGGCAGCCTTCACTCACCGTGGGTCACCCCCTCAGTTGGCTGCTGCCTTCCATTGCTCAAACTTTCAGGCAAATTTTTCAAAACTGAAATAAGCTAAAAAAGGAGAGCAATATGTTTAAGATGAAAAGAACAAAAGCAGAAGTACATCACAAGTCAGGATCACGAAGTTATCTACAGCTTCGAAGGAGCTATGTGGCAGGGAAGGCAGTAAATTGGGTTCAGCTGCAAGCACACGTGCCCACTCCGAGGGGCGGCGGTAGAGACGGTGCTCTCTACAGAGTGCAGGTCACTGGTTTGTGTCCAGAGCGTGCTGAGCTCTGCCTGCCCGTGCAAGCTCTCAGCGTCAGGACAGGTTATGCTCAGTCATGCACGCGCCCTCGCCCCGCAGTGGGGAAGGCAGGGGAGCCTCACAGCGGTAGAGTGTGTTCTGGAATCATACAGTCCTGGATTCAAACCCCTCTTCCACTACCTACCAGCTGTGTCATTGTGGAAAAGTTATTTTACCTGTCTGTGACCTTCAACATCGTCATCTGTAAAATGGTCAACAACAAGAGCTACCTCCAAGGTTTGTTGGGAAAGTAAAAAACAAAAATCTATACAGTATCTAGAACAGTCCCGGCACACAGGCCAGCGCTCAGTAAGTGACCACTATAATAACAGCATTTCCGAGGTGAGTGCCTACAATAGGAAGCACCATCTATACAAATAGTGGGGGGAAAGTTTTCTTCTACAAAAAATTAACTAGTTCATATGAAAATGATTCATTTGGTCATTGAGCATGTACTCAGACGCTACTGTATACAGTTTCAATGAGCTGTGCAAAGCCAGAGAGTGCACTCACAGTTGGGGTCAGCAGAACTCCAGTGCACACGGACGCAAATGACCGGGACACAGGCACAGAAGGGCCTGGAGGAAAGCTACGCATCGCTTAGGAAATGCAGTTGGTTCAGTCTGACAGGGATGAAAAGAATGTCTATGCGACTGAGGAGAGTAAAATTGGGAAGAATAGTCTAAAGCAGCGATTTTCAACTGGTGTGCTGGAGTTTTTAAAACATGCAATAACCGAATATTTAGTCAGGGGCACTGACCTCTTTTCCCTTAGATTGTCAAAAAACAAAGACAATGGCGGACACAACAATAGCCGTCTGGTGTGAATGAATCAAAATCATGTCTATTTTTTGTCAGATTGGTAAAAAAGTCTAATTTGGGGGGTGGCGCAGAATTTTTGTAATGAGTTTGGGTGTGCTGTGAGATGGGAAAGGTTGAAAATCGCTGGGCTGAAGCCTCACTGTAAAACGGTGGCCCATATAAGGCCGTGTTTCATTTGAAAACCTTTAAGTACCCGCTCTGTGTAACTTCTCAAAGACTTACATGAGATCACAAATGCCACGCTAGTTTTTAGGAAGTCAGGGAAAGAAATCACTCTTTCAAAAAAACAACTTAAAATTACATATCATAAAATCAGTCTTTCCATCATAACCACTTGGGAGGTGTACTAAGTGACGAAAGGCAGTGGGCAATCAGGGAGCTGTACCAGGTCGGCACCCAGTCTTGACAGCACTGCTTCCAATTCCTTTGCGGTGCTCTTGGGGGGCACAGGGACGGTTTCCTGTTTGAGTATTGGGCCCACATCAAATCTGCCAAACAAAATAAAAAACAGCAACAACACGATTACTGACAGTTTCTTACAATCAAAATGTTTGTCTATGTGAGTGTTTACATATCACAAGGATAGTTTAACCTTGGCCACAAATCGGACTGTTTGCCATTCATTAGCAAGGGGTAAATGTCAATTTCAAAGACAGGTGAGTAAAGTCTGGCCTGTATTTAGATTTTAAATTTATTTTTTCCTAAAGGAACAAAAATAAGGTTGCATATCAGGGATTTCATTGCAATTATAGATTATTCTACCATTAGTAATAAATAGTATGAAAAAAATCTCTATGAAAGCATAGAGCAAGGAATTTCTTTTCCAAGGAAGTACAATGAGGAAATTCTTAATATTTTTCCTTTTTAAAAAATTTTTAATTTATTTATTCCTAGAGGGGAAGGGAGGGAGAACGGGAGGGAGAGAAACATTGATGTGCAAGAGAAACATTGATCTGTTGCCTCTCACATGCCCCAACCCGGGGACCTGGCCCCGAACACAGGCAGTGCCTTGACTGGGAATCAAATCGGTGACCTTTTGGTTTGTGGGACAACGCCCAACCCACTGAGCCACACCAGTCAGGGCTTCAATGAGTTCTTCCTATTGTATATTTCTTTTCTCAAAGGACAGGAGTTTTGCATGGGTTATACCCAGTGTTGATTGTTAGTAGGTGCAAGTATTTGTATTCCCACAAGTCCTATATTTTACACCAAGCTCCGTAAATATTGGCCACTAGTCTTTACTAGAAATATGCTTTGTTCTGAGTATTTAGATCTAACTTCGTGATTCTGTTAGTTCTATTTTGAACCTATGAACTTTGATAAAATGTTTATTATGAAAAATTATAAACATTCAGAAAAACAGTGAACAGTCTAAGGAGTCACTATATATTCATTACCCAAACTTTAGAATTATCAAAGTTTTGCCATTCTTGTTTCATCTAGCCCACCCCCTTTTTTCTGAAGTAAGTTAAAGCAAACTCCAGATATTCAGTTGTTTTTGTGAACTCACGAACTATTCTTTTGATGGGAACATTAGGTGACAGTTGGCAAAGGCTTAATACATTTCTGAAGCAATTTTAAATAACTGCTCCTTAGATTATAGGTGTAACAAAAAATTAAATACTTAAGACAATTATTGGTATATACTATATATTTTTAAAAGATTTTATATATTTATTTTTTAGATAGAGGGGAAAGGAGGGAGAAGAGAGGAAGAGAAACATCAGTATGTGGTTGCTGGTTGCCTCTCGTGTGCCCCCTACTGGGGACCTGGCCTGCAACCCAGGCATGTGCCTTGACTGGGAATCAAACCGGTGACCCTTTGGTTCGCAAGCCAGCACTCAATTCACTGAGCCACACCAGCCAGGGTGGTATACAATATATTATGTCAGGTTTCAAAAATTTTTAGACCATAGTTTGACTACTGAAGCCAAGGCCAGCAGAACGAGATTCATAACAACTAACACACAGAAATCCATCTCTCATTTACATAATATATTTGATAAAAATCCAGTTGTTAATAATACAATTTACTTCAATTAATAAGTTAAAAATTTCACAAGGGCTTTAAAGAGATACTGCATAAATACCAAAACACACATGTCTTATGTTAGAAACCAGGAACAAATGGAAAGAGGACAAAAGCAAAGGAAGAATTCTGGAGTTTAAGAAATTACACTCCTCCACACAGTCTAATGTCAACATTCAAAATCAGCAAAAGAATCTCAAGAAGCGAAAATAAGCTCTACCTTTTAGGTCTGATTTGCATAATCGTTACTCCAGTAACTGTGTCCCCATGAAGCACGGTGTGGATTATAGGGGCTGGACCACGCCACCTCGGGAGGCAACTGGGGTGGACATTCAATACGCCACTGAGTCAGAAAAGGCAGAAATTAGTGTGCAAGTGGGCTGTCCCACTTAGTGCTGCTACCTAAACTAACATACTACTCTTCATCATTAAACTTTCCCAGAAAATCGGAAAAACTAACGGTTAAATCTAGTCTTGCACTATCAGAAAAGCTAGGTTCCCTCTCTTACCATGAGACCAATGACACTGAACTAGAAACAGAGCAAGAACAACTATTCATTATTCCAAAGATGTTGCCCAGTGGCTCTGAATAAAAACAAAAACGAGTTTTCTGATTAAAAACAAAAACGTGTTTTTTTACTGTACGAACACCACCCAAACCCTATTATGCGGGCATCGCATGGAGGGTATGGGTTGTATTTATAGTTTAGTGACAGCATCATCCTCACTTCTCTTAGTTTGCATACAGAATGCCTAAACAAGCTTCTTGAATCCCCATCACCTTCGCTGTTTATCCCAACACACCCATCACCCATTAATGGGCAACTTAAATAATTTACTGATCTGTCATTAGTTTAATGAGGCTTCATCAGCATGAGCATGCACTTGAGAGTGTACGTATGTGAGAGAGTCTTATACTCTAAGTTCCACTGTTCAGCTCAGTATTACTCATTCGAGTATTAGCTGAGCACAACCCACGTGCTGGCAATGGTCTAAGATCCTGGGGATACAAACAACAGTGAACCAAATAAAAAAAATTTCTGCCCTCAGGGAGCTTATGTGCAAAGAGTGGGAGATGAGCATTAAAAAATAAAATATGTAAAAAGTTGGTCAAGCTGGTGCTAAGGACTATGGACAAGAATAAAGCAGAGAAAGGGCTAGGACTATAGGGCGGGAGATTACAATTCTAATAGTGGCCAGAGAAGGTTTTATCAGTAAGAAGACAGTGGGCAAAAACATAAGGATATACATGAATAGCCAAGCAGATATATGGGAGAAAAGCTTTCCAGGCAGAGGGACCCCTAAGTACAAAGGTTCTGCGGAAGGTAAATGATGGCAAGATCGCGGCACAGCTAGTGTGCTGGAGTGGTGCGAACCTGTGTAGTAGTACTAGAAGATGAGGCCAGAGCCAGCAGGAGACCAAACCAAGTAGACAGGTCCTCACAGGCCAATATATGGACTTCGACTTTTATTTTGAGTGAGATGGAAAATGACCGGAGAATTTTGAGCAGTGATTGATCTGACTTATGCTTTAAAAGGGTCACCTGGGCTGCCGCATTGGTAAAGACTGAGAGGACCAAGGAGGAAAGTAGAGACCAGTCAGGAAGCTGCTGCAGTGAGACAGGGGAGAGTGGCAGCGGTGGAAGTGATGGGAAACATTCAGATCCTAGACAGAGCTAGTAGGATTTCCTAATGGGCGGTATGCATGGTACGAGATGACAAGTCAACGACTCCAGGGTCTGGGGACAAAGCAACCAGAAGGCTGGAGGTGCCATCTGTGGAGATGAAGATTTTGGGGAGGAGCAGATTTGGGGCAAAAGTTCAGGAATGTAGTTCTGGACCTCTTAAATGTTGGATGTCTACTAGACATCCCAACAGGGCTGTGGAGGAGACAGTGGGTATCAGGGGCCGGGAGTTCAGGGAGAGATCTGAACTGGAGGTACAAATTGGGGAGTTCTCAGCATATACATGGAATTTAAATGAGGGTGGGTGAAAGCACATAGATAGTGATAAAGAACATGATACATTTGAATAATTCATGCCACTAATACATTTTTTTACTTTAAGAGAAAATACTAAAGAGAGCAGAATTAGAGTTGCAGTTACTGCATTTTACAGATACCAGGTCCACATATAAAGACCAAGGTCCCTGTACTATATTTCCTTATAAATAAGACTTACTAGGGAAATTTAAGAATAAGAGCCTCACTCAAAAGTCGGCCAAATGAAGCGACCACTCCAACATCATATTCTCCAGATCCCACATCTGGCCACTCATACACTGGCAGCTGAGACTGGACCGCATATTGCTTCACAGGCAGTCCTCTTCGTGACGGGGAAGGCATGGTGACCACCTCCAATTTTTCAATTAACTCTTCTTCTTTGTTTTCCCTTAAGTTGTAAAGATTGGAAGAAAATGGGACAGTGTTAAGATGACAGCTCAAAGCTAAACTACCTCACACACTTCTACAGTATTTCTATGATTAAATTCATGGAGCCACTGAGTTTGTATTTTTCATTTTAATTATTTTAAAGAGCTGCATGTGGCTAGTGGTTACTGTTTAGACAGCATGGCTCTAGAAATTCCTTATGCAGACAGAAACATGTACAGTATAGATATTTTATACGACTGGGGTATTATGTATACTACTCTGTATTTTGTTTTTGTTTTTCTCCCCCCTTAACACTATCTATGCTATTATGGGAGTCTTTTGAAAAATAGGTTAATTATACATTTGCTTATATATGCAATGAACATTCCTAGAACAAGCAACTAAAAACAGTGGCTGTCCCTGAAGAGAGCAGCTGGAAGCTGGGAGACAGAGGTGGGAGGAACTGACCCTTCACTGCAGATCCTTGGAATCTTTTGAATTTTGTACCATAACCATGTGTTACTCAAACAATAAACACTAGGGGAAAAAATATGTTCCATGGGCATCATTCCAGGCAACACTACCTCATTTTTTTTACTTGCTGTATAGTATTCCATCTCCCAGGAGGCTGTTCATTCATTTATTTAGCAGGTATTGCATCTCATGTTGAGGAGTTAGGAGAAAAGGAATATATAGGAATGCCCTAAAAGTCCTCCAAGTGGAGCATCAGTGGAAGGGTGAGGAGGATACATGCAGTGTGAGCTGTGGGAGGCAATATGGGCAAAGCAGCCTGCGGAGAGGGCATTATGGAGGGTGTGCACAGGCAGCACATAGGAAGGCTGTGTTTCACGGTGTGTGTACAGACAGACGGCAGTGTGTGGAGAGAGGAATATGATACAAGGGGATTGAGAAGGAAGTCAATATGAAGGGCTGCTGTGAAGTACAGTATTTGTAGGGGAGACTTGATGGAGTGAGAAGACGGAAATGAGTGGGGTGGAGGGCGGGATGCAGCAGGAAAAAGAGAAGTGGGGAAATATGAAATGGAGGTTGGGGGAAGGGAGGCAGAGCAGTATATATGGGTATAACCACCACATATCATGGGCTTTCAGGACCGGCTGGATCGCAAGTCATTTTTTTCCAGTAAACAAGATTTGTTAAATCTTAGAAATACTAAATGTATACCTAAGAGTTCTAATTTATAAATTTATTCATTTGAAAACAGTTCGTTTTTTGGACTACGTCCTCATTTCAGCCCCAGAAAACTAGGTCTTGCTGTACACAGGAAGCAGATGGCGAGTGACGGAATAAGACATGGGTGTGCAAGGGGATGTCTGCGCCTGTTAAGAAGCCCAAGGGATTCGCGGGTACAAATTGGATGAATCCGAGGAAGTAGAAAGGGGAGGACTTTGATATCAGACCCCATTTTCGTCCCAATCAGCTCAGCTGATGACCTTGGGCAATCGCTTAACCTCTCTGAGCTCCGCTTTCCTTACATGCAAACAGACAGGGAGGCGGTAGGACTGGACGCAAGCGAGGCCCGCAAAGCAGCTGGCACCGGCACGGCACTGCGGGGCGCCGGGCAGCGCTCGGAGAACGAACGCACGGGGCCTGGAGTGTGGGGTGCGGACAGGACAGTCCTGGGCGGCTGCAGCGAACCTTCCGGGCCCCCGGATTCGCCGGGATCTGGGCCCACCCGACTCCGGCGCCGCTGCTTTCCCCCCGGGGCGTCCAAACAGTCGTGACCCGCCGCAAAGGCTGGACATCGGCGCCCTCTGCAGCCGGCCCCCTGAACCTCGGCCCCGGTACCTGGCGGCGTGCAGCGCCCGTAGCGCCTCGCGGGCGAATTGGTCTGTGCCGAAGAAGAGCACCCGCCAGGGCGGCTTCTCGCGTACTCGGGCGCCCCAGCCGTTCTCCACGACAGGGGACCCGCAGAGCCTGGCCAGCGCTCGCCACTGGGGGATCGGCCTTCGGCCAGCGCCGCTGCCGCCGCCTGGCAAGGGTCCCCAGCAGCGCCTCACGAACACCCTCATTGCTTCCGCGGGGCGGCTCACCCTGCGCAGGCGCGTTGGCTTGACAGGGAGCGAAGCGTGCTCGAGGGCGGAACCAGGGAGCTGTGGGGAGGAAACCACATGGGCGGGGTCTGTCAGCGATTGGGGGCGGGGTCTATCTGATTGGAGGCGTGGCCACTCATGTTGGAAATGGTGAAGAAATTTGCAGGTTTTAAGAGTCCACGTGATTTTTGTTGCATTTATTTGCACGATTTATGTAATCTGCCGAAAGAACTCTTTTGGGAACAAATCATGTGTTTCATACAATGAAATCTCATTTGTTTCCGTAAGACTGTGTCATTTTCTCAGACATGATAACTAATATTTACTGCACATTTACTCTATGCCGTGCTTTTATTAAGCATTTTGATTAGTTCCTTAATCCTTTTATCAACCATACCAGATAGATATTATTACAACCATTTTACTGAAGAGAATGTGAGGCTCAGTAAAGTTAAGTAATTACCTAAGGTCTTCAGAGCTAGCCCATGTAGCTCCAAAGCATGATCTTAAACATTCACAGCAATCCTATGTACTATGAAAGTCGGTGTCCCTATTTTGCACATGTGGAAAATGTGGCTCAATTACTTGCTTTCATAGTCACTCTGGCGAATCAAAGGCACCGAAGGATACCATACAGGAGATTCTTAGGGAAAATAGGTTGGGGGTGGGAGGTGTTCTTAGACCTCTAAGGACCTCTACTGATTAGATTCTGTGTTCCTGAGGCCCATGCAGTGGCCTCCTTGAATGTGATCACACATCCTGGCTGTAGAGAGAAGACCAGATTCCTTTCTACTAGTCACTCTCACCAACTTTCCCCATCACACAGGCTTAGACCGGTGACCCTGGACCAGCCCTGTTTCCTAAATTATGAGCTTTGCACACCCCTGCTTCCATGCTTTTGCTCATGCTGTTCTTCCTAGATGCCCTCCCCACCTCCCTTGCTCTCTAAATGCTATCCATTCTTCAATACCAAGTTCAGACATCCTCCCCTGAACTCTTGCCTGTATGGATTTTATGTCTTTCCGCATGCATTCCCTTGATGTTCTGTGGGGACTTTTGTTTGTCACACAGTTTGGAGTTACTAAGGGAAATTGTCTAATGTATACACAGATACTGACAAATTCACTTATAACTTGAATAGAAAGAGAGGGGCAAAGAGGAAGGGAGAGATTGTATTTTCAGTGATTCTTCTCATCTGATCATATATGAGAAGGAGAGTGAGATGGGGCCCCAAACCTTTTACTCTTTCAATTGAGTTCTCTTTCGGTACCCTCTCTTAGGCTAAGTGGAATATGTTTCTAGTATCTTAAAAAATGGTCTTTCTCCATTCAGCCTGAGCTATAAATACAATCGAAATAGTCATTTGGGTTTTCACCTTAGAACTTGGCTGCTGTCTAAACTGTGGTTCTTTATATGTGTTAATGTCATTTCTCTCCTTGAGTTAGAGAGCCTGTATTGTTGCATTCAATTTTCAGCAGCTGTCCCCTAGAGCTGCATTGAACTGTTCACAGCGCCCTCTGCCGACCACATGGTGACTCTCCGGTGTAAGGGGCGGAAGTCGTCCACACACAGCTGCTGCCGGCCATCAACATCTAATTTTGATTTGCAGCAGACTTCTATTTTATTGAAAATAACATTATTGTAACGATTGAAGTTTCCCCAGGATGATAAAATGGAAATTATTCTGAAACTCTTGATAGTAAGCTAGAGGATGCATGGGGTTGGGGAGGAGCGTCCACTTCCAAGCCCAGACAAATCCACTGCTTGAATTACTATAAAGTACACAGAGAACATGAGAATGCCTAAAGGCAAGGAGTTTTAGGTAATAAATTTAGACGTCCAGAAAGCACACCCAAGATAATGCCAATTTGGCTGCTGCTCCAGTTTCCAGAAATGTCTCTCCCGTGATGAATGGAGAATGTGTGCACATAATCAATGATATTACTCCAGGTTCTGAGTCTGAGTGACAAGACAAGAGCAGTGTCATTGACAGAGAATGACTTGCTTGGTGGTAACCATGACAATCTTTCAGCTTTGTATGCTTTAAAATGGAAGTGGTGAGACAGGCAAGTAGAGACTTTTGGTAGAAATCTAGAACGTGGGATTGGCTTCCAGGTAAGGGCCGGTGGTGTGTGTCAAAAAGCTGATCCGGGAGTGGGAGGAAGCAGGAAACATCTCCTCTCCGTGTTCCTCATCGTCCGATCCTGACCGTAACTATTTGTGTGTATGATTTCTGAGGAGTGGGGAGACTTGCCATAAAGTGTGTGTGTGTGTGTGTGTGTGTGCGTGTGTGTGTGTGAGAGAGAGAGAGAGATCAGCCCTTTGGCTTTAAGAGTCAAAAAGGAGGAGCAGCCAGAGCCTTGGGAAAGATGGAGCAGGGGCACGAGGAGGAAAGTGGTCAGAGCTCTGGTTGGTAAGGTGGGAGATGCCTGAATCCACAAGAACTGAATGTGGCCTGGGAGACAATGCCACATTTGACCAGGGGAAGGTCTGCCATACACATGCATTGGACCAATGTCAGGAGCAGAAACTGAACCTAGGGGCACAGCCCAGCGGAGCCTTTAGGGATGCAGCCTTTAGTGAGAAGTTCCTTGTACTGTACTACTGCCATCTCCTGCCTGTGGTGGGAGCAGAAGTCCGCGAGGGGGCGCTGCTCACCAACATTTTTAGTCATTGACGGGTTTGGGGCGGGATAATACAAAGCGACAGGGCTTCTGATTCGGATTAGGCCATCTGTGTTGTTACTGTCCTTTGCGGTCTCAGTAGGAGATGCCACTTCCAAATCTGTCCAGCCTTTCTGTAAAGCAGGCCTGGGGCTGCAAGGCCACCTGCTGGGGACAGACAGGGACATGCTGGCCATGCCCCATGCCCCACAGATGATGAAGAAATACTAATGAGGCTGTTCTATGCAACAGACTCTTCCCCACCAGGAGACTGGGAGCGCTAAAGAGGCAGCGTGGGCCAGCAGAACTGGGTGTCTGTCCTTGAGGAGAGAGACTGGAGAGGTCACAGGACATCTGGAGGAAGCAAGAAGTGAGACCACAAGACTGAGAAGCAGCTTAGGGATTAGGAGCTATCCCTTTGCTGTTGACAGTCAACCCAATAAACCGAGGGAGATTTAAATGTTGCCTAGAACTAAAGGAAAGATAAATATTGCCCACAATGAATCCAGAAGCATATTTCTTTCTCATGGACTATGCACCTGTTAAACAAAAAACTCTCATGACTAAACACTTTTTAAAAAGAAAAGATTTATTGAACCAAATGCTAGCCAGAAATGGACCAGGTGCTGGGGCACGAAGTCTAAAGCGCCAGCCGCAAGGCTAGATACAGAAAGCAACATGTCCGCTCTCCTGGGGTTGACAGCCTCTTTATACATCGGGTAGGAGGAGAAAGACGTAAATTGTTTTTGAAAGAATTCACACTGGCAATGGATAGAGGGGGTGGGAGAAGGGGAAGGGGAAGTGGTGCCAGTTTGGCGAGAGGTGCAGAATCCATGAAAAAAGTGTTTGTTCTTTAGGACTGGTCATGGGCAACAGTTGGAAAGTTCATGTGCAAGCAAGAAGTAGAGGCTCCTGGGGGTCAGTGGCTACTGGCTATTCTCTTTAGATAACTGCAGAAATAGCCACCTGAAAGTTAATACGAAGTTTAAACACGCAGTAATGTGAGCAGTCTTTTGTTGGTTTTGCCCTGCAGTTGTTAACTGGTAGACCTTTGGTCTCTCCCTTCCACCCTCTGGCCTGCTGTGATTTAACTCAGGACGTCTCAGAAATGTCTCCTTGTCATTCCTATCCTAGAACGGGTCTGCTTCAGCTTTCAAAGAGCCCCGTCAGCTCCAGGACGATGGACATGTCTGTCCCCTCCATCCAGCCCTGCTTCTGGTGGTTTAGACGGCCTGTCCCAGGACCTGGTCCTTTCTCTGGCTAGCATATGGTCCAATAAACCCTTTTTTCAGAAAATACTTTGGCCAGGAAGGCTTTTATTTAACAAAGAAATAATACCAGTATGGGTACAAACACTCTGGCAACAGCGGTTGTGCATGTTTTGTAGGCCTACTTGCCTCCGTTTGTGAAAAAAATGTAAAAAGTGATCAACTAGGCAAGCAATTATATAATGTAAAGAGATTTCTTTTTTAAAAAACCAAAACAGATCTGCAAAAATTATCTGAGCCAAAAGGAGGGGCTTTAAAAGAAAAATTGTCCCAATACCATATGTGGAATCTAAAAAAAAACCCCAAGTACATGAACACACAAAACAGAAACAGACTCATGGACACAGAGAACAAATTGATGGTTGCCAGGTGAGAGGGGGCTTTCGGGGCTGGGGGAAAAGTAAAGGGATTAAGAAGTACAAATTGGCAGTTACACAACAATCGTGGGGAGGCAAAGTCCAGTTTCGGGGATGTAGCCAATAATATTGTAGTAACTGTGCGTGGTGCCAGCTGGGTACCAGGTTTATCAGGGGATCCTTCTGTATGTTACATAAATGTCTAACTATGTCGTACACCTGAAACTAATATAATATTGTATGTCAACCATAACTGAAAAAATGTTTTAAAAGAAAGAAAAATTGTCCCAAATCTGATGCAGGACAGAACTTTTTTCCTTCTTAAATGATTTAATCCACCACTTCCTTCTGGAAAGAAATTATGATTCCTGTAAAAATGCTTAGAAAATTTTCTGATAAACTTTAAGAGGATTAAGACTTGGTCTGGAAAACTAATCACCCACTCACCCAACTGACATCAGTCAAGAGTCTTAGCGACCTTTTTTTCATTGAACATTCTTTTCTTTTTTAAAAAATCTAGTCTAATCACTATTACCTAACCATTCGCCAGAAGTGAATTTCTAAAGTGGGACTATCAGAGGCCTTTGCCCTCCCAGCAAGACTGTAATGTAACTCTGACTAATGAAATAGTCCTAACTGAACGGTCTGAAGTGTTTTCTTTAATACTGGGGCCGACTGTATTCCCCTCTGTTCCCTGAAGGAACGTTGCCTTGCTTGTGAAAGCTGGGAGCAGCAACATTCAGCAAACTAACACACAAGCCTGACTTACCAACGTCTTTGACATTCCCCAAACACACCGAGCAAGTTCTCTTCCAGAGGGGGCTATTGGGAGTGCCGTTTATGGGAATGATTAAGCTTCAAGTACCTCCTATAATTAAAACAAAAGGCTAGCACTTTGATTTTATTCTGCTGTTGGACTTTGATTTATTCAGGGACTGAAGAACATAGTTATAGTGTAACCAGAAACAAGGGGTCAAAGACATATAAAGTATTAAGCTTTCTAAAGCGGGGCCACCGACTTGGGAAGTCTCACATAGCATACAGGTGAGATGAAAGGGGTGAAGGCGGAGGCTGCAGAACGACCTTCCAGGAAGAAAGTTCGTACTTTGTGCCATGCTTCACGTCAGTTTCCGCCCAAACTTCCAATGCTTTGCAAATGTTCCCAAAATGCTTCCAGCAAAACATGGCTGTTGAAAGAGCATTTCACCCTGGCTGGTGTGGCTCGGTGGATTGAGCACTGGCCTGTGAACCTAAAGGTCGCTTGTTCAATTCCGGGTCAGGGCACATGTCTGGGTTGCGGGCCAGGTCCCCAGCTGAGGGTGGGCGAGAGGCAACTGATTGATGTATCTCTCGCACACTGATATTTCTCTCCTTCTCTTTCTCCCTGCCTTCCTTGTCTTCCCTCTGTACACCGCCCTTCCTCTCAGCCACCCTATTGCAGATGGAGACATCAGGCCGGTGCTGAAGGACCAGTAATTTTGGACTTAATTGCCCTACATTTTCAAAAATGCCCCCGCTAATTCTACTCTATGTTTTCCCGTCTGGGTTTAATATAAAAATTGGCCCCTAAAAGAAATATGCTGTTCCATTGGTGCCATCATCCAACCCCTCCCCTGTTCTTGACCGTTTAGGGTTTTTTTTGTTCTTTACCATCTTAAACAAAGCTGCAGTGGATATCCTTGTGCATACATCTCTGCTCCTGTGTGTTACCTTTCCTTACTTCGCCACTTCTAGATTTAATTTGCTTTTCCATGAAGTTTTCTCTACCGAGAGGAGAATGTGCTACCAGAAACTTGACAGAATTATTGTTCACATTCAATCATTAAAATAGTTTCTGAGTGTAAGTGATGCTTATTAAAGTGAAGATAAGAACAAACAGCTAGCCAAGGGTATGTCCACCTTGCTGGTGCCAGCTGATGTGGATGGCTCCCCCCAGGGAGCAGAGCAGTCTGACCTGGAAAGACGGAGCGGCCCCTGCCACCGTGAAGCCTTTGGGGCTGTCAGCCCTCGTCCATAGTTCTCACTGTTGTCTGGATTCAGCCCCTGGGAGGTTATTTGTCCATTATATCCTATGGTCCATTTTGTGATCCTTTTTTGTTTTTTCCTTTTTTCTGCTTGGAACTTGGGCGTAATGGCTGGGGCTGCATCAGCCACCTTGAGGCCATGAAGGAAACTCAAAAATCTCAGCCCTGATTTCCTTGAGCTTTAGACATCAGTAACTGGTTACTTCAGAAATCCTTATATGAGAAAATATACCCTTATGGGTTTAAACATCCAAATTGGGTCTTTGGGACCCAGAACCAAACACAATTTTTAACCGATGTGAAAGGGTTCCCGGACAAGATGACATGTAAGCTGAGACTAGAAGAACTATGAAGCTATTAGCAGATAGCTGCAGATATTAGCACAGAAATGCCCAAAGCCCCTTCCACTGCACTGCACTGCGCTGCTCATTGCCCACCATCTTCCAGGCAGCGGGACAAGGGACTGGAGACATAAGGAAAGGAGATTCTAAGGCAGAATTGACTTGTCCAGAAGTGATATTTGAAACTATGAGGAAGGGAGAGCTTGGTGGGTGTGTACACTTCCTTCATAGCACTTGTCACACCGCAGTCACAATTACAGGATCCCTGGTGTGGCCACCTGTCTGTCTCCCCACTAGACTGAAATCGTCATGAGGTCAGGGACAGTGTCTGTGACTGGCCATCACTAGCACAGTGCCTGGCACAGAGCAGGCACAGAATAGTTATTAGATAAGCTATAGCAGGGAGAACTGGGGTAAGAGGAGGAATAAAAAAGAAACAGGCAGAGGAGTGGAAAACCTGGGGTGGCGAAGGCTCCCCATGATTCTCCTCCAAGGCAGACAGGGAGATTTCTGGTCACGGGGTCGCTTCGGGGACCAACCCTGGAACGGCTGTCCAGCTCCCAGCCTTTCTCTCCTGGCTACCAAATGGGCATGAGGTTTGAGCTGGTCATCCATGGCACCTCGGCCTTGGCTGAAACAATTGATGCAAAACATGGGGATGTGACCCAGGTCAGGACAAGGAGAGCCCTTTTGCAGGAATTGCCACACTGGAATTGAGAGAAGGGACCCCTTCTCCTCCAGCTGTCAGGGCAGGAGTCGGAACTTCCTGCAGCCTGGTCCAGCTTCCTGGAGGTGGCTAGCCCTGGGGATGGGCCTGATATCCAGAGAGAAGCAGGGAGAGAGCTAGGGAGGATCTTCAGGCTCCTGGGTCCAGCTCTCCCTAAGGTCATCTCCACTTGGCTCTTCCCAGTTATATAAGCCAATAGTCACCTTTTGAATTCCTTTGGTGCTTAACAGAGCTTAATAGATTTCCTCTTGAAATCTATCGGCAGCTTTTCACTCCAAAATGTACCCTGAATCTGACCACTTCTCACTGTCTCCATAGCCACACTCTGGTCCAAACCACCGCTACTTCTTTCTTACCTGGCGGAGCACAAGAGCCTCCCAATAGGTCACCCCATCCCTCTCCACCCTACAGACCAGGGATCTTAGATAAATGTCAGTCAGATCACATGACTTCCCCGCCAACCCCCTCCAGTGGTTTCTCATTACATCCAAACACCTTGTCCTGTTTTACAAGGCCCTGACAGATCTGCTTAATTGTATGGGTCTGGCCTGGTGGGAGGAGCATCTTACTCCCACTTCCCTACCACTCACTCCCTACTCTGTGCTGTCCGACCTGGCCTGCTTGCTCCTTTCTGTATCACTCACACAGCCTCGCATGCCTGGCCTTCCCCACCCCTGGCCCTCCAAAGGTCTTTTATAGCTTCCTGTGAGGGATTCATAGAAGTCCGTAACCGTCACTGTGAGAAAGAGCAGGCTGTAAAAGGCCAGGCTCGGCTCCCTGCTCTGTGGTTAAATATTGATAATAACACCAGCAGACAGGGGCCTGGAGAGGGTGCATCACGTAGCTCCCTGCCATGCTGGAACCCAGACCCAGGGTCCTCTCAAGCCCATTCCCCTGTGCTGGCAAGAGGGTCCGGGTGTTTTCTCTTTATTTGGGGCCAATGTGTGAGAAAAAAAGCATTGGGCTCCTGGTTCTTTCAAGTTACTAAACTTAGGTGGAGCCTGTTTGCCATCTGAGGCCACTCATTCAAGAGGTCAGTCACCCCAGAAGAGCAGAGAAGACTCCAGGCCTGGGCGTGTGCTCAGAGCAGGGCTCCCAGATGGGCTGGGCTGTTACGGGCTCTGTAGCCCCAGCCCCAGGCGACAGCCCTGGGGAGAACCCAAGTGCAAAGACCGTCCAGTGCTCCATGAGAGGAGGAGGAAGGAGACACAGAAATCAGTGCTGCTCCCAACAGCAGATCCAGGCAGGCCCCAGGGTGAGTGTCTCAGCCTCCCATGGGGAGGGGTGGCCCAGGGCCTCTGGTAGGAATCACAGTCCAACGGCAGATGGTTAGCTCTGTTTAAAGTACAGGAGTCTCCCAGAGGGGCTTAAGGAGACAGGACTACTAAATGCAATATGATATCCTGGATGGGATCCTGGAATAGGAAAAAGACATTAATGGGAAAGTAAAATCCAAATAAATCATGAAATTTAGTTAAGTTTTTTAAAGCAGGGATATTAATATGAGGCTCAGTCGGGAAGGAAACTGGTCAAGCGTTCTCAGGGAAACGTGTCTTTGTTTCTGTGGCGTCTATCACGGTCCGGGAGGGCAGACTCTCACTTCTGGACCTGCGTCCGTCTTGTCACTTTGGTTTTTTGCTTGTTGGTATATGTTTATTGTAACCATGTTACCGTATTTAAGACGCACATTCCACTGCGGAGCAGCCCGCATGCGAGTGTGTGCACTTAGCGGATTCCGGCACCCCACCGTCTCCATTACCGCAGTTTTACAGTGAGCCTTGCGGTCGGCAGAGCCAGTCCTCTGCCTTTGTTCTTTCTCAGTGTTGCCACGACGACTCTTCTGGGTCTTAGCCACGCCATACACACTTCAGGATTATTTTGTCGATATCCGTAAAATAACTTGCTGGGATTTTGATTTGGATTGTATTGAATCCATAGGTCAGGTTGGGAAGAATCTTGATTAGTGTTATTAATTAAACATCCAAAATTGGAATCGCGCCCTGACCTGGTGGCCTGTACAGGAGCGTCACCTGTACACCAAAGGGTTGTGGGTTCAATCCCCAGTCAGAGCATGTATGGGAGGCAACCGATCAGTGTTTCTCTCTCACACAGATGTTTTTCTCTCTCTCTCTCTCCCCCCTTTCCTCTCTCTCTAAAATCAATAAACATATCCTCAGGTGAGGATTTTAAAAAGTTTGGAATTATGGTCTCAAAGGTATAAATACAATATATGCATATATTTAAAAAATACATGCAAATATATGAAAATATATTTAAAATATATATACAAAAATACGTACATTTAAAATATATAATTCCATGTATTGTTTTCATGAAGGTAGTGTATACTCATGAGAAATGTATACAGTACAGAAGTATTCAAAGTGTTTCCATGCGTCCAAGCCCCATCCCACCTCCCCAGAGGGAGTTGGCGCTTGCTTCCTGGACTGTCACACTCTTTTCTCTGTGGGTTGGGGAGTCTGCATATACAACAGGGGCCTATGGGCAATATTACTAATTAATCCAGGTACTCCTGCACCTGAGAATGGACAGAAAGTCACAACCCTTCTTAGCAAGTGCTCTGAACAGACACTTGGAGCTGGAAACAAGATCACATTATTCAGCCATCTCTGTAACTTTGCATTTTCATTATTCAGTATATATACATATATCCCTCAAAAGGGTAGGTAGGTAGTTATGCCTCTGAGTCCTTGGAAGTCCAAACAAGGTCTTCCTCCCCGAATTCCACCGCCACCTGGGCACGAGAGTATCGATCAGTCACGTATGAAAAACTTAGCTCGGAATTATATCTCTGTTAAAGTATTTCCCCCCAAGTCTGTAGATGTCTCTTCAGTTTTCTCGGAGCACTTAGAGTTGAAGAAAACTCTGACGTCAGGCTAGTCCTTTTTTTAGTGCTCTGGTTTTCCATTTGGCTGGTTGCCATTAGTTTTAGAATGTTCCTAGCGGAACCTCCGAAGGCGATTTCGGAAGGCAGTGTCGGCCTGGGCGGGTTTGAGACGGTCTGGGGGCCTCTCTCGTTGTTGGTGTTGTCGCTGCTGTTGCCCCATGACATGTTTTCGTGATTGGTCTCTTCATAACTCTTCTCCTGTTTTTTCAGTTACTTTTATCACTGTTCTTGTTCCCTTTCTCTTCAGTGTGTTTTGGTAAAATATGTGTGGTTGTTTGGTATGCGTGTATTTTGCATTTTCATAAATGGCATATCCCCTATGATACTTAGGGATAATATTTTAGGGACATACGAGGTCTGTCCAGAAGGAATCCAGCCACGTAATATGAAAAAGAGACATTTATTTAAGAAGATACAAGGAACATTGTACATAGGACAATGACGTCACAGTCCCCTTCAAAGTAGGCCCCTTGAGACCTCACACAGTTCTCGCAATCACCATCAGCTGCCCCGTCCTATTTCCCTGAATCTCATTCCCTGAATCTTCCCTGTTGATTTCATCAACAGTCTGAAATCTCTTCCCTTTCAAAGGTGATTTTAGTTTTGGGAAAAGCCAGAAATCGCAGGGCAGCAAATGTTGGCTGTAGCAGGGCTGAGTCACCTGGGTGATTTGATGTTTCTCCCAAGAACTCTGCACCAGATGTGATGCATGAGCAGGCGTGTTGCCCACAGCTGTGGCCTTCTGAATCATCCGAATAGTTTCCGTGGAGGAATGTTCAAGCTTAACACAGAGTGTGATGCAGATTCCTTGCTCTACTCACTCAGTCATTTTAAATGAAACAGCCACACAGAACACATGCTCACTCATGGCATCTACCGCCCCCACTGACTAGTACAGTGAAGTTGTCATTGTTCACACATGCGCATTCCAGTCCACTCTCCTTGGCTGCCAGGTTACATCCATGTCATGCAAACCATTCTCATTATATTAACAATGGCTGGACTTTTTCAGGACAGACCATTTATATATGTGTGTGTGTGTGTGTATACACACACACACATTAAAAATGTAATTACAAAAACATATTCAGGAGCAGAGTGACTGTGTACACTTACTGTGACTAATTTGCTCGGTAGATGGCTGCCCCAGCCTATCCCCGTCAGCGCACGAGGCTGTGGCCCGGAGCCTCACCAACACATAGCATTATCCGCTTTTCAACCCATGATGATCCGATAGAGGTCCCGTGGTATTTCGTTTTTGATTTGCATTTTTCTGAGTACCAAAGAGTTTGAGCATTTCTTCATACACTTGCTAGCCTTTTGGGCTTCCTATTTTGTAAACTGCAGGTTTTAGATCTTTACCCATTGATAAGAGATCCTGTGTTTTTCTTATTAATTTCCAAGAATTCTTTGTGTATCCTAGATATCAGTCTCCTCCTGCTTCTAAGCATGGCAAGGTTCTTGTCCCAATCAGAAAGGTGTTAGTTACTTTATGGATGGTATTCTTCATTGACCACATAATCTTATTTTTGGTATAATCAAGCCACTTTTTTGTTGTTTTTTGTTGTTTTTTGTTGTTTTTGAATGATTTGAGCTATTATGGCTTTGTTTTAAAATTTTTACCCCACTTCTCCCATGGCCAGGTGACTTAGTTGGTTGAAGCATCATCCCGTGAGCCAAAAGGTTGTGGGTTCAGGGCACATACCCAGGCTGTGGGTTCAATCCCCAGTCAAGGCACATACAGGAGGCAACCAATCAGTGTTTCTCGTATGATGTTTCTCTTTCCCTCTTTCTCTCTCCCTCCTCCTCTCTCTGTCTAAAAAAAATAAATAAACATATCCTCAGGCAAAGATTAAAAAAAAGTTTTACCCCACTTCTATTATCTTCATACTTTTTCCTCTTACACTTAGGCCTTAATTGTGGAGTCTGTTTTGTATGCAGTGTGTGAGGCGTGCTTCCAGCCTTCCTTTTCTCCACCCAGTGAGCTAAACAGCCCCTCCTTTCCACTCCCCCCACCATAGTAGAGCTGCCTTTATTGGTTTCAAGTTCCCATGTGGCCATAGGTCTCTGGAATCTCGGTGCTGATCCCTTGAGTAGTGACACGGCCTCATGTCAACATCCAAAATTGGAATTATTATTTTTTATTACTAGGATTCAACACCTGACTGGGGTTTAGTAAACAGACTGCTTGATCTGCTTTGTTCTGTGGGGATGAAAACAGACTGAAATTAATGGAGGGACTTAACCAGGAAGCACGGATTCAGGGCCTTCCACTGTAAACGAGGAAAGCAATTCTGATAACGTGTCTAAAGAAAAGGAGTTATGGGGCAGCTGACCTGAGGGCAGAGCTGATAATCCAGCTGAGGGATGGTAGCTGGGAAGAGGGAGGAGCACTAGGCTCTCAGCAGCACAGCTGACAGTCACCCTTTCCCAGCACTTTCTCTCATTCTCAGCTCTGGGTCACAGGCATGCCAATCTCCAGATGAGAGACTGTGATAGGCCCAACCTTTGTCATGTGGGTCCTCTGATTCGCTACTGCATAAAAATTAATGGCAAAGGATGGGGCAATTTGCTAAGAAACCAGGGTGAAGGGGAGCTGTGGGCTATAGAAGCGGGATGCTGAGCAGGTAAAAAAGGGGGATGTCCCCTGTGAGGGTCCTACAGCCCATCGGTGGCTTAGTCCTCCTCACTCCCAGGTCCGTGCTCTTCCCCACACGTGATGAGTTTTGATAAAGATCTGAGTGACTCCCAAGTCTGTGGTCTGTGGCCCCCAGGCCCCGACTGCTCTGGAGTCTGGCTGTTCTGGTCCTGTAACTTTGGGCCAGAAGAGAGTTGGGTTTGGGCAGAGAGGGGAGCTCAACCTGGGGTGGGTTACCCAGTCACACTCTCTGCTTTGTTTCCAGGGGTCTTCCAGGCTGTGCTCAGGGGCCAGCACCTAGAAGGCCAAGAGGAAAGCTGAGGGGATGAAGGGCCTAAAGACTTTGTTGTCAGATATGTACCCCAACCAGGAGTGGGACATGCACCCTGGAGAGGGGGTTACCCAAGCCCCCATTAGTACTGTGGTGCCTCAGAAGCTGCTGGAAGAAATGCTTTGGTTTTTTCGGGTAGAAGACGGTAAGTGGCAGGGGGCTGGCGTGTGTGGGGGTGGTGCTCTCAACACAAAACACAAACAGCGGACACTGGCTGAGGTCTCCACAGGGCCCCTGCCCCACAGCAGGCTGCACATTTCCTTCAGAGCAGGGGCCGAGGCCAAGGGTCTCAGTGCCCAGAAGGGTGTGGCTGACCCTCACCGTCCTTATCTCAGGGCTTGGCCATTCATTCACTCATCATCCATCCGATCAGCCACAAATATTTAAGTTCCTTCTGAGCCCCAGGCACTGTTTTCCGCACCGGGGTTACAGCAGTGAATGAAACACAAAAACCCCTGCCTTCATGAAGCATACGTTTTAGTGAAAGAGAGAGAGAATGAGCAGGATAAACATCGCAAATGCATACTGTGTTGGTGATGAGTTGGGCAGTGGCATTTTGTGAAACTCTGGAGGATTCCAGGGCTAAGAGAAAAAACAGGGAGAAAAATCCAGCAGAGAAAGGGAATAGGAAGTTCGCAGCGAGGGTAGGTAGCAAGGTCATGAAGCCTCACTGAGACGGTGACATTTGAGCGAAGGCCTGCAGCAGGTGAAGGGTTGAGCTGCACAGGTTATGGGGAGGAAGAACATTCCTGGTAGAGGGACCAGCAAATGCAAACACCGAGGCTGGATCCTGCCTCACCTCAGTACAGTATGGACAAATCTTGATTATCCAAATCCAGATTGGCCACTTTACGTATTACCGGTGGGCAGTTTTCCAATCCAATTTAGCTGGCACTCCTTCCTTCCTCTTTCCCTCCTTCCCTCCCTTTCTCCCTCCATCCCTCCCCCTCTCATTCTGTCCTTTGCTTCCCTCCTTCCCTTGCCCCACTCAGGGCTGCCAATCCCTGACAAAACCCAGAAGACTGTGAAGTTTAGCTTGACCCACCCTGCCGACTGTCATCCAGCTCCAGTGCCATCTCCCCTTGGACTGGAGCTGCTCCAAGACAGAGATCAGCTCCCCCCACCCCCGCCCGAACACATGCTGGAGTTCCCACAGGGCAGGGGCTCATCTTCCCCTTAACTAGTCTCTACAACACTTGGTCCACAGCAGGGGGCAGCTGATGCTGTGAGCTGTGTCTGAGCCTAAACCCCAACTGTTGTTGGGCCCCAGGGGCACCCAGCCTCTCCTCATTCTTTGTCCTGTGTGTCCCTCCCCAGCATCTCCGTGGAATATTTCCATCTTGGTCCTGGTGGGTGTGGTGGTTGTGATAAGCATCATCCTCCTGGGAAGGAACATCAAGGCCAGGAGGTGAGGAGCTGGCCTGGGGTGGCCTCTGGAAGGTGGGGGCCCTATGGGTTTTGGCTATCTACCCTTTGGGACAGCAAAATGCAATCTTCAGGGTCCTTTGAGAACCTAGAATTGTGGGAAAACTAGCAACTGTGCTCAGTTACCACCCACTGGCCCTGGCCAGCAGGCAGGGGCAGGAGGCGGTATGTCTCAGAGGTCAGGATCTCTGGCTCTGGAGTCACATAGGCCTGGGTTCGAATCCCACTCTGTCACTGACTAGCAGGGCAACACACTCAGTGCCTCTGAACCAGTTTCTCCTAGAAGTGGTGGTAACAACCAATTCCTTGTGGTTATCACCTTGTGCTCCGTGGGGGCCGTGGCAGAGTTAGGGATGCTGTTAAGGGGAAAAGCCTTGCCCTGCTCCAAGGCCAAATGCAGGCCTCAGATACAGACCTGAGATCAGCCGAGGCTCCTCAGGCAGTGTTAACATTTCTACGATTACAATACTCCTTAACCCTAGATGCACAGCAACATCTCCGAGGAGAAATATTAAAAATGCAGAAGGCTGCGCCTCAGCTCGGAGACCCTGACACAAAGGGTGGGACCGGGCAGAGCAATTGGTTACACTCTCTGGGTGGTCCCAGGGCTGATGTTTGAGAGATCCTCGAGGACAGGGGCCACATGTGACTCCACTTTGTTTCCCCAAGCAACTGGCGCAGCGTCTAGTCCTAGAAATCACTCAGTAGATGCTTACTTCACTCATCCCATCCATTCATTCATTCATTCTCTCGACAATTGCTCCATACCTGTCAGCCACCACCATCAACAACTTTGAAACAATAATAAGAATCTCTCCCTCAAATCTGTATCATGCTTGTAATTTTAAAAACACCTTCACATTCTCTTATTTAATCCTGAAGACAGCTCTGTAAGGTGGGCCGGGCACAAGCTATTTACTCCCTTTGTGCAGAATAAGGTCGTTAAGGGTTCGTGGAAGGGTCGGCTTAACCCCCGTGCCCTTCCTTCTGTGCCACAGTTTATATCACCTACGAATCTCCCTCACAGTTCTGCTATGAGGTCAAAAAGAAATAACCCACGTAGTTCACACTGAGAACTAGTCGTCAGGAGCCGCTACGGCCCCGTTCATTACTCCAGAGATGTGAGCTGACCGCTTGCTCTGTGCCGAGTGAGGGCCGCGGCAGTGGCCCTCATGGATTCAGCCTTGGCCTTATGGAAGTTACAGTTTGGTGAGCAGATGACTGCAGTTCAAGGTGACAAATGGTGACTGGACATACAGAGTACTGTGGGAGCACAGAGCTGGGACCTGGGGCCTTCAGAGCAAACAGAGTGAGGGTGGGCTGCAGCAGCCCTCCAGACCACGGGACAGCACCCACCGAATGGAGGTGGGGGGAGTGCCTGCCTGGCTGTAGCCCGGGGTTTGAGGAGGGTGGGGGGAGGGAGGAGAGGAAGGACAAGAGGCAGCAGGACTTAGAGTGGGCACGTTCTGAGGGCTATCCTAAGGAGTTCGGGTTCTAGCTCATGAGAAGGGCTTTGCACAGGGACATGAAACGTTTATGTTTTAGCAAGATCCTTGTGCATGCAGGTTGTAGAAGGGCCCAGCGGGGTGTAGCCCCTACGATGTCCTTGCCTCTCTCACCCTGTGCGGAAGCATCCCCTCTCAGCAAGGTCAACTCAGAGACAAGGTGTCTGTCCAACGGAGCAGCAGACACGGAGCTGCTCCCCCTACGGCCCAAGCAGATTCTCTGGGCGGTCAGCTCTAGCCACAGCTGGATGCCTCCACCGTGGCCAGGAAGTGTACCTTCAGTGAAACCTCCACAAAGCGGGAACATTTGGGGGCATTATTGGAAGGAAGGCTGGATCTCGAATGCCAGATTAAGAAGGTGGGCAGTGGGAAGCCACTGAAGGTGCTTGAGTTGGGGAGTGATGTGTGCACACTGGGGCTTTAGAAACATGACTGGTACGTTTAGGTGGGTTTGGACAAGCAAGCACCCAGAGGCAGGAAGATTAGTTAGGAATTTCCTGCAGTTTGTCTGGGCATGCGGTATGGGGTGACAAGGACTATACTAAGTAAAATGACAGTCCTGGGAGAGGAGAAAATGTGATTTGGTGAAAGCACAGGATTCAGGGTCAGGAAACTTAAATGCATGTCCCAGGTATGTGCTTCTCTGAGCCACATCCCTCTGAAAGGAGGAGCAATAACACTGACAGCCGAACGTGCAAGTGGCAGTGAGGATCTGGTGAGAGAGGCCCAGGTGAGCATAAGCTGTTTCTCTGCTGAAGGAACATCAAACCGTCTCAGCTTTCTCCCCCAAGAGTTCCCAGAACTGCCCCCTGGATTTCCCCTCAAACTCTAAGGCATCTGGGAAACCCAGGCCTGCCTCAAACACTCAGTACCCCGGCTCTGGGGGCTCACATTCATTAGTGTTTTCCTTCCTCCCAGAAAGGAAAAGAAGCTGCCACCGGAAAAGCAAACTCCAGAGGTCTTGGCTGAGACCAGAACCAAAGATGACAACAATTTGAACGTCGTAAAAGAGACTTTGCTCTCAGAAAAGCCAGATTTGGCCCAGGAGGAAATTGAGTTAAGAGATTAAAGAGAGAGACACAGAGACAAGGAAGGTAGAGGGGTGTGCCACCGTCTTCCTTCCAGACCCACAAGAACCCGAGAGCAAGTGGGAGTGCAGAGCAGAGCCCCCATGCTGTCCACAGATACAGTGAAAGAACAGCCATCAAACTAAGATTCTGTTGTGAAAAAACACACAAACCCTTTTTATTAAAATGCTTCCGGATATGGGCCGTTGGAACTGCATTTTGTTCAAATGGTTCCCCCACTAGCGGTGGGGAGCGAAAGTGTAAAACCCACAGCCAGCCTGTGGGTCAGGAAGCCTGGCCAGGACTCGTTGCGTAGTCCTGAGGACTTCACAGCCTCCCTCTGACCTCAGCTCCTCCGCCTTTATAAAACGGGCTGAAGGCTGGGTTAGAGCTCTTGCTTTCGATCCAAGCTCCTGGAAGGAGCAGGGTTCTGAGCTCAGAATCCCTTCCAGCCCCTTCCTCCCACCAGAGCCCTTTCCTGGATCTGCTTATCTGCTGAGGGTCCATGAAAGACTTCCATTAGGCCAAGGGTCCCGTGGTACGTGGTGTTAGAAACCTATGAGACCCTTATTCTTGCTAACCATGGGATCCCAAGGGAGGGTCCTGATCTTGTCTGAGCCACAGTGCTGTGGTATAAGCCAAGGGGGCAACCCCAAATAATTTATGCAAAAATTTGCTTTAGGAACCACAGATGCTTCAGGTTCTATCTTGCAAGAGAACACTTTGAACACGCAGACCCATTGCCGAGGGTACTGGGTCCTGCAGAGCCAGGCTACAAACCAGCCTACTATTTCTGCCCACGGACCCAAGACATGGTAATAGCGCCTGGAGGCCTGACACTGCCAGTTGTGGGCTCCTGGAGTCCTGAGTCGCTCCCACAGGGGAGAATGGCTTTGTTCCGAAGCTTTGGTCACAACACTAAGAAGGCCGGTCCTGACTGTGGACAGAGTCCTTAATTTAAGGTGGTAAGATAAGGGGGCCCTGCCTTCTGGTGACCACTTCAAGGCCCCCTATCCTGGACAACCCACAGCCTCTCCCTCACCCTCCTTGAGAGGCAAAGTACTGGAAATAGCCCTTCCTGTGACTTTACTTCTTATAGGATGTCCCGTTTAAACTAGTTATTAATTGGATAAACTGTGAGGTTTGATGCCTGGGGCTTCTATGAAGTCAGAAGACAATGGGAGGGCCAGACTCCCACCCTCCAAAACCTACGCCTACCAGGGGGCTCAAGGACCTCAGGGCTGCCCTTCCCATAGGGTGTTCTCAGGCCTACACTTAGGCAGGGCCTCCTGGAGCCGTCCACCTAGAGGGGTGACACTGCGACAGACACCACAGTTTCCTCCTGCTTAAGGCTGACCCCAGGGGTCTGGGTTGTCCCAGTGGCCATTTCCATTCAACAGCAGGGAATGCAGTGGTTACCATGGAAACCAAGGCCCCGGAGGGAAGAGGAGCAGCATTCCTGCCTGTCCTTCCAGCTCACACGTGGAACTGAATGTCGGGGACACTGCTTGGTGCTGGAGCAGGGGTCAGCTGTCCACTGCAGGCTATTGTTCCATCAGCGGGAAAGCCAGTGGCCAGAAGTCAGCCACCATCCTGCAGCCCCGCCCAGCTTCTGAGCCTAGGATCCTCAGGAGGTTCCTCAGAAGATCTTGAAGCCCTTCAATAGCGTCAGGGTGGGTGCCTTGCGCTTGCTCTGGGCCCGGGATGACTTCACAGTGACCAGCTTGGCCTGGGCTACGGCGGGCATCTCCTTCAGGCTGACGGTGGAAAGTGTGTTGAAGGTGCAGCTGGCCAGCCCATGACGGGCAGTGAGTGGGGCCTGGTGGGGCAGGGCCCTCTCCTCGGAGATGAAGAGGGGCCGGGCCAGCGAGCTCTTCTCCAGCTCCCGCCGGGCCTCCCGCACCGCCTCGTGGAAGACGTGCTGCACGCGCTCAAAGTCCAGGCAGGCGGAGACCTCGAAAAACAGGCACCCGAACCTGCCCGCCAAGGCCGCACCCTCCGCCTCAGTGACCTGCCTGGTAGGGAAGCAGGGCGAGGTGGGGTCAGGAGCATGCACACCAGTCAGGCAGGCCTGGGCCTACACCAGGCTCCCACTTACTGGCTTGGTGATTAGGTCATCTTCACCTCTGCGAGGCTTACTTTCTCATCAGTAAAATGGGGTAACGACATCTGCCTCTCAGGGTTGTTAAGATTAAAAAAGATAACTTGTGTTAAGTGCCTGGCCCGGTACCAGGCAGGGTCAGCGCTCAATCAATGGTGGCTAATGTCACCAAAGCCAGAATTTAGGAACAAAGTTAAAGGTAAGGGAGAAGCTGGCCCTCCCCAGGCCCTGCTTGTGGCCGGAGGACAGCCATCCCAGCCCCATTTCTCCTCTGTCCCCACACGGGGCCCTTGGCCAGGAAATGAGCCCCCCTCAGCCCTCGCCTGTGGGATCAGCTCTAGAAAAAGGCAGCGGTTTGGACTGAAGGGTGTGAGGTCACAGTGTCTACGGAGGCGTGGAGGGCCAAGGTCACTCAGGATGCCTGTGGCTGGCGAGGCTCTCAGGGCTCGTGGTGAGTTCTGTCTGCCCACCCAGGGGAGGGCAGGAGAGAAAGGGTGACAGCATTTCATGGGGAGGGAGCACCTATTCCTGGCTTGGTCCTACGCCACCTGCTGGAGATGGTGGGATCAAGTATTTGCAGCTGGGAAGGTCCTGAGAGCGTCAACCTGGGAGCCATGGGAACCCGGTGGGAGGAAAAAGAAGACAGGTTCTTGGGCAGGCCAGGTGTCCAGAAGGCAGAAGGGACAGGGGGTCCCTTAAGTGCTGAGGCCAAGGTTCAATGGCTGAATCCTCCTGACCACCCCTTGCTACTGAGCTGCCCCACCCACTACTCCTGAGGACAAGGGCACAGTCCATGAGATGAGAGGAGACACTAGGGTGGGGGCTGGTGGGAAAGGGTTTCGGAGCCAAGGTTCACTTGGCAGGAACAGGGGGTGGGGAGGGGCCAGCTGACCAGGGGAGCACCAGAGAGACCCCGTGACTGGGACCAAAAGGGACAGGGCAGAGCACCTGCTCCCCTCCCCACCGGGCTGGTGTCCTGTCTATAAGCTCGCTGCTTCCTGAGGAAGGCCCTTAGAAAGAATATTTGATATTATTTACTTTTTATAATAACCTTGAAGCTGGAACTTCGTCATTGGGGAGCTTGAAGAACGAACTTTCGGAAACGAGGACCCCTCGCATGCATGCATACACGTGTGTGAATGGGTGTCCCAGGCATGCAGCACTGTCCTTTTTGTTTTATTTTGTGGCAGCCTGGTGACAATGTTATCAGTGGTTTGGGAGCCACGGCTCTAAGCTACGTTTTACTCTTTAGCTGCCCGACAATCGTGGGAGATGCTGATCGACGCTTAGCTCCAGTCAGATTTGCCATGTCCATCAAGTCCTGACCCCTGACCTAGGGACCTGGTCAAAGACAGAAATGCGGATGGACTGACTTGTTCTTAGGGAACCGATGCTGCTCCATTGGAGCCCATATTCTTTGTTATTTGCTCCCAAACCATTGCTAGACAATCTCGTTGACAAAGGTTGGTACCAAACAGTGGTCAAGTTTTGGTTTTTTCCCCTCGTAGTGAAAACTGGTGTATCTCCATCCAGGCTTCTGTCCCCTCCTCAAGGCCCTGTGGCCCTGGGCTCTTTTTGGCTTTCATATCACACAACTACCCCTGCTCCCTGAGACGCACTTTGTCTGGGTCCGAGAGCTTGCCTGCCTTTGAAGGCCCCTGCCGTGGACCCTTCGTGAGCCTGCAACCCCCTTTTCCCACAGTCCATCTGACCCGTGTTAAACAAAGGGTCCCCTCCTTGCTACCACCAGTCAATGCACCTTTGGGGCCTGGGAAAGCAGGAGCGACTGGCCGTGAGCAGGGAGGGACCGGTGGAAGGCTGGCGGGAGGTGGCATACATTGCAGGAGGACTGGCCACATAGGACAAAGGTCAGTCATGAAGAAGAAGGCCAGTGGGATTTCAGTGGAGACATCATCATCTCAAATGCCTCAGGGCGAGCGGGCAACTCAAATGCTCAGAGAGGGCGGAGGTGGGCCACAGGGAGTGGTGAGGCCTGTGGTCGGCTAGAAAGAGCACACCCCACCTCAAAGCATTCCAATTCCAGGTCTTCTAAAATACAGTGCTGGCCAAGCAAAATATGGCTGCAGTATTTGATGGAAATCTGCCCTCTGGCCCAGCCTGGGACCTCTGATTCAAGTCCAACCCTTTCTAAGAGAAGCTGTCCTCAGCACAGCCAACCATGGAAGTGATTCTGAGGGCCATGCTTGGGTGAGGTGAGAGGTGGTTGGACCAGCGCAGACATTTGACCCAAGAAACCAATCAGAGCCTCTCTCCATAGACTTGGAATTGGGCACAGAATAACCAGTCAGCCGCTCTGAATGGGAACAGAAGGTCATATAGACTCAGGCAAGAAAGGGTAAGGCTGAGAGGGATCACAGAGCCCCATGAGGATGGAAGAAGTGGCCTCTCTTCTAACTTTCGTGGTCCAGCCCCTGTGCTGCCCGGACACCCTTCCCTTCTGCCCACGGCTGCCTGGTAGGCCACACCCTCACAGCACACCCTCTTTTACCCAAATTCAAGAGATTATTGTTCTGTTCTTAGCAGCCAAATAATCCCTGAAGATGATGCCTAGGCTTCACAAAGGAGGAAAGGGAGCTCTGGAGTTGTGGGGCAAACCACCACGCTCACCTGTACTGGGCCATGTCCAGCTTGTTGCCCAGCAGCAGAGTGGGGTAGCTGCGCTGCGTCTCCTTCGCGTGCAAAGCGAGCAGCTCCAGGTAGCTGCCGCTGCCCTCGAAGCTCTGGCGGCTGTCGACACTGTATACCACCAGGAAGGCATGGGCCCAGTTCAGATAGCGCTCACAGTTCCTGGGGGTGTCCTGGGGCAAAGGAGGGAAGCCCTGGTCAGGGACAGAGGAGGTCAGGGTAAAGGCCTTCACCTGAGCTGCCCCGTCCCACCTCCCCACTCTCTGGGTCTTTGTATATTGTTCCCCAGCACAGCCCTTGTCAAAGGGGTGCTTGAGTGTGGATTTGGCTTGGTGTGAAAGGAGACATTGTCTGTGAGCCTCCCTCCCACCACCCAGCCAGAAACTTGGAGACCCTGACCTCTGGGGTACAGAGCCAACACTCTAGCATGGCCCCTACTGAGACTTAGCTGTCTCTGGCACCACTGGTTTTGGGTCAGGTTCACGGTGCCCTTTTGGCTCCTGAGAATAACTGGCATCTGGCCTTGGCAGGGGTGGTGAGAACACAGAGGTGAGGTGTGTATGGGGGGGACCTGGGCTGAAGGAAGCCTCTGTGTAAACAAGTGTGTGCCCCTGTTTCCACATGTGCATGGGTATCAAGCCCCAGAGCACAGGGGCTCGGAGCTGGCGCCATGATCATCAGGGCTCCCCAGGCCCGGCCATGGCTTCTCATCTGCCACATGAAGAGATTCAGGCCCAGAGAGGGTCACACAGCAAACTGGAGCTTAACAGGGACACATATTCCCATCTGAGGCCCCCACTGTGGGGCCAGGACCCTCAGGAGGCTGCCCTGACCCTCAGCTGTCATGGGGATAACGTTACCAGGTCTGCAGTGTCCATGACCCTCAGGTGGACAGGCTGGTGGTCCACAGTCTCCTCCGAGCTGTAGGTGTCCTCTGCAACACAGACAGCCAGCCAGGTTAAAGACAGAGCAGGCCACTCGGCTGATGATGGACTGGTCTGAATCCCGGCTTCCCTCTGTGCTGGACCCTGTGTAGCTTGGAAGACCTAACACAGGGTTGGCTGAGCTGGGCCACCGCAAAGCCTTGGCTCTCACCCACATGGAGACATGAGCAAAACCTCCCACCAAGGAAATACTGTTCCACCTGTCAGGGCTCAGAGCAACAGGGGCCACTCACAGAAGATGCCATGGGGGATGGCACTGTGTTCTGTGTCCACCCAACAAGCCTGCAGGCTGGAGTGTGTGGCCACGGGCCCAGGTAGCAGCAGAGGCCTCAGAAGCTGCATGGCCAGCCCCTTCCTCGTGAACTCCGAGCTTCCCCACTCCCCCCCTTTGACCACTATACTGGCCCACAGGAAGTCCCCAAGGACAGTCCTCCTGCCCCCAGTGAGAGAACCCTGTTTAGAAATCCCAAGAAGTTTTTACAAATAACCTTGCCAAAATAATAGCAGAGGAATCGTAGTTGAAAGTTTTAGGTTGGGGATGTCGAATCAAACCCTACTTCAGCTACTTGTTTATCTGTGTGACTCAGTGAAGCCACCTCAGCTCTTTGAAAAGAGCTGTTCCCTCATTTTACAATGGGGATAAGCTGATAACATTGGCTGACAGTTTTCAACTTTTGCTCTGTGCCAGACACCGTGCCGAATGCTTGTCCCTGCACTGTCTCACAGGGCTGTGTGCGGACGGGATGGGCCCCTGCGCAGGGGCCCTGGCCCTCCACAAGTGCCCGGTAAAGAGCGGTGGGGACCGTGGTGCTCCAGAGCTTACAGGGCAGGTCCACATTCCCAGGTGGTTTATTTTCACCTTTTATTTTGAAATAATCCTAGATTCATGTATTATAGGAGTTATAAACAGTATTCAATGTAGAGAGTCCCTGTGTACCATGCCCCCAGCTGGGCCGAGGGCAGTCTCTGTGTGAACATGTGTGTGCACCTGTTTCCATGTGTGCACAAGCATCACACTCATCCCCCAATGTTAACTCATTGTACATAGCCACCGTGCAATGATCGAAACCGGGAAACTGACATTGGTACCACACTGTAAACTAAACTACCGGCCTTACTGGGATTTCACGAGATTCTGCTTTTTTCAGTGCTCATGACCTCAAACCTGGGAAAGCAGCAAGCGGCCAGGCACGCACAGAGGACCTTGCTGCCACATTGACAATCACTGTCCCTACCCCTGATCACCCCCTGTGCTGCTGGCCCACCTGTGTGAGTGCACTTGGTCCTTACCTTTCCTTGGGTGCCCCCGTGCCCCAAGTGACCCCAAAGAAAACCCCTCTAAGGTAGAACTAAGGCCTTCTCTGTCTTCCTGGCAGCAGCTACTATGAGAAGAGAACCGCCCCCCCAAACCCTGGCTGAGTCAAATAGTTCTCTCTGAGGGTCACGGGCAGCCGAGCCGGGCCTGGACACACGCCAGGTCCTCTAGCAGCCAGCAGGAATCACAGACAGCTCCCATCCCCAGCCTGCTCTGGGGACTTGGATAAATGCCGCTCTTATTCAAAGACAAAAAAAAAAAAAAATTCTAATGGAAAATATGCCCCAAATGTTTAACTATATTTGGTGCAAGAAGAGTTGCCCGTAGATGCCCACATCTCGTTCAGATTCCTGTCCAAGTTGTCTGATGCACCCCTTTTTGGGACTTCACAGCTCCTGGCCCCAGACAGGCACCATGTCCTGCCCAGTCCAAGGGAAAACACCAGCCCGACCATGGTCTCCTGGAGTCTTTTATAGAACGACAGCCTATAAGGTTGTCAGCCTTTCAAGGTTGCTGCTGTTAGCGCCGCAGCAGAGAGATGGCAGGGAGGCGAGGCCCAGAGAAGGAGGGAACTCGGCCACAGCCACATGACATCTGTCCACAAAGGAACTTGAACTCATGGCCCTCTGGCTGGGCTGCCTCTCCACTGGGACCTCCTCACTCCCTTTGCTCAGTGGACCAGTCAACCTTCCAGCTCCATCTGGGCAGAGCACAGGGAAAGAGCAGGAGCTCCCAGCCTGGCTGAGGATGCGGAACCCGCATGGGTGAGCTAGAAGCAGCTCAGGGGTCATCTTATCCAGCTTCCTCCCCCTTTACAAGTGAGGTGACTCTGAGGGGTGAGGGCTCCTTCCCAAGTCACAGTGATGTCCCTTCTTCCCATCACTAGGCCTGCCCTAAGGGAATTCCGGTGTCTTTAAAGATGTGGGCCTCATAAGTTCTAGTTCTAAATAACATTCTGTGGGCTTTAGTGTGGGGAGATTCTCTTCTCAAAGCATTTTTCTCTCATGTACAGTACACATTTTTTTAAAGGCACCAAAGGAGCTCGGGTCAGAGTGTATAAAGGATAATGTCTCAGAAACGATGCCTATGTCCTTGCTGGAGCAGGACACAGGCAGGAGAGAAGCCATCATTCTGTCCTGAGCAAGCCACATGAGACGACAGCAGCCCTCAGCAAGAGGATGGTCTCCTGGAGCTGCCCCCCCCCCGCCGCCCCCGTCCTCCACGCAGTGTTCAGCACAGGCAAAGCCCTGTCGCAGGCACTGAGTCCCTTGGATCCCACCAGCTCTATCAGTCACAACCCACGACGAGGCACAACTGTCACACACACAGAGCGCAGTCTGCCAGATGGGGAAATCAAGGCTCAGGGAGCCCAGCGCCTCGCAGGCCTCTGACCGCAGCCCTCTACAGCGCAAGGCAGCCCTTCGCGGAGAGCAACTGGTTTGGTGTGTCGTTTCCCTTTGAACCTGAGGCTCTCCATGATCTCAGGCAAACCACTGCCGCAATTTCTTTATCTGTAAAATGGGGATAATAATGGAAGCTGCTCTTTAAAGGACACCCCTAAAATTGAGCTTCAATTTCATGTTCACGAGTGCCTATGCTGTACTCAGCACTGTGCTCCATGCCGGAAATGGGAATGAATTACACAGATTCCCACCCTCAGGAGCCTCCGTTTGAGCTCACGCTCTCGGCAGACCTTTGAAAAGGGGAGAGTGGGTCTCCCTCTCCTGATGGCTAACGCTGCCATTGGACGCTCAGCCCTTTCTCCACAGAAGGAAAAGCTCTGGTCCCAGAGTCCCCACTGTTGCTGGGACCAGCCATGGGATAGTGGCCACAAAGTTTAGACAGTGAAGCAGAACTCCAGGAGTAGCACTGGCCTCCCAGAATGGCCGAGGGGAGAGCGTCTGGTCATCTCTCCAGCTCACGGGCGCTCAGGGTAGGATGACTAACCATTACGAAGCCACTGTCCCCCAGACAGTCTGACCACGCATTCCACTAGCAGGTCAGCACTCCAAAACTACTCGGCCAGGGAGCTCGAACCACCACTGTGGCAGGCTCCTTTGGTGGGACCCTGACCGAAGGGCGTGGACTAGGGGGCAGGGAGGGAGACAGACCGGAGGCGGGTTGCCAGATAAAATACAAGATGCCCAGTTAAATTTGAATTTCAGATAGACTGCAAATAAGTTTTAGTATGTGTATGCAGTGTTTGAGCTAGGCAGAGTCTGTCTTTTGGGGCGCCATCCTTGAGACTCCCTGTTTTCCCTTCCCAGACACCCCGGCTTGTGTGCCTTTCCTTCTGCCTTCTGCCCCTCCCCTCCCCTCATCAGAGCCCCCACTCCATCTGACTCCCTGTTCTGGCTTCTCCCAACCCCTCCTCCCTCCAGCACACAGTCACACCCTGTGTCCCGCTCCTGAGGCACTGACCTCTGCTAATCAAATGAGCTCTCCTCAGACCTGCTGTGTGCAGGAGCCTCAGCTCCTGGGGCCTATTTCCTCCACCGGGGCATGGATGGCTGGTGTCGGAGCACTGGTGGGCAAGGCAAGCTTTGAGGGACAAACTCCTAAGGGGCTATTGGCTAGTCACTTGCCTTGCACTCTTGACTTAACGGGGGGGGGGGGGGGGAGCCCTTTCGATTTCTCTGTTCAGCACCCTGGGGTTCTGTTTAAGATGTCCTTACCCAAGTAGTCCCTCACCCAATTTGGTGTCATATCCATGGATGAACCTCCTGGTCAGAAGAAGGGATTCTGGTACTCAAGGAACATATTCTAAAAACCATTGGCCTAAATAGCCCTGAGGTCCTTTCCTGCTCAGACACTGGGATTCAACACTCCAGCCTGAACTGAGCTAAGGAATTCTTTCCTTTGGGGTCGCAATGGCACTTCAACACCTGCCGCAGGAAGTGCTGCATGGTGCAGCTGTCCAGCCTGAGCTCCGAAGCCCCAGGTTTCCTCAGGGCGTCCTCAGGGGCACCAGAAGTGCTTTATTCCATTCTTCTGAGTGGGGAAAAGACTCCAAGACCGCAACCTTCATTTTCAAAAGGCTTACAGATCCAGAGAACTCATTTTTCTCAGTGCAGTTTACAATAACAAATGTTATAAATGTGAGCTTTAGGCTATGTGTATACTAATAAAATTCTGCATTTATTTTAGATATTAGGGTGCCATGTAAGAAGTTATTTGAGGAAAAGTTCCTGCTGCTAAAAATAATTTTCAGAAACACTGATCTGATTAATTTGGGGGAATCTCAGCCACCATAGTTGGGAAGCCATTTGAGGAAGAGGGAGAAACGAACATGCATTGCATGTCTGCTGTGGATCAAGTACAAAGCTAGCTCTTTTACATGCGTTATCTCTAATTCCTACAGTAACCCTCCGAGATAGGTGTTTTTTTTATGGCTGTTTCGCAGATGAGGAATCAGAAGCTCAGAGATGTTAGGCGACTGCCTCAAGGCTGCACAGCCAATATGTGGCAGAGTTAGGATTCACACTCAGCTCTGACACCAGAGCATCCCTTTTGCCATTATACCATGATATGTCAATAAGACTAACAAGACTAGTTAGAAAGACTAACAAGACTAGAGAAAACAAGACTAGTTTTCTCGTGTGGTTCAGAAACTGTGTCAGAAGCCAGTTCCATTACAGAATTTCTCAAATGTCGTGTCCAGCTTTTCTGCAAAAGTGGGGCGAGTGACCATCCTGAAACACGGCACTTAATGGATGTAGATGCTCCGCTATGTTTCATTATTTTTAACGGAATAATTTACCTCATAATTTAGGGCAAATCGCACAGCTCTCTGAATTTGGCAAACCCTTAAGTTGTCTGGCGGCCCCTCCCCTCTGCCTCCAGATGTTGGGTACTGGTCGGACCTGGGCCCACCGCAGGGTAGGTGTCTGTTGTGGGTGGGGGTGGACCCAAGTGGGGCACAGCAGGAGGGACAGGGAGGAGTGTTTCCTTACCCAAGTTGGGGTCGTATTCACTGATAAACCTTCTGGTCAGGAACTTCACGGTCAGGGCTGTAAGAAGCAGAGAGGAATTGGCTCAGTCCCCCTGCTGTGTCTGGCTGCTGGCCCCTGGAACCTGCCCCTTTCATTTCAGTTAGGCCTTATCTAGCCTCTGTGACCCCTGCTGGCACCGGGCTCCAGTCTCTGGGGGAATGAGGCTGGGAGCTGAGGAGTTGGTTTGAGAGGCTCAAAAGAAACCAGAAATATGGAGAACTGTGTCCCTTCAGTTGCATCCTGGGATTTTTTTTTTTTTTTTAATGGCAAGAAAAGCGATGAGAGACAAGCTTAAGGGGTATCTGTGAAGATCCGCCTGGAGGGTCAGGACCCAGGCAACCAGTTACCTTAGGGTCAGCCCCAACTGAAGGGAGATATCCCCCATCCTGGATGAGTCACAAAGATTCTGAAACGTGGGGCATTCATTCCAGTTTTGGCTATCAGCCAAAGACGGAGTAAGGGCCAAGTTGATCAGTGGATGATCCCTGGGGGCAGGATGACCCCTTGAGGGCCTGGGATTTCCAGGCAAGATCTGCCTCCCAAGTAAACACGCTGCAGTCCTCAGTCCTTCAGGCCTCAAGTCCTGGCTCTCGCGCCTCCTCATGGTGCCTCACAGCGTGTAAGGCTCTAGAAGGAAGCTCTCCCCCCGTGCAATACATTAACAGAATTCTGATTTTGTTCAGAATTTAATCACACAAAGCCACGGGCCAGCCAGCTATTATACTGAACTCTTAAAATGTAATGCGATATTTTAAAGAAAATCTTTAAAATTCTTTCCCAGAATTCCTATCAGTGTCACTTTGCAAAGTCATACCCAGGAGATATATATTTTTAAATTTAAATTTCTTCGTTCATGTAGCCACTGGCTACACTGTACCAGTGACAGAGCTCCAAATGACAATTTTATTTTCAAAGGGAAGAGGGCAAATCTTTTCTGTAAGACAATGTGATTCAGAGTCATCCCTCTCTGAGCCAGAGGGCTGGCTTAAAAAGCGGAGAGGGAGCCCCCAGCAAGTCCCAAAGAACCCTGTGGGGATGGACGCCAACAGCTAACTGAGCCGCTGTTGGCCATTCACTAAAGTCTCTACCTGGAAAATGGCCAGTGGAAGAGCCCCCTCTCCCCTCCCACCTTCAGCAGCCTGGGACTGTGAGTGGCAGGGGGAGGACCAGACCCTTTTGTCGGGTCTCTGCCTGTGGTGATACCCCCATTTCCACCCCCTTAGCTCCAGGTGGGTGAGAGCTGCCAGGAGTGGTGAAGGTAGAGCTCAGTGCTGACAGAAACGATATCTTGGTTTGTCAAGGATGGTCCCAGGCACCTGGGACCACAGTCCAATTTGCTTCCAGAAAGTCAACAGAGGGTCTGGCGTGGAACAAATACACTTGATAAGAATGAACACTTTATTCCAGAATCCCTGGGAACTGAGGAGGGGAGTGGGGAGTGTGGCCTGGAAAATGCCAATACCCAAAGACTTCTACCAACTGCCTTCAGGGGCCAGTGGCTCTTGCACCTCCAGCCTAAATCAGGCAGGAGCAAGGCTGTGATGAAGGGGCCTTGGGCTGCGGATCAGTACCTAACAGGTCTTCGAGTCAATCCCCAGAGCTGACTGCTGGCCCCAGGGAGACGTAATAGAGGGCAGGGGGCCACAGGGGAGAGACCGGCAGAGGGGTGGGAGACAGACAGACACAGAAGGGAGAGAAAGCTGGGGTCACAGACACCGACGACCAGACTCAGAGGGAGAGCCAGGCAAGGACCAGAAGACAGATGAGGGATGGGGGAGCTGAGAACAAAGCAGAGAGCGCACCGAGCAACAGAGAAACTGAGGCAATGAAGAAAATCACGGTGTCTCGCCCAACTTACCTGGGTGCGGGAAGCCCCCAAAGCCAGTGGAAGAGTCTGCCCTCAAGCCCACGGCAGCGTCCATATCCCTTCGTGGCCTCCCCGGGCCCCACCAAACCCCCTCGCGTCCTGGCACCCGCCCCGCTCACCCGACTTCCCGGATCCGCGGCGCCCTAGGATGGCCAGGTTGACTTCGAGGGGTGCGCTCTGCTGCCCACTGCCCGCGCGGGGTTTCCCAAACACCGAGGACATGGCGACGCTGCGAAGAGGGATGCGGGTTCTCGGCCGAAGGGCCCCAATCAGCGTGCCTGCCCGTCGGGGCCCTCGGGGGCGGGGGACTCAGGACTCCCCCGGCACTGCCTGCCCCGTCGGTGTCTGCGCCCGGGGCCCCGGGAGGAGCGGGCTGTGTCCCCGCGGCTCGGCCGGAGCGCGGGGGAGGAGGGGCCGGTGCAGCACGGCGGGCGGGGCCGCCCCGAGCGCCGCCAAACTCCTTGTAAGGGCTGCGGGAGCACCCCGCGGGGCGCGCTCACCCCTCAGAAGACGCGGGGGAGGGTGCTCGACCGCTAGCGCAGCCCAACGTGCTTGGCCTCGAAGGCAGGGGTGCTGTCACTGTCCAGAGCGGCCCCCAGACCCGGCAGGGAAGGACAAGGACCGTAGAGACGGAGGCCCAGGGTTGGGAGATAAGAGAGGAAGGATGTTTCCAGCCCAGGCTGAACCTCCACTCAATCGCTCCCTCCAGCCAGAAAATCCATCCCTCCCTCCCTCCCTTTGTTCTATCCAGCTGCCTCGCCTCCGCCTCCTCCTCCGGGAAGCCTGCTGTGTTCAACTCCAAGCCTGACCCTTTTTCTAGGTCAGAGCCAGCTCAGCCCTGGCACACAGCTTCCAGAGCCACATTACCCTGCCCTTACAGAGACTCTCAGACATCACTGAGCACCCAGGCAGAACCCAGGCTCCTACGGGGGAGAATGAGAGGTCCTTACTACTGTTCCGTGGTCCATATGGATCCAGCCTCAACAAACCTAACCCATCTTGGATTGCTGTTTGCTGCCCGATCAAGCTAATGAGTTGCATGTGTTGTGGCCTAGTGTATAAATGGGGCATATTATTTGCCCTAAAACTTGGTGCTCCCTCACGCCTGTAACAATTCTGGGATTGGTGGATGAGCCTGGCAAGGGTCACCTGTCACTCCCGTTGGGACTCAGGGTAAAGCTGGCCACGCTGGAGAGAGGGCAAAAGCGTCCATGTGGGGAGTCCAGACACTTAGGGTCTAGTGCCAGCTCCTTCACTGGGTGACCTTGGCCAAATCACCTCATTTCTTTGGGCTTTTTTGTCCCCATCTATAATTCTAAAAGGGGAAATAAATCCAAAATTCTATGATGTGATTACGGCCTAGTAGAGAGTGACGGAACCAGCCCTGGGCTCCAGGAGAGTGCTTTCTAGGATTCTGTGGGGCCTCTCTTTTGGAATACACTGCAGTCTAGAGTGAAGAGAGGGATGGGGGTCTCAGAGACTTCTCACTGCAGCCCTTCTCCCTGTAACCCCTACCCCCCCCCCCACCCCCGGCTAATCAACCTGCCCTGCACAAGAGAAACCACGGAAACCCAGGTCAGCAGGCAGGGAAGGGGGGAAGGGTGTCCGAGCCTGACAGTAATAACTCCTCAGCCGAGAAGGAACATTATTTTCCAGGACAGGACATGAATATTGACTCAGCCTCAAGCAATAATTGTGTTTCTGGGAGATGATTATGGTAGAACAGCTGTGTTATTAAGACTCTAAGGTGTTGCAAGGAATTTGTTTAGATTACACCCTTGGGCCAGAACTGCTCACAGAGCTAACGGCCAAGGGTTTTCCTTTAAGTTGTAGGAGGAGAGAAAGTGGGAGCCAAGTTCCAGGCACATCCCTGGCCTGCCCCCCGCCCCCATCCTGTGAGGGCAGACTGGTTCTGGATGTGGGATCTGTGCAAACAGAAACTAGTCTCCCCGGAGGGCTGCCAGAGAGAGGGCCTGCCGCAGACCCCTACAGGCCCAAGCAGGTGGGAACTTGGGTTCCGCTACTTCCCTGCCTGTTTGAGGCCGGAGGAGTTACTTTCCTTATCTTTAAAACTGGGATCAAAAGTAGATGGGAGCTGCAAGGAGGCAGGTTCTAGCTCAGTGTAAGGGTGAGCTCTAGCCATCTGAAGCCCCCCAACACTGAAGGCAACCAAGGGGTGACCACTTCAAGGAGGTACTATAGAGGGGACTCCATTATGACTTGCAGGAGGGGATGAGTGACCCTCAATTCCCTTCTAGTTCAGAGATGATCTGAACCAGTTGCCAGCTGGTTCCCCAGGCCGGCAGCTGTGACTGCTAAGTACCCAGCCCCTCCTCTGAGGCTTGGGAGGAAACCCGTGCCAACCTCACAACTGCAGCCAGTCCCCTCCCTCACCCTCGGGCTCCTCAGCCGTGGGCTGCTTGTCCAGCACCCGGGAGTGCCGTCACGGACTGCAAAGGCCTTTGGAATAATCACCCAGTGTCAGACCCTGGAATAAGCTACTTTGCCCTTCTGGGCCTCGGTTCCTCTTCTTTAAAACAGGGACAATATTAAGGATTAGATGAGATAACATGAAAGTATTCCCCCCAGAGGTGGCGCATGGCCCAGAAAAGCAAACGATAGCTCCTTCCACTCCCTCAGGACGTGAACAGCACACACTTCACACCCACCTACCAAGAAGCCAAACTGTTTAGCGACCTTGGGTTTGGATGCTTCAGGTCAAGAGAAAGGTTATTTTCCTGGGCAAGTAGCCCAACCCTCCTTACTATCCCCCCCTGCCCCCCTTCAAGGCTCCTGCAGGAACCCTCAAGATCTCAGAATGCAGTGGGCCTGTGGCAGGTGCTCAGAAGCTGTCTCTGCAGTGGCCAGGGGGGCACGGACAGGTCCAGACAGGTAGAGCCTGTGAGGGTTCTGGATGTCAGGTCCTACCTTTGCCCCCCTCCCCGCCCCCCAGGAACCATGCCACCTACAGCTAAGCTTTTGAGACTGTTGTGATGTCACTTCATTCTCTGGAGGCACACCATGACAACCACTCCTGCAGTTGCACGACAATAAATTCAGATGTCAAAGCTGAACAGAACCGTAGAAGTCAGATGCAAGTTCCATTTTACAGATGAAGAACTGAGGCCCAGAGAGGTTGGGTAGCTTTTGCAAGTCAGTAATCCTGACAGTAATCCTGCTTCCTAGACCAGTGTTCTTGCTTCTTCAGGTCCGGCAAGCTCCTTACTACCCTGTGAGCGGAGGGACCACCAGGGCGGAGAAGGCCAGGGGGCCCCATCAGGCCACGGGAGTGGGGGTATCTCCCAGGGCAAGGGCTATGTCTCCTCTTTCAGACTGGAGGCTCTTCTGGGATGGGGTTGTGTCTCCTCTATCAGACTGGGGACTCTGACTGAGTTCACCTAACAGACCCCTTATTGTGGGCCAGGAGTTGTGGACAGAGACAAAAAAGGCTGGATGTGCACTCCAGAGAGGCTCAGAGAGACTGACTCTACAGCCCCTCTACAGCCCCTCTCCTCACCCCCACCTCCGGCCTTGCACAGCGCTGGGGCTGCGCAGTGGGGAGGGATGTTGGTGTGTGGTTGGGCAGGGCCTGGGAACTCCGTGGGCTGCCCACAGCCAGGACAGCTCCTTGTCCTCTCCAAGTCCCAGAGGGACGTTCACTGTCTGGGGGCAGGAAACGCACCAGCTGTGGACAACACCCCACTGGGGCCTTGGGGCAGAGCCAAAGGCCTGATCCTCAGCCCAGCCTCAGAACCACGACCCCCACCTTCTGTGACCCCCTCCCCCTACCACCTGGCTCCTGAGGGTGGGAGCTGGGTTTGTACACCAGTGTCCCACCCCACTCAAGGCAGGGCTGGACTTGGGAAAAACTGGGACTGGGAACAAGCTTCAGCCAAGAGGGATTTACTCTCATTTCCCCTACTGCTCTCAGGAGTGGTCCAGGCAGTGGCTTCACCTGGTTGTGTCTGCCAGCTACTAAGTGCCAGAAACAGGCCACTTGGGAGAGAACTGTGGCCCCTGGGGGTCAGCCCGTCCCCAACACCACCTCTTAGCTTGAGCCTAGAGACAGTTTCTCTCCTCTGAGACAAGGCTAGTGCTGGCGAGGAGAGGCAGCTGCGCTGGGACCTGGGATCACGGACAGGGTGCTGTGCAGTCCCACATCTTCGTTCATAATCAAGGAAAAGCCCATCCCATCTCTAGGCCTCCGCTTCCTCACCTGTGACGTGGGAATAGTCAGACACCCTCTTCCCACCATGGAGCCCACTAGCAAGGACAGTTAGGACTAGACACTGCAGAGCCTACTTTCCTCCAAGAGGGAAGATTGTCAGAACTGTTCCCTGTCAGCCAACGGCTGGCCCCAGGGAGGGAGAGAAGCTGGCAGAGGGCCTGGGATAGTAGTCATGGGGACTCCTGCCACCCCCTCCACTTCCTCCTCCTCTTCCTGTCTGGTCCCTAGGGCAGAGCATCTGGGATATTTCTGGCTGCCTCCTCCAGGCCTTTGGCTTCCCAGGCACACACAAGTGGTCCCCACATCCCAGCCTGCTTTGATGGAGTGAACTGGGTGGGGAGGCACGTTTGTGTTGGGTCTGCAGATTTATACGTGAGGACGTGTGCATGCTTGTGTCCTGGGGGGAGGGAAGTTCCCCGGGCCCCTCCCAATGCCAGCTTTGTCATCGTGAGCCTCTCCGTCCTCCTGAAGAAGGTCCTGCAGTTGAACATCTCCAGAATGTTCACCCTACACGGGTCTGGACCTCAGTTTCCCCACTTGTAGAATGAGTTGGCAGGAGAAGGCAGTCACTAAGCTCCCTTCCACCTGACATTTTGGAACCCAGAGTCTTAGCTGGTCACACAGGAAAGTTCAGTGCAGTGGGGCAAGTGCCCCAGGGTTGGGCAGCAGATGGCCTGGGACTGTGTCCCAAGTGAAATGACCCTTGGCAATTCTCTTTCTGGTCATCCACTATAAATGAAGGGTTTGAACCACATGAGTGGGAAGTTTCTTCCAGTTGTGACCGCCTGGCCCAGCATTTGTAGCATGGAGAGACAGCAGGCTCCTGGTTTAAGGGCATGCTCTAGAGTCAGACTGGCTGCGCGCCAGTCCTCACTCTGCCACGTACCAGCCCTGTGACCTTGAGCATGTGACTAAACCTCTTAGTGCCTTAGTCTTCCAATCTAACAAATGGGGCCATTAATAAGATCTCACTCATAGTGTTGCAATATCTATGAATGAAGGAAAATAACAGCATGTACTCATGGAATTGTTGCAGGAATTAAAGTGCTTACAAAAGTCTGACACAGTGCAATTTAAGTGATAACTATTATATTTCACGAAGCCCTTCTCCTTCTCGCTCACAGCCATATGATCAGCAGCCCCACTTTGCTTTTCCTAAGGTTTAGAGACACAGCAATGGAGCGCTGGCAAATGGAGAATAGACATCGGCTTCCCATTCCCATCCCAAGTTGGGAAGAACTTGCACATTCAGGGACTTGTTGGACACTACCTGTCACCCTCCCATTTTTACAGAGAAGGAATCCAGGCTCAAAATGAGATTGGACTAGCCCACAGTCGGGGAGCAGGCCAACTTAGAACTCTGCTCCAGACCCCAGCCTGACTTCTCTATTTGCTCCACCTCTGCTCCTCCCTCCAGTGCCCAAGTACGCCCTGCCCACCAGCCAATGGGGCGGCCTAGGTATTAATCCTGTCCTTGCTTCTTCCCAGCTGAATGACCCTGAACGAGTCATGTAAATTCTCTCGAGAACTTTACAGATACTGTCCCAATACAGGTTTGCCCCATTATCTGAAAATACAGCATTCCTTCAAAACCTTTTGTAAATGGAAATGGCCTAAACCGAAGAAGCAATTACCTTAGGACACATCTTGCTAACAGATGCAGAAAATAAGTCCAGATGAAGCACAGATGCTCGGAGACACAGTTCAGAGTTATTGCGGCTTGATGTTGAGATGCTGAGGGTAGTTCTCAGGAAAGGAGCGCGGAGGGGCCACGCTCCCTGCTGCTCAGGGTGGGTATGCTGCCTCTGCAGGGGCTGGCTGGAAAACGCTGAACGCTATTTTCGCTTTTCAGATTTTCTTTTAGTTAGTGAAAGCAGACACTAATGTAGGTCTTTCGAGAAAGCAGAGTGGCATAAAGTGAACTTTCAGAAAGCAGGGGATACCGTACCATGGCCCCGTTTTGAGGAAACAGGGCCAGAGACTTAGGGCACTTGCACAAGCACAAGGACACACAGCTGGCCTGGTGCAGGTTAAATGGCACATCTTTGTAAGGATCCCTCACGGTGCCCAGCAGGCAGCAGGCAGGTGCTCAGTATATGGTCACTATTATCAGTTCCCATGAGGGACTGAGTGACCATGAAGGTCTCTGGATGCCCTCTGGGCCCCGGGCCATACAACCCGTTAGCCACCACATCACATGAGCCATACTATCTTTAGCCGGGGAGATATTTATATCCGGAGGAAGTTTTTTCTGCTACGGGGGAGCCCCAGAGTCGGTGGCCGCTGAATCCAGGCCCGCAGCGGCGGCCTCGGCCCTCGCTCTGGCCATGCCTCGGGGACCGGAGACCGCGGTGCAGGTGTGGGTGGGTGGCCAGCTCTTCCAGGCCGACCAGGCCCTGCTGGTGGAGCACTGCGGCTTCTTCCGGGGCCTCTTCCGATCCGGCATGAGGGAGGCGCGCGCGGCCGAGGTGCGCCTGGGCGCCCTGAGCCCCGCCGGCTTCCGCACGACGCTGCGGGTGCTGCGCGGCGAGCGGCCCGCGCTGGAGGCGGCGGACGACCTGCTGCAGGCCGTGGAGTGCGCCGCCTTCCTGCAGGCGCCGGCGCTGGCGCGCTTCCTGGAGCACAGCCTCACGTCCGACAACTGCGCGCTGCTGTGCGACGCGGCCGCCGCCTTCGGCCTGCGGGACGTGTTCCACAGCGCCGCGCTCTTCATCCGCGACGGCGCGCGCGACCTGGCGGCCGAGCTGGCGCTGCCCGAGGCCCGCGCGTACGTGGCGGCCCTGCGGCCCAGCAGCTACGTGGCCTTAAGCACGCACACGCCCGCGCCTGGCTTCCTGGAGGACCAGTCGCGAACGGTGTGCTACCTGGACGAGGAGGAGGACGCGTGGCGCACGCTGGCCATGCTGCCCTTGGAGGCCAGCACAATGCTGGCCGGCGTGGCCACGCTGGGCAACAAGCTGTACATCGTGGGCGGCGTGCGGGGTCCCAGTAAGGAGGTGGTGGAACTGGGCTTCTGCTACGACCCTGAGAGCGGCACCTGGTGCGAGTTCCCCAGCCCGCACCAGCCGCGCTACGACACGGCGCTGGCCGGCTTCGACGGCTGCCTCTACGCCATCGGCGGCGAGTTCCAGAGGATGCCCATGAGCTCCGTGGAGCGCTACGACCCGGCCGCGGCCTGCTGGAGCTTCGTGGCAGACCTGCCGCAGCCGGCTGCCGGCGTGCCCTGCGCCCAGGCGTGTGGTCGCCTCTTCGTGTGTCTGTGGCGGCCGGCTGACACCACGGCTGTGGTGGAGTACGCGGTGCGGGCCGATTCTTGGCTGCCGGTGGCCGAACTGCGACGTCCACAGAGCTACGGCCACTGCATGGTGGCGCACCGCGACAGCCTCTACGTGGTGCGCAACGGGCCATCCGACGACTTTCTACATTGTGCCATCGACTGCTTCAACCTGGCCACGGGCCAGTGGACGGCGCTGCCCGGCCAGTTTGTCAACAGCAAGGGAGCGCTCTTCACAGCGGTGGTGCGTGGCGACACCGTCTACACTGTCAACCGCATGTTCACACTGCTCTATGCCATAGAGGGCAGCGCCTGGCGGCTGCTCAGGGAAAAGGCAGGCTTCCCACGACCGGGCTCCTTGCAGACCTTTCTCCTGAGGCTGCCTACTGGCGCTCAGGGACCTGTGGCCTCGACCACGCCTGAACTGTGACTCCTAGACTGGGCTTTAGGAGGGGACGACCTCCTGAGTTTTCCCTGAGCCATGGCTGAGTCCATGAGGCGGGCCTTCGGAGCAGCGGGGAACTCCCCTCTTCCTGGTTGAGACGATCAGATCTCATGTTGTCAGGTGGTGTAAACGTGCAAGAAACTCAGGGAGCAAAGATGATGCTAGGGTCTGAGCCCTCAAATTACTTGGGCATTGCCGAAAGCTGGTGGGTCACAATGTCAATGGCGGTGGCAGGGGGAGGAATTTCTGTCATCTAGCCTTGTGTGTGAATGGGCCAGGAATTGAGCGTGGGTAGGAGTGGGTTAAGTGATGTTAATCAAACTGCCTATCACTAGGCAAAAATTAGGCAACTACTATGTGCCCAGCACACTGCTTGCCCTAATGTAGCTTGTACTTGCCTGCCAGACAGAGGTCCACGAAGCTTAGAGTTTAGCCCAGAAAAACTCAATCTTAACAGAACATTTAGAGGATGACTAAAGGTTTACACATGTTTGTCTTGGTCCACAAAGGGTTGAAGGCAATATGCAAAAAAAAAAAAAAAAACCCTAAACCAAAACCCAAAATAATATAAATATAAAACAAAGTACTGAGGAAATTAGGGCAAAGGGAAAATAGGGAAAGGAAAAATATGTAATTCCAGGAAGGAGGGTATACTAACTCTGCGAGGAAGACGGGCAGGATAATTAGCTGCTGAAAGGGAGGCTCATATGGTGGAGACAGTGAGAGCTCAGAAGGCCCAGAAGAGGAGAGAGGAGGGAAGGCTTCAGCAGATGCGGGGTCTCTGGGAACCCCTCCTTTGAGGCAGAGCAGCTGTGGATAGAGACATTTGCCGGGGCGGGGCCGGGGGGGGGGGCAAGGCTGGGCTGGCTTGGAGAGACAATAACTGAACTGAACCTGGAGTGAGACCAGTGAGGAGAAAAGGGGTTTCCTCACCCCTTTATCGGGTATGAACTTGCAGGGGAGAACCCAGTTGTAAGCCCCTTGCCTACCCCCCTTTTAGTCATCACCCCAGGGGCAGTGGACTATTAACTTCCATGAGTATAGGTCACTCAAGGTATGAGCCAGTCCTGGCCAGGTCTAATTGCCTCGTCCTATCCTTCCCCCACATTCTACAGGTTAATTCTCTCCTCCTAGCCTCTGCACCTGCTATTCCCTGGAATGCCTGGGCCTGGAATGCCTTTCCTCTTCTCTTTCTGATGGCTCTGTCCCCCGTCCCTCTGCACAGTGTTGGCTGTTCCTGACCTTGGCCGCCCACACTGCTTACTGAACCCCTGACTGCTGTCATTCTGTGTGTGTGCATGCAGCCATGCAGGTGTGCAAATAGCAAGGGTAGAGATCCTACTGCGCCGTCAACTGAGCTGGGGCACTCTCCCGCCTACAGACTAATACCGCGAGGTCCTGACAGCACCCACACTGCAGAGGCCATTAATTAGGAACCTGGTGTTAGATGAAGACTCTTGTCCCTCCTTTAGAATACCCCCACCCTTCCTGGTCAGATGCCCACACCTGTACTCCATCCTTTCCAGGCCCCTGGGCAGACTTCTCTGACTGGTCCTGAATGGTCTCCATCCTCCAGGACCAGAGGACCGTAGGAAATCCTGGCCTCCTCCCAAGTGGAGAATGCAGCATCAGGGCATTCTCCCTGGACATGGGGTCTCCCTGGAATGGCACTCCCTGGACACGGAGTCTAGTATCAGGGCTGCCCCTAGCAGACTTTTCGCCTAACCTATGTCTCAAGCCTCAGAGAATGCTGCCCTCAGAAGCCTGGGACGTCCTAGCTGTGAAGTAGCCTAATCTGAAGAGTCACAACAATAAATCCTGACTTTTGCATCCTGTTAATGGTGTGCAAAGTACTTTCACGTCCCTCTTCCCACTACAGCCCTGCCTCAGTCCTGGGAGTTAGGTACCTTCTCCCTGTGGTGGATGAGACATGTGAGGCTTAGAGGCTGAGCGACTGGCCCGTGCCAAAGCATGGCAGAGCACTCGCTTACAGGTTTTGTCCAAGGATAATCTTTTTCTCACGAGTCCAAGATCTATTTATTTAACTCACTAATAAGGGAACCAGAAGAATGGTAAAGCTGGTTCATCAAAGGAGCATTTGAGAGACAGAGATTTGTGTATTTAGTTGGGAAAGACATAAATAAGTTTGCTAAGGTAAGAAATGAAACTGGTGAATGTCTTTCAGGGCAATAAAACCATAACTATTTTGGTTCTCTCCTCGACTAAAACCCTTTGTATCTTCACATACATGCACATACATACTTGTACACGCAGCTACATGTCATGTTAGCATATAAGTTCATAAAGTCAGAACCCCAATCAGCAGCAAACTGTAAAACAAAGCTATATTCTCCTAGAGAATTATGGAACTCTTAGTTGTTCAGTTCTGTCCCAGAATGACCTGGGAAGGCCGTGCAGCCCTCCTTGTGCTTCCTTAACAATGCCAAGTGCTCTCTTAGCTCAGTCCAGTGCCGACCACCCTGAGACTTGTGATTTTGAGATCCATTGGCTCATTTGCTGTCTCAATCCTCAGAACTTTGTGTTTGTCAGCTTTTGCAGCTGGCTGCGTGGACCAGTCCCGATGGGGCCTGCTGGCCCCTGAGGTTTGGCCATTACTTGAGCCAGAACAGCCCTTTCTGATACATTTTTTGTGCATAACAATAACACAATGTTCACAGCTTTCCCGTGGTTGACTAATCTAAGCTTTGTAAGAATTTTAATGATAGGCAGCTCAGTAACTCTCCCAGTCCCCTCTTAAAATAAAATAAAATAAAATCCAAACACCCAAAGGTGATGAGATTGGAAGAGGCACAACTAGGAAGTAGCAGAACCCAGCTTTGAACCCAGGGCCACATGTTTTATTTTCTCTTGCTGTCTCCTCACTTGGCTGACATTCCAAGCAAGATGGACAGGGTTTTCCTGCCTGTCTCCAATATTCCTCTCTGTAACCCTTCTCTCTGCATGTTCTCTTCGTAGGGTTCATCCACTCGCCTGGATCCAATCCTTTTCCTCCTCCTGCTAGGAAAATTCACTCCCCTGGGTTCTTTTGCCTCAGGATCTAGCTAGGAGACTAAGGGCCCACTTTCTGAGGGTGTTAGTGACTGGTTAAGGCCCTCCCTCCCTCTCATGAAGTGTGGGGGAAGTTTTCATAATCCAGCTCACCTTCTTCTCTCGCCTCAAAGGTTAGACTCCATTGTTCCTCCCACAACCCACCATGCTTGCCAGAGATAGTAACCGTGCCTACTTTGCAGGTAAGGAAATCTCTCTGTCCCAGCCCAGAGGCCCCCTATGAGAACTCTGTCCTAGAGAGGTCTACACACACACACACACACACACACAGCTTACCACAGCAAGCAGCACTTTCCCGAACCTCCACGACAGCCCTGCAACCCAACCCCCTGGGGGTCTCTCCAGTTGTCCATACAGTCTCCTTGTACCTGAGAGTTTAGTGTCTGGATGTCCACGCTTTCCTCTCCCTGGAAATTTGCTTGTTCTGCTTATATAACCTGCCTGACAGAGGTGGAAGGGGATGCCAGACCTTCTCACATTTTCAACCAGGGCCTGCTTCCCTACTTGCCTCCCTTCACGTCTGCTCACGTGGCAGCCAGAATGAAGTGCCAGCCGGACCTGTTGCTCCTCCACTCAGACCCTTAGGTGGCTCCTCATCTCACCAAAGTCCTTTCAGGATCCTCTGCCCCATTTTCTCTGACTCCTTTTACCACTTTCCCACAGCCTCACTGCAATCCAGACATGCGGGGCACACTCCCACCTCAGGGCCTTGACTCGGTGTCCCTCTGCTGGGCACGCCTGTCTCACTTAGCTGCCTGTCTCATTTCCCACTTCCTGCAGGCCTTTGCTCAGATGTCACTTTCATTCTGAGGCCTTTCCTGACTACCCTACTTAAAATATACCTCTTCCACCCTGGCCAGAGTGGCTCAGTTGGTTGAGTGTTGTCCTGGAAAGCAAAAGGTCACTGGTTCAATTCCTGGTCAGGACACATGCCTGGGCTGGTCCCCAGTAGGGGGGCATGCGGGAAGCAACCAATTGATGTTTCTCTCCTCTTTCTCCTTTCCTTCCCCTCTCTCAAAAAATAAATGAATAAATAAAATCTTTAAAATATACCTCTTCCTTTTCTACCTCCCCTTTATTGCTTCGCTTTCCTCCATAGCATCTAGAAGTGTCTACTGTGCTATACTTTTACTTGTTCGGTGTCTGTTCCTCCTACTAAAACTGACCTCCATGTTTGTTCATTGCTGGGTCAGCCAGGTCCCAGTGACTAGAACACAGAAGGGGCTCAATAAATATTGGGTGAATGAATGAATGAATGGTGCTCAGTGGATGTCGGAAGAATGAGTGAATTGATCGGTCAATCAAAGGAAAAACTCATAGAGGCTGTTAGATTTCAGAGTAGAGGGTATCATTTCTGCAGGGGTTTGTGGGCCAGGTGATTAGGGGAGACCTTCAGCAGGAGGTGATGAGCTGTCGAGTCCACTGATTCCACCGAACACTTTGGGAAGAACGAGATCTGACGACAGCAGCAGCTGAGGTCACTTCTCTGCCTTCAGTGGAGAGGCAGAGACTGGAAGTGGAAGTGGTAATCAGTCTGTGAAGAATTGCTCCTCTTGGCGGTGGAATACACACAGGGCCGGTCTGTTTATTTTCCTTTGGCCCCAAGCAGCTGGGCCTCTTTTTCATCTTAATTGCTTTGCTTCAAATTGCTGTCACTTCCCAGGAACGGCAGCGGCAAATTAACTGTGCTAGTGGGAGACACAGCTGTGGGCAGTCAGGCCACCTTGGAGCATGCCAGTCATGGGCACGGGATATGGGGCCCCGGTGGAGGGGGTCTCCCAGGACTCATCCCAACAGTGTCCTCTGCAGCCCTCACGATTCTGCCCTAGCTGGAGTGGGGATGTACGAACAGGGGCAGCTCCTCTCTGGTGTCTCAGCAGCTAACAAAAGGTAACGGGCCTTTTGGCCACAGGGTCTTGGAACAGGATGTAAGTATCTCATCCAACCCCTCTTTTCTACAGGGAACAAAGGGAAGTCAAAGTGGGGCAAGTAACTCTCCTGGAGACACAGCAATGCAGTGGACCACCCCGAACCAAACCCACACCATGCTGCATCTGTTGTGCTGCCTTCCCGGACACCCTTGAGGGAGGTGCCCCCAAACCTCTAACGGTGGTATTTGGGCTCCTGGGCCCTTCAACTAACTCACTCAATCTCTCTCTCTCTCCCTCTCTCCCTCTCTCTCTCTCTCTCTCTCTCTCACACACACACACACACACACACACACACACACACACTTCAACAACTCTAAGATAGCCTGATGCCATTGGCCCCATATGTTTCTCTTTCCAGTAACATCTTCATTCTAACAGGGGCCTTCTATCGCTGTGCCTAACTCCACACCGTGATTAGCAGAGGGAATTTCAGGTGCTCTGAGAGGGACGCAGCGTTGGGTTGGGGCGGCAACAAGGGACGGAGGGTCTTGCAGGCACCACTCTGCAGAGGCTAGCTGCCTGCCAGGCAGTTGGCAGGGCTTTCAGTCAAACCCTGGCTCTGACACTTACGAGAGTAAAATGAGAACCCAGAGGCCAGCATATGTTATGCTCATCTTCCTCATTCCTTTCTCCTCCCCTCCTTTTTACTTCTCCCCCTCACCCCTCTATTGAGGCCGTTTCTGTGAAGCAGGCACGGCTCAAATGAGCTGCACCTGGTTCTGCTGTCCACGCACTTACCACTCAGTGAGGAGGCAGGATGGCAGAACGGGTCAGCATCAGCATTGGTGGCAGGGGTCTGGGTTTATTTGCCAGCTCCATCACTTGCCCGCTGTGCCATCTGGGGCAAATTCCGTTTCTGTGTAAAATTCAGTTTCTGTTGATGACGACGGGATTTACCTACCGTAGGCAGAGTTGTTGTGCAGATAGGTTGTGTGAAGCACCTGTAGCTCCCCCAGGAGGGAGGCAGGTTGGAGCTTGAGTGTGAAGAGCCTTCAATGCTAGGCTCAGAACTTGGGCCTTACTTGGCAGGAAGTGGGGAGCCACAGCAAGTGTTTGAGGTGGTGACTACGGAAGACAGATACCAATTCCAAGCCCCTCACCCTGCCCTGTGCTGCACAGCTCCTGTCTGATCCTCCAGACTCACTGTACCCTTCTCACGCTCCACAGCCCAGGAGGCTGCCCTTTTGGGCTGTATCAATGAGCTCTCTTGACTCTGGCTCCCAATGGGGGACTCTAGCAGAAGGTGCGTGGGAGGAGTGGGAGGTCTCACTCATTCCCGGATCTCTGCCTGCAGGGCTGCCTTGCACTGATCTTTCTTCCTCCACACACCAGAGCCTCAGGCCCTGTTAGGTGTCCTTTCTGCACCACCCTCTCAGTCTCCAGGTGGTGGTGCCCCTCCCGGGTATAGGAGAGGCGGGAGCCCCCGCTGTCACCAGCCTGGCACTAGCCCTATGGTAGCCTTCCACCCTTTGTGGATAGCTTCTTTCCTCAGCTTCCTCCAGTGACCCCATTTGAGTGTGCTAGCTCTTTCCTGCCAAGACCCGTGCCCTGTCCCCTCTTGCTCTTGTCTCTCCGGGCATTGATCACTGAGTGGTTTGGTTTGGGCACAGCCAAGAATGGCTTGATTACATAGTGATGAGAAGCACGGGTGTGTCTTACCAGAAGGGGTGGTGCCTCTGTGACCGGAAACTAGGGCTTTGCCTCCCAAGCCTCTTGAGTTTGAGGGGAAGAAAGTGACCTTTCGAGGCTCTGGGAGGAGTGGCTAGGAATGGAAATGGAACCAGATGCGAGCGACCCAGGGAACACAGCTTCTGCTGCCCAGTGTGGGACCAGGTAGTGCTGCAGGCCGCGCCTCCAGGCAGGGCCTGGTTCTCTGGTCTGGCCTTGACCAGGTTTGACCAGGGGTCCTGCAGGATACACAGGAGGAGCCCTGGGTACCCACACACCAGGCCCAGCCCTGCCACCCATTTGCTGGGTGATTTGGTGCTGGCTGCCCTACCTCTCTTTGCATCTGTGCCCGACTTTGCATCTGTCATTGAAGACAACAGCCCCTATCTGGTGCACACATTTGCTGTGTGGTCAGGTGAGGGAACTGTGTGCAGGCCCATAGTGAGGGGAGCTGAGATGCTCTAGCTTCTAGCTCAGACTTCCTAGGTTCTAACCCAGCTGTAGCACTCCTCACCGTGTGACCTTGCATAGCTGTTAACCTCTCCAAGCCTCAGGTGGCATCTGTCCGTGAGGCTGTTGCAGTGAGTGAGACAGTACCCAGAAAGAGCTTAGGATGGTGCCCAGCCCACAGCAAGTGTCAATAAACCAGAAAGCCCTCTGTCCTCGGGCGACGCCAGTGGCTTATCATGGCTGTAGCAGTCTGGCTTCAGATGGAGAAGGCAGTCAGTGACTGCGTGATTGGGAGCCCCAAAGACAGGACTTTCAGCCTTAAAAACATCTCCCACTATTCCTCCTGGTAGGCATTGTCTCCAGGATATAACTCCTTGACCCTGCCCTGTCCTAGGGACATAGGACAGGTAGGTGGGAGGGCAGGCATGTGAGTCCTGTCACCAGATACTGAGAAGGTATCGTCCTTATGGTCCTTGGGCCCCAGCCCCTGTCACTGAAGGCCCTGCACCCCTGGGGAGCTCAAATGTTTCCCTTAGCTTCAGAAGCAGTGAAACCTTGAACCCTGAAAATAGCTCTGGATTGCCACTAAGTCACCTTCTTGACCTCATTCCTCTGTACCTCCTACCCCACCCCCCACACCAGGGGTGAGGTAGACAGAGCAAAGCTCCTCATCACAGAGACAGAGGTCGTGGCTTCCCTGGCCAACAACACCCACCCTGCTTCCCAGAGCTCTGCCTGGCCCACCGCAGACATCATGGTCACTGCTGCTGGCATGCTCAGGGACAGTCCCCCACACTGGTCTTTGCCCAGCCCCGCTGCCATCGCAAAGGGGCCCTGTGCTCCCCAAAGAAGCATATTACGGGGGCCAAGGACAAACCTGGACTTCCATCCCTTCTGTGGGGCACTAGGGGATTTGTGCTGATGAATACCGGGACTCTCCCTGCAGCCACCGGGATCTTGTTCACTCCAGTCCCAGCAGTGTGGTCCCTCCAGGCTCTGAGGGGCTGGGCACTAAGGAATGGAGATCGCTGCCTTTGTCCCCTGAAATTGCCTCACTGATAGTGTCAGACCAAGTGCCCAGAGCTTACTGTAACACTTTCTGGTGAGTCCTCTTCCTCTTGGCAGTTCTGTGAAACGTCTTTGGAAACCTTTCAGCAAGGGCCACTCCTCAGAGGGCTTGCTTTCCTGGGTTTCCCTTCCTCCCTCTCTTTGTTCCTCTTCATTCACCAAACACTTCAGAGCAGCTCCTCTAACCAAAAGTTGGGGTGCGGGTGGGGTGGGGGAGATCAACCTGGTTCAGTCCCTGCCCCCAGGGCTTCACAACGGAATGAAGGTGGGGTAGCCCCTCAGGGTTACACATCAGAGTCAGCCTGGCCCTGTGTAAGTGACCGTGCCCACCCTCTGGCCAGGGGAAGGTAGGGCACTGTGACTGGCAGCACACTAAGATGGCCCACAGTGGCAGGATAGGTAATGCCTCCAAGTTCACCAAGTATCACTTAAGAATAAGGAGGGACTTCTGGTCAAGATGGAGGCGTAGGTAGACACGCTTTGCCTTCTGGCGCAACCACAGAAAGATTACAACTGGACCTCAAAACAACACCCAGGACCGTCACAAAGTCAAACTGTATGGGAGTCTGACAACCAAGGATTTAAAGTAGCCACATTTGTCCAGACTGGTAGAAGGGGTGGAGATTCGGTGTGGCGCAGACGTGATGGCAATGGCAGCAGAACAGGCAGTTCCACATTCACGTGTGATGGATAAAAATTGGGAGGGACACCTTGGGAGAAAGTGATCCCTGCCCCAGGTCAGACCACACAGCCCAGGGTACCAGTGCCGGAGAGAGAAATCCCCATAACTTCTGGTTATAACTTCTGGTTATGGGGCTTGGGGTGGTGGAAAAACCTGCTAGATTTTCAGGAGACTCCACTTAAAGGGCCCACACAGACTTAGAATGTACACAAACCCACCCCATCTGGGATTCAGCACCCAGGCAGCAGCTGGAAGAGTACCAGTCACATATGGGGAATAAATGAAGTGACTGGAAACAGGGCGAATGCCAGGCAAACCTCCAGAAGCCAGGCAGCAGCATTGTCTACTCTGAGCCCTCCCCTGCACACAGAGCCACAAAGCAGTGAAAAGGGTTACCCTGCCCTGGCCATTACCTAAGGCTCTGCCCCACACAATTTACAGGTAACTTTTCTACAATAGGCCACACTACTGGTACAGGGAGTCAAAGCAGCTCTACCTAATACACAGAAACAAAGACAAGGAGGCTGCCAAACTGAGGGGACAAAGAAATATGGCCCAAATGAAAGAACAGAACAAAACCCCAGGAAAAAAAAAAAAAAACTAAATGAAATGGAGATAAGCAACCTATCAGATGCAGAGTTCAAAACACTGGTGATCAGGATGCTCAGAGAACTCACCTAATGTGGAAACAGTGTAAAAAAGACCCAGGAAGAAATGAAGGTTACACTAAGTGAAATAAAGAAAAATCTACAGGGAAACAACAGTGGAAGGGAGGAAACCAGGATTCAAATAAACAACTTGGAACATAGCATTCAACCAGAACAGCAAGAAGAAAAAAGAATTTTAAAAAAGGACAGTATAAGGAGCCTCTGGGACATCTCCAAACACACCAACATCAAAATCATAGGGGTGCCAGAAGGAGAAGAGGAAGAGCAAGAAATTGAAAACTTACTGGAAAAAATAATGAAAGAAAACTTCCCTAATTTGATGAAGGAAATAGACATACAAGTCTAGGAAGCACTGAGAGTCCCAAACAAGTTGGACCCAAAGAGGGCCACACCAAAGACACATCATAATTAAAATGCCAAAGGTTAAAGATAAAGAGAGAATCTTAAAAGCAGCAGGAGAAAAGCAGGGAGTTACCTACAAAGGAATTCCCATAAAACTGTCAGCTGATTTCCCAAAAGAAATTTTGCAGGCAAGAAGGGACTGGTAAAAAGTATTCAAAGTGATGAAAAGCAAGGACCCACAGCCTAGATTACTTTATCCAGAAAAGCTATGATTTAGAATGGAAGGGCAGATAAAGTGCTTCCCAGACAAGGTAAAGCTAAAGGAGTTCATCATCACCAAGCCATTATTACGTGAAATGTTAAAGGGACTTATTTAAGAAAAAGAAGATCAAAACTATGAGCATTAAAATGGAAACAAATTCACAACTATCTACAACTGAATCTAAAAAAAAAACCAAACTAAGCAAACAGCAAGAACAGGAACAGAATCATAGATATGGAGATGATGTGGAGAGTTACCAGCAGATGGGGGGCAGGGGTGGGGGGGGAGGAGTGGGGGAAAAGGTGCAGGGAATAAGAAGCATAACTGGTAGGCACAAAACAGGCAGGGGGATGTTAAGAACAGTATAAGAAATGGAGAAGCCAAAGCACTTACATGTGTGACATATGGACATGAACTAAGGGGTGCACTTTTGGAGGGAAGGGGGTTACTGGGTGGAGGGGGGCAAAGGAGGAAAATTGGGATAACTAATAGCATAATCAATAAAATATATATTTTTTTTAAATGAGGAGAAATAGTCCCTAAGTGGGTGGCCAGGAAACAGCAGTGACCACCATGATCTCCCTTCCATCACCCCTGTTGGCTGCGCTGCGTTCACTCCATCGCTCCCTGGCGGCAGCGTCAAGTCCAAACTCCTCAAGGTCCAGTCCCCACCCTCCAGGCACACTGAGGAGCTCCCCATGTTCTCCCACCCCTTGTCCCATGTTGTCACATGTCTGAGTGACTGCAGCCTGGAATTTCCTTCCTCTACTTCTCCACGTAAAGAACTCCTGCCCACCCTGCAAGGCCTGGCTCAGCTGTGGCCCCTCCGAGAAGATGCCTCATGCCAGCCTGAGGCTGATCTGTCAGCTTGGCTCAAGCTCCTGCAGGGTGAGGTCTTTCGTCTGCCCGGAAGCCACCTTCACTGCACCGGAATTTATGGCTTATGAGCTGTCTGTCCCCATGGTGGAGTCCTTGAGGGCCTCCCCACCTCCATCCCTTCCCGTGCCCAGCATAGGGCCTGCTGAGGTTCACCAAATTATTCAGCTGCTGAGGCTATTCAGAATCTGTGACTCAGAATCTGGGACCCTGGCTCCCCAGCTCCCAGCTTCCATCCTTCCATTTTTACCTGGTGCCCAGTTCATGTCTCTGCTAAGCCTGAAAATATTTTCTTAATGACAGAAAAAAAAAATCATAGGTTAAAAATTTTGAGCAGTAGAACAGCAGATGACGTTGTATGGGCAACTTCCCAGAGGACAGAGAACACACGTCCCCTGAGTGGGTGGCCTTATAAGGACAGGTTCAGGAGGAAAGTGGGTAGGAGGCAGGGCCACCCGCCAGCAGAGGGAGATGCTGGGGTGGGGATGGGTGTCCCACCGCTGGCCTGGGAGTGGAGCCAGCAGGGGTGCTGGCTAGGACCCAGTTCCGCAGGGGAAGTTGGCAAAGTGCCACCTCCACAGGCCCTTGTTGGGCCAAAGCCTGCCTGTCCTCCTTCACTGCCATCATCACCAGGCACTGACCGCTCTCAGCCAGCTGCCACGCTAACCCACACCATCCAGCTAGCATTGGGAACCCTCCACCCCAGGACAGTCCGTTTCTCCTTCTTCTCCCCACATTCCCTCACTCCTGGACCCCGCTGGGCCTGGCAGCCAGCTGATAGGCAATCAAGGTTTGCTGGGTGGAAGAATTAGTAAGTGAAGGTTCTTCAGTGGTAGTTTTGGCTCATCAGCTGGGCTGTGGCACAGGGGCCGTGTCTTCTCAGAGGCACCAGGGCAGGGCTGAGTGCATGGTGGAGGCTTGACAAAGGGTTTGGGGTTGAGTGGGCCTTGCCTTTGAGTAGAGCTGAGCGGTCAGTTCTTGCCCCATTCAGGATCCCCCTTGTCCCCAGCATGAAGGTGCGCACACTCCAACACCACTCCAGGTAATGTTTGTGGCAGGGGTTTGACTCCCCTTGAGGACAGAGTGTGTGTGAGGGAGGGGAGGGGAGAGAGATGGAGACAGCGATGAGAGGAGAGAGTTAGCTAGTTTCTGGGGGAGTCCTGCTTGTGGAAGTATTCCTCTGACCCCAAATACTGGGAGCAGACTCTGGCCCTTAGGGTCTGAGGGTGAGAAGAGGTGAACCCCAGGAGGCCCCTGGGCTGAGGGAAGGGCTCTTGAAGCCTTTCCCAACCCTCAGGAAAGAAAGCTTTCCAGAGCTCCCCAAAGACGCGAATCGCCTTGGCAGGGTCTTACCTAGAGGCAGCATGGGTGGTCTGGATGAGAGGGAGAGTTGAGAGGGCCACCCCTTCCCTTCGCCAGCTTTTACCAGGCCTGAAACCCTATCACCTAGGGGCCACCATTGGTGAGTTAAACATTGTCCTCTCCCTAAATCTTCTTCTTTTTAAAAAAAATTATTTTATTGTTGTTCAATTACAGTTGTCTGCATTTTCTCCCCACCCTTCTACCCCACCCCAGCCAAGCCCACCTCCCTCCCCAACTTCCACCCTTCTCCTTGGTTTTGTCCATATGTCCCTAAATCTTCTTAAATGGCAAATAGTGTTCCAGGCAGGGGCTGACAAAGGAATTCTCTAAACACCAGATAAGACAGAAGGACAGGGCAGCTAGCTGTCAGGCTGGGCAGAGGGGCTGGGAGGAAGGGTGGGAGGAAGGGTGGAAGGAAGGGGGCTGAGTGGGGAGGAGGGTCTGGGAAGAGGAAGCTTCTGATTTCTCTGCCTGATCCTGGGAGGTCAACTGTGACCGGAGGAGACACCCCCTCCACCCTCCCCAGAGTGGAAGGGTTGGGGCTGAGAGGAGGCTCTGGCAGCCCCTCAGCGGCCCTACTTCCGGTTCCAGGAGAAAGTTGTCAGCTGCAGGAGGTTGACCCAAGTTGCAGCAAGAGCCCCAAGGCTCATAGCAGAGGTGAGACAGGATCAGAGGCAGCTGTGTCAGCCTGAGCCTGGGGAGGGTCCAGCCTTGCCTGAGACCCTGACCTCTGGGTAAGGCCTCCTCCTCTGTCATTCTGCCCCAAAATAGAAACGTCTCTTGTATAACAAAACACAACAAAACTCTCCTAGATGACTGCTGCCTGAAATTCCACCATTAGTCATATATTATTTTGGGTCAGGCATTGCCCCTCTGTGGTAAGCTGAAGAATGGTCCCCCAAAGATGTTCACGTCCTTATGTTACCTTACATGGTAAAAGGGACTTTGCAGATGTGATTAAATTAAAGATTTTGTACTGGGCAATTATCCTGGATTATCCAGGTGGGCCCAACATAATCCCATCAGAGTCCAGAGGCCTTCTTCAACCTGCTGGCACTGGACCTCTGAGGGCAGAACGTAGTGGGGACACAGAAGAGGGGACAGCACATAAGGTGACAGAAGTGAGCACAAGAGTCAAGGCAGAACTCGCTGCGTTCTGCATTCTTGGGCCAAACCTTGGCACACCGCCTGGCGCCCAGGACCTGCCATCCTCCTTGCCTTCTCTCCAAGGGTCACCTTGTCTAGATCCTGCCTTCAGGGGGCTGAGTGTGTCATCTGCTATTTCAAGGAGCCACTAATGCAGCCACCTGACCCTTAGTATTAGCTGTAGAGGCTGTCTTTCTCCCAGATGGCACTTCAGAACCTCTGTTCCAACCACCTTCTTAACCCTCTGACCAGAGATGGGGCGGGGGTCTGCCAGGTTTTCTGAGTTTGATTGCAAATACTGGAGATTGGCCAACCATGACGAGGAGGAGCACAATCAGAGAAAAGGCAGTACCGATTATAGAAGAAGGCAGGGCATAAATCTATATAAATAAGTAGCCACTAGGGACTGTGCCCCCCGTGCATTATACTTTCCGTGTGCAGGCCGGAACTCAATCCCCTGAGCCACACCAGCCTGGGCAAGCACTGTCCTGTGTAATCATCCCAGGTGGGAAGATTCAATGTCCATATTTTATGGAGAGAGGTCATGTGACTTTCAAAGGTCCCACAGCAAGTTCATGATAGGACTGTAGTTTCAGCCCAGGTGAGACCTCAGAGTCCATACATTTAACTACCACACTACTCTACCTCCTAAAAATATTTTAAACTAACAGTGATGTCTTTTTTTTTTTTAAGTTTTATTTATTTATTTTTATAGAGAGGGGAGGAGAGGGAGAGAAACATTGATGTGAGAAAGAAATGTGGATTGGCTGCCTCTTGTTCACCCCCACTGAGAACCTGGTCCCGACCCGGAATCAAACCAGCGACCTTTCTGTTTGCGGGAGGACACCCAGCCCACTGAGCCACACCAATCGGGGGCTAACAAGGATGTCTTGATGTCTCATTTTTTAATCAAACAATAGTTTTCTAGGGATGCGGAGGTTTGGGGCAGGCAGGAGGAGGATGAAAGGAGAGGCATTGGGTCAGGGGCATTGGGACACGTGACAGGCATGAAGGGCCGCCAACTGCCCCCACTAGTCAAGGGGACTTAATAAAGTGGCAGGCCGAGGCCAGATTGCCTTAGTCAAAACATAAATGGCTTTGGATTTAATGTTTCATCTTAGATACTGACCTAATTTTAAGGTCTTTTCCAAGTGCACTTTTATTTTTGATCAACTTCAGGACATTTTGCTGATTTTCTCAAAATAGTTTTTTATTGCCGCAAGTGATTCAAGTTTTAAGGCCAAAGAATATTTTTTATGTGATTTCAAGTTGGCAGGCATCGAGGCTTAGTGGAAGGCACCCAGAAGTTGGATGGGCCTCGGGAGGCCTGGGTTCTAGTCCCACACTTGCTGTTTAGGCCTGTGTGGGCCTGCCGAAACCCCCTCCATGCTCAGACAAGGTGTCTGGGTTGAAGCCATGACAGATGTGGAAGATTTTATTTGTTTTTTACAGGCCTCTGCTCCAGGTCCAGCCCTGTTTGCTGGGTGGAGGGACTGAGAAGTTTTCACTCTGCGGAAATTGCTGCAGGCCTTTGCACAGGGCCAACTGGGAAGGGCAGGGACACCAGTGTCTTGGCTTCTGATCTCTGCTTGTCTGAGTCACGGGCAGCTCCAGAAACTGGTTCCCTCAGTCCCTGGGGCCTCCAGGGGGTAGGCCTGGGTGATTGAAGGCAACTCTGCTCCCAACCAGCTCACTCCCCAAATGAGGACAGAATGACATAGGACCGCAGACTGTCAGAGCAGAAGGCAGCCCAGATCGGCTGGCCCTGAGGTCACACACACTAGCCACGGGCCCATTACAGTGTGTAAGCATCCGGAGAGATATTGACATAAAAATAGACACATAGGCCCATGGAACAGAATAGACAGCCCAGAAACCAACCCACATATATATAGCTGATTAAGTCATGTCAAAGGAGACAAGAATGCGTGTGACGGCAAAAGCACAGTCTCTTCAAAACCGGTGCCGGGAAACTGGACAGCCACATGCAAAGGAACGAAACTACCACTGTCTTACTCATACACAAAAACTAACTCAAACATGGATCAAAGACTTACATGGAAGGCCTGAAGCCATAAAATTTCTAGAGTAAAACATAGGTAGGAAGCTCCTTGATATAGGTCTTGGCAGCATTTTACATATGGCTCCAAAAGCAAAAGCAACAAAAACAAAGATAAACAAGTGGGACGACATCAGACTAGAAAGCTTCACACAGCAAAGGGAACCATCAACAACACAAAAAGCCACGCAATGAATGGGAGAAAATATTTGCAAATCACATATCCGATAAAGGATTAATATTCAAAATATATAAAGAACGCAACTCAATAGCAAAAGAAATTGGATTAAAAAATAGGCAGAAGATCTATATAAACATTTTGCCACAGAACATACAGATGCCCAAAAGATACACGAAAAGGTGCTCAACATCACTAATCAGGGAAATGCAATCACAACCACAGCGAGGTATCACCTCACACTTGTTGGAGTGGCTGTGGTCAAAAAGACAAGAAGTAAGTGCTGGCAGACATGTGGAGAAAAGGGAGCCCGTGCGCACTGTCGGTGGGAGTGCACATTGGTGCAGACACTATGGAAAATAGTATGGAGGTTCCTCAAAAAATTAAAAATAGAAAAACTATACAATCCAGCAATCTCAAATCTGGGATTTATCCAGAAAAACACAAACTCAGTAAGATATATACACCCCGATATTCACTGCAGTATTATTTCCAATAGCCAAGATATGAAAATAACCGGAGTGTCTATCAGTAGATCAATAGATGAATGGATAAAGAAGTTGTGGCTCTGGCTAGTGTGGCTCAGTGTGTTGGGTGTCGTCCCACAGTCTGAAAGGTCTTGGGTCGGATTGCTGGTCAGGACATATGTCTGGGTTGTGGGTTTGGTCCCCAGTTCCAAAAGGCAACCAGTCGATGTTTCTCTCCCTCTTTCTCCCTCACTTACCCTCTCTCTAAAATCAATAATATCCTCGGGTGAGGAGTAAATAAATAAATAAGAAATAATGACATATGTGTGTCATATATATAATAGTTATATGTAACTATTATTCAGCTATAAAAAAAAGAATGAAATCTTGCCATTTGTAACAACGTGGATGGACCTCAAGGGCATTATGCTAAATGAAATTCTAGTCAGAGAAAGATAAATACTGTATGATTTCATATGTGGAATCTAAAAATAAAAAACCAAACTCATAGATACAGGTAACAGAGTAGCAGTCGCCAGAGGTGGGGCTAGGAGGTGGCAGGTGGGAGAAATGAGGGAAGGCAATCAACAACAACAAAGAGCTAATTTTTTTTAAAGATTAAAAAAAAAGAATCCCCAGAGAGCTTCTTATAAAAATAAAACAGATCCCTAGGCGCTACCAAGCTGAACTTTCTGAGTCAGATTACCCACAAGTGGGGCCTGCGACTGTTTAACACCCTCCCCAGGGGATTCTTGGGAACAGCGGCCACGTGGAACTCTACTCTTCCTGGGGAAACAGAGTCAGTCATCAGCAGACCCAAAATTAGGAATTAGATCTTCGGACCCACAGTTAGATGTTCGTTCCACAACAAGACCAGGAGCCCAGAGAACCCAAAAGAATTGCCCATCATTTCCTTTTTGTTTTAATTTTCTCAAAAGCAAAGTTACTAATGCACACAGTTTAAAGAGTTGACTAAAGGTGGTTTTACAAGGCTAGTATGAGAAATCACGGCTCCTTGTCCACACCCTCCCATCCGCCCCTCCCCACAGGCAACGGCTTTCAACTGTTTTAGCTGATTCTTGTGGTATTGAAAGAGACCAAAATCTCACACCAAAATATGCCTCTTTGACATGAAAATTATTTTGAGCTGAAGGCAATGAAGAAGCAGCAAATGCAGAAAAAGTTCTCCCTACCCTTTTCTGTCTAAAGGCAGGCTGTAAACCCTCCTTTCCTTGAGATAGAATCTTGTCCTCCCAGAGATGCGCCAGGGGGATGAATCTGCGAACGACCCTTACTCCATTAGTCCCCTCCCATGTGTTTGCCTTCCAAGAATTTGCCATCCTTGGAAACCTAAAACCGATTTCCTGTGTCCTGTTATCTCTCTACAAGTTTATTCTTTGTTGATGCTACATAAGCCAGAGTTCTAAACTGACGCTTTGAGCTACTTTTCACTGAGGTTCCTCCACGTGACAGGTGCTGCATGTGTCAGTAAGCTGGTTTTCTCTCGTTAATTGGTCTAGCTGAAACCCTAAGGTGCCAAGTGTTGTCTCCTCTATAGCATTTACTCCCACCCTTGGCATTGTTTGCATTTTGTAATGAACACGCATCGCTTTGTTACTCTTAGGTCATCTATAGTTAGAATAGATTGCTGGGTTTAGCACAGGTCTGGGATGCCCTGGCATTGTCAAGTGCCCCAGTGCTCACTGGGCGAAGGCCACCAGCTCCTCCAGGGCTTGCTCACGGTGGTTGCCATGGACCAGCAGCACCTCCTTGATCCGATCCTGCTGGAAGCCCATGTCGCTGAACTGTTTCCAGAGGCGCAGGAACTCCCCGGCCTGAGGAAGGGGAGGCAGAGAGGCCACTGAGGATTGGTCTCCATGCTGGGGAGCCCCCTCCCCGGAGTCCTCTGTATCTGCCTCTCTGTATCTACAGAGAGCTGTGGCCTGATCCTGGGCAACACCTGCATTTCCCCTGTACCTCTGAAGTGACATGGGCTTGGACCTCTCTTCTGTGCCGAGGAAGGAGGCCCCCCCAGCCTGGCCCCCGGCTTGGTCCTGGCTTTGCTCCCTGACTCCGGCTCACTCCTGACTGCCTGTACTTGGGTGCTGGGGCAGGAAGGAAAAGAAGGTCAAATCCTGGTGCCCAGAGGATGCACAGTGAGGGTCTCTGTTCAGGCCCCAAACTCTGCCAGTGTTTCACAGAGTACAGCCTCCATTTCCTCCCTCCTCTGGCCCCAGTGCTTTAAACTTCCCCGTTTCTCCTCCCTCCCTCCCCCTCTGTACTATGTCCCCAGCACCCATCCCTCCCTGGGCCTCTGGGAGGAGCTGCTTGGGAGCCGGAACCAGCTGCTAAGTGTGGACAGGTCATAGTCACTGTCACTCAGAATGACTCCTGGGCCACAGCTGCATGTGCTCCAGATTCCAGGTAGGCACCAGACCCCTTAACAGAAAGTTCAAGTATCTCTGTGCTGCCTGTGGCTCCTACCCAGGTGTCTAACAAAGAGTGGGCATTCAGGAACACCTGTGTGTTGACTCCATTAAATAGTACAGAAGCCTTGCCTCCCCAGCTTGTCCCCTACCTCCTATGCTTCATCTCCCTGGGCTGTCTCTTTCTTCCCAGGGCTGAGCAAGAAGGCTGTCTCCTTACGGTCCCCAGGTGGGTCTGGCACGGTGCGCCCCTGCACACCAGGCTTGTGTGTGCACCCCCTCCCCTCCCCAGGGGCCCTGGCAGGTGGCCAGGCTGACCTGGCTCTCAGAGAACTGGAACATCTCCATGGCCTCCTCCACCAGGCCCTCGTCGTGGCCCTGTCGCAGCAGCCGGTCGCAGGCGCTGAGGTAGCTGAGAAACTGCGTCAGAAAGGGGCAAAGAGGGAGGGGCGATGAGAGGAGTGGTGGGGGCAGCAGACGGAGTGCAGGAATCACCCGAGGACCTCTCTGAGGCTTGAGCTCAGACCAGCTCTCTAGATGCCCCACCACACACGACATGGGCCCAGAAACCCCAGCAGCCACTAGAAGAGAAACAGAGGCCTCCTCTAGAGACAGGCGGACAGCAAGTCCTGACCAGCTATCCCAAACCGAGGGCTGGCACCCAGGCACAGGATGGCCAGGGTGAGCTAAGGTGTTCCCAGAACCCGAGTGGGGTACAGGACAGGCCTGCAACACAGGCATCTCACCTGCTACCCACCCCAGCCTGCTCACCTCCCCGGGGAGCATCTACCTGTGTGAAGGTGCCACCCACACCTGGGTGTCCCCACCCCACCCCTAGCCACCTACATCTCTGCCACCCAGGACTTCTTAATCCCCCACCACACAACAGTCCTGCCTCAGTGCTGGAAAGGGGAGGGGGCAGAGAGGATCTCACAGGGCTGGACCCTTGTTCAGCTCACTTCCTACTTAGTCAACAGGGGCTGTTTTTGCCCTCAGGATGAAGCGCTGTCTCCCAACCAGAGCTCAGAGGCCTGCCTGCTCCTGCCCCTGCCCTGGCCTTAGCTCTTCTCCCAGCACCCAGGCCTCTACACCCAGCCCCCTCCCCAAGGCCAGCCTCACTCCTCTCAACCGGGACCCGCTGTGCCCCATTTCCACAGTGCCATGCTTGGCGCTCCCACAGCACGTACAACTGTGTAACTGCCCTACTGTGTTCCTCATCTTTCTCATCCACTGACTTTGCTCCATGAGGGAAGGGCTGTATCAGTCTTATTCACCACTGCTTCCCAGCACCCCAGAGGGCAGGCAGAAGGAGCTCAATAAATATATGCTGTGTTTATAAAATGAACTAAGAACTACCTTCAAAGAGCTCACAGCTCAGTGGGGAAGATAAACCAGATACAGGACATCACGAGGGCCAGGCAAATCAGAGCAGGCTCTGTAGGGAGTCGGTGCCAAATGAAGGCACCAGACCTTAAAAATTATGGGTTCTAGTGGAGAGGAAGCAGGCTGGGTTCCTGCAGACCTTCAGAGCTGGGCAGAAAGCACAGATAATACAGGCTAATGCTTTTAGCCCCTGAACTCTCCAAGCATCTGCCCCAGGACACCTAGACCTTGCTCTGAGCACATTTGGAAAACCACCCAGCCGTGCCTTCCTTGTGCACCTGAGGACAAAGGTCCAGGCAACGCCCCGCAGCTCGCCCAGGAGCCCAGGACTGGAGCCTAGATCACCTGACATCTCGCAAGTGCCTTGTCCATCCCAGGGCCAGCTGCCAGAGGAGGGGCTTGAGCTACCTTGCAAGTGGACAGGATTTCTGAAGGTGAAAGTAGGAGCAGGGTTAAAGGCAGAAGGGGGTGCTCCCTTCACCTCTTAGCTCATCCACAGCAATGGTTTGTGGCCTCGGTGCTGATTGCATTGGTAAAGATTCAGCTGCTTGGTCAGTTTGGGGGCCTGTGGGACTGTGAATGCCACCAGGCCTGCCTCAGACCCCAGGACGGGGCCCCAGAAGTCATTGATTATAAGCACATATTCTCCTCCCTCCATTCTGTGAATAGGGAGAGGCTCGAAGAGGGGCCCTCCTGTGCCTAGAGCCTCGCAGCAAGTCTGGGCCTGGTCTATGGGCTTCGCAGGTGCCGCCCACGCCTGTCTCTCACTTGGGCCCTTGTGAAAGGAGGGAAGCTGTGATGCACAGAGCTTATAGTCTGTGTCTCCTCCGTTCTCTCCGGCTCTTCTCAGTGAAGATCCTCTGGAGCGCTCCCCTGTGGACTGTCTCTGGCATAAAGGATTTACTGCAGTATATATCTTTCAAGGGGAGAAGGAAGCTGAACCCAAAGGAGTTGCTTAGTTAACAGTGGAACTTTACAGACTAGAGGGAAATATGAACTTGGTGGGGGAGGGTAGATGAAGCCATCCAATAGACCTTCTGGCCCACCCCTCAGGGCCTCGCCTCTGCCTGCCCACCAGCGCAGAGGGCCGCCCAGAGACCGGGCCAGGCAGGTGGTCAGTCAGTCTGGAAACAGCATGTTCCTGAGGCGGTGGGGTTCTCCCAGCCCACCCACAGGGAGACCAGTGCCTGTGCCGGCTCCTAGTCATCTTCAGAGCTCCACAGTGATGAGACCTTAGCCTTGTCACAGGACCTAGAGACTGGGGGCAGGGCACGTCAGAGCCCCCTCTGTGCACCTGGTACCTCACAGTCCTCTGGCTAGCTTCTTAGCCACAGTCCTGGCTTTCAGTGGCAGCTGAAGGTGGGGGCAACCTGAGATCCACTCTTAAATCTCAGATTAGTGTGGGGTGTGGCCCTGGAAGGCTCTCACACAGAAAATGAGAGAACAGCGCTGTGCGACAAAGATTCAGAGGTAGACCAGCCTCAGTTTCTTCATCTGCAAAGTGGGGACAGTGTCAGCAACCATGCAGAATTGAGGAGGCCTAATTGCATACTCTCAGATTGAGGAACTGGCGCAGAGAAGGTGTTTACTAAATATTAACACAACTAATGACTGATTGATTCAGGGATGTAAGCATCTGACCACCTCAGTCCCGCTTCGGGTGACTCTGAAGGTCCATATACGCTCCATAACTGTAGGCTTGGCTGATGCTGTTGTCGAGGCTACAAAGCTCAGTGTCTCCGTTTACTCACTCCTGCTTCTGTCCACTCTCTTCTCCAGGGGCTGACCCCAACAGCCTCCTTAATAACTGTGCTGCACAGCACACTCCGCCCAAGTCTGCTTCCTGGGGATTCCACCACACAGCACTAGGTTTTATGTACCCCGGTTTCGCATGCCTCCTAGCTGCACCTAAATGCCCGGGAAGCGCCTGATAAGTACTGTTGCCTAGATGGGTGGGTGGGTGGGCGGATGAAAAGAGATGGGTGTGGGCAAACCGTTTGTTGAGGGAAGTGATTAGAGCTGCACCATCCAATATAGTATCCAGTAGCCACATGTGACTATTTTAATTAATCACAATTAACTAAAATTCTCAGTCACACTAGCTGTATTTCAAGTAACCACATATGGCTAGTGGATACTGTGTTTGACAACAGGTACAAAAAATCTCTCTCATTGCAGAAAGTTCTACTGGGCAGCTCTAGGGAGCTTCTCGGCCGCCCAAAGCTCCAGCCCCTGGATCTGGGGCGGAGACCAGGAGAGGAGTAGACCATCAACTCTCCCCCAGTGGGCATGGGGGTTCCTGATAAACGCCTATGGAGATAGTAGCATTAGGATCTAGAAACTTGCTCACAACTCCCGAGCAAGAGGCTGAGATTCTGCCTCTAAGAGAAGGAAACAAAACTTCTTCAAGGTGAAGATAAAACCACATGGCCACCCACCGGCTTCCAGCTCCACAGCCCCCAGCTCTGGACAATCCCTCACCTGGCTTAGGCTCTGACGCCCCGTCTTCTGCAGAGCCACAATGGCCCTATGCAGGGGATATCCCAGGGCCACCACTGGCCCGATGAGGTCTTGCTCCTCCTGGCTGAGGGCATTCAGCAGGTCAGCGGAATCAGGATGCAATCTGTGGGCGATGAGAGGCTGGGGCTCCAGCCCAAGAGGTGGCAGGCAGGTGTATGGGCTGAGGGACTGAAATACAGACAAGCTAGATGCGTCAGTTACCACCTGGCCTGGCAGCACAGTTTTAAAGGTGCCTTTGCATGCTACTTTCTATACAGAGTCCAGGGGCTAATGCTGTGAAGAGCTTGGAGTCCTGCAGACCTGGGTTCAAACCCCAGATCCCTATTGTTTACTCAGTTTACTCACGTGTAAAATGGAGGCAAACATACTAGATACCTCAAGGGTTGTTACAAAGCCATAAGACAATGTGAGGAAAGTAATTAGCAAAAGACCTGGCTCATAGAAACTGCCAGTGCGTGGTAATTGTTTCATTTGTAGCTTAGGACAACCCTGTATAAAAAATAGAATAGATCCTTCCTGTTATCCCACTTTACAGGTATTGAAATCAAGGTTCAGAGAAGTGAATGACCTGGTAAGCCACTTATATTTGGGACCTGAACCCTGCTCAGAATTGAATCCAGGCTTCTTTACCTCACCCATTAGGAGGATCTTCCCAGCCAGACCCTCATTCTTGAATTTGGCTGGGCTGAGGCCCAGCGGGGCACAGAGCAGGGCAGAGGCTGGCCACAGCTACGGTGCTGGGGAGACCCATACAAACCCTGAGCTAAGATTGGTGGCTTAAGGGCATTTCAGTTGGTCTGGATGGCATCACCCCTCAGCCTTCCCCTATGAAGAAGCACCAATCTGACAGCACTGAACATACCACCTGTCCCCTCCTGCCCCACCCATCCCCACCCGCTCAGGGTTTCTCTGCCGCAGCTTCACCCTTGGATCTGCTCTTTACCCCCAGAATGGAAAACATACAAATCTTAGGATCTGAGTCTACTCTGTGACCTTAAAAAAATTCTTAGCTGCTCTCTGCCTCAATTTCCTTCTCTGCAGAACCTCTGTCCCCAACCCTCCCCCCAACACACACACACACACACACACACACACACACACACACACACACACACAGAGCTGCTGCTAGGGTTAAACTGAATGTGGATCAGGGAAGAGCCACCTGGCATCTGCACCTGGTCCCTGATGTGGGCACTGCTGGTCCAGTTCACAGAGCCTTGTCTCTACGTTTGCACCAAGCAACTGTGGGCAGAGTTGCTGGCCCCCTTTACAAGGTAGAAAAGGGATGGCTCAGCGCGCTTCAGTAACGTGCGTAAGGTCACACACCAGGAGCGGAAAATCCAGACCTCGGGTCTCTTTTGGATTTAATTTCCCGTTGGCCCTGCACCTACTGGTTTGGCCATTGGGCTGCTGGGGGGCAGAAAGCTGTGCCCTGTCCCTACCTTCTGCTCCTAGTCCTGACCCACCCCATCTGATCTGGATCGCAGTTGTGTGGAATTTTATGCTTGCACAATTTGTACCTCTTAAAGAAAACAAACAGACACAATTATAAATATAAAATTAGGCACAAAGCTTTGGAAGGAGCAAAGCCGGGGGCCTGAGGCTAAAGCTTCATTGATTTCATGGTAAGTTCACTTCTGTGCCCCATTCTTACGGGTACAGACCTGTCCTGAAGCCTTCCCAGCCAGTAAGAACCCGCACCTCTCAGCACATGATCACTCCCCTGTACAGTGCTGCCTGGTCCCCAGGCCTCCTTGGGAAACTCTCCTCACCCACTGGTTTTGACCTTGTCTCTTCCAACCCAGGGTCTGGCAGGAATTAAGGGACAGCGACTATTCCTGGACTGAGACTCCAGCTCACCCAGTTACAGCAAGCCTCCTCCCCTGGCAAGCCCTGGATTTCAGTCAAGTTCATTAATGCAATAGACATTCATTGAGCACCCCCTATCGGCCAAGTCTGCTGTTGGGTGCTCTGGAAACAAAAATGAATGCAATCCACCCCTTGCCCTAAAAGAACTCATATTCCAGTGGGAGAGAGAGACACACAGGTACGGGATAATCACAATTAAGTGACATGCGCCCTAACAGAGGCAAAGCAGGCACAATGGGAAACAGAGGGAATGGGGGACCTCTGAGCAGGGAATATTCTAGGCAAAGGGCCGCAGGAAGAACAGCATGGTGTACAGGGCCTGGTGAGAGCAGCAGGTAAGGTAAGGAGGAAGAGCACAGACAGGAGGGGACCGAGACCGTGGACCAGGCTGGGGCCCCAGACAATGGGGGTTTCGCTACTGATCTGCAGACCTGGCAGAGCGGGCAAGTTCCTTACCGCGACTGTGGGTTTGTGGTTCCGCAGCGGAGGCATGGCACCGGCCGTGGATGGCCGCGGAGGTGGCGCGGGTGCACTGGGGAGTGGGGGCACAGGGCCCTGGGGAGGCTCGGAGCTGGGGCAGAGGCTCAGCGCCCGGTGGCGGATGCGCTGCAGGAGGGCACGGGGACGGGAGGCTATTCTGCCCTCCGAGAGTTTCCGCCGGGCACCTGCCAACTCCAACCTCACGCCGCGCAGCACATCCAGCGAGTAACAGTGATGGCCTGAGCTGGGGCTCGCAGGAGCGCTGGCCTGGGGGCGGCAAGGACCCGGCTTTCCCTCCCTGGCAGGGGAGGGTTCTTCCTCTTCTTCTTCCTTCTCCTCCGGTTGCTCCTGGGGTCCAGCCTCAGGGCCTTGGGCTGCAGCTGGCGCAGGCACCGGCCGGCATTCTGGGCTAACCAGCAAGTACCAGGCAGGAGGGGCTGAAGCTGTCCCGGGGGCATCGCACTGGAGCTGGCAGGGTCCCCTGACGACAGCCTCCACCCAGAACACAGTCCTCCTCTCCAGGCTGAAATCGTGCTGCCGAGAGAAGGCTACGTGAGGATCGGCCAGGCAAGCCAGTGCTCGAGGGCACACTCATACCCTCTGGTCTCCGAGGCTCCTGTTCAGCCAAAGGCTTGCCAGACCTGCACAGCTTCCAATTCTGAGCCCCAGGCAGCCATCACAGCCCACCCCTGTTTTAGCTAACACTGGAGTAGACGGGTATCAGTAACAATGTAACAGTAACCTCTGCAGGAAGGACAAAGTGAAGAATAGGTTAATAGGATGAAATGTAGTGAAATCTAATATCTAAGTCCCTTTGCCATTTAGTATATAATTGAACAGTAGCAGCTTAAAAGCTTTCTCCAATAAAATTGGGTCTCACCAGCCCAGCGGTGTGGCGCGGTAGATTAAGTGCCGGCCTACGAACAGAAGGGTCCTGGGTTCCATCCCCAGGAAGAGCCCATACCTGGGTTGCAGACCAGGTCCCCGGTAGGGGGCGTGCGAGAGGCAACCGCACATGATGTTTCTCTCCCTCTCCCTCTCTCCCTCCCTTCCCCTCTCTCTAAAAACTTTTTTTTAAAAAGTGCAGTTGTCAGTAAACAGCACATGAACTTCAACTTCCCTGTGGAGTAATACAACGGTCCCCCATTGGCAGGATGCAGAAGGGTGGAAGCGAGTAACAGGAGGCGGAGCTGGCGGGGTGGGGGTGGGGGCAGGAGGCAGAGGTCAGCTTCCCTTACTCGCTGCTCCCTCACCCTGGGGGGCGGGAGGTGGTAGAGGGGAGACAGGAGGCGGACCTCAGGCACTCGGGTTTTAAAGATTTATTCATTTTTAGAGAGAGGGGAAAGGGAAGGGGGGGAGAAAGAGAGAGAAATATCAATGTGTGGTTGTCTCTCATGCCCCCACTGGGGACCTGCAGGCATGCGCCCTGACTGGGAATCGAACCGACAATCCTCTGATTTGCAGCCCGCGCTCAACCCACTGAGCTACTCCAGCCAGGGCTTGCTGGGGTTCTAAACAGGCTACAGACCAGCGCTGGTCCTCGGCTCTGGGGGTTGGGAACCTCTGGAATAATACCCTTCTCCATCCTCCTGGCTGCCATCTGAGGTTACTTTCGGACCCAGGACATGTAAAATTCGCTAATCTTTGTTGAACCCTACTTAGTAGGTTTTACCGGTATTCCTATTTCCAGATTATGAAAATGAGGCTCAGAAAATTTAATTTGCCGGAGGTCAGAGTGGAGGTGAGGGGCTACGCTGGGATTTCTCTGTCCATCTGACTACGGGGCTTTATCCACTACATAGCAGGCCACCTAAAAAAGCGGTCTGGAGCCCTCATAAATAATCTAGCTTGAGAGTTTAAAAGTGACGCAAAAATAAAATATTCCCATTGCCTATCTTTAAAATTAAGAACCAAGAATATAAAATGCCATTAAAATATTTTTAAAAATTTAAAGGCAATTTCAATGCTCTGTGATGGCCAGTTAAGGAAGAGAGAGGCAGGAGGAAGTGGTGTGTGTGAGGGAAAGGGGAGGCAGAAAGACAGACAAAAACAGACACGGATCACGGACACTGCCACCTCCCTCCCACCTTTGACCTGACCCTAGGTTGGGGAGAGGAGCGTCCTTTAGCTGGTCCAGACTGGCTCCCTGACTGAGGTCAAGGACTGTGTCTTTTTCTGCTCTGTGCCCTCAGGGCCCAGGGCAGG